>NC_045631.1:52789245-53412745 GCF_009829155.1 Mustela erminea | reverse complement strand
GATGCGAAGACCTATCGTTAATATTTATCAAGCATTTCTTAAGTTTAGGTACGAAAAGCCTTACATGGAATATTTCATTTATGACCGAGAAACACACCACAGATGGGTCCTATTTTTCCTGGGGCTTAAAGAGGTTGAGTAGTTTCTCATTTCACTCTAAAGTTTTTTTTTTTTGTTGTTTGTTTGTTTGTTTTTTACCCCAGAACCCACGTGCTTTATCCTTTTGCTCTCCCAAATTAGATGGAAATGTCTGCAACATGCCATTGTGAAAAACAGAACAAAGCTGGCGCATACTATTTTGTGTGGGTGCCTAATTACATGTGGTGTGTGCGTGTGTGTTATCCGCACGCAAGCGTCAAAGTTTTGGAACTACATATGCCGAAACCATTCCCCTCTTATCTGGGCTGTGGGTTTATGGAGGATTCTCACTTTCTTTATATTTTCTACATCATGGGAGCTATTTCCTAGTTACTACATAGACATGCATACCTATGTATAACTCTTTAAAGCTAATATTTTAGAGGTAAATAAAATAGTAACATGAGAAGCAGCAAAGAAGCCACCAGTTAGATGGTGGATAAGGAAAACCCTATCAAATGAATTGTTAAGACTTTCCTCTAAAAAAGGCACCTAAAAACTTGACTTCCTGAACTCAGCTTTTATTTCTTTTTCTATTTTTCAAAGTAGCCTGTGGTGGTGCACCTAGGCTGTGGTCCCATTCTAGATACTGTCCAGCCCTCTGAATGTGGGGTTGCTGAGGGATGCCTCGGGAACCCCGTCTGGACACCCAGTTCCAAAGCTTCGTCGACTTATGACCCTGGTTCAACCTGCCTTGATTTTCCACGGGGAAGCTGAAGTGGAAATTAGTCTTTTGGAAAGGGATTTTCAAAGTAGAATTCATTCAAACCCGGCAAATAATTAACTTTTCATCCTCTCATAAAATTTAGACTGTAGCTGGTTCAAAGCCCAGGACCCCGGGCCTTAATTGAATTAACTCGGTTTTCCATCCTTGGGAAGGATCATTCCAAACCATAACATTTAGCCAGGGCTGCCCTTCCTGGCGAGAACATAAGTGCCCATTGAGAGGAGGATCGCCGAGTCAGGACTGTGGCACGCAAATTGGGCCGGAGTGGAAAATGGGACACTCTCCGAAGGGGACAAAACACTTTCTGTTTCCTATGCTTTAAAGTTCAGTTCGAACGCGACTCCGCACAACTGTGTCTTGGCCAAAGCAAAGAGAGCCATCACGCCATGGCTCCCTGGGCCCTGGGGCACACCTGGTTCATCCCGACTTGAGCTGTCCTTCTCCACGCCCTGCTCTGCCCGTCACCTCCTCCTCAGACCTAATTTGCACCTGCCCTCCTTACCTCTCACTCCCAGATTTGGGGTTCGCTCTGGTCCCCCTCTACAAAGGCATCCCCAGACCTCTGCCTCCGGAAATTAACCCCGCACCGACAGTTTCAAATCAAAATTTGTTATGCAAACAGAAAACCCCAAAGGCGCTGATGGGAGTCGTGCTCCAAGACAGAATGAGTTGAGACAAGAGGATCTCTTGTTATTTGATTGTACAGGAGGAGCTAAAATAGTCCTAACAACAATACGCAGAACAATGGGCTCCCAATTAAACTGTAAGTCCCCTGAGGGCAGAGAGTCTCTTCTCCTTATTATGTTCTCCAGCTGCCTTGGCACGTCGCTGGTCCCTCGGCGTGACTCATGTGTTCGGTAAATACTTTGTGGATGGCACGCCGTCTGCAGAACAAGACCAGGACATCTCCCATGCCTGAAACCTGGCACCATTTAGATATGAAAATGTGGCTTTCGTTGATTTTAAATTCTCGAAAGGTACCTTATAAAGCAGTCGGATGTGTTTTTTCTTTTCTTTTGAAATCTTTCTGGTCTTGGACTGAGAGGCTGTTGCGTTTGAGGTAATCTCTTAAAGACCACTAAAATCGACTCAACCACAGAACATTCAGGCACGCCGAACCTTGGCATCAGCGATCCGCGGGAGGAAATGTAGAATTAACTTCTCATATTGAAGCTGACACTTCGGCTTCATCTCTGGGATGTTGCAGGGAAGAGTCTCTCTGTGTGGGATGAGAAATAGAATTTGAAATTCAAGGTCAGTGGAGGAAAACCCCTGGGTTTATTTTGCTTGGACCGTGTTTCCATGATGTTGCTGCCGGACTGAATTTTTTATTTGTGCTGGTTTATGTGCTGGATCTTGGCGAACCCCATTTTGAAAGACGCTGTTGTGGTATCTGGAGGTTTTTTTGGGGGGGGGTGATTCTGCGGTCTGCACAAATATGATCAGAAATCTATGTTTATGGATTTGTAAAAGAGTGATTAAGGTCCATATCAAAGGAGAATGCCTTCCCAGAAGGGGATGGGTTAAGATCCAGAAACTCAGCCCAGCTTCAAGGGAATTCGGTTCCTTTTCTTAGCTCTGCCTCAAAAGCCTGGTCCCCACCCACTGCCCCTTCTGCTTCTGTGTCAGTCGCTCCCTGTTGCTCCAAGCTAAATGTCTCACCATCGGGCTCCCTCCGGCTTTCAGGCACTGCATTCTGCCAGGCTACCTCTCACCCCAAACGTTCCTCAACTATGTGGTCTATCGGTGTTAAGGAAAAGTACATGAAAACAGTAGAAGCATGTGGAAGATGGCCACCTGACATTTTATAGAAAGAAAAGTGGCCTCTAGAAGAGATGGTACCTCTGAGTAAATATCAGAGAGATGAACACGGGTGGCTCACCTGCCAAGTCAGGAGCGGCTTGTTATTTTTATTAGGAAAATAAAATTGGAGTCGGGAGTAGCTAGATCTTCAGGATTCCTTCCAGACAAGGAACTGGTGGAAATGTCCACTGGTTATTGGGCATATCTGACAGCAAACAGGAGAGCCCAGTCTCTCCTGCTTATCATAAGCCTGTCAACTCTGCGTAAATAAAAGGGCGTGAGACTCGGTGTGGGAAGCAGGTGAAGAGGAAAGTAGACAGGAAGCGTTATGGATGTTAGAAGGGGGACTGGATGATGATGACGATGATGGCCTTGGTGATGATGACGACAACTGTCCTGAATTGTCATTTTACGCCACGCTCCTTCACATGCTTTAGCTCATGAAATTCAGACAACCACCCTGTGCAATGGAATCTGTTCTTAACCTCATACTATAGGGACGGGGAAAAGTAGTCCTTCTGTCCAAATGACAGAGTCTGGATTCACACTTAAGGCCAGCTGGCTCTAGAGTTTGCATTCTTTTTTTTTTTTTTTTAAAGATTTTATTTGTTTGATAGACAGAGATCACAAGCAGGCAGACAGAGAGGAGGAAGCAGGCTCCCTGCTGAGCAGAGAGCCCCATGCGGGGCTGGATCCCAGGACCCTGAGATCATAACCTGAGCCCAAGGCAGAGACTTTAACGCACTGAGCCACCCAGGCACCCCGTCTAGATTTTGCATTCTTAACGAGCCTGGACTTTAGGGAGCCCATTGCAACATTACTTCTCACTTTCTGTTTCGAGTTCCCCTCATTCAGCATCCCCCCCCCCCACTTTTAAGTACTTTTCCACCTGAGTCTGATTCTTTTCTTTGGGATTAAATGTTTAGAGCTAAATTAGGAAGTATTGGGAGGCAGTTCTTCCATAAGCAAGGGTAGGAAGGCAAATGTCCGCTGCCAGCCTTGCCCAAAGGCGAGATAGACATGCTTTGTGCATCCCTCCTGAACTTCCTGATGTTTGGAAAGCCACCTCCAAATTGTATTCCTTCCCGCCCTAGACTTTGCCATTGGAAACATTCTCCCCCTCCTGGTTAGCTACTGTCCTATCAGTTTGATACTGGCATTATTAGAGCCATGGGAGAGCCCTTGTTTTTCCAGAAAAAAAGAAATGGACCGCCCTGAGACAAACACACAGTCTTTCCTGGCTCTCTAGCAGGGCGGTGCTGCTTTGAGACTGGCTGGGTTTCCAGTCACAGAGTTTATTTAAATCTTGGTTGGAAATCTCATCTGCTCTGAGCCTTGGTTTGTGCACAGATCCATAAGCCAGGAGCAAGAGGAACTACTTCAAGGGGTGTTTAGGAGGTCTAAATGAGATTTTTTTTTTTTAATTTGAAGTATCTCTATGAAAGTTCCTGGCAGGGGTGCCAGGGTAGCTCAGTTGGCTAAGCATCTGCCTTCAGCTCAGTTTATGATCTCGGGGTCCTGGGATAGAGCCCTGCATTGGGATCCCTGCTCGGTGGGGAGCCTGCTTCTCCCTCTCCCTCTGGCTGCAGCTCCCCTTTCTTGTGCTCTCTCTCTTTATGACTAATAAACAAATAAAATCTCTTTCTGACTAATAAAATCTTAAAATCTTAATAAAATCTTGACTTTTATTTAAGATCTTAATAAGATCTTAATAAAATCTTAAATAAAATCTTAAAAGAAAGAAAGGAAGAAAGAAAGAAAGAAAGAAAGAAAGAAAGAAAGAAAGAAAGAAAGTTAGTTAGTTAGTTCCTGGCATATCATACGTACTCAATGAATGCTCTCATGTTATTAGCATTATTATTATGGCTGCTTTTAATACAATTTTCAGCCAAAGTGGAGGGTATGTGTGGGGCCACAGGATGGCATGAGGGCTCTTTAACAAAGCTGACCAACTTGGGAGCATCAGTGTGTCCAGAAACGGGATCCTCAGCTGCCACTACAATCTTGTGATTTCCCATTCAAGAGCGAACTCTGAGTTGCCTGGTTTGCTGTCACGCGGACGGCAGTCTGCCCCAGCCTTCACATGACAAAGGCTTGTGTTAGACCAGTGGTCGATGACCAAATCCCTTCCCGAAGCGCTGAGTCCAAGTCCATGACATGAGTGCAGTTCTGCCTTTGAACCCCTTGTTAATCCTCGGCATGTACCCAATTTTAACTTTTCCCAAGACTTTTATTTTCTGAGATTGATTATTTTCAGCAGATGGATGAGGTGTCTGAGGCTCATTGTACCCACAGCTCATATTTCATTAGATAAATATACTGCATGGGGTTAGTCAGGATTCTGCTGGGCACCCGGGCCTGGGAGAAGCTTCGAGGATAGAAGTCAGTCAAGTCCAAGGGAGGGAGAGTCAGAGACACCAGATTCAGTGTTGTAAGAGAACACATTGCTGGGGGATGTCTTCGTTTATTTACCCAGATACTACCCAGGTGGGGAGTCAGCCTACGCACTTAGGCACATGTGCACTCTAAGATATCGTTGAATGAATACGGAATCATCTTTGGAGAGAAATGAAGCATACTTTTTAAAGAGTTAAGGGTAGATGTGGTAAAGGGTGAACTGAAACTCCAAGCATTTTTGTCTCTTGAAAATGTTCTTCAGATGAACACATTTTTTTTTTCCCCAAATGCTTTGGTTCTGGAGTCTTTTTCAGGCAGTAAGGCGTTTCTCACCCAAAGCGAGCTATGGTTGTGTAGATATCCACCTGAAACGGCTGACTTGGCTAATGTAGGGTCCCGAGAAGTAGGCCATGATAATGTTTTGCCAGATACCAGCTGCCTTGTGTTTGTGATCATCATGGAGAGAAAGAATGAGCGTGTAGACAAGCAAATGTGTGCACATGCGTGTGCATAAGGCTGTAGGAAGCTATAGTAAAGTGTCCACAGGTGTGTCAACAAATTAAAATGAATGCAATAGTTCTCTTGCAACAACAAAAAAATGCTACCCAAACTCAATGTTCTTGATACGTAAATATCTTAAATCCATGAATAAATCCCCAAATAGTAGAACCATGGACAAAGGAAATGAACAGACAATTCACAAAAACAAAAACACAAACGGCTATTACATGTATGAAAAATGTTCAATCTTTTTTTTTTTTAAGATTTTATTTATTTATTTGACAGACAGAGATCACAAGTAAGCAGAGAGGCAGGCAGAGAGAGAGGAGGAAGCAGGCTCCCTGCTGAGCAGAGAGCCCAATGCGGGGCTCGATCCCAGGACCCTGGGATCATGACCTGAGCCTAAGGCAGAGGCTTTAACCCACTGACCCCAGGCGTCCCAAGGCACCTACTCTTTTAAATAAAAGACAACCAAGCATGACGGCTGGGAAGCCAGGCTCCAACACATGCTAGCCATGGGACTTTGAAGAAAGGGTCTCAGCCTTCTCATGTACAGGAGTTTGACAGGGACAATAAAAGTACCTTCTACATAGGGTCACCATGAGGATCAAACAGATTGATGTATGCAAACCGTTTAGAGTAAAACCTAGTGCACAGCACGACAGAAGTGCTTGCTTATCATCACTCCCTCTACAAGTTATTTTTGTATAAGCTACTTTGTTCTAAGTTGCCAGAACATAGTTTCACTGACTACTTTATCTCCAATGCCTAGATCAGAGCTAGATATATACTGTGTACTCAATAAATATTTGTTAAACTAATGACTTGGTATATTAGAGATATACATAGATCTATATCTCTGCTTTTTATGGCAATGCTTTATTTAACCGATGGTTTCATTGACTATCTAGGTAGAAAGGTATAGTGTATTCTCTGTAGCTTGTCTGTCATTTACATTGAAGGTGGGTTGGGGGTACTTTTGTCTTTCTTTCTTTGTGCTCTTTGGGATTGCAGCCTTTAACCTTTAAAGCTGTCTAATGGGCTGTTGAGGAGGTAATGAGACCTCTATTTCTAGATAGCAGAATCCCTGTGTCACTAGAGGTGCTTAACTCCTTGATAAAGGGTTAGATTGGAGGATGTATCCAGGTCTGCAATTTGTGATTCTATATCCTCTGTTCTCAGAGCCCTTAATAAGGGCAGTTAAATGAAACCGTTAGCCTGTCTGGTTTTCTACCTAACCCTTAAGGTTAAATGCATTTCGCATGCGTCTAAGAGGACTCTTACAATGGTAAATATAACCTTACCCTTTCCCTGCTCTTGTAGGGGGGTCTGTGATGTCAGGTACTTGAAATGCATTTAAACACATAAAGCAATTGTTTGCTGCCATACCACATATTTTACTAGTCATTTAACTTGGTCGATTTTTAATAATACAAATACATTGTAAAAAGCGATGCTGCAATTTAAACAAGGGCACATCATGTTTTACTAACCTCAAATTTGGAAAACAGAAAGTACATTTTTCCCCCCTGCTACCCGCAGATCTAAAAATAAAGACTTTGAGAAGGATTCTGGGCAAGATATCAGGAAGTCTGAGCTCTAGCCTTGGTTCTCCTATTGATAAGATGGGAAGAGGGCCTCGCATCTTTTCCTGCATATGGAACTTCAAAGTGCAAAGTAGCTTTTGTCCATCGTTGGAGTTCAACGGATGCCTGCAGCTGAGACTTCTCTCCTAGCACGCCACTCTCTGAGGCACCATGGAGCTCCTGAAATAGTTCCCAGCCTTGCACAGAGCCCCAGAGCTGGAAGGAACACTCTGGCTCGGTCCGGCTATGCAGATGAGTTCAGAGCCTGGGAGAAAACAGGATGTGGGCTCCTAAGAATTGTAATAAAGACAGAAAGCATCTGCCTCAGCTTTGGGGTTTCTGGGTGAGGTTCTGCCTCTGTCACCCAATGTCCCTTCACCACAACACAAACAGGGAGCATTCTTCCCACCTAAAGGCGGAAATTCACTGGCAGTTATTCCGTGATTTTATCGTAAATGCCTAATTTGAATTTCCGGCTCAAGATGTCTCTGTCTCTTCTCTTTTGCTCTTGATGATGTGTTTTCCAAAGAATCCTGCATCCCATCTACCTAGAGGAAAAAGATGTTCTTTCAAGACAAAAACGAAAGATCCATCGCCTCCATCAACTCCTCACTCCCCTGTTCACTCCGATGGTCTCGTGTGCCATATCTGTGTGATTCTGAGTCTGCGTATCGCAGATTAGATGTTTACAGAAACGTATGCAGACCTTTGCATATACCTTCACGAACCTCCCACCTTCTCTAAATTGAGCCCACCTGCTCTACTTGCCCATGACACCCAGTTATCTTCCTTTTATAATACTTGACATAATTTGGGTGATTATTTGTTAATTGGCTCTCTCCCCTTCCAGGGGTAAAAATCCAGCAAACCACTGCATGCGTCTGTCTTGTTTACCAGCTTTTTTCCCAGCAGCCTACACAACGGTTGGAATAGCACACATCCAGGAAATTTCTAGTGCAGACCATGATTCAGGTCAGCAGAAAGCAGTATTAGCTCACATGGGGGTGGTGTGGGCCTCTGGTCCCAGGAAAGTTCTGGTCAACGTAAGACCTCCCACTTCTCACACTGACTTACTGATATCAGTTAAGTGCCAGTTCTTTAGGTATTATTGTTTTGCAAATTTTTTTTTTTTTGGTTAACATGAATATGGATACAGAGGCTTTTAACTCTTGTACAGTTCAATTAGCTGAGAAAAAAAATGTGCAATACCTAACCTGGATGTCCTCTCACCACAGCGCCCGCTCAGTGTGTAACTTTCAATTCAGTTCTTCAAAAATTCAAAGAAAACGAAAAAGATTTGGAGTTCCGTTTTAATCAAGTAGATGAGAGTGTACAGTGGAATCTTCCATCCCCCTTAAGCTCAGCTCCTGTCCTGTGTGTAGCGTGGGCTTGATCTGGGGTAGAATCATTGATTAGGTAAACGGCACAGCGGGTTGGATTTAAGCCGCACACACATTGTGCTACGGTTAATGAAGGGACCAGGGAGAGAATTTCTTGCCATTACTTGGTGGAAATACATCACCTCTCTCTTGTATCTTAATAGAGCTTTTTTAAAAAATTTTTTCATTTACCCTTCTGTCTGCATTGCCATTTTCTGGCTGTTCTTAGAGCATATCCAAAAGTAGTCTGAAATGTACCATTCGGAGACGGCCAAATCAATTTTGGTAATTTTTTGATCAGGTTGGAAGAGTTTCAGTTTTCAAAAGTTGAGGCATTACGAGGGCAAACCTATGTGGAGTCCTTTCAATTCCTTGTTAGGTATCCAGAAACAGGCAACTGGCATTTAAATCTTTCTTTTTCCAAATTTTGTTGTTGTTGTTGTTGTTGTTCAAGTAACCACCATGCTAACCTAATTATATCATTTCCTAATTTATTTGGAATGTGCGCTTGTAGAGCTATATATTTATATACCTATCTATACTTCTAAAAAAAAAATTGCAATAGTTACCAACTTTTTTTAAGTCGCTTAATTCCAAATGCAGCAGACCTTTTCCAAAAGCATAAGAACCTGAGAAGGGTGGGTTTGCGTGCTCCATGGATCTGATTTTATAGCTCGCCTACTTCGCTCACTCTGCCTCCATCTCCAGGCTGGGCTCATACCTGATAAGGCACTTGGGCAATTGGTTCTGGTTTCAACCGAAGTCTTACAGCCCTACTTGATTTATTTAGATCTTTTTTTGGTTACATACTAAATGCCAACTTCCAAGAGGGGGTTTATGTTTTCCAGGTTTTCTGACTTTCTGTTCCTGTGGTTTGCAGACTGATGGGGGGGAGTCATCCTGAAAGGGGGACATTGAACAGGCTGATGGTTATAACTGCTCTTAAATGATGTTCTTTTGATATTTTATAAATAAGGTTTTATTTTTTGGAGAGGGACCAAGATAGTTCTGTTTGTGTTGAATTCGGCCTCATATAAGGTTTTTCATCTTGGAAAAAACAAAACAAAACAAAACCTTAAGCCATATTGGGTTCTTATTTGCTTTCAGTATTTGAAAACGTGGGTGAATCAAGAAGCAGTTTAACCTGGGGCACGTGGATGGTGCAGTCGGTTAAGCATCAGACTCATGGTCTTGGCTCAGGTCATGATCTCAGGGTCGTGATACGGAGCCCTGCATCAGGCTCTGCACTGAGTGTGGAGTCTGCTTGAAATTCTCTCTCCCTTGTCCTTTGCCCCTGCCCCCTGCCATGCTCTCTCTCCCATATAAATAAATCTTTTTAGAAAACCAGTTTAACTCAAATTATTTTAACAAATGTAGGAAATATCTCAAATATTTCAAAAGGGGTTGGGCAGAATTCAATAAACCCTACGAGTTTTTGTTCCTGCCCCTCTGTTTCTTTCTCTCAGCCTCTCTTTCCCTCTCCCTTTATCTCTGTCTCTTTCTTCTTTTTTCCTTTCTGCCCTTACAAAAATGAGGAAGAAGGATAAGAATGTTATTTAGCTGGAAGAGATTGGAGCTGAGTAAAGTTGAACAAACATGACTCTTCCACAATGAAATGTAAATTTGTCTAAGCAGTGCTGCCAAATATTTTTTTTCTTTCCTTTTCAATGGTAGCAATAATAGAGAAAAATATTGGCCCAGTGATCAGCAGGGAACCTTGCCCAACTCCTGGTCCTAATGAAACACACACACACACACACACACACACACACATACACACACCAGCAAGCTCCTTGTGGACTGGCAGTAGGTCAGAGTCTTCATCAGTAAATCTTCAGTTAACTCTGTCTCACCGTCTTCCTTCCTTAACCCCACCCTTAGTCTTATTCTTATTCTCTTTTCTTCTTCTCATTTCCTATTCTGTCCTCCGTCCCTGTCCCCTTACTGCTCTGCCACTGTTTTCTGGGTGAAACTTTCTTGATCTTTCCCCATGAGGTGATCTTTTCTACTTGAGTGTCTATCAGATCCAAAGTATAAACAATGGCATCCCCTGGTGAAACCCACCTTGATAAGGTTCCTGATGGGTTTCCTTACCTCAAAGAGGGTAAGTTAGGCACAGAGATTCTACCTTCTCGTTACTGGGGCTTCATCTGTGAGCTATGCCTCCCCTCTACCCAGGAGTCAAGATGAGAGCTTTGGTTTGAGTAAAATGAGGTTTTGCATCTGGATGAGATGTAATGGACCAACACACCTAGCTAGTGCCCAGACGTCTCCACTCCTGACTTATACATCCCTCTGCGGCCACATGTTGGGTTTGCTTAAGTCTGCTGGGCCTGGCCTGAGTGGTGGAGGTGAAAGAAGCAGATGTGTCACATGTTCCTTATAGTAGTTAAAATGTCAGGGGTGATGGGGGTTTGAGGCCTCTGGTACTTTGACTGAAGAACACAGGGCCTTGATATACAAAGGCAGTGACAGTGCTGTGTCTTCCAGAACACCGAAGTCTAACGGGCTGCTGTGGGCGGATGATGGTGCAGAATTGAATACAGTCACTGTGAAGCCCCTGGGATTGAGCCGAAAGCCCTTTGATATGAAATTCAAAGACTCGTAGGAAATAGAGCACCATTCCTCCTATCTTTATCTCTCCACTGAGAATTTTACCCCAGTCCTTATAGGTGGACCACTACTTAATTTTCTTTAAAAGCAGTTCTAAAAATAGATCTTGGGAACTACTTTGAACAACCTTCTCTGGAAATATCTCCTGCTGTTTGGCCTTTTGTAGTATTTTTCCTTCTTTCTAACTGAAGGATCTCATGCTTTAACACGTTATTCTTTCCCCACTGCAATTGGCTTATTACAGCTGATGAACTGGCCTTCCAGAATGTTAATTCAGCCTTACTCCTGTTCCTCCAGCCATCAGTCAAGCTGGATTAGATTTGCCCAGTGGATAATTTCCAGTTCCAGTTCTGTGAGTCCAGCCTTCTCAACCTGTCATCACCTAAAATATTAGTTTTAAATTGGATAATAAAGATACATTACATCTCTATCAAGTGCAGATAAAAAAGCCTAATATTTTCATAGTCTTCTCCATGAAATGACTTAAGGGAACTTTCCAAAAATAGTCTTCTCCCCCAAAACACAGATGAATCACTAGCAATCAGCTCAGTCATCCTTAATAAAGTGAATTATGTCTGGTTTTCTGGGTCCTTGTTTATCTATTGGACATAAATCTCCAGTGGGAGAAATCTGTACCCCAGTCCCTTCCCTCCCCACTTAACAAACAAAACTTTCCCCAAAGAAGTCTTCTCATGCTCTATTAATTCCTCCTAATTTTTTCAACCAGTCTTCTCTTCTGGGGCCGGGGATGGTAGGAGGATTTAATCGATAAATTCTTAAATTTGGAACATAACTCCATGGGAAGTTTCCTCTTGTAGGTCGCTGCCGCCATTTGGAAAGTCATTTGCATTGTTGGCTAAGAGTCACCTTCGGCTGATGGGAGTGTGTGGAAGGGAGAGGGTTGTAGAAAGAAAGGACCCTGACAGGGACTGTTCAAGAATGGTTATTGGCTGGTAGATGAGGAGGGCTGAGGCATCAACAATGAGGAAGAATTTAACCTCATTCTTGTGGCAAAAGCTATAGAGTTAGCATAGTTGAGAATATAGTATCATTCTATTTGAGATGTCGTGTAGCTGAATAGTTATCAGGCCACCTTTGGAGCCAGACTGCCTGGGTTCAAATTCTAGTAGTACCTAACAGCTCTGTGATCTTGGGAGAATTACTCAACTTCCCTGTGCTTCACTTCTTCAACTATGAAAGAAGGTTTTAAATTCCTATGTTGTAAGGTTTTAAGAGAATTCAATGTTAACATAAATCTATGTTGGCCCATAGTGAGCATCCAGTAAATGTTAGCTACTCTATGGTGTTGGATGGAACATCTCGGTTCCCCCTACAGGACATAATTCACCTCAACTTGGATATGAACCTATGACCATAGGAAGGAACCACTGTATTGAATACCCTGGCCTGGGGGCACCATGGTGACTCAGTTGGTTAAGCATCCAATTCTTAGTTTCCGCTCAGGTCATGGCCTCAGGGTCCTGAAATCAAGCCCTGCATTGGGCTCTGCCCTGGGTGTGGAGCCTGCTTAAGGTTCTCTCTCCCACTCCCTCTGCCCTGCTGAAGTTCGCTCTTTCTCTCCAAAAATAAGTAAATAAATAGATATATAGTCAGTCTGGCCTGAACTTATTCAACCGAAAGATCTGATAGACACTTGCTTCTTCAATTAACCTAGGTTTGAACATTTTAAAATAATGAGTCTTATAAGAATTAATGATTTGGGCTATATTAGTAGTCCATCTATCCCTTCATCCAGTGAATATTAGAGCAGATTATCTACTCTGTTCCCAGCCCATGGGGAAGTAAAGATAAAAAAAAAAAAGAAAAGGTGAAGAGTTCCCATGAAGAAATCATGGGATAAAGTTGAATTAGTGATGGGTATCGATGATAGGGCTGTCAAACAAAATTCAAGAAATCATGAAATTTGACTCTCAGATGAGCAATGAGTAGTCTTTTAGCATAAGTATATCCCAGATCTTGCAAATCCTTTCAGGTGATCTGATGAGTCCCGCTGAGCTTTCCCTCTCCTCTTATCTTTGCAGCCATATGGTCCCTGGTAGGACCAAGCAAACCAGATGGATTTACTAACTGGAGCCTCAGATAAGCTCTGTTCCCCATGACAGGGGATAATGATTAAGCCAAGAATACTCTAAAGAAGTTCAACTTCTAAACCAAAACTTTGTATGTGACAGGTGTTTTTTCCCAATGTCTACAAAATCTGCTACATATTACTTCTCTCACACAATGTGTTTAACCAGTGGCACTTGAGTCAAAATAAAACATCTTCCTAAAATAGAACTATTTCTAAGTTCTCCACAAGTTCCCTGTGGAAATCCTGGGCGGAGGGGGTCTACATAGAGAAGAGCAGCAGTATTTGTAAAATACCTTTAGATCCACTCCTCCTATATTTACATACATATACATACATACACATATGTACATATATGAAACAGTGTTCATCCCCTGCAGAGACAGTGACTTCTTGTTCACTTCTTAAGCAGCGTGTGGTGATTAACTGGAACATCCCTTTGCTGCCTTGAAGGTCTTGCACCTGAGTGTGTGTGCTCTTTGGGGATCTAACTGAATCCTCCCAGACTGGGTGGTTTCCTGTCTGGGCTGAACTCGCAAAACAAGGGAGCCAGTGGAGCTGAAAATAGCACTTGGCCTGATGGCTCAGGCATTGACCGAACTTGGAAAAGTTCTGGATTTGGAGGGGAAGAGAACACCCCAACGTCAACAAGGTATTGAACGGATTGACTAATGATGTCACAATCCTAGGGAATGGGAGTTGACATTTCCCTGTTCGCCTGCTTCTCTTATTTTACAAAGCTTCCACAATTTAATTTTTTGTTTCATCTTGTGGTTCTTCTCCTTCCCACACCCAACTCTGTCACCAGCCACTGCTGGCTACTTTAGTGCTGTACCACTACTCTAAAAAATATTTCAACTGACTATTTCAGGAAATGCAATGACTGACATACAGCTGGTGCCCAATAAATGTTTGTTGATCCACTGCAAACTGAAGAGTTTGCCACTATTGCCACTCTGTGTTGGTCAAAGTTGGGTATTAGGAGAGAAAAAAAAACATTAAATGTCCTAAAAATAAGTGGGAAGGGTCCCACTTAATCCATGTCCCCCCAAACGATGAATTTTTGAGAACACATGGCAAATCCGCTTGATATATCCTGCTCTTTCTCTAAGTGGTTTAACAAAAGGAAGGGCTCTGCCCATGAAGTGGTAAGTGGCCTTTATCTGTTATAAAATTCTGACAAAATCCCCATCCGTGTCCTAGTAGTCTCTCCCATGTGTTACACCCCAAGAAATATCTAGGTTCACCAAGTCTTTGCTACAATGTAAGGCAGAGCTGCTTTATAAATGTGTTGTGAGTCCTAATTAATTGTCACTTGTAAAGTAATTTGTGGTCTGGACAAGAGATTCCATTAGTATATTTTTTTTCCCTTCAACAAAATTTTCCACTGAGTAATGACTAACCTTTTTATTTCAGTGGAGCCGCTGGTAACTGGTGAAATGAAAAGCCAAAGCTTGACAGCCTAGATTTTGCTGCTATGGTCTTGAACTATTTCCATTTCCTCTTTAGAAACATCAGGCTGCATAATTTTTTTTGTGTCTGCTGAAAAACTCTGGTTTGTCATTTTTTTCTTCCACCATTTCTGGGTTATTTTTTCCTTGGCTGCAGTGGAAACTTTCATATGAGGCTACCCTGAAGGTGATCCAATAGTGAAGAGGGTTAGAGATGAGCAATAGATTATTTCCTGATAGTAAAGTAAATGACAGGTTGTAATTTGGAGACTTCTAATATAATATAAGAAATGTTTGTTAAATATTGGATCTTTAAGTCTTCAAGTCACATGATAATTTATCAATAACTTTTTTTTTTCTGTGTACTTCATCACATGAAGAATATCCAGATGTCAGTCTTTGTGGACCCAAAGATTAGCTGAGTTTCAATACTCTTGCTAGTAGAATACATACAGATAATAACAACTGTTGGTGAGGATATGGAAAGACTGGAAGACTCCTACATTGGGAATGGGAATGTAAAATGGTGCAGCCATTTTAGGAAATAGGTTGACAGTTTCTTAAATATAAATTTACCAGATGAGATAATAATTCTGCTTTTGGATATTTACCCAGGAGAAATGGAAATATATGTCCACACAGAGACTTGTACATGGATGTTTAAAAAAAAAAAAACATTATTCACAATGGCCCCAAAATGTATCCATTATACTGGTAGGTATTTACCCAAAGAGTATAAAAATACTGATTTGAATGGAAACATGCACCTGGATGTTTATAGCTGCATTATATATATAATGGAGTATTACTCACCTGTCCAAAAAAGAATAAAATCTTGCCTTTTCCAGTGATGTGGCTGGAGCTAGAGAGTATAATGCTAAACAAATTAAATCAGTCAAAGAAAGAAAATGCTATGTTTTTTCACTCCTATGTGGAATGTAAGAAACAAAACAGATGAAACTAGGAGGGAAAAGGAGGGAGAGGCAAACTGGAAAAGACTCAACTATAGAGAACAAACTGAGGGCTGCTGGAAGGGAGGTGGGCAGTGGGATGGGTTAAATTGGTGATGAGTATTAAGGAGGACACTTGCTGTGATGAGCACTGGGTGTTGTATATAATTGATAAATCACTAAACTCTACACCTGAAATTACTATTACACTCTACATTAGCTACCTAGAATTTAAATAAAAAACTTGGGGAAAAAAAACCCCCAAACAACCCAAATGTCCATCAAACAAGAGATAAACAAAGTGTGGATCTTTAAATATTGGATCTTTAAGTCTTCAAGTCACACGATAATTTATCAATAACTTTTTTTTCTTCTGTGTACTTCATCACATGAAGAATATCCAGATGTCAGTCTTTGTGTATATTATAGTATCCTCTATAATAAAATATTGATACATGTTATAATGTGGATGAATCTCAAAAATATTATGCTGTATAAAGGAAGTCATCTGTTAAAGACATGTATAGAACTATAAATATTATTTCACTCTTTGTATATTAAATGTCAACAAAAGACCAATATATAAAGACAAAAAATAGATTATTGGTTGCCTGCTGCTATGCATGATTTTTACTATTAATTCTATAACCTTGGACATAATCCTCTGTTGGAGTTTACCAGCCTGCAAGATTTGATTCACAGATCTCTAATTTAATGAGGTTCTGTGGGTTTCCATGTTGTTGAAAGCTTTAGTGGGGAAACTCTTCAAAGCCCATTTTGCTTTGCATACCTAGAGCTTGATGAGATTTGTCAAATGGAATGAGAAGAAGAAAATACCATGCTGGTATACAATTCACAAACAAATAGACCTTATTATGATTTGACCAGCCTTAGGTCTTCACCCAGTGGACAGGTTGCTTGGGTAATGTGGTCTTCTGGCTACAGAGAGGGATGTTCAATCTATCAGGAATGGCAACTGGCAGGTTTTTCTAGGGGCTGTTACGCAATGTTGCATCAGCAACTCCCTGGCATTTGCCAAGGAGGAACTCAGGAGATTTGTTCCTTTGGAATATATTTGTAGAAAACTGGGTTTATTAGGACAAGATTGCTTAAATACTACATGACTAATTCCCCATTTATCTAGAAATTTTTGAAAACATAATCAATTTCCCTCTTGACTTCATTTTTATTGTGTGAACTTAACCTATGCTTTCAATAGCATTGTTATGGGTTATTGTGTTTTATACTTTACACCTCATAAGATAGTTGGGGAGTGACATAGTGTGACCCAAGGGGATATGTTTGCTTTATTGACATGCTTTCACATTACAGTGTCTCGGGAGGAGTTTACTGTTGTCACTATGGGCCCTCTTGATAAATGGTCCAAGTGTCTCTTTGTCAGAAGGTGGGAGACACTGAGAGGATCAGAGAACCCTGTCCATAATCATGGCTCCTCACAGAAATGGTGCATCCTGAGACCTCTTTTCTGGCCATTGTGAAGTGCTCTGTGTTTCTGGCTTTTATTCTTTGTACAATCCAAGTACTCCTTGAGATATTATTCCATGGGGTATTTTTGTGCTGGAGGGAAGTTTTAAAAAATAATCCAAATTCATGAAGAAATTTGATTCTCCTAAAGTTCACAACTCAACCATACCTCAAGAAGGGTTATCATTTCCTTTCCCTTTCTTCTTCCAGATAAGGCCATAAGGGCCCAAAGATGATATGTGAGTTAGCCCAGTTCATATAGCAAATGTCTCATAGAATCAGGGCTAAAGGTTAATTTAAACTCCTTGGTCTAATTCCTGGAAACACTACCTCCTACTCTTAAAAGTTAATGCAGTAATGATTTTGTTCAATTTCAGATCTGTTGGGCATTCTAGTTCCTCAGAGATAGTTGCTTGATACATTCTTCCTTGAGCATAAACTCTACGTGGTCTGCCTTCTTCACCAATAAGCCCCTTCAGCGCTCCTCAGTCTTGCTGATAGACCACGTGTTCTTTTCAGTAACAGAAAACCAGGGATGGAAGTTTTATTCATACATGCTAACTGAAGAATCTAATCAAGTGGGGACCTGGCTGGCTCAGTTAGTAGAGCATAAGACTCTAAATCTAAGAGTCATGAGTTCAAGCCCTGTGTTGGACATGGAGTCTACTTAAAAAATTTTTTTTTTAAATAAAAACTAAAAAAATAAAATAAATGAAGAATATAATTGAAGACTGGATTTGTACAGAAAGAACTTTAACCTGTACCATAAAGATTAGCGACCTTCTGGGAAATTAAGAATTTTCTGTGTTTCCAGGCTCACAGCACTCATTATTATCAATCTTCTAACACAAGTTTCTAGAGTTCTCTCAACTAATGGCTTCTGAAGTTGGAACAGTGTATTAGTCAACAGCATTTTATGTGTTGACTGGGACACACATTTCTAGTGATTTGGAAAAGCTTTAAAAATTCTATAGTTGATATCTAGGATCTATAAAGAACTCCTCAAACTCAACACACACAAAACAGACAATCATATCAAAAAATGGGCAGAAGATATGAACAGACACTTCTCCAATGAAGACATACAAATGGCTATCAGACACATGAAAAAATGTTCATCATCATTAGCCATCAGGGAGATTCAAATTAAAATCACATTGAGATAACACCTTACACCAATTAGAATGGCCAAAATTAGCAAGACAGGAAACAACATGTGTTGGAGGGGATGTGGAGAAAGGGCAACCCTCTTCCACTGTTGGTGGGAATGCACGTTGGTGCAGCCTCTTTGGAAAACAGTGTGGAGATTCCTCAAGAAATTAAAAATAGAACTTCCCTATGACCCTGCCATTGCACTCCTGGGTATTTACCCCAAAGATACAGATGTAGTGAAAAGAAGGGCCATCTGTACCCCAATGTTTATAGCAGCAATGGCCACGGTCGCCAAACTGTGGAAAGAACCAAGATGCCCTTCAACGGACAAATGGATAAGGAAGATGTGGTCCATATACACTATGGAGTATTATGCCTCCATCAGAAAGGACGAATACCCAACTTTTGTAGCAACATGGACAGGACTGGAAGAGATTCTGCTGAGTGAAATAAGTCAAGCAGAGAGAGTCAATTATCATATGGTTTCACTTATTTGTGGAGCATAACAAATAGCATGGAGGACATGGGGAGATGGAGAGGAGAAGGGAGTTGAGGGAAATTGGAAGGGGAGGTGAACCATGAGAGACTATGGACTCTGAAAAACAATCTGAGGGTTTTGAAGGGGCAGGGGGTAGGAGGTCGGGGTACCAGGTGGTGGGTATTATAGAAGGCACGGATTGCATGGAGCACTGGGTGTGGTACACAAAACAATGAATACTGTTATGCTGAAAATTAAAAAAAAAATTCTATAGTTGAAGTACAGATTGTCAAGAATATCATGTGCCTCCAAGTCAAAAGTGTTAAAAACAAGATAGACAGGTTTTATCTTAGAATAATGAATTATAACATTGTTAGATAGAAATTTTCCCTAATTTAAAAAAAAATTTATTTATTTATTTGAAAGAGAGAAAGTGTGGGGGAGGGGCGTAGGAAGAGACTCTCAAGCAGACTCCCCATTGAGCATGGAACCTGACACAGGGCTCAGTCTCATGACCCATGAGATCATGATGTGAACCCAAATCACAAATCAGATACTTAGCCAACAGAGCCACCCAGGCATCCAAAAATTTCCCTAATTTTTAATCATACCCTATTTACTACCACATGTGCATGTTTACAAAAGTTTTGTCTTCAGTAAGAGCTACAAGGATGCTTAGTTATTTCCAAAAGGAAAGTTTTAGTGTATTCTCATTTGCAAAAAGCAATTGAAGAAGCAAATCTGTCTCCAGATGAAAGAATCCATAGCGGGGCAAACTTCAGGGGAAAGAGACAGGGATAAGGAACTGGGACTAGTTCAAGGAGATTCTCTTGGTTTGAGAGGCAGTCCACAAATCAGGGTATGAGGGAGTCAGGACACTCTTCATCAGGTACTCTGGCTTCTATGAGACTGTGTTGGGGCATCATGGTTAATTTCACAATTTCTGAGAGCCAATGAGATCCAAAACCTTGAAAGACTGCTTGGGAGTTATAAAAATGGCTAAGACTGAGTGCCTATCTTAAGGGAGTTCATAGCTCCTGGAGAGGTAATAAGGTGCCTTGAGGAAGCTTGAGGGTAAACACCTGCTACGGGTCAAATTGTGTCCCCCCAAAATCACATGCTGATGTCCTAACCCCCAGCATCTCAAAATGTGACTGTATTTGGTGATAGGATCTTTAAAGAGGTAATTAAGCTAAAATGAGGACATGAGAGTGGTCCCCCATCCAATATGACCTGTGTCCTTGCAAGGAAATTTGGACACAGATGCACACAGAAGAAAGACCATGCAAAGACACAGAGAGAAGATAACCACTTACAAGCTAAGGAGAGATGAAGCCAAGAAGAAGCCTCAGAAGAAACCAGTCCTGTCAACACCTTGATCTAGACGTCTAGACCTCAAAATTATAAGAAAATAAATCTCCGTTGTTTACACCACCCAGTCCATGGTGCTTTGTCATCGTGGCCCTAGAAAACTAATACAGCCCCCCCAAATAACCATAACACAATGCAAATGCCATACGTGGGCATAAGTCACATGTCGACCTAAGAGGAGGGAAAGGTCATGTCCTTGTTTGAAAATCAGGAAGGCTTGCTGGAGGAAAGAGCATTCAAACTTGAAAGATAAATAGGAGTTGAAATGAGAACATTTGGGGAGGGAACATTCTAAGCAAAAGGAACAGGATGAGGGAAGTTCATATAATTCCGTAGGGTATTTGGTTTGGGGCAACTGAGGACAATGCACATTGGCTGAAGTGTGTTTATCAAAGGGGGAAAATGAACAAAAGAGAAGAGGAAGTTGATTGACCCTGGATTCTAGGCGGAGGAATATGGAACTTTTCTAGTTGATATGTAATAGATACACACAGGTTTATTTTCAACTAATTAATTTAGCAAATATTTTTAAAAGGTCAACTTTGTGCCAGGCACAGTCCTAAATAAGCTTGGGATATTCCAACAGCAAGAGAGACAGACATTTCTGCCCTTGTGAGACAGAGACAGGCAATAATAGATCATAAACATAATAAATGATGTTATGTCAACGTAATATACTACTTCAGTTGTAATTATATTAAGCATAACAGACAGACTTTATAGTATGTTGGAAGAAATAAATTCCATAGAAAAATGTGTAGCAGCACAGGGAATATCAGGAGAGCAGGGGGTGGGGGGGGTTGTAATTTGAATGGAATAGTCAGAGCACGCCTCATTGAGAAGATGGCATTGGAGCACATCTTAAGGGAGAGGAAGCCAGCAATGATGCTGTATTCCAGGCAGAGGGGAACCATCAGTGCCAGGGTGGGAGGCTCTCTGTCCCACATGCGGGCAGTGACACAATTATCCACGGACAAAATGAATGGATGTTGCTACTGTTATCAGAATGCTGGCAGCAGTTAGGCTATTAATGCCTAAGCTGCATTAATTTTTACTCCTGAGTGCTTTTACATTGATGACCTCAACCTCTTGCCCTTAAAACAACCCCGATGAGGGTAGGAGGGGTAGGGAGAATGATCCCAGGTTTATAGATGGTGAAACAGAGTCCCAAGACTTTATGTGATTTGCCCAAGGTCAAAATGCAAGGCTGGGAGTCTCTCTGCCCCAGGGAGGAACAACACCTCTCTGTTGGTCTGTGGGGCCTCTGCAGCAAGGGGGTGTAATGAAGTTCTCAGACAGAGAGTGGGAGGACTCCTATAAAAAACAGTTCTGTGACATCAGGACTGGAGGAAATGACACCCCCACCCCATTCCATGTGCTGTGTGAGGTTCACGAAACTAATGACTCTCGCCTTAGGAGTCTCAACCCCACTGCTGGCTTCCCCAGTGGGATTCTAACACTGCCCATCTCCCAGGTGGTGGGAAGAATGAATGTGATGCTCTGATCTGGGACCCGCCTTTCTCTTGGGCTAGAGGCAAAAGGTGATTTAAATCCCGAAGATGGTAAACCCCGTCCTATCTGGGTAAGGAACTTGCTCTCACCTGATAATCCTCCCACGGCACAAAGGAGAAGAGGGATCTGCGAAAATGTGTAATGACAAGCAGAAGCCACGTGAAATCCCCAAGTAACAAACACAGGTCCCACTGGCATAAATACTACCCTGGTTTTTACTAAAAAAGGGTCTACACCCACGTAACCGGCTCTGATTTCATTCTACTAAACCCAGCAAAAAGCGTCCTTCGGCTGTGCCTTTCAGAGATTGGTTAGCAAAAGCTGTTTCTAGGACTAAAATAAGTAAAAATTGAATTTGATCATGGGGACTTCAAGATGAACCACAAAAACGGACACTGTCTTATCCTGTGGCACATCCCTAAAGCTATATTTATCGCTCTTTCATCCTAATTGAGTTATGGCTTATAAGGACTCTTTGGTTTAGAAGAAATAAAGCAATTCTATTTCACTCTTTCTGTAACTCCTTTAGCTAAGTTGACCAGTGACAAAGACCACACTAATAAATAAAAATAAAATAAAATGCCCAGCAACGTACGCTAACAACTTCGTGTGAGAAGATCTTTTATTGTCTCTTTGCTGTTCATTCCCAGCCTGCCTCTGGGAACCAAGTGCCTTGCTAAGTGTCATTAGAGCAATTTTCTCGTGTGGGATGCATAAAAGGAGAAACAAAACAAATTCTTCTCACTAGTTTTTTTTTTTTTTTTTTATCTTCTTCACAAAGACGAGGCAAAATCCCTCAGTTCCGCTTTAATCATCTGACTCACAACAAGCCCGCGGATTCCCCAAATAGCTGTGTCAAATCAGATTAAAATTTTAATTCTGCATTGGAAGATTGAGCCGGACTCTCTCGTGATCTGGGAGTCAGTTCTTCTTGCTCTGATCTGAAGACAGCTCCTGTGACCCTCATGCAGGGACCAGGGGTTGGGTTAAAGCAAAGGTGGGAAAGTGGTCATTGTAAAGATGTGAAGAGCTGGGTGCCTGGGTGGCTCAGAGGGTTCAGTCTCTGCCTTTGGCTCAGGTCACAGTCTCAGGGTCTTGGGATCGAGCCCCGCATTGGGCTCTCTGCTCAGCAGGGAGCCTGCTTCCTCCTCTTTCTCTCTCTGCCTGCCTCTCTGTCTCCTTGTGATCTCTCTCTGTGTCAAATAAATAAATAAAATCTTAAAAAAAAATGTAAGTGCTTGTTGCTGATGGGCAATGAGATGCTGAAGTTGGTAATGGTGCTTGTGAGGAATAATGTGCTTGCTCTTGGGTAAAATATGTCCGGGGGGTCCCCTCATCTGTGCTGTGACTGAGCTGCTTCCAGGGAAACGGGCTCCTTGGCCAGTTGTCTTCTGCAGGCTTCCCTCAGTAGACCAGAGCATGGATGGCAGGTGAACGTTCCCCGGCCACACCTTCTCCTTTGTATTAAAGCAACATGGTCAAGGTTGAGTGGCCACCAGTGGGCTGCTGATACTTGGTCAACAATTCACTCTCTCTCTACCTCTCTCTCCCACTTGGCCTCCAAATTCTCAGACTTACCTGTCCAACCACCCACTCTCCTCCTCAGCCTGCTCTCAGGATGTCTGGGAGCGTGGCCCAAGGACAGAGAGTGGGATGCAATAAGGAGTGATATCAGAGGGTGGAAAGGGGGTTACGGACGAAACAGGAAGACACGCGTGGGCTAGAACGAGGTACTGTGTACTCAACAGGACTCCTCAAGGCTCTCTGAAAGCATCTGAATGTCTGTCCAATGGCAAGCTACGTGATGGAAACAGGAATATGCAGCAGGGACTCTCTAGTAGGCAGGCTTTTCTCTGTCTCATAAATAAATTTTCTTCTGTCTCATAAATATTCTCTGCCAGGATTAGCAGGCAAAAATAAAGGATGTCCAATCAATCCCCAATTTCAGATAAGCAACAAGATTTTTGTTTTTAGGTAGGCATGTCCCATGCAATATCTGGGACATTTTTTTTTTTCGGAGTATCCATCCCATGTAATATGTGGGACCTACTTATATTAAAAAACTATTTATTTGAAATTCAAATATATTCAAATAATTCAAATATAGAAATTCAAATTTAGGGTACCTGGGTGGCTCAGTTGGTTGAGCGTCTGTCTTTGGCTCAGGTCATGATCCCGGGATTCTGGGATGGATGCCGGCTCAGTGAGGAGCCTGCTTCTCCCTCTCCCTCTGCCCCTTCCCCCCACTCCTGCTCTCTCTCTTTTGCGATCTCTGTGTCTCTTTCAAATGAATACATAAAATTTTAAAAAATTCAAATTTAACTGGGTATCCCATATTTTATTTGGTAACCCTGAGTCAGACCTTGTACTAAAAATACAAATAAATCAAATGTTTTAAAAAATTTAAAAATTTTTGAGATCTGTAAACAGTGGACATGAAGCAGTTTTTCACAAAGTGTATACTTCCCTTCAAAACTCACTCCAGGGACGCCTGGGTGGCTCAGTTGGTTAAGCAGCTGCCTTCGGCTCAGGTCATGATCCCGGCATCCTGGGATCGAGTCCCACATCGGGCTCCTTGCTCGGCAGGGAGCCTGCTTCTCCCTCTGCCTCTGCCTGCCACTCTGTCTGCCTGTGCTCGCTCTCTCCCACTCTCTCTCTCTGATAAATAAATAAAATCTTTAAAAAAAAAAACTCACTCCAAATATTTAGTGATTCTTTAAGATGCTTCCTACCTACCACCCCTCTTCAGAAATACTGAACTTTTGATTTCTTCAGTAGTTGCTCAAGTTGATACTTCTACTCCATCTCATGGATGGTTTGCTTTCCTGAGGCTCTTTCCCTTCTCAGCATGACTAATGTTTTAGCCAGGTTGGTTGTCCTTTCTTCAGTCCCCTGTGAACTCTGCGAATTCCATCAGAGGTCACTCTGTCACCAGCGATGACTACTTATGTAGATGAAGGTTAATGAGGCAGGGTGGGGACTGTGGCAGAGGATAGCATTCATGCCATGTCCAAGTGTCTTCAAATTCGGATCTCTATATTTTTCTATACAGTGTATATATAAATGTATATTTTTTATATATTGGATCTATATATTTTATAAGGATACCTCTGGCTCGAAGGTTTTCAATCTCCACTTAAGCAATTTTCCCCTTTGTTTAGGTTCTGATGTAAATCCCTGTTTATTTTTATAAACTTGACAATAATTCTTCACTGGTCTGTTTCCTCCCATTTTCCTGTCAAGTGCCAAAGGCAGGATCCTGCCCGTATCATCCTTGTATCCCGGGCAGGTAGGACACGCTTGCCTCTTATTGAATAAGGCCTTAATGGACATTTGCTGAGTGGCTGATGTCTGGATGTGTAGATGGGAGAAATGAACTCCAGGCTCCACTCTGTCTGGTGCCAACTGCCATGGTTCTTTCAACTCTGGGATTGGATGTGATATTAAGGAACCGAACATATCCCAATCTCCGTATGTGCTTGTGGGTGAACAATACAGGGACACCTCTGTACTCCAAACAAAAAGGGGGATGAGAAATTCTCCAGCTGTCATATTTTCTTTTCTTGGGGGTAAAGAACTGAGGATGACCATGGTCCCCCAAATTGTGGCCCCCTCTCCTCCACACACATTTCCAAAGGTGGGCACACGTTGAGTCTGTTTTATTGCATTTCATATTAACTGTTGCTGTTAAGACTTCTGCCTTATTTTCTGCTTCATTTATAACATTGGGAAAAGAAAATGCTCTTCATCTTATTTTGTCTGACATCAATTTTGTTTTCTTTTTCCGCAACTTCAGTAAGCATTTGGAATCACTATCCATAAAAGTGTAAATGTGTTCAAATAGTTTTCATTTAAATTTATGGAAACATTTCACATCCAATTATGCAATCTTCCACCCATTTCTACTTCCCCTCTCCGCAGTGGGAACTTTGGCCACCTTTTGGTGCTAATTAGGAGTGAGGCATGGGTTCAATCCTTGTTTGGGATATTTGGATTTCATGGGGAAATTTTTTGATCTGGGGCCACAGGGTGAAACCTGAATCCTGGTCAATTCTCTTGGAAACTCATCAGAGAGAGAGAGAGAGAGTGTATATGTGCATGACTCAGTACATAGGCTCTGCTGGAAAGCAGCTGAAAAGTGAACTTGAACTCACAGGGTTGACAGTACAGGAAGATCAGGCACAGGGGCAAGCACGGCACACATTCTTGACACAACTGGCTTGGCACCATGTGCTTCCAAACAGACGGGGCAGAAAACACACTTTTAGCTTCACCCTCCAGGCTGCCCCTGGAAATGCCCTCAGGAAAGGACCCCATTCCCTTATGTTGG
The DNA here is from genome assembly GCF_009829155.1 of Mustela erminea. NCBI lineage: Eukaryota > Metazoa > Chordata > Mammalia > Carnivora > Mustelidae > Mustela > Mustela erminea. The sequence continues at coordinate 53,386,783 of NC_045631.1, read as the reverse complement.
GACCCAACACTTGATTAGGAATATTCTTAAATTTGATGACTTGATCCTTTGAATCTTTCTTGGTTCCTTAGTCTAGGGTGGGGTACACATTCATTCACTTATTCACTCATTCATTCACACAATAATTTATTCCAGCAACTATTTATTTAGTATCTCCTACGACTGAATGCAGAGGATGCCTTTACAAATGAAACAGACACAGTTGATACAGTTGGGAACCTCCTCTTTAACACAAACAACAAATACGTGAGCCCTTGTATATGTACTCATCAGATGAGGATAAATTCCATAAAGAAATCTAAATCTGGGTAAAGGGCAGAGGAAGGATGGGGTGCTGTTTAGGGAGGAATACAGAGTCTGGGTTAAGTACCTGGATTTGAATCCTGTCTCAACATTTACAAATGGGTGACCTTGGCAGAGTTACCTAAGCAGCTGTGCCTTTGTTACCACATCTCTAAAATGGGTTCTTCTGAGATTAAATGTGTCAAAAAGTTAGAACTGAGCCTGGCCTGTGAGGGTTGCCTGTTCCTGCTTCTCTTTGTCCTGATCACACCTCTTTGCCTGACTATGGCTGCGGAGCCCTGGTCTCACTTTCCACACCAACCCAGTGAATCCAGAAATGACTGGCTCTTTCTTGAAATGAAATTCATTGTAGATACCTTGTGAGAAAGAAATTACTTCTAAGATGTTACCCACACCAATGGTAGGGGAAGACAGGATTGACTTGGAAGATTCTCACAGATAATTCAAAAGTAAGAAGAGATATTTAACATACTCTGGTAGGCACGTTTTTCTTTCTTACATATGGCATTATATATGAAACCGTGTATAATCACTGATACTTCTTGTTGATCTATGAAGCCGGCAATTTCGAATGGTTAAACTTACTGAACAAGCAGATAGTAGGTTGGATTTCTTATTTTTCATCCAACTGAACATCTCACAGCGTCAACCTCACTTACTCATTTACTCATATTTATTAAGTGCCCACTGACCCTTTCCAGTGCTCCATCCCATGGCTCACAAGTGAAATCAGGTTCAGCTGTTTTTGTGAAATTGCTCTTTAAAAATTTAAAATTAAAAAAAAAAAGCATGATGCATTTGTCTCAACACACTTATTTGTCACCCTTAAGTCACACTTAACTTTCATCAGGCAGCCATTAATTTATTTCCAAGTACAGGTTAGACTCCCAGAAATAAAATATGACTAATAATCATTATTGACCATAGAGATACACATTAGTATGATTTTCTTCTGTCTCATAAAGAGTATGTACACACGATATGTAGATAAGATAGACCTAAACAGACATTCCTGTCTGTTTAGGTCTATCTTATAGGTCTAGATAGAAGTTTTGTTTTGTTACAACAGCCTTAAATTTCATTCCCAGTCTTACTATCCTAATAATTATTTATTTTATGTCTTATAATCTTCTAAAATCCTTTGTAATAAAGGAAAGTTATGCTAGTCTGGAATCATTGATTTAAGCAAGACAGCCATGAATGTGTGAAATGTATTTTCTATTTATGCTTAGGTACAATTAGATAGATTTATTACTATTTCTTTGCTTAACAATATTTCCGTCTTTGTGTTTATGTGACTGTGACAAGAGGGCACTTCAGTGAAAGCCTGAAAACTTCTGTGACAGATCAGCTGGTCCCAGCTCTTGGTCTCTCTGGATCTCTTTCTCTTTGTCTCTGTTTCTCTGGCTTCCTTGCACTCCTCAAAATTCCAGACCACAAACCCTGAAAGGTTAGAGAATGGTGGATGGGCAGCTGATGTGTGAGCATGTCTGAGTCAGAGGGGCAGGGAGTGTAACCAAACAATTTATGAACCATGTGTTTTCCATCTCAGGGGTTAGTTCGATGGGTTACCTGCCAGCCCTTAATTAGCTGGTGTGAAACATCTTTGTTACCCCAGGCTAGTGAGCTGAAGTTAAGACTTTACACTTACTGTGACTGATGGAGAAAAGAGGGTCCGAGGAACAACACAGCTTGGGGAGAGGAGGAATGTTCCTTAGGTCTTTACTACAAAGCTGTGATCACTAAGACAGCATGGTACTGGCATGAAAACAGACACATAGACAAATGGAACAGAATAGAGAGCCCATAAATGGACCCGCAGCTCTATAGCCAAATAATCTTTGACAAAGCAGTAAAAAGTATACAGTGGGAAAAAGACAGTGTCTTCAATAAATGCTGCTGGGAAAATTGGACAGCTACATGTAGAAGAATGAAACTTGACCATTCTCTTAAGTCATACACAAAGAAAAACTCAAAATGGATAAAAGACCTCAATATGAGGCAGGAATCTTTCAAAATCCTAGAGGAGAACATAGGCAGTAATCTCCTTGACATCGGCCACAGCAACTTCTTTCAAGATATGTCTCCAAAGGCAAAGGAAACAAAAGTGAAAATGAACTTTTGGGACTTCATCAAAATCAAAAGCTTCTGCATAGCAAAGGAAACAGTCAACAAAATAAAGGGGCAATCCATGGAATGGGAGAAGATAATTGCAAATGACACTACAGAAAAAGGGCTGATATCCAAGATCTATAAAGAACTCCTCAAACTTAACATACACAAAACAGATAATCACATCAAAAAATGGGCAGAAGACATGAACAGACACTTCTCCAATGAAGACATACAAATGGCTAACAGACACATGAAAAAATGTTCATCATCATTAGCCATCAGGGAGATTCAAATCAAAACCACATTGAGATACCACCTTACACCAGTTAGAATGGTCAAAATTAACAAGACAGTAAACAACGTGTGTTGGAGAGGATGTGGAGAAAGGGGAACCCTCTTACACTGTTGATGGGAATGCAAGTTGGTGCAGCCACTTTGGAAAACAGTGTGGAGATTCCTTAAGAAATTAAAAATAGAGCTTCCCTATAACCCTGCGATTGCACTCCTGGGTATTTACCCCAAAAATACAGATGAAGTGAAAAGAAGGGCCATCTGTACCCCAATGTTCATAGCAGCAATGGCCATAGTCACCAGACTGTGGAAAGAACCAGGATGCCCCTCGACTGATGAATGGATAAAGCAGATATGGTCCATATATACAATGGAGTATTACGCCTCCATCAGAAAGGATGAATACCCAACTTTTGTATCAACATGGATGGGACTGGAAGAGATTATGCTGAGTGAAATAAGTCAAGGAGAGAGTCAATTATCATATGGTTTCACTTACTTGTGGAGCATAAGGAATAACGCAGAAGACATTGGAAGGTAGAGAGGAGAAGTGAGTTGGGGGAAATTGGAGGGGAGACAAACTAGGAGAGACTGTGGACTCTGAGAAATAAACTGAGGGTTTTGGAGGTTTGGGGCAGTTCCTGAGCCTGGTGGTGGGTATTATGGAGGGCACTTATTGCATGGAGCACTGGGTGTGGTGCATAAACAATGAATGCTGGAACACTGAAAAGAAATAAAATAAAATAAAATAAAATAAAGTGGGGAAAATAAAAGGAAGATCATACAAATGTTTCTGTATCTGGAAACAATGTATCTCAGGAAACTATTTACTATTTCAACCAAGTTCACACCCTTAAAAAACCCAACCATTTTAAAAGATTCAATCTTATTTAAATTAGGGAAAGAATGAGGTTTTATTTTCTTTAGGAAGGCTATTTTTCTCACAAGGGCCATTTTAGATCTTCATTAAAAAGAAATTATAGAAACTATTAAAAACACTTAGCCTTACATATTTTAAATAGCTAAATGATTTTTTAAAAGGCTCATCCAGCAGGAATTTATTGAGTTCTCCCGTGGAAAAAGTGCCAGGGTAGGCACTGGAATGATACTTCCCCTCTAAATGTGGTGCCATCACTGGGCTTTGTTTTCATTGTTTGTTTGATTTAAATCTGTACATCTATAGCTCACTTTAAAAAAAAAAATAAATGTACTTCTGAAAAATTATGTGCAAGTTGATTTTTTTTTTTTATAAATTGACTCCACTTAGAGTAATAATTAGTAATCTCTCCATTTGCTTTTTGTGTCCATGGGTTATTATTTATGGAGCTAATGTTCTACATATTGAGTAGAGAAAGGTCTCTTTCAATGAGGGTTTCTCAACCTTGGCACTAAGGATATTTCAGGCCGAATAATTCTTTTTGGGGAGAGGTGGAGAAGGAGTCTGTCCTTCACACTTTAGGGAATTTGGTAGCATTCTTGGCCTCTACCCTCTAGATGCCAGTAGAAACCTCCCGCCCCAATGTGACAACCAAAAATGTCTCCAAACATTGCCAAATTTTCCCTAGAGGGCAAAATCACCCACAGATGATAACTACAACTATTGATGAAGCCTATACTTTTTTTAAAAAAAAGAAAAGACAGTTCATAGGGGAAATACTCGCTTCGTGTCTCATTTAGAAAGAATAACTCCCAAATAGCAGAATAGGTCTCCATTGTATTTAAATAAGTATATATCCCTATTTTCTCAGTCACTAAGTGCAATGATAGTAAAAGTGGTCTTCTTATGATTAGACAGCATCACCCTTCAATTTCAAAGATTTTTAGCTTGTTCGAGTAAATTACAGCAATCAGTCTGGAATGTTTGATTGTCCATTAAAAATAAGAAGTCTCTACATATGTCACCAATTTTATCACTCATAACACCACAGTCCAATTCTGAGAAATAACTGATATTTTAGTTCCTTACCCTGCAACTTCCTGAGCTGCTTGGAACGTGGCTTTCCACTGGGAAGAGGACTGGGAGGGGGCAAGGGTGATGGGCATGGTGTCCCTCCCTCCCTGTCTTCCAGGGTTTAACTTTCACCGCCAGAACCTCCTGGTCCCTGATTCCTATGAAAACAAAATTCCTTCCCAGGATTTATTGGAATGTGTTTGATGAGTCCAAAAACTCATCAAAATACACTCTTATGACTATTGAGAACCTAGAAGGTATCTGTGCAGCTTACCAAAACCTAGTAACTGCCTGCATTTTAAAAAGTCTTTATTTATGGGAGAATGACCCTGGTCATGGGAGTTTTAATATGTTTACGAGAGTCCGTCAATAGGGACGGTTCACTAGGTAGTACCAGGCTTGAACGGACCAATGGCAGAAGACCAGTTAATAAAACCAACACATTCCAATTGTTTGATATAAGAGGTTGTTGAGAGTGTGACTTTTTTTTTTTAAGGCCATTTAATTACATACCCTGATGTCTTCACTCAGCCCTTCTCTAAAATATATTTTCCCAATTTCAGCATATACCCCTTCTCTACTCTCAATTAGCTATTGCATTGGGCCTTTGCTTCCAAGCCCCATAAGTAATAGTAACTTAATTTTCCAAACCATAAATCAGGTAGTCTTATGCTCCATAGCATATGTTCCATTTGTTTTTAATCAGGGGCAGCCTGGTACTCAGAGGTCGGAAGCTTTAATTCAGAGGGCTCCAATGCCTTTTGGAGGGAGAAACCTTTTACTTTCTAGAATTCCCTTTGTGAATGTTTAAGTATCCTTTTGGCAAAAGTTAGATTATATATGGTATTCACATAGAGACTCCTTTAATTCACTGACCTAGATTAAAAGAAACATTCGTTTAATAACATTCCTGTACTTACGTATTCTCCCAATTGTTAATGTCATACTTTCAAAAGAAATGTAGTTACAATTAAAAGAAACACACAGAAAGAAACACAGAAAGGAGTTAAGAGACATTATATTTCTAGAAATTGTTTCCATGAAATAGTTTTAATAGGTAGGAATATCACTGGGATAGTATAGGTTTGATATTGTCTTGAAAAAGAAAAAAGAGCCATATCAAATCTCTTAATGCTTATAAAGTCTTGGAGTTCCCTGCACACCATTTCATGACTGAAAAGGATCTTAGACGCAACTTTCTATACCCTCCTTATTTCCTATATGAGGGAAGAGGAAGGTAATGCCCAGAAATTTTAAAGCCAGATCATAGTCACAAGCCTATTGGTATAGAGCTTGCATCAGAACTCAGTGGATCACAGGGAAGGGAGGGAAAACTGAATGGGAAGAAATCAGAGAGGGAGACAAACCACGAGAGACTCTGAACTACAGGAAACAAACAGGGTGGCTGGAGATGAGGTGTGGGGGCTGTGGGGTAGCAGGGTGATGGACATTAAGGAGGGTACGTGATGTGATGAGCACGGGGTGTCATATGCAGCTGATGAATCAAGGAACACTACATCTGAAACTAATGATGTTAACTAATATGTTGACTAACTGATTTCCTATTAAAAAAAAAAATCAGTTAGTCTAGGTCTTTTGGCATCGAATCTAAAATAAAATCCAGGGGTGCTTGGGTGGCTCAGTTGGTTAAGCATCTGACCCTTGATTTGGCTCAGGTTATGATTTCAGGGTCATGAGATGGAGCCCCACATTGGGCTCTGTGTTCAGCACAGAGTCGGTTTGGGATGCTTTCCCGTCTCTCCTTCCCTCTGTGCTCCTCCTCCTGCTCACTGTGTGCACGCACGCGTGCTCGCTTGCTCTCTCTCGCTAAAAATAAATAAGTATCTTTAAAAATAAATAAAATCCAGTAAGTATTTCGTCATTCAGATCACCAACCCATCTAATATAAAATATCCATATATTTAGACGTTTTAAAATTACTTACCAACCTTCCGTGTTCCATCTAGGTGCGTTACATTAAAATTTTAAAATGTCCAAAATCAAGAGAAAGATTTTACAGCTATCAGACTAGAAAAAAAAATTATTTCCTACAGTAGATGGAAAATCATATTGACACAAGAGTTCTCACTGGGTATTATATGCAACCAATGAATTATTGAACGCGACATCAGGAACTAATGTTAAACTATATGTTGGTTAGCTGAACACAATTTAAAAAAAAGTTCTCATCAATATGAATGTAAGAACACAGTAAGCATTTTACATGTTAGAAATATTTAAATTCTAGGGACGCCTGGGTGGCTCAGTTGGTTGGACGACTGCCTTCGGCCCAGGTCATGATCCCAGAGTCCCGGGATCGAGTCCCGCATCAGGCTCCCAGCTCCATGGGGAGTCTGCTTTGCTCTCTGACCTTCTCCTTGCTCATGCTCTCTCTCACTGTCTCTCTCTCAAATAAATAAAATCTTTAAAAAAAAAAAAAAAAAAAAAAAAGAAATATTTAAATTCTAAAATGCTTTAAGAAAATTTCTTTTAGGGGCGCCTGGGTGGCTCAGTGGGTTAAGCCGCTGCCTTCAGCTCAGGTCATGATCTCAGGGTCCTGGGATCGAGTCCCGCATCGGGCTCTCTGCTCAGCAGGGAGCCTGCTTCCTTCTCTCTCTCTCTCTGCCCACCTCTCAGTGTACTTGTAATTTCTCTCTGTCAAATAAATAAATAAAATCTTTAAAAAAAAAAAAAGAAAAAAGAAAATTTCTTTTAGGCCCACAATTCTTTACCTAGAGGTATTCTGGCATAAGTTTGAGAAGAAACTAGTTTTCGACATATGAACCATAAGACAGTTAAACTCCTGAAAGAATTCTGAAAGAATTCTAAGAAAATATATACCAGCAATAAGAAAGATGAATCTGGGGCACCTGGGTGGCTCAGTGGGTTAAGCCTCTGCCTTCGGCTCAGGTCATGATCTCGGGGTCCTGGGATCGATCCCCACATCAGGCTCTCTTCTCGGCAGGGAGCCTCCTTCCCCCTCTCTCTCTGCCTGCCTCTCTGCCTGCTTGTGATCCCTGTCAAATAAATAAATAAAAAATCTTAAAAAAAAAAAGAAAAAGGAAGATGAATCTAAGAAGAAATAATGTGGTAGAAAAATCGAAGGTGAACAAGGAATTAGGAAAACTTAATGCTGTTTAATAAATACTCATTGTAAAAAAAAAAAAAAAAAGAAAAGAAAAGAAAAGAAAGAGAAAGGGAGGAAAGGAGAAAGAAAGATCTGAAACTAAATTTCCAGATTGTATCAGCGAGGAATGTTGTGGGGGTACATGGGAGGCTAGAGCAGCAGAAAGACTGACGCTCAGTGTGTCTGATGTTAGTGAGGGTCCATAGAAGTAGGTCCTTGATGGGATTGAATGACAGGTACTATGTGCATTTCCCATGGCCTAGCAATTTTTCTCAGGTATCACCTTTAAGGAAAACATCATATGCACACAAGAATGCATATCCGCCCAAAGATTTCATAGCAGCAATTGTTCCTAATAGTGGAAAAAAAAAATTAAGAGTCCACCTAAACATCTTGCAGCCAAAAAAGATAGCTAAAAAAATGCAGGATATACCTGGTCTCTGGAATCCAAAAGAGTAATCAGAAAGGCAAAAGGAAAGACAAAAACCCAAGCCAAACAAACACAGGCAGACCTGACTCCAAAAGATCTTCAGGACATATTTTCAGTAAAACAGATGCAAGTTGCCTGTATACATCCAACAATGTAAAGTGTTGCATTTTATGCGTATGTGTGTATGAGGCTTTATATAAATTGTGTCACTCTTCATATGTATATGAACACATGGAATTATGTATCGATCAGCCACTGTTTCACATTATTCATAGCAAACATGCTTTTCATTAGTTTCACTGAATGAACCATTTGTTCATTTATTAATTCATTTTTTTCATCAGATATTTATCAAATATTTATTGAACACTTTTTATATGCTGTGTCTTACATAAGGATCCAAAATGCGGTCTATATTCTCCCTGAATTTATTTTATATCATGGGAGCCAAACTATTGACTTACGATGTCGGTGGTTTAGAATAGGAGGCATATTATAAAGAAGGTATGCGTGATGGGAGATAAAACCAAAAGTAGAAGCAGAAGTAGCTCTACTGGGGGTGCCTGGGTGGCTCAGTGGGTTAAGCCTCTGCCTTCAGCTCAGGTCATGATCTCCGGGTCCGGGGATCTGTCCCCGCATTGGGCTCTCTGCTTGGCCAGAGAGCCTGCTTCCTCCTCTCTCTCTGCCTGCTTCTCTGCCTACTTGTGATCTCTCTCTCTCTGTCAAATAAATAAATAAAATCTTAAAAGAAAAAGAAAAAAAAGAAGTAGCTCTACTGAAGGGCTTTAAGACCTTACAGAGCAGAAGATGGAATGGGCTGGTCTTTGGATGAGCAGCACTTTGCTAATATAAGACGGAGGAGAAGAACATTCCAGAAGGGATAACAGCGGAATAGTGACACAGATGTACACACAGCATGGGTGGGAAATGTAAATATCCTGATGTGTGAGAAGGGCAGATATAAAAAACTCTGCACTTCATGCCTCAGAGGAGAGAGAGCCATGAAAGATAAGAAATGTTCTTAGATGTTTATTTTCAGAAAGATAACCTGATAGCCTGGAAGACAGAGGGATCAGAAGGAAGCAGAACGCTGGCAAAGGTGTGTACGAATCCAGACAGGAGATAATGAAAGTGTCCTGGAATCGGACAAGACGGAACTGATGTGACAGGCACTTCAAATTTTCATGATCAGCTTGAAATTTAATTTGGGGGCAGGTTTGTGTTTTTGTTTGTTTGTTTGTTTGTTTGTTTTAGATTTTATTTATTTGCGAGAGGGGGGAGTGAAAGAGAGAGAGAGAGAGAGAGAGCGCACACAATCAGGGGGAGCAGCAGAAGGAGAGGGAGAAGCAGGCTCCCTGAGGAGCAGACCCCCCCACACTCGCCGCAACGCCAGGCTCGATCCCTCCTAGGACCCCAAGATCATGACCAGCGCTGAAGGCAGACACTTAACTGACTGAGCCACCCAGATGCCCCTGGGGACAGTTTTCAAGCTATTTCTCAATTTTGTTTTTTGAGTCTATTCAGTCATTTTCCCATTTTGTCCCAGTTTCTCTGAAGGCTCTGGGATCCAGTAGATGAAAGAAACAATGGACACTGGGTGGCCCAGAAGCCTCTTTTGGGTGGCTAATGGTTTCACAGGCCTTGGACTAAAAGATACAGCCATAGCTACTGGCATACGGGAGGCTAATGCCGCCGAGGAAAGAAGTGGCAGCTCCAGAAGACTCTCTTCCAGATGTCCTGGGGAGCCCAGTGGTCTCTAATCCCAGCATGCAGGGAATACACTCCCACAAACAGATGCCTTCAGCCACAGGATGGGGACTCCTGTAATTGGTTACACTTGGCATGCAAAGTCTCACCACAAGTTGGCAGAGGCCGGTCACACACAGAGAAAGACGTGTCTGTGGGCATGACCTTCTCCAAAGCCACGGTTTCAAAGCGGGTGGTGGCGACTCAGGGCGGAGGAGCTGTGCTAGAGCTCAGAAGGCACCAGGGGGAGCCTTGAAAGGGACTGAGGTTTGGCTTGTATTAACACTCCTGGCTTTGGCTACTTTGGCTACTTTGCGAAACCTCAGCAGGGTGAATTATAAGGCTGGAAATGTTATAAGAAAAGACCTCCTGGGGACACAGCTTCCTGCTCACCCAGACGCGTGGACCCTGATCTTTATGTTCTGAATCTCCTTTCCGAGGCCCCGAGTTCTGCTCGACAGGGCGCCGGCACAAGAAGAAAAACATAAAACTCAAGCTATTCTTCGTTAATGCATGGAGAACCGGCTACATTTCTAACAATATCTTCATAAAGTTGAAGAGAAAAAAAATTATAAAAGAAAGGTCCGTTTTTGGTGTTGTGTAGTTTTCGATTTTTTGTTTCAATCCCAAAAACCTCATTCCCCTCCAGCTGTCATCCTTTGCCGAGGAAGAAGGGGCAGCTCTTACATAAAAGGCAGAAACAGCTGAGTGAGTGTGTGACGTTCCAGGGGGACATGTGGGCCACGCACACAGGTTTAGGTCAGCATTTAACCTTCACCTTGGGACGACGGGGGCTGAGCTGAACGCCGGGAGACACCGCTCAAGGGCAGTAAAGCCCTCACTTGGAACTCACTTTCCCACTGCTTCCTTCATTGTCTGAGATCACGCATGCTAAGATGCTACCTACTTAACTTTTTTTCTTTTTCTTCTTTATTACTTCCACTTTTTGTCGTGTCTTTTGCTTTCTGTGACTTTCCTCTTTCCTTTTTTTCCCCTTCTGCCTCAGACTGGAGACACTGAAAGAGGAAGGATTAACTAGTTCATTTGATTTCCTATGTTTATCGATGTGTGGATTTTTTTTTTTTAAAGATTTTATTTATTTGGCAGAGAGAGAGCGCAAGTAGGCAGAGCAGCAGGCAGAGGGAGAAGGAGAAGCAGGCTCCCTGCTGAGCAAGGAGCTCGCTCGCTGCCAGCTCAATCCCAGGATTTTGATCTGAGCAGAAGGCAGTTGCTTAACTTGACTGAGCCACCCAGGCACCCCTTGATGTGTGGGTTTTAAAGGGACTATGTGAGTGAAAGAGAAGGGTGAGTGAGTACATGTGAGGGTGACCTTAGGTGGCCAACAAAATATACTATAGTAAGTGCAGCAAAACAAAACACAAACAGACCTGACTGTTGGCCGTTCTGCCTTCTGGGTTGTTCATATAATTCATACTGGGGAGATGGCATTTCATATTAACACTTCTTTACTTACAAAGGCTGGTGGGGGAAGCTTGGTCTGCCTCAAGAATCTGATCTTGAGACAAAGTAAAATCCTTTTGGTCTCCTAGAGCAACCTGAGATTTGGGCTAAGCAATGGTGGGCCCCCAAAACCTTTGAGGTAGTGGATGGAGGGCTGCACTATTTTGGTGAAGAAACAAATCAGCCTGGGAAGGAGGAAACTGGAGGGTGGCCACGAGAGAAAGAAGGAAGTGCAAAACAGGGCAGACAAAGAGACAGCCAGTGAGAAATTTCCTGATAAAGGATCAGCCAATGGAATTTTCACGCAAAGACCTGCTCAGTTGGTTACTGTGAGATCTTGCAATGGAGCTACCTTGATTCATTGTTTACCTTCAAACTTCCTTATGTGTTCATTCTACAGAACTGGCTTAGGGTGGTGGTTTTGGGGGAAGGTCAAGGTGAGGGGGATGTGTTTTCAGGGCTTATGTTGGGTGGGGAAAAGAGAGCACTCCCATGAACAGTAGTGAAAAAAAAGGAAAGTTCAGTAAGAAGAGGAACACGGAGAAAGCAGTGACCAGAAGAAGCATAAGTTCCTCGAGAAAAGCCACCCATTTAAGCAGAGAGGTCTTTGCCTTCCTCCTGAGAGAGAGGATAAAGCCAACTTATGTAGTTATTCATTGAAAAGGTGTCCTTACAACACTCAAGGACTTGGGAGATTTTGGTGTGTAAGGTGTAAGTTACACACACACACACACACACACTCACATACACACTCCCTAGCCTGTCTACCTGATAGTGCTGGGGAGTCTTGTAAACTGTTGGCAAATAGTTTTCTTTGCTGGTTGTCAGTTGGGAGTGCTGGTGTACACGGAGCTTGCAGACTCAAGAGACAGGTGACAGAGGCTGCCGGTACCTGGGACATCAGATTGGGGCTTGCACTGGACTGCGCCAAATGTCATCTCTGTCCCTGGCATCTTAGTAAGACGTGTCTCTTCCCACTGGATTCCCAAGGCAGTTCTCACTGCTTTGGTGTCCATGTTCTTGATGAGTGCCTCGGTGCCCTCCAAGTCTATTTAACCAGAAGATCCTTCCAACGCTCTCCACGTGGCAGAATTCCTCTAACGATTTTTGGTGCTTGACAAACAGAAAAGCAGAGGTCAAACTGTTTCTCTAGTTTCCCTACGTAACTTTCCCCTAAAATAGAAAATGAAAATGTGAAGGAGAATTTGGTAAAGATAAGCCACCGCTGGGGTCCCTCTGCACTCTCCCAGGTCCCTAACCTGCTCATGTGTCCAGATCTAGCAGGGTGCCGACGTGGGCGTTTGCGGTAGTGACCTGGGGTGAGGAGTCGCTACATTTATCTCTGTGTTCACTCTGTCCTGTTGTCCAAGACACCATCCTCTCACCTCTTCCTAGAAAGTGCTCACATTCCTACATCCTTTGAAATGGAGAAGTGGAGAGAAAATAACATTCTCCTGTTTATCATGACCCATTAGGAGATGGGGTGAGCCGAGCTTTCCACAAGGTCCTGAATGGATGAAAAGGACCCAGAACATATGGAAAATATGGAGAATAGGGTATAAGTCATAAAAATAAAAATAAAATAAATAAAATAAATTGGGAATGCCAGTTTCTGGTAATGATTTGTTTTCACAGTAACTGAGAACTCCCTTAAACCTGCGATTAATCACACATTTATGGTGAGGCTAAGCGGGGAGAATTAGGGGCTCGGATTATTAGTGCAGCTGCTTTTCATTGATGAGATCTGAGTTCAAATCTCAACCAATGTTACAAATGAAAATGTCATTTTGAAAGTTAATTAGCTCCATGCAATAAATGCTGACTACTTGATTGATGTGCCTAAAAAAATCACTACCCAGAAAAAAAAAATTATATATATGGCCCGTTAGGGGAGTCAGGCCAGTCAAAAAGTCAGACATTATTTAAACAATTTGCTTTTCTTAATAGTCCAACCACCTGCAAGTAAATAGAATTTATTAAAAGAAGGTGGAATTTCTAGTAGTCAGAGCATGTGAAAGACTGTCTGAATTTCAGAAGCAGGAAAAAAAAGGTCTTTAAAAGCCATCTAATCTAATCCTTGCTTTTTTTTTTTTTTTTTTTTTTTCAACAGATGAGGAGTAGAAGCTCTGGAGGTTAAGTGATTTGATTAAGTCACACAGTTAACTAGTGGGGGACCCAGGGCCAGGTTCCAGGTGTCCTGGCCATTATATGCATTCGCTGGGTCACTCCAAGAGACCCCTAGTTTGGCTCTCCCCTCCCTGCTCTGACCCCTTGTTTCTCCCCAGGGCTCGTCCCCAGGTCTTTGTCTTTGGTGCATTCTGCGCCTTAGAAGGTTCTGTCTTCTATCGAAAGATCTTGAAACTTTTGTTCTCCACGCTTTTTTTTTTTATAATGAGAATCTTGTATTGGTGCAACTGTCCCTGCTCATATAGGTAGAGGAGAATCAGCATACGATTCCCTTACCCTAGATTTTCCCAATGGAATTCATAGTGAATTTGACCAGATGAGAGAAGTGTGAGGTGTTACATTTATAATGAGAGAGCAGACAGATATTTTCCCTAAGTTAGAGAGAGACTCTGTGGAGAGTCCCATCTGGGCTAGTGAGACATGAAGAAGTCAGGAAGAAATCCTCAATCTCTCTGTTTACATGTTTACAATGTAAGTGGCTCCTGATCTTGAAACAATGCCTCTGATGTGGCATTCATTTGGTAGCAAGGTGAGTTTACTAGGTCCATTAAAGGTGACTCTGGTGGGGGCTCAGGGAGCAAAGAAGAGCCCTATGAGGGAAGCTGCTACATACATCATCATGAAACCAATGCTGGTAGAAATATGGTCACTAATGGACATTCTGGTGAGGTCTTCAGTGGAAATGAGGGACTTGTTCTTGAAAACTGGGAGAGAGGAGATCCTTGTCACAACGGGGAAAAGACCTTGGTGTCTGTGGAAGGGATAAACCTGGGTATTTAGCTTAAGAGATTTCTAAGAAAAATGTTGAAGGCATGGCTTGGTTTCTCCTTACCCCTTACAGTGAAATGTGACAGGAGAGAGAAGAATGGAAGGGCATTGTTAAGCAGAAAGGAATCAGAACTTGAAGATTTGGAGACTGCTCAGCCTGTTCATATTGCAAAAAATGAGAAAGCATGTTCTGAAGAGAGCACAAAGTCTCCTCTCTGGAGATGTTAGGGTAGCATCGGTTTCCTTCCTCATTGCGTTCTGACTGTTGGGAAAATAGAGTGCCTTGACCTCCACCCAAATGTTTATAGCATGATGTCCACAACAGCCAAACTATGGAAAGAGCCTCAATGTCCATCAACAGATGAATGAATAAAGAAGATGTGGTACCGGGAGTCTGCTTGTTCTTCTCCCTCCCCCGCTTGTATGTGCTTTTTCTCGAAAGTAAATAAATAAAAATCTTAAAAAAAAAAAAAAAAAGATGTGGTATCCCTGTGGTATATACACACAATGGAATACTATGCAGCCATCAAAAAGCCAAAATCTTGTCCTTTGCACGACGTGGATGAAAGTAGAAGGTATTACGCTGAGCAAAATAAGTCAATCAGAGAAAGACAATTATCACATGATCTCCCTGATATGAGGAATTTGAGAGGCAGGGTGTGGGATCATGGAGGGGAGGGAGGGAAAAAAATGAACCAAGATGGAACTGGGGAGGGAGACAAACCATAAGAGACTTTTAATCTCAGGAAATAAACTAAGGGTTGCTGGGGGGTGGGGGCGTAGGGATAGGGTGGCTGGGTTATGGACATCGGGGAGGGTATATGCTATGATGAGTGCTGTGAAGTGTGTAAACCTGGTGATTCACAGACCTGTACCCCTGGGGCAAATAATACATTATACATTAATTAAAAAAAAAAAAAAGAATAGAGTACCTTGAAGTTGCAAGATGGGGGTCCCCATTTTCTTACTGGTTGTCAGCTTCTGCAGCTTCTGCTTCATTAGGCCCTCCGCTGGCCTCCCCATCTTTAGCTCCTGCGATGGTGACAGTCTCTCTCAGGCTTGGCGTCTTTCTTGACTTTTCTCCTATTGTCTCATCTCTGACTTTTCCGCTTCTACCTTCCACTTTAAGGTTGTGTAACACCAGTCTTGGATGTTAGAGTAAGAACATTTTGGGGAGCTGTTATTCTGCCTACCACAAAGATGGATATCTATTAAAAATTTTTACTTTCTATGTTTACTAGTTATTTATAAAATATTTAATACGGCATGTAGTTTCCCTTAATTACATATTACTGGTAACAATGAACATCACTCACTCCGGAAAGGATGCATGAACAGAGGGAATAATATAGGTTTTAAAATTTTAAGTTCAGGGGCACCTGGGTAACGCGGTGGGGTAAGCCTCTGCTTTCGGCTCAGGTCATGATCTCGGGGTCCTGGGATTGATCCCCACATCAGGCTCTCTGCTCAGCAGGGAGCCTGCTTCCCCCCTCTCTCTCTACCTACTTTTGATCTCTCTCTATCAAATAAATAAATAAAATCTTAAAAAAGTTTTAAGTTCAATTTTGTTGTGGATTAAAAAATGATCAAATCAGGGGCACTTGGGTGGCTCAGCGGGTTAAAGCCTCTGCCTTCGGCTCCAGTCATGATTTCAGGGTCCTGGGATCAAACCCGGCATTGGGCTCTCTGCTCAGCAGGGAGCCTGCTTTCCTCTCTCTCTCTGCCTGCCTCTCTGCCTGCTTGTGATCTCTGTCAAATAAATAAAATCTTAAAAAAAAAAAGAAAAATGTAGACAAGTGATTTAGTTTTAGATATGAATATTTAAAACATTGCAAGTCTTTAGAGTTAAGAATAAATATTAATTTAAAAAATGAAAGTTTGCGGGGCGCCTGGGTGGCTCAGCTGAGCCTCTGACTCTTGTTTTGGCTTAGGTCGTGACCTCAGAGTCATGAGATCAAACCCACCCCTGGTCTCCATGCTCAGAGCAGAGTCTGCTTGAGTTTCTCAATCCCTTTGCCCCTCCTGCTCATGCTCTCTCTCTCTCTCTCAAATAAATAATGAATCTCTTAAAGAAATATGAAAGTGTTTGTAATTTTAGAAATCGATTTTACTGGTAAATGAACAAAGAATTGCATAACTATTGCTTTAGAGTACGTATTTGCTTTTATTTTCACTCACACTTAATGAACTTTCATTAAAACTTCAAATATTTTGCTGGTCTAATGGGCAAATAATATATAATATTGATTTAATTTATATTTCTTCTTTTGTTACTTATCTGATCATATGCTTTATCTACCTTTGTTAGTCTCTTCCTTGTTTAATTATAGAGCCTCTTCATGTATCTCTTTTGATGTTACTTGTTTAATTTTTCCAGTGTGTTCTTGTTTTAAAACTTTGGGTTTTTTTTTTTTATTTTATTTTTTCAGTGTTCCAAGATTCTTTGTTTACATACTACAACCAGTGGGTTTTAGCTTTAATTTTTTAAAAAACTTTAATATATTCAAATACATCTATATTTTCTTATAAAGATTTTCCTTTGTGTTTCTGATTTACAAAGAATTTTCTTATCTTAAGGTAGTATCTTAACACTTCCATTTTTTACATTAACGCACATAATACTTCTACATTATATGTTGAGATTGTGAGAAAGATTTAACTTTATTTTGTATCTCTAATGACTAACCAGTTACCACAACCATTTAGCCAATAATCAATCTTTTCCCCACTGTTTAAAATGTTCCAAATACTATGTACGTGTTGATTTTCAAGAGTACATCTTGTTCAAGTCTCTTTCCAGAGGTCCAGGCATTTATAGCCAAATATCTTTTGAATGTCCCCTCCTGGATGTTTCTAGAACCTTTGGAGTAAATGTGTCTAAGCACTATAACTGATCATAATTCTAAAGACCACTTAACTAAGTGTTAGTCATGTTGGGAAAGATTCTGCTAAACACTAAAGGGATAATTTCAGAGAATCCCCTCAAGGTGGATTCTATTATCATCATCTCTATTTATGAATGAAAAAGCCAAAATTATGAACATTTAAAGATTCACCCAAAGGGATCAAGATGGGTTTGAACCTGGGCAGTCAGAGCCGAGGTGCATTCTGCCATCAACAGTGCTATACTGACCTTTGCCGCCCCTCCAGGGTCTACCCTCACCATGTTCAGTATCTCAGACAATGGCACCACTACCCGATCACCCCAAACAGTTGCTAGCCTTGCAGATTCTACCTCCCAAATATCTCTCAATCTCTTCATTTCTCTCAACTTCTGCTATTCAGAACCCTGAGCTGCTTTCCACTGTCCTTGTGATATAATCCCAATCCCTGCAGGAACCGACTGCTCTGCGGGGGGAAGGAAGGAAGGAAGGGTAGTGTTAAATTTTATCAAATGTTTTTTACCTATCTTTCCAGGACTACTTTTTAGCTTTTTTTTTTTTTGTGCTAAAGATTTGAACACATTAACAAATAACCTAATCTTAGGCCATCTTTATGCTTTTAGGATAAAATTGTTACTGTAACATATGCATTTTAAAACAGAATCACTCTCAGTTGTGCAAATTTTTCTAGCCTAAATTTTCATTTAGGTAGTGAGTCTACGCCTCTATTGAAACTCTTGGAAGGAAAGCTTGAACTTCCCTTATGGCCAAACTTGTCTCTTTTGACTCCATTTCCTATTTATAAAAACATATCTTCATCCCCAACACGAACTTTTTACCACAGTTTATTTCTCTATAAGCCACATTCGATTATACGTAAATTTCTCAAATTTTGCATTTGAATTAAAGTCCGTTCTTTCAATGGTAATTGTTAAAATTACTATTTTTTTAAAGTGGTTTTGGATCCCACAAAGACTTACTGAGAACTAATTATTTTCCAGGTTCTGTACTAAACATTTTCACTTATAATGTCTAATCCAAGTTATTGGACTTTAAATTCCTGTGGAAAGTGTTTGCTTTAACTGGGAAGGTGTTTTCCCTTCTAGAGAAACATCACCTCCCCCAAGTTTCTGCATGCTGAAAAGTAGACATGAGAGTGAGATGTGTTTTTATATCTCGAGGTGTTGCTAGCAACAGTTCTCCTTTGAAAATAATGCACTGAACAGCTTCAAAGGCAGCTATGACAATCCTGGAGTTTGTACCTTGCAAGAAGAAATGGGGCTGTGCTTAAAAGAAACGAGGCTGGTGATTCAAATGGAAATTCAAAGTAAAGCCACAGTACTCGAAACTGTATATTTCTACACTATAAACGCTCTCTAATATCAGGCAAATTGTCTAGATCACTTGTCTCCCTTATTCAAATTCCTGATCAAGACACATTTCCTGAGTAATTTCTTTCTACTCAGTTTACTCCCATAGCGTTAAGTATCATTAGGTCCCCTAGCTTAGAAATTAATCTGTCCAATCTTAAGTACATCTCAAATCTACCCAGCCCCTCTGCATTCCCAGTGCCGCTGCATTAGTTCAGGCCTGCCTCATTTTTCCCTTGGATTATGGTAATTGCCTCTATTCTGCCGTAACTGCCTAAAGTCTCGTCCCTTCCCCTGTACCCCTTACAATTTATTTTCTGCATTGCCTGAGTAATCTTTCTTAAATGCATGCCTGAGCATGTCATTCCCTGCTTAAAATCCTTCAATTACACTCAATTGCACTCATAATACAATCCGAGCTCTGTGACAACAGCCACTTTAAATCTGCTCTGGAATAAGGTGGGGTGTAAATAAAAACAGGGGTGCATGCTCCCATGAATTCCTTAGCAGGGCATATAAGGACGTGATGAGGTATCCTGGCATCTCCGTCTCCGGGCCTTCACCCTTTCACCTCTCACTCATGCACCCTCCGGACGCCCCCGTCGGCCTCCATGCCTGCGAGGGCACTATACTGCCACTCCCTCTGCATAGAATTCACCCTTCTCAAGATCTTCGAGAGCCCCATCTTTTAAGCCCTACTCCCACGTAAGGCAGTGGGCAGTGGAGAGCCTTCCTGTGAAGTGAGTTTGAAGCCTCTTCTAAATTCATCCAGCATTCGAGCACTTCTCCCATATGGTTCTCATTGGTTTACTTGTCGATCGATCACCAGATTATGAATTTATTGAGAGTAAGAACTAGCACAGTGTTTGGCACTTGGTAGATGCAATATAAAGATTTATAAGAAATATCTGTCTGGTCATTCAGAGGACCGAAATGTATTTCTCTGGTATATTTGGTCTTCATCCACAGTCCCTGAAAATGTTTCAGAACCATAAAAGTGAAATGGGTGTATTATTATTAACGAAGGTGACTTTAGGACCCCATGCAAGGGCAGGGGACTGCCAGAAGAACCAATCATATGATTAGAAGGTTGGAATTCTCAGTCTCATACCCTTGACCTCCAGGAAGGGGAAAGGGGCTGGAGGTTGAAACAGCCATTGGCCAATGACTCAGTCAGTAATGAAGCCTCCAAAAAAAGAATAAGAGGACAGTTCTTTGGTCCTTTTTCCAAGATGGTCCATGCTTGGAGAACCAGAATGCTTCCACATGCCACTGAGCTGGGCCCCAAGCTCCATGAATACAGAAGCTCCTTTGTTCAGGACCCTTCCCTGTGTATCTCTCTGCCTGTTGATACAGAGATTTGCATCCTCTATCATATCCTTTAATAAACCGGTTAATATAAGTGTTTCTCTGAGTTCTGTGAGCCACTCTGGAAAATTAATTGAATGTGAGGAGGAGATCATTAGAACTTCTGATCAGTAGCCCATTGGTCAGAAGCACAGATAACAGCCTGGGTCTTGTGATGGAAGTCTGAAGTGGGACTTAGGGGACACTCTTGTAGGGCTGAGCTGTTAGCCCCCGGAATCTGATGCTATCTCTGGAGAGGTAGAGTCAGAATTAAATTGAATTCTTGGACACTGGTGTCCAAGAATGCTTGATGTTGTGTGTGGGGAAACCCCAACCCCCATGTTGGAATTGGGTCAGGGACCCCAAAAGAGCAGGCATTCTGATTCAAAGGTAGAGTTGTCTTATTGTTTTGAAATACTTTATTATGTTTTCCACTCCGAGGCTCCTCTACAATAAAGCATATGCTATCATACATGGAACCAAGGAGACCCAACTGGCCCAAACCAGACTTCCAATATAGGAACACTTTCTCTGAAACATGAGCTGGTGGTCATCCAGCGCCTGCCTACACCATGGCTTAAAGCTACTGCACTTCACCATTCTCAAAGGGACACAATAGTTTTTCTACTGATTTCACTCAGTTATTTTTTTAAAATTTTTTTTAACATCTTACTTATTTGACAGAGAGAGAGAGAGAGATTACAAGTAGGCAGAGAGGCAGACAGAGAGAGAAAGGGAAGCAGGCTCCCCGCCAGAGCAGAGAACCTGGTGTTGGGCTCGATGCTAGGTCCTTGAGATCATGACCTGAGGCGAAGGCAGAGGCTTAACCCACTGAGCCACCCAGGTACCCCTCACTCAGTTATTTCTTAAGAGTAGTTTGGAGAAGGGTCACCTTGGGCTTTGTTCTGTGTCAGATAATTCATAGAATTGTGAAATGGGTCAAACAGGTCTTGGACAACTGCTTATTTCCCATTCTTGTTTTCTTGATGTGCTTCTCCTCCCAAGATCTCCAGTACCCTGATCGGCCCTGATTTCCTCCCTTTCACTTGGCTCCATTCCATTTGGTTGTGCATAAAGTTTATATTTTCACCTTTCTTATAAAAAAATATCTTTGGGACTTTTGTTCTCTTGTGAACACTTAGAATAATAAAATTCATAGTAAGTGGTTGATGACTAATAATTATTGAATTATCTGTTCACATGTTCTTTACATATTGGTTGATTTTTCTACTTGAACCCAAAGAAGTAAATTTGCAATGATGGAATTTCAGACATCGCCAATGGACTTCTGGGGATTTGCTAGGTGTTGGGGTTACGGTTATTTGTAGCATCCTTCCAAAACATGCCATCTGGGTTTCCACCTAGTCTATGTAAGCGTTGACTTGTTACATAGCGTTAATTTGTTATGCAGTAGAAACAATTCACTGGGGCAAGAGCTTCCAAGAGAGCAAGCTCAGGCCTGATTCAAATTTGTGGTCACATGCAAGGGATTTAACAGAAAAGTGCTTGGGGAGTAAGGACACTCAGGCAGTTGCTTCCTGGTGGATGGTGGGGGCTTCCCGGTTGTCAGCAGATCCTAGAATCCAGCTTGAGGACACACCTGTGATACTTACAGAAGGAAAAGGAACCGTATGCAATCAAGAGGCTAGTAAAGGTCTCTGAGGAGTTTCTGAGTTTGCACATCTG
This sequence comes from Mustela erminea, assembly GCF_009829155.1. NCBI lineage: Eukaryota > Metazoa > Chordata > Mammalia > Carnivora > Mustelidae > Mustela > Mustela erminea. The sequence goes on along the minus strand of NC_045631.1, from coordinate 53,365,119 downwards.
TTTATATTCAGGCAGTAAGACTCATCCTCAGGACAAGTTTTAGATTTTGCTTTTATCAGATGCCTTACAGTCGGTTTCTTCCAGTCTCAAGAATTCTTCACCGCAGTTGGTTGTGATGTGATTTTCCACACTGATACGAGTTCTGGCAAAGCTTCCTCTCGACTTCTTTTGGCTGCCAAGCCCCTGAGGGCTCGACTACATCCTATTGTCTTTCTTCCCTGGAATGACTGAGGGAGAGATTTCATAGAATCCTCTGGCTAGGTTGGGACAGCGAGACTCATTCCTGGGCCTTTGTTTCAGCTTGAAGTACACCACAAATTAATTGGGCTGATGCAGGTAATTAAGATAGTCACTTGGATTGTGCGCCTTTCCTCTGAAAAATTTCTGTAAGTTGCCAGATCTAAGCTTGGTGTATTGAAATGTTAATGATCCATGCCCTTAAAAAAAAAGTTTCCTATGAATAGAAATTCATAGCTAAAGAAAATGTTTAGACTGATCAGCACTCACAGTGTAGTCTCAAATATTGCTCTCAGTAATAAATAGCTCATCATTTAGCATAACATAAGTCACAAGTAATTCAATGCCAAACTTCATGTAGACCCCTACTGTTACAGTGACAAATGATTTTAGGTCTCAACTCTAAAATGATCCTGTAGCGAAGAAGGAAATATTCTGGGGGTATTTTTGGACCTCCAATCAGGGAAGACTAAACTTTGAGAAGAAACAAATAGTTTGAGGAAACAGGATAACTTGAGTCTATTAGAAAGGGAGACACCAGTAAATACACCAGGATAGTCAGGGTCCCCTGGCATTCTTTTCTGGTGGTTACGATTCTTTGATATTACAATGTTTGTGCTTATGAGTCTAATAAATCATGATATTGTCTGTTCTACTAAGAAGGACCAATGGTATTTCCTCTCTTGGCCCTTCGTTGGGCACAGATCTCCTGTAGTTCTTTTTTTGTTTTGTTTTGTTTTGTTTATTTGACAGACAGAGATCGCAAGTAGGCAGAGAGGCAGGCAGAGAGAGGGGGAAGCAGGCTCCCCGCTGAGCAGAGAGCCGGAGATGGGGGCTTGATCCCAGGAGCCTGGGATCACGACCCAAGCCGAAGGCAGAGGCTTTAACCCACTGAGCCACCCAGGCGCCCCTCTCAGTTCTTAACCTTAATTCCATTTTGATGCTCATGCTTCATTTCTGATTCTAATTCTGATAGTTCTGATCATGAGCTGGTTGCCTGATCCTTACTCCTCAATGATCCCTCAGATTTAGAAGTCAGTTTGGAGGTGTATCTTACCTGATTGCTAATTCCCATTATAGTAGCTCAGGAGAGGAGTCTAGTCTTTTACCTCTGATAGATGAGTGTTCTTTAACTGTGCCCCAAAGCTTTTCCTGTGTTTCTCTTAGAATTCAAATCACTCATGGTTGGAGAAGAGTATTAATAAGCATATTTAAGATAACCATTGTTGATTTACATATAAAAGCTAAGTACATTGATTTTTCCACTGAAGTTTTTTTTTACATCCTTTTTTAAGTTGAATGTGGATCAGTAATTGGAAGTGTTTGCAATTAAACATTTAAAAAATAGTTTTTAAAAGTTTTTTTATTTTCTTTAGTAATCTCTCTACCCAACGCGGGGCTTGAACTCACAGCCCTAAGATCAAGAGTTACATGCTCTACTGAACCCTGCCAGACAGGTATCCCCAAACATTTAAAAAATAATTTGAACTAAGCAGAGCAAATCTGCTTACCTGAAGGAAACACTAATATTTGATAAATTTGATAATTTTCTGTATTCATGTAAATTCACCCAAATCAATACATATAGAACGTTTTCATCTACCCCAGAAAATTTCCTTTATGTCCCTTTCTAGGTAATCTTTCTCCAAGCAAATACTGATCTGATTTCTATACAATAGATTAATTTTGCTTATTTTAGAATTTCATATAAATAGACTCATAGAGCATACATTCTTTTTTTTTTTTAAGATTTTATTTATTTATTTGACAGACAGAGATCACAAGTAGACAGAGAGGCAGGCAGAGAGAGAGAGGGGGAAGCAGGCTTCCTGTTGAGCAGAGAGCCCGATTCAGGGCTTGATCCCAGGACCCTGGGATCATGACCTGAGTGGAAGGCAGAGGCTTAACCACTGAGCCACCCAGGCGCCCCTAGATCATACATTCTGTAGTGTCTTCTTTCTTTCACTTAGTATAGAGATCATTACTATTCTTTGTGACAGTAGCTTGTCCATTTAAGATTGCTGAGTTTACTTCATTTATGACTGTATAACAATTTATGTATTGCATTGTTTCCATTTTAGTCCTATTGTAAAGAAAGCTGCTATAAACATTCATGCATGAATCTTTCTGTAGACATCGCTTTCACTTCTCTTGGATAAGTATCTAGAAGTGGAATTCTTGGGTCACTAATTAGGTATATGCTTAAATTTACAAGAAACTCTCTGTTTTGCAAAGTGACTGGACACTCCCACCAGCCCTGTGAGTCAGTTGTGGTTATTCCCAATCTTAGCAACACCTGCTATTGTCAGTCTTTTAAATTTCAGTCATTTAAGTGGGTATGTGATAATACCTGTAAAATACTCCTTTATGGTTTTAATTTGTATTTCCATGGTTTCTAATAAACTATACACACACACACACACTTATCAGTCATTCATGCTTCTTTTTTTTTTTTTTGAGATTTTTTTATTTATTTGACAGATGGAAATCACAAGTAGGCAGAGAGAGAGGAGGAAGCAGGCTCCCCGCTGAGCAGAGAGCCCGATGCGGGGCTCGATCCCAGGACCCTGGGATCACGACCCGAGCCGAAGGCAGAGGCCCCAACCCACTGAGCCACATGCTTCTTTTGTTAAGTGGCTACTCAAATAACTTGCCCATTTTCAACTGGTGTGTGTGTTGAGCTGCAGGTGTTCTTTACATATTTTAGATAAAACTCTCTCCCCAGATCTACGTAATGCAATTCTTTTCCTCCAGAGAGTTTTCCATAAGTTGTCTTATCTCCATTCATTGTTCCTTGGTCAGCCCTGTGGAGTCTTCTGACCACACATAGCCAAAGACCTGAATAGACCCTTGCATAGATTTCTGAGACTTTCTGTTGTAGATCCCTCCTTTCTGGTATTCAGCAGCACAAATTCCAACCACCTCAGCTTCTCCTAACTCTCATCTCCGTCTTTCTGGCTCAAGGAGACCTCTGGCTCCTGCTTTTCCTCCCTTCTTAGGCCATGATTCCACAATTGCCTCCAGGGAGAAAACAGGGGTGATCCCAAGGCTCACCTCATCTGTTTCCCTTCTTGCAGGGGTCAGGGTCTTATAATACCTATTGCCCAATGTCTAAAGGCTGTTGCTTTACATATTTTGCCCACTTTCTAAGTTGTTTATTACAGGAGGGCTAGGCTGGTACTCGTTATTCCTGCCTTCCTAGCTGGAGGCATGAACTTTAAGAAATTACTTAGAAACACAAGAAAATTAAATAGAAGCAACAAACTAAGGGATTTCAGAAAACACAACTGAATGTAGCATTAGTATGTTAAGATACTTGACCAAGAGATTACTGAAAGTCTTATACCTTATTTTTCTCGTGTTACAAGCAATGATTCAGCCTACAGTACTGAAAGTTACTAGTTTGTCATTCTACTACCAACTTATTTTGGTTTCAAAGCTGCTTACAAAGTTTAAAAAAAAAAATCCGAAAACCAAACAAAGTAGGCCCTACAACTGAGCTAATAAAATAATCATTTTGTCACTTCCTCTGGAATGCAATCATTCCTGGTTGAGCATACTGCTTCCGACCCCTTCATGTACCTTTCTCTCTTTTCCGTTCTCCTACAGACCTACCTGTACTGTATTCAGAAGCTCAAGTGTCAATAAGGACCAGGTGTGTAATCATGAAAAAACAACTTTTGCCACTTGATGATGACAGGACTATAACCACGCTAAGTGAGTTACCTCATTTAATTCTCATAACAGCTCTGAGACAGAAGTATGGTTTTGTGACCTTGAACATGTTGTGGGATCATTTTATACCTGAGCTTTCTTATGGGTAGAATGGACAGTACACAGAAAAGCCAGAGGGGAGTCTAGTCCATCAGATCTCAGTGTGGGCTGTTTGTGTGCCGTGTGGGAAGAATCCTCTGGAACCTCTTGCTAAACGCTGTCTGAACATGCATTTGAATACGTGTAATACAACACACACATGTTTCATTAAAGTCCTGCTTACACGGCAGTAAAATAATTTCAAAGGATGTTCCAGATAAAAAAGGTAAGAAAGGCAAACACAATGAACTAGAAATTTCTTTTAAAAGTTATGTTAATAGAAAAATAAAAAAAATAAAAAAAAAAAACAAAAAAAAAAAAAACAAAAAAAAGTTATGTTAATAGAAAGTGGGTAACCAGTTTGGTAAATGACATGACAGAGAATAGGGCGCTGAAAACCATACACCTGTAAATGAAGATATTAATTAAAAATGAGCTGATTTGTGTTAATAAAACACAGCACACTTTAGGTACTTGCACCGAGGGGGGCGTTCAGCAAGGCAGGAGTGAAGGATAAGGCGTAAAAAACTAAAATCTGGCTCCAAACCTTCTCTCACCACATTCCTACCCCAATCCCAACAGGACGCGCAGGGGGTGGGGTACTTTCTGGAGAATACTAAAGAGAACTGGGAGTCAACAATAACGCTTATGCTGTAGATGAAAACCATGGGACAACAGAAGTTTCTGGAATTCTGCTGTGGCGACAAGTTCTCCGCAAATATACCCTGACAGCAGATGCATTCTCACAAAGCTGCTCAATCATCCTAAGATATGCTGAGGAGAAGAAATGATCAGAGAGCTAATACAAGAAAATATTCCGGGATAGTCATTTGGAACAGTGAGGTCCTTTAGGGCCAAGCTTTCAGGTTTTGGGAGGCAAGAACAAAGTAGCGTGTGGTTGGGGTTGGATCCTGTCCTACCGACTCTACCTGAGGACTCGTGAAAGGTAAGGTTTTCCTTCCAGCTGGTGGGGAAAACAACTATTCTTGGCCCCCGGTGAGCTCTAGAAATTGTTCCTCCTAACCCTCGTAGGTGTTTTCTTTCCTCAGCCTCAGGTAGTTCTCCTGAGCGTATATAATGATCAGGGAAAAACTTAATCCCTGGGACTCTCTGCTCCATACTTTGCTGTTCTCTGCTGTGCTATGCAAGCTCGAGCTGCCTTGACAAGCACGTCTGACTCTTCCGCTCTGGGAAAGCGCTAAGCGCCACCTGTCTACCCCTCCCCGCAGGACACCTGGTCAATAAGATGAGTACGTCACAGGACTTGCCTTGTTGTTTCCCTTCTCTTGGGGTTCACTGTCCCTCATTGACTGATGTCTAGTATCTTCAAAACCATTGCCTCATGCGTTTTTGTCGCGCTTTTGGGAGCGTGTTTCAGGTGGGAGGGTAGGGACCATTTTACTCCATCTTGGCCAGAAGTGGAACTCACACAGGTGAAACTCTGGTTGAGTTAAAATTACATAAAAAAAATCATGCTTTCGGTCATTGTTAACAAATCCCAGTTTTCTTTTCTTTTTCTTTCTTTTTTTTTTTTTTTTGAAGATTTTATTTATTTATTTGACAGAGAGAGATCACAAGCAGGCAGAGAGGCAGGCAGAGAGAGAGGGAAGCAGGCTCCCCACTGAGCAGAGAGCCCGATGCGGGGCTCGATCCCAGGACCCTGAGATCATGACCTGAGCCGAAGGCAGTGGCTTAACCCACTGAGCCACCCAGGCGCCCCAACAAATCCCAGTTTTCTCAAACACGGGTGATGCTCCGCGGTTTTTGTGGAAGAGCAACAATGTGGGTCTCTCCCAGTGACTTCACCTAGAGGAGAGTCTCCTCTTTCTTTTTTACACTTTGCTATTTTTTTTTTTAAGATTTTTTATTTTTTTATTTGACAGGGAGAGAGAGAGCACAAGTTGGCAGAGCAGCAGGCACCGGGACAGGGAGAAGCAGGCTCCCAGTGAGCAGGGAGTCTAATGCGGAGCCCGAGGCCAGGACCCTGGGATCATGACCCGAGCAGAAGGCAGTTGCCCAACCAACTGAGCCACCCAGGTGCCCCCGGTTGCTATGTTTGAAGGAATTACCATTCTCCTCTGATGTGGAGGAGGAAAGAGACAGGGTTCTTCAGCATCCATCTGGACGATCATCCTCATGATGATTTTCTAACCTCTCTGATCCTTCGTTTCTTCCGTGGCGGGAAGCCGATATTATCCTCCTTGAAGTCATTATGAGGATCAAGATATTTGTAAGAAAACCAGCGCAGAGCCCGATTCATAATATTTTTCATAAAATATTAGTTAATTTATTTTTAAGACTATCCATAAAGGCAATATGGTAATCGGTCTGATGTCTTTGTGCACGTCAAAACCTGCTGGCTGTTTATGTGGTTGACATGTCTTACAGTTTTTCCTGGGGAATACAGTTGGCTCCTGAGGCACATTATATTTTAGTAATCCATTGCTTACTAGCAACCGAGGCACATAACTTGGCTCACAAAGACCGTAGACCAGCAATGAACACATTAGTCTGCCCGAGTCATGCCTGTGGTGCTTTGCCTGTCTGACAGACTCCGATCCAGGCCACGGGTGAGGAAGTGCATTGCTTCCTGTGTCTCGCAAGCCGAGGGCAAGCGGCTGGAGACACACATCCATCGCAGAAGATCAACTTTTTTAGCAGCTAATTCGTGAAGGGGGGCTATGCATGACATTTGGAAAGTTCCTAAGTGAGCAATGCTATAGTGAGAGGCTGAATAACATCCTTACGCTCTCTGTCACATGGCCTGTGTTCACTTGGCCTGGCCTTACACACTGCATAAATCTACAGCTGCAGAAACCAAAATCTCATATAAAACTGAAGGATTTATTTTGAGGTATTGAAAGGTTTATAGCTGCAAAAGTTAAAATTTGCCGAATCGGCATTTGGAGGACTCTCCTGCATGCCTCACCCCTTTTGGCTCTCCGATTGTGTTCTCTGAATTCCTGTCTCCACAGGGAGACGGGAGAGCCAGGGGAAAACAGTGACGTGGATGGAATTGTCCAGACTTTACTGACTCTTGGCCTCAAAGCGGCTTCGTATTTCAACCTAAAGTAGTCCTTGAAAGCTGTCATTATGATGCTAAGACCCATACACAAGAAATATAAAACAATAATTCCATTCTGCTCTGGTGCCTGATTGCATTTTGGACTCCAGGAACTTCCGTCCGTTTTCGCGGCATATTTAGAATGCAGTGTTCAATTTTCAGTGCCCATTTCCCTGCATCTTTACTGTTTGGTGGGAACTGGTCGGAAGCTGGCTTAGGTCTTTAGTCCTCTTGTAGAATAAAAATCTGAGTTATTGCTCCTGTGTTTAATCCAGGATTCCGCATTTTCCTCTTCTGGATTCTACACATTCTCCTAATGACCTCCTAGATTTCTGGCTTATGGTCTGGTTCATTTCTTGAGCTAAGAGGAGTAGGTCTTCAAGTCTTAGAATGCACGCAGATGGGCTGGGTATCTACATATTAAAAGAATAAGAACTATACCTGTATGTGAAATGCCATTAAGACAGAAGGTTGGAAGGAGTATGACACGTTGATAAGACGTGTACCAGTTCACTGACTTTTCCTGTTAACGTGAGGGAAAGATTATTTACTTATCTTAATTGTTTCATCTGTAAAGGGCAGAATATCCAATCTATAAATTCATAATGACACCTGTCCTATCTATTTTCCAGGCATTTTTCAGAAAACCAGTGAAATAATACATACAGCCCTGGAAGCTATACAGACTTTAAAAAAGTATCAAACATCATGTCTAACTGGAATGTCATTTCACTTACTGGGCCATCCGTGTTCTCACCTTCTATCTGCCTCCCCTGAATCATCAGCCGTCCCCTCTTCCATTCCTCTGGCCCTCTCCCATCCTTGACAGGAGAAAGCAACCTTCTGTGAAGACTTCTAGAGTTCCATTAACGAGTACTATCTATCTTACACATTTCTGCTGCCATTACAGCACTTCTCAGGGTCCCATATTCACAGGAATAATTCCAGGGGTGTGTTTGTGTTGGATCAGTCCTGACCCCAGAGTGCAATAGTAGCAGGACATGACAAGTGGAAAAGGCCTTTAATCTGCAAATGAAAAGTCTAAAACTGGCCCCTGGCTGCCCCCTGCTCTGGTGGTCTCTTCTGGGAATGGGCTCACTTTTTAGCCGGACTGCAGCTACTTGGGCCCCTCTAGAGAGGGAGCCGCAGTTGCCCAGAGGTGGAGGAATCCCTGGCTGATTTGTAGGCACGTGCATCTGAACTCTGCAAGGGCTCGGTGTTTTCCGAAATCCCTCCTACCCCATAAAAAGAGAAATCTTTTCTACCTCTCTCTGCCCAATGCCAGGTCCAACAGCTGTAACCATTTCATTTTTAATTTGCTCCTTGCAAGCCTTGTCTCTGCTTAATCCATTAAGACAACTTTGAATGTTCCCGGTTCATATATTTATAAAGGGGGTAAAAAAATGGAGGGGAAAGACTTTGAAAAATGGTATCTAAATTGTAGCCAAATGTACTCAGAACTCTCCTAGGTTAAATTGCAAATAATTTTCTTTCAAACATCACAAACACTCTCTCTAACTTAACTCAACAAATTGGACCGAGGGGTTTCATTGCTTTCGGAAACATGATTCATTCTCTTTTTCTCTCTGTCTGTTCCTCCTTCTCTCTCTCCTCCCTCTCACTTTTCCTTCTAGAAAAGTTCTTCTGGTTGTGTTTTAGCCACATTGTATTATCTCTAGGTTTCCTTCCCGGAGCTTCCATGAATAATTTGCCTGTCTGGTGAGAGAGCCATTTTGGAGACCAGCCCCATCCTCAACCGGTGCTGGGAGGGGGAGGGGTGGGGAAGAAGGGCCGGCTGCTTTAAATCAATCAGTTGACACTAATCTAATGTCTAATTAGCTCTGGGTGGGCGTGTGCTTTGATTATAGGAAGTGCCGCAGGCAGTGGCTAGCGTTTGAAGGGCTGCTCCACGCATATCAATCATCCTTTGACAGGGAGAACTGGAAGGAAAAAAAAAAAAACAAAAAAAAAACCAACAACAACAAAAAAACGAAGGGGGGCACGTTTCTCTCCATCATCTGTTGATTATCTGTTTCCAATGGTCCAAACCAACGCTTTGAAGCTCATCCCTTTGCTCTTAGCAATGAGCGCCTGACCACAGAGAGAGGGCGAGCTTTCTAAAGTCAGCTAAAACTGCCAGTTGTGTCAAATAATTACTTCCTGTGTCACGAAATACCTAATCATATCTAGTAACAGTTACGAGCTTTTAAAAAATCCTCTACAATAAATGCAGAAGTTCTACATTTCGAGATTCAGCTGAATCCTAAAAATGGAACAATTCATTTTTACGGAATCGCTCTTGTTGATGGTTTACATTACATGATTTGGAATTGAACAGAAGTGGCAAGGTCTTTAAATAAAATTTTAAAAATCGCTTTTATTGAAAATGGTATGCCTATAATTGTTTTCTGGTGGTTTTATTTTCTTTCTTTCTGTACTTAAATTCAATCTTTTTGAGGGCAAGGGGGTTTAGAAACTTTCCCAGAAGTGGCCACCGCGTATTTCCGTGCTGCTATTGTTTCTGGGAGAGAGGGAGGAGGCTGGTCTCATTTTCATTCTTTCTTCCATGTGACCCAACATTATTTAACGTTGATGAGGTCAGAATTAGTAAGGCAGCTAGGGTGCCTTCTAGTTTCTAAACAAAGAAATACACATCTAACTGAGGAGTTAATTTTATTCTCATTCTTATTGATCATGAGATGGAAAGAGGTATGTTAAAATACTGTTTTTATTTTAGATCTATTTGGTTCGTTTTTCTGTGTGCTTTTATTTATCTAATGATTCCAAGCTGTCGAATCTGCTGGGCATAAGAAAATGGAGTGACACAAAAGTGATACTTCCAGAGATTCATGTGCAAAGCCTGGTTAGAATATACTCTGGGTCTCTGTAGATGAACTGTCAGGTTTAAATCCTGGTCATGCTACTTACCAGCTGTGTGACCTTGGGCAAGATACTTGACCTTGGTAAACCTCACCTGCAAAATGGAAATCACAATAGTGTCTACTTCACAGGGTGATTACGAAAATCAAATAATATGATGCATGTGGAGTGTTTAGCACATGGTAAGCACTCAATAAAATGTTAACTATTATTGTTGGTGTACAGAAGCGAGTATTTTCCCAACAATATTGGCTGAGTTTAAAAATCCACAAAAAGTATGTCTGTCTTTGGAGGCAGAGACTTGAAAAGAAAGATCTCCTACAATGTCAGGTGACATGTAAGCATGATACTTACACCACCGTCTTGTTTATGGGCACTGTGGGCTTGCAGAAGCCCTGCATTCTTAGATGTAAAATAAAACACTTGTTAAGATTATGACCCACTTTGCATTAAGGTCTGCATTTCTTAAGAATTTTCATAAGGTTAAACTTTCTCATGATATGTGAAGAAATTCTGGTTTGACAACTGTAATAGAAAATTCACATTGGAATGTTCATTGAAACATTTCTTGCTAACTTCAAGAAAATGTCCCTTCTCCTTCTCTCTCTTTAACACAAGACAGAGTAAGGGAGAGATGACATATGTGTTGTAAAAGGCTCTAGTTCACTCTTTTACACTCTAGAATTTTGTCAAAATTTTGAAATAAACATGATATACAAATGACTACATTATACATTTATCCTTTTAAATGGTTTCATTTTATCAACACGATACTTTTTAGAAAATTTTGTGTTAATATGAAAACGAATGCATTTTAGTATAGAATTATTCTTGTAAACTTTGTTTTTTTCAAAAATGAGAAAACAAGAATATCATGAAGATAATCGATTCTGATTTCTTTCCTCAAAGTATTTTGTGGGTAACGATAGACCCACCAGATGATCAAAAGTCAGATAAGGAAGTTGTCAGAAGCATAAACTCAGGTTATGTATTTCCAAGTTTCTTCCTGAAAGATGGCTGAGGCTTCATTGCTCTGGACAAATTTTGAGAAGAGCCGTTAAAGGTAATAAAAAAAAAAATTGCTATTAATGAAAAGTACGCAGACATGCTATTTATTTCATGACTTCCAATCACTTACAGTAACTTAAAGAGTAGAATAAGAGATTGCCAATCAAGGTCCTGTCCAATCGTACCAGTTTTGAGAGAAAAATAATAATGATGCATCATTACCATATTATATAGTGAATATCTTAATCTTTCAAGGTTGTAGATTCTGGATTTTACATAGGTAACTGATTAGTAAATCTGTAATTTTTTCAACATAATGAAAATGAAATACGAAATGAAGCATTAAATGGGTCTGCATCACACGCATCAAAATCTGAATTAATGGTTCCAGTCAGCACAGTGCTACTTTATTTTTATAACCTAATCAAAATCCAAAAAAGTAGCAAAGAGGAAAAGAACAGGCCCTGCCTTCCAAAAGCCCCTTTCACCTTTTGTTTTTGGTACACTCGGATACGAAAACCCTAGCTCCAATCAAGACTCACACAAAGCACGTGCTCTCTTCTCCTCAGGTGAACACAACGCATCGTGGGCGATAGGTAGTTCTCTGCTACTGTGGGAACATGTTTTTAAAGAGCGGTGGGAGAGATTTCGTCTAGACTGTAGAAAACACTCTCTCCATGAGGGTTATGTGTCATGGGAAAGCACATTACAACAGGGGCTATCGAACTTCCTGCTCTGGGAATTTTCTAATAAGAGCCAGGCTGGTGTCATTTCACACAAGACCTGCCCGGAGGTAGGGGAATGGATAAAATGACCTTTCCTGCCTCCTCCAAGGGCTACGACTGGTCCTTAATGAAAACCTGGTACCGAGGGCTAGTTCGGTATGGAACGATGCTTTTAAGGCCAAAGTTTAATTTCATAACAGCAATCGGATCCTGCAGATAGCTGGATTGCACTCTTTGGAGATGGATAAAATGACATGGTCTTTGGAGCGCATCCCAAGGGGCACTTTAAGGAATATTCTCTGGGAACTGCATCCTGTGCTGGCAAAGGCATTACTTGATGATTTAATGGGTCTTTTCCATTTCCAGGTCTTATGATGTATTATTACCACCACCACGCAGTTAGAGTCTCCACATGGTAACAGACACCAGCTAAACAATTTGGCCATCCAACTTCAAAATTTGGTCTTGTTTCACGGCTGCACCGTTGTTCAAGACGGTAGCTGCTAGGCTTCTTTCCCTCTCTTTTGAACGTGTGTTCGTCACTGGTGTCGTTAAAATCTGTATATAGAGTTACCTGATTTCAGTCTGCCTTCCAAGGAGATTGCAGTGAAAGTTTACTGGTATTGCAGAGTATTCTCTTGGAAGTTAAAAGTCCTTGGAGACTTGGGTCTCAAATCTACTTAACTTGCACAGAAGTAATAGATATGGTCTACTTAGGGATACCAAATATGAATAGTTTTGATTTGGGGTGTGTGTGTGTGTGTGTGTGTGTGTGTGTGTGTGTGTGTCTGATTCATACCAGTAGTGCTCAATGGGCCATCCAAATAAATGCTTACGCTGTTACCTTTTACTGATTCTTGATTCTTACACACTGTAGCTCTGAAAAGGGATAGGATTGCTACACTTACTATTGAAATAGGCCACCAGGCAGGCTTTGGGAAGGAAAGAGGTACAAGGAAGCTTTCTGGCTTCCTTTTTCTATGCAGTCATGTTGAATGCCGGCTACTTTGACTTCTGCCGCTACTGAAACAGAATAAGGTGGCACACAATGGGCACAGCCGGGAGGGAGGGGCAACGGGCAGCTCCCCGCGACAGGTGCAAGGAGCATGGCCACCACTTTCCCACACGTATCAGTGGGTCTCAAGTGGCCTTGTGTGCTCTGAAAATGAAATAAATGGCTGTGTGGATCAAGTATCTGCCAATTAGAAGTTGGAGGCAAAAGAGCAACAAGGAGCTGGACGCAGGGGGTGGGGAGGGGTGGAGGGCAGTGAGAGGGGGTTGTTTGTGTCCTTATTCCCATTTCCAAAGCTTGGATGTGAAATCCTATCTGTGTTATTTTGCTTCCAATAATCGTGCTCCACTGACGTACTGAGATGGTATCTGGGTGATGAACACAGAGAAGTTCCATTGTTCCTCCCTTCATCTGTGCCGAGGAGCTGCCGCTAAGTGTCTTCAGGTGGAACTGGACAGTTCCTAGGGAGTCAGACACTCTACAGAACCTGGAATGGGCATCCCATCGGCAGTCTTCCCTTCTGTGCCAACACCTCCACCCTCTACCTCATATATCATTCATATTTAATGGACTGATAGTGCCTGTCATAGCCTTAAACCTGACCTGAAATTGTGATACTCACTTGGAACAATTTGAGATCAGACAAGCAGAAGACATGTTTGTGGTTAAGGAATTATTTTCAGGGGCCTGTCAAAGTGTTTCCATATGAGGCTAATGCCATTTTCCTAAGGAGCAAATGCAAGAGACACAATAAATATTATTTCTTTTCCTTCTGGTCCATTAAAAAAAAATAAAAGAAGGGAAGAAGGCACCCACAGGGAGATTTTTCCAAGAGCAAGTAAAATGTACTGTTATCTAAGCAAATATTTTCTTTTTTTGCCAATTTTGGGGGGGGTCATTTTTTTCAGATGGGGTTTGTGTGGGCATCTCTAAAATATCTATGTTTTAATGCATTTTTATTTTCTGAAGAATGTGGTAGGGTGTATATTCTCATAATCCCTCCCCAAGCTTACTTGTTTGATCTCTGGAATATATCTCTCCCTTCAACCGCCGTCTAACTACATTCTCATTACAAGAGCTTTTATAACCCTTTGGTACCTGCTATTCTGTATGTGGAGTCCTTTTTTCTCTTTTCTCTATTTGGTGGCTTCTTCTCATTTTCCAAGACTGGGACCCCATGTCCCTTCCGGTGTCAAGCCTTCTCCAACCCCCTGAGGCATAATGTAAGTATCTTCTTTGTTGGCCTGCTGCTTCCCAAGAGCAAATGCAATGCATTAATGCATGGTAATTATTCGTGAATATGGCTGTCTCCTCCCTGGGTGATGCGTCTGTCTGGAGCAGGGGACATTCTCCTTCCTTAATTCCATCACTGTCTGATGTGGTGCTCCATAAATACTGATTGATGAGTCCAGGGATGAATAGGGCTTTCAGAGGTCAGGATGAGCCTGAAAGATGGGCTTCTCAATCCCCTTTAATGATTTGCCACGGATGAGCATAAGAGCCCAGATTTATGAAGGCAGCTCCCATATTAGGAATTCTTCAATTAGGATTCTGTAAGAATTCCTTTTTTAGTAATAAGCATTTTATGTGATATGTAAGTTGATGTCAGGTTTACAGGCAGACTTTCTTGTATGTATTTGGTTTCATAAAACATGATGATGACGATGGTGATGATGATGATGATGGTGATGGTGATGATGATGGTGATGGTGATATGATACAATAACAACATCAAAGCTGACCTTTATTGAGGTTTTAACATGTGCCAGGCACTGCGGCAAGAAGTTTTATATATATAATCTTATTTCATGCTAACGAGAACACTATGAGTTATATATTATTACCCTCACGTTGTTTATGAGTCAACAGAGCCAGAGTGTTTAAGTGACTGGATCCCATGATTTAGTGAATACTATAGTCTAAATGGGAACCTAGGGAACCTGGTTCCAGAACGTTATAAAGGTGTGTTAGCATAAAACAAGGGCCATAAGAAACAGTGGAGAATGCTGTAACTGTCCTGGGTAGTTGAAAGGATTCAGCTTGTGATTTCTCGCTCTAGTAAAATTTCAAAGGTGTGGATTGAGTAGTTTCTATTTTCCTATAACCTGTAAATTTCTTCTGATCCCCCAAGAGTTCAGAAAGATGTTGACTGCATATCCTGCATCAGTTGGGATCTCCAGACAGAGTGAATCCGTTCAGCTGGGATTCTGGTTGTATATCTAGACTTAGAAGAAACTTGGAGGATTAAGTGGTTTTCTGGAAAATGTTGGCCAAAAACCACATTCACCCCAAATTGCTGTATGAATGAAACACATGGGTTTTCTTTGTGTTTTTTTGAATAATTCCAGTGGTGGCCTTGAGCTTTTATTTCCCTATATTTCTGTGGAGTCAACCAAAATAGCTTTGTACAAACAACAAAAAGTATGAAAAAGCATATGCACCTTGTCACTGCTTTGCCAGTTGGAAAAACTCTTAGGATATATGCGCAGCAACAAAAAACAGTGCCTTTGGGATTGACCAGCTTTTAAAATGCTAAATACATTGCTTATTCCAGAGTGCCACTATCTTACACTGACTTTTCAGTTTTGCATTCTCTCATTAGCTAGTATTTTAAGCATTGCATTTTTTTTTCTTCTCAAACAAAAAATATCAAATTATATTCTTCAAAGATATTTTTAATTGTCTTTGATGGTCAAATACATTCTAGTAAGGAGGGGGAATATTTTTCTGGGGCACAGTATATATGAAGTGGAGTAAACATTTTATCTTATATTTTACTTACCAGTTTTTTTTTTTCAGATGACACAGAAAATGAGACAAGATTTACTATGTTGTAGTATGTTGTTTGATCTCAAATATTTCTCTTCTTTTAATCATACTGATCTACCTGGATTTAAAGAGGCTATTGATAACAAGGAAATGTTTGTAGAGTAATTGCAGGGTTATTAGAAAACATTTGTATGGAAAAGCATTTTCAGTTTTTCACAAGCAGATTGGAAAAAAATACTGATGAAGTTTTTAAAGAATGAATCTATCTTTATCTGATGTAGTAAAGATTTGTCCGTGACTAAACTCCATCAAAGCCAAAGCCACTTACTGAAGCCAATCAATGCTGGGTAACTTGGACATTTTTACTTATTAAAACTTTTAGAATATTTAAAACATTTAAAAGCATATGTATTCTAAAGCTTCAGTAAGTTACATAGGTTGAGCAAGACTCAGGAATGTTGGTATACTGACTTCACTTAAAATGACTGATACATCAAACTCAACATTAGAAGACAATTTTTAAACAAGTAAATTTTATTTTTTGTAGAAAAGCTAATTGAGATTCAAAAAGGTTAAATGATCTAGAAAGCATAGTAGCAAGTAGAATATATCATCTCGAATTTCCCGTATCTCCAGAATTCAACTGTGACTCAATATTTTAGAATCCAGGTGATGTAAGGATCATATCTATCTTTTTCTGTAAAATAACTACATTAGGACAAATTTTGGAATAATATTTACATATTTATAATGAGGATGCTGGCCTCCATATCATTAACCCAAGAGTAAATATATAGTAAATGCTACAATCATCAAGTTGGGTCAATTAGCCCCAAATTATAGTTTGGCCAAACAGAATACTGAATGATAGTAAGTAGAGTGGCTTACCTGGGGCAAAAAAACCCAAAAACAAAAACACAAAAACCTCCCAAAAGAACCCCCCCCCCAAAGAAACCAATGGAAGATGATATCTATAGAAAATTACAGAACACTACAAAGTCAAGTAGAGGAACACATCATGCTACACTAGAAAACAGAGATAATTCTTTCAGCCGTAGCATTGTCTAAGTGTGGTGTGGCAGACTCTCAAAACGTTCATATTTCTCCACACCTCCCTAAATCCACACTCTTTGCAATCTGACTTTGCAGCTTCTTGTATCAAGAGAGGATGTCTTTATTCCCATACCTCGAATCTGGACTTGTCTTGCAACTTGCTTTCACTGCGAGAATGTGGTGAAAGTGACCCTATGCCAGTTTTCCACATACATTTCCACTGGCCTTCTTTGGGTCTCTTCTCTCTCTTGCAACCCTTCCCATCTGCTATGAGAATGAGTTTGTGCCATTCTCCCAAACAGTGAGAGACTTCTGGCTGGGCATCACTCAGTCACCAGGTAATGATTCATGAGACATGTATGGGAAGCCATCCTAGACCAGCCATCTCCCATCTGGCCCACCAGCTGACTGCAGATGCGTAAGCATCTCTCCCAGTTGAGAGCAGCCAAACCTGGCCCAGATCAGAACTTCCCCACTGGTCTGTAGACCTTTAAGCAATAATAGATGCTTAGTATTTTAAGCCACTGAGTTTTGGAGTGATTAGGCAGCATTGTGGCAATAGATAACTGTGCAATAGATAACATTAAAGGAATGACAAAAGTCTGTATAAGATTCAGAAAATGTACAAGCCACATATAATATTCAACTGCACTCAGATATATACGGACAAGGCAGTTCTTGTTTTCAGTTGTTACTTAGGTCAATGCTCCATTGATTTGGATAACCAGGTAATTATCCTTTTCTAAAATTTGTATAGAGTATTAGTTAAAAGGGGCTTAGAAGTCACTTAGTCTAGCTGTTAACTGTATAGGAAAGAAATCAAGGCCAGTTGAGTTAAAGAATGAGTCTCCAATTGCTTCTCCTTTATGGACAGAGCTGGACCTTAGTGTTTTTGCTACGTAACATTGGACGCCTTGATTCTGCTCTGAGATATTCATAAAGAAGACAAACATTGTGTGAATATTACATTGTGTGGCACCCATAGCTATTGCCACTTTATCTTTCTGAAAAATCGTTGCATGTCTCCCTTGCTGATAATCCCTTTCACCCGCTACTGGTAGCCAGATGTCTTCAGTCTTGATGTGAGGACATCCATGCTCTGTCTACCTGTATGTATTTCTCAAGTTGAATGTTGGATCATATGGTGAATCTTGAATAGATTGTGGCTTAATGATTTTGGTAGAGAAGGAAGCCTTTCCCACTTAGAGCAAGGCCTTATTTACCTTGTCCCTTACACGTTTTACCTTGTGACATCCTCTTCAGCATGCAATTTCTTACAGCACGCAGGGACTGCATGTGTGCACGCAAGTCTCCACACCGTGCCTATGAAACACGGCTCGGAGCAGTTTCCTACTGGGAGTAAACTGTCATTTTTCACCACATTAAATTTTATGTTTCAAGCGAATGGAAAATGGATTTTATTATTTTCTCTCTCTCTCTCTCTCTTTTGCCACGAATGTTTTATGGCTGCAAAAACAGAATTTGTGGTTTCAACTGTTCAAGTTTGATGCAGAAAGCTATGGAACCTCTTATGTAACCTGATGGCCTGAATAATTATCAAAATATTTTGCTTTCCACCCTTTCTAAGCTTTAGCAGCAGCAAAAAAAAAATCGTATATGCAACCTTTTGACCACAAAATAATAATAATGAGAAAGCCCCTTTTTACAAGGTCGGCTCCTACACCTACACTAAAGATGTAATTGGGGGAGGCTAGTGCTTACGCAGGTGTGCCTGTGCCCCAATCAGGGACTACCTTTTACAAGGAAGGAAACAGAGTCTCTTAGAAGAAAAGCCAGGGTTAAGAGAAAAGAAAAAAAATCGATGGAGACCACTTAGCAGAGATCCAGAGCCACATGGCTTCTTATCCCTTCGGAATCCAGAAATCATGTTCTGGTGATCTGAAAAAAATTATGGGGTACAAAAAGTGTGTGGGTGTGTGTTTCTTTTGGCTTACACAAAACATTATTTCTCAGTGTCTACTGAGAACTGAATGTCCTCCTAACTTATTCAATATGGTGTCACCCCAGACATTTTAAATAGAGGTGAGACTCACTTTATGAAATCTGGGATCTAGACCATTATGCTGATGAATCAGATTCTTACAGTGAATTCTATAATTATGCACATGCTCATCTATATAATGTATATATAAATTGTAGTATGTATAATGATAAGTTTATGACCCTTTTTTTAATTTCTGAAGATTTTAAACTCCATTTATTTAAAATTGGTTTTAAATTAGCAGTACTTGTCACTCTGTACTCTTGATGTTTCTTTGCAGTAACTTTACTTCATGAAATTAAAGATCTACATACCCCAACGTATCTATGAACTATAAAGGAATCCTGCTGTAATGTGAATGTCACTCTCCCACTTCACACTCTCCAAAAGGAAATAAAAGTTATCTCTTTTTTTTCACTTCAGTTTGGATGATTTCCCCTTGGTTACATTCATATATTCATAAAAGCCGATATTAGCATTGTATACTCCTTAGGGAAAGAAAAAGCTTATTTTACTTCCAACCAGAAAACGCTACTCATTTGCCTTTGATTTCCCCACCACGTTACATAGTGTGTCAGGCATGTGTTAAGTGTAAAGGCAATGTGCAAATGGGTTAGCCAAGACTACCAGTACAACAAGACGCCCATGAGCCCAGGGACACTGTCTGCTCTATTCTGAGACTCTCTCATTAGGGTTCCCACCATGCTCCCGTGCTGGGATGCAGGAGGGACTCAGTAGCTGTTTGCCAAATGACTGAATTAATTTACCAAGCTCTACTTCTAACAAATGTTATGCAATTAGGAGATACTAGTTCACTTTTCTGACTCAGAGACTGATGGGCAAGAGTGAAGCACCTGCCTTTAAAACTGTCACATTTCACAGGGATGTTGAGTTTCTGTAGGAGTAATGGCACCACATTTTAATTTCAAAGATCTACTCATTTTCAAAGATCTACTCAGACTCTCAAAGTCTGTTTCCTGATGAAGTGGGTACTTCGTGGGGTGACAGTTTTTAAAGATGCTACGAGGGAAACAGCTAAGAGGATCTGGAATCAATGCATAAGATACGATGACAGGAACCCTATAAATCCACTAATACAACCTCGCCATACTCCTAAAGAGGACGAATGGAGGAACATAAGTTGCATTAGAATTGATCATCACCACCTATGATTTTAGTTAATTATCAACTAAGACCATACAAAAGTGGCTGTTTGCAAAGCCTCTGTAGGGTTTTAATGTAATGGATGTGAAGGCTTTTGAGTCTGACATCCGTGATGTGGAAAGCAGCTTCATCAATTCATGAAACAGCAAAACTTGAATAAGTTAATATCTTCATGCTTCAGTTTCCTCACTACACACTGACGAGAGTTTTCCCTTTTGGAATCCATAAACGTGCGGAGTGACAATGTTTATGCAGTAGCATGATTTTCAGTTGTAGGCTCTGGAAGCAGGTCACCTGGGTTTATATTCTGGCTTTGTTCAGGTAAACATGAGCATGTTACCTAACCTCTCAGTGCCTCAGTTTAGGGCAGTGGTGAGGGGACTGTGTTAATACAGAAATACTGAGCATTTCCTGAAACACAGTATAGACTAAATAAATTTTAGTCACTGATATTATCATTATTATTGCTGTAATTAGCACTGATCAAATGGAAACTATTATAACACTTTTACTAAGCCACTCACAAGAGGCCATTCCATTTGGAGAAGACGAATACGGGTTGTTTTGTTCTGTGTTTTTAGAGAGATGATCTGTCATACTTAAAAAATTATTCAAATGAGGAAATGGTTTATTTTTGTGGCTGTTTCCAGAAAAGAAGACTCTTTCAATGCTGGGTCACGCTGTAGTAGGGTCAGGGGAACTTCACGAAGAGAGTGGTAGTATAGTGGAAGATTCTATTTCTTCTTATTGGATTAACCCCGTGTCCATCAAATGTAAATTTCAGTGATCAGCCATCCATGCTGCTTAGTTAATAACAGTTCTCCCATTCAGCATGGATTGAGTTTGGGGGCTGATGGAGTTTCCTTTTCAAATCAACTCTCTTGGAAATCCTTCCTAATGGAACTTTGTTCATGTGGCCAGAGAACAATGCATCCAAATAAGCCACCAGCTGGAGGGAAAGAGATGGCGAAGCTAAAAGGCATATCTCATTCTGGGGAAAATTAACCTCCCAATTTTGCTCAGTAATTGATTCCATCTGACTGAGGAGTTTCAGGCTCGATTGTGACTGTCATTTGGAGAGCTGGGAAGCAAAAGCCTGTAATTACAGTCAGGCAACCCTGTTATCAGAGCCTGGGGGGGGGGGGGTGGGGGGCTTTCGTCTCTTCCTACCCTGGGTGATCACAGGTGAGGCTGGCCAGGGAGGGAGGGAGGAGAGAGAGGAAAGTAAGCTGGTGGATCTTCCTCCATGAGAAAGAGCCCCTAAGGCAGCCTCAGCCACGGAGAAGAGGTCAGAGGTCTTTGGGAGCTCTCTCGAGTGTTCATGATACGGATGTGAAGAAGTGAGAGCTTCAGGCTTGCTGCAAACTCTTCTCTCTGGGGAGATGCTTTGTCTGGAGAGGACTAATAAAGCTCTGGGACTGTTAGGATTCACAGGTAGTTGGGAGAATTGTAACCCTGCTGTCTCTAACATGCCATCAGCAGCTGGGTAAATTATTATGTTCTGATAGGGTCTGGGAACTGATGAGATGTAAACATTAGATTTTTACAGTACACGTTAAATAAGATAAATTGAAAATTGCGTTTGTCTTTGCCTTCCTTATACATGTAAAGCGGATGTTCGAAACTTCTAAGCACCATTCGACTATCATGATTAGGCTAAGTGTGCTATCTTTGTTAGTACAGGTATGAAGCGAGTGTCTCATTCAAGACTGAGATGGAGCTGGTAAAAGCAGAATTAAATCTCTGAAAAATGTGTCTAGTGGGATGAAGAAGCATGGGTTTAATCATTTTGTGCTAGAGTCAGTATCCTTTAGTAATGGAACCAGAGTCTTGGACTGATAGTTCCAAAGTAAAGGTTCAAGTATCAGAAAAAATTTACCCACTTTCTTATTTATTCACTTCTTTGGTGTATATGCCAAAGATTTTTTGAAAGAGTATTGGTACTATTCTTTATACACCTATAAGTAATCCCAGAGAAATTAAAATGGTGGCTTTCATTTTTAAATGAAAAAAAAACTATATTTTTATAGCTATATAACTATATATATAATATATATATTGTATATATATATAAAACTATATATTCTTTATTATTTTATTTATTTATTTGAAAGACAGAACACAAGCAGGGGAGAGGGGCAAAGGGAGATGGAGAAGCAGACTCCCTGCTGAGCAGGGAGCCCAACACGGGGCTCAATCCCAGGAACCCTGGGATCATAACCTGAGCCACAGGCAGACGCTTAACTGACTGAAACACAACTTCATAACAACTGTAAGGCTATAAAGAAAAGGTGTCATTGATGCTACATTTACTGTTGTGAAGAGACTGGCTGCACTGGCAGGTAAAATTCTAACACTAGGTAAGAACAACTCTTTTATACTATTAACTACCAATGCAAATACATATTTCCATTATTATTAACAATATTTATACAATATACAAATGTTAATATTTGTATGTTATTGTATAGTTTACAAAACATATACGTCACTAGCATCAACTAAAGATATTGGCTTGACACTGAAGGATATGGTCAGGTCGACTCAATTAAAAGTAACTTCTTAATTACCTACCAGGTAACAAGCATGTCTTTGGTGATTCAAAGTCTTCACAAATAAATAGCAGTGTGCAAGAATATATAAGCTTATTGTTTGTATATACTCAGAACACTGCATGATGAAGATAAATGTTGATGGCCATGGAAGAGAGACAATTTAAGTCCTATTTTAAGAGACTTTCAAACACTGGCTGGTTTTCTGAATATCCATTATGAAAGGAATTATCTTCCACTTAAACAAACATAGCTCTAAATCTTTTTTTTTTTTTTTTTTTTAATTTATGGTCATCAGTGTATGATGGTTAAATCTATGGGAAGGGTATGGTGAAACATTTCAATTAATTTTTTGCAGGTAGAAACTTAAGGAAAAAAAAAAAAAGATACTTGGACTCCTCCATACCATCTCTTTAGGGAAATACAAAACTCATGCCAAGGTTTAAAAAATGAAATAATAAAATACAGGCCTTTACCTTCTTTACCTAGAGAAACTAAAAAAAATGCTATTAATCTTAACTTGGGGAACAGTAAACAACATGTATGTCTTCTATCCAAATATAAAGGTAGTGTGTGTGTTAGCTACCATGAACCAATACAAACACCTCTGGCAGTAATCTAATTTCCTTTCATGCTCAATATATTTATCTGTTTTTTAAAAGAAAAAAGGAGATAGTTACATGCACAACTTGCAGCATTGCTGTGCATGTTAAGTGAGAATATGTATGGTTTGACCTAAAGACCTACGTAAAGAGCACTTCCTTACTGCTTTTTTACCTGCATTGTTACGTGTTATACGAATAGACTATACATTTCACCAATCCGGGACTGCTGTTAGGTTGAAACCAACTTTTGTTATTATAAACCATGTTGAATATATTAACCTGCCCTCTGCTTCCAGTATTTCCTCTTCTAAAGATAAAGGCTGTTGGTCATTGAAGGGGGCCCAGGTAAACAGCCTATATGGCTATTTTCCATTTTACTAAAGGGACTTGGAAGGGAAAGTAAGGCAGAAAGCCCACAGAGTGGACACTGGAGCAATCTAATTACTGGGGTCAGGCAGCACATTGCTGGGACCCCTGGAAGGCTGAGTGGCTGGAGTATGGAAAAATCCCAATTAGATGATTAATTTAGGTTCTGGGTGTGCTTTTTGCCTATGGCCATGGAGTCAGGAAAAGAAACAATTACCTCTCAAATTGCCATGCTGGACCGATTAATTTTTAATTGAGTCTTGTTAAAGGCATGGAAAATTGTGACATATATAACCTGGAGAAATAGTCCCGAGCCAGCGGGAGCCACTCTTCTCCCCGCAGGAATCCACAGATTTAACCAGAAAGGAAAGTGATTCAGATAGAGCCTCGAGGCAGGGGTTGGCAGTGACTTGGAGAGGACTTGGCTACCTTGGAGAGAAAGCTGTTCTTCAAAGTAGTGTCAAAGGGACAACTGGTTTTTTTGTTTTCCCTCTATAGCTGGGCTACCCCACTGGGACTTGCCATGCATTAAACTCTTTTCATATTACTCATTGTCTAAAATGAGGACTACTCCTTAAATCTCATCTCTGTGTAGAATATTCAGATGAGACTGGACCCTAATCCTTTTTTTTTTTCTATCTTTAGCTCTGCATAGCATGAGGAGGAAGAGAGAGAGTGTGTGTCATCCTCAATGAACAGTCAAGTTGGAAATTTTGGTCTGGGTTGAGAAACAAATTGAGTATTAGAGGAGCAGAGTGGTAGCATGAAATGACCTTAGGGGAATTCAGATTTATACCAGGATGCTGCAAATCAGGACGAATCCTCATGCGGCTTCCTGGAGTGTTTGAGTTTTGAGGCATTGCGGAGGTAGAACTGTTAACAGAATCTCATCTGCAATGAGCATCAAGGGACTAAAGATACTTCTTTGCCCCTTTTACAGATGTCAAACGTCCCCGGTTTCTTGGAAATCTCAGGGACGATTCACAGTGTCTGCGAGTTGGTATACTTTCAAGGAAATGCATTTGGGATATGACCATGTGTCCTTTCAGTTTCATGACAGGGGAGAGTGAAATTTCCCCATCCTTCCATCTGAGCTCAGTCACTGACTTGTGTCGATGAACAGAAATCTATGCCATGGGGGGATTAATAGAAATAGTATGGCTTACTTACATTGTCGTGGTTTCTTCTCTTGTTCCTTTGCCATTGCAATGAGATGATTAAGCCCTGGCTAGTCGCCTGCTCCACGTAGACACAGGGAGAAGATCCAGACTTAACCTTCGTCTTGGGCTGTCCAGTTAGGCTCAGCCTTAAGCCTGGCCTAGAGATTCAACTTCCAGCCGACCTGCAGATGCATGAGTAAGAATAAATGTTTACCAAGATACACTATTAAGGTTTTGTGGTAGTTTGCGGGAAGAGATAGCCGGTATACTAATGAAAATAGTGTGGGTTGTATGATGGTTACACAACTCACGCTAGCATTCGGCTCAGGTTTTATAGGCAAATAATAAAGGTTTTAATCATTTAAAGAGAATATCTCTGCATTTGTGTTTTCTTTGGGAGGGTATGCTTAAAGCCAGGGCTTGCCCTGTGTCCTTCGACAAGTCACTTGGGCCTCTTTCTGTCTGTTTCTCCATTTGAGGAAAAAAAAGATATTACTTGCCACCTACCTTTCCCCAGGGGTCATAAATTAACAGTTGAAAAACTCTTTGAGATCTCCCATGAAAGGTGCAATTTAAGCAGAAGCATGCCTATTATTTATTTTTATTATCCATTTTAAAATTGAATACTTAGAGCAAATAGATTTTCCAGCCACCAAAAAGGAAGTCTCTTCTATGCCACAACATATTATGTATTGGGCACTCTCCAACTATAGACTATATTTCCCATTTATAGCACTAATTTAGATGTTTATGGGTCTGTAAATGTATTCCATTTCTCCTGGGGCTTCTGAATACCTATAAGAGTCTAATATTTTGGAACACTAAATGATTCTTTGGGCAAAGTATAAAATAGGGGAACAAGAAAGGCAGGGAAAGGATTATGTAACAAGGGAGATACTTTTTAAAAAATAAAATAATTTAAAACTCCCAGAATTACTCTTCAGTGTAGACTGTGTACTCCAATTTGTGATTATTGTCTCTCCCTCATGTTATAAATGATCACTTTTAGATTGAGCCTCTACTGAGTGTTCAACACAAAACAATTTGCAGAAGAGAATATAATCAGGTTAACAGCACACATTTATACCAGCCTTCACTCTGTGCCAGGCACTATGCTGGGTGCTTTTTAATAAGTATCCCATTTATTACTCCCCACAACCTAGTGAAAGGTGCGCTGTTATAATCCTCAATCCAGACGCTCCAAGCGGTTAAGCCACTCGCCCAAGATCACACAGAGGTCTTCTTCTTCTTCTTCTTTTTTTTTTTTTTTTTAAGATTTTTTCTTTATTTATCTGACAGAGATCACAAGTAGGCAGAGAGGCAGGCAGAGAGAGAGGAGGAAGCAGGCTACCTGCAGAGCAGAAAGCCCGATGTGGGGCTCGATCCCAGGACCCTGGGATCATGACCTGAGCCGAAGGCAGAGGCTTAACCCACTGAGCCACCCAGGTGCCCCGAGGTGTTCTTCTTTTATGGAGTGAGTCCAAGCTCTTCATCATGATGTATTTCTTGTATACAACTTTTAGGGGTGCTGAGACCACTGTAAAAGCAGCTTGAGATATTTTAGTATCTGCAGTGAAACTTGCTGTGATGCTCTCCATGGGACCATAGGGAAAGAGCAGGTAAGCGAGGACATGGACATCAAAGCCTGGTGGGACATTCCCAGTTTGTCTGCAGCTTTTGTTCATTTTTACAATCCCTGTTCTAACACTGATGTAGATAATCAAGTGTTCAGTCTAAACACTAATTAAAATAGCCCTTTCTTGATGGGCTATATGGACTTTTCTATGCAGGGATGCACCGTAGCATAGTTACTCAACTATTGTTCTCACTCATAAACACTTGCCTATTTTAACTTGAAAGACAGCATTATGAAGACTGGTTGGATGAACAAACATACATGGACACAAAGTTTGGAATCAGAGGAAAAACCACGGATGAGAGACGCTTTCTAACTCGGATTCCTGCATAGGGCCCTAGTTTATGTCAAGCTGTAAAAGCCAGTCTCATTTTAGGAACCGGAAAATTCGAATGGCATTTTCAAAAACACCTCCATGTTGCTGAAATCCCCATGTGGAGGAGTAATATTTTCATCACTCTCATCTATCTTATAAAATTTTGGACTTGCAGGGAGGAGAGGTTGCTTCTAGTCATTGAGGTTCCAACATAGTCATGAATAATTCTGAACTTGGCTCCCTCAACAATATGCCCTGGGGGCTCGTGTCATTGTTAACTACTCTTCTAGTTTTCAGGGACTGGGCTGAAGCCAAGTGGCTCAGGCTTCCTAGTGGGGTGTGAAATTCCAGCTTTGTCCGTAGTTAGATTGGTATGTACCCCGTCACCTTGAAAGGGGGAAAAATCATTTGGAGGAGACATTTTAAACTCTCCTATCAACCAGCCATTTATTAGTTACCATCTCCACACAGTGACATACAAAGAAATAGGGGCCTCTAGCCCTCCTTGACCTTGGTCTTAACATCCAAGTTATTCAAAGCAGGATGAGCCATGCCCTGACTTGGGTTTGCAGAGCAGTCCGAGAGGCTGAATGGAGCTGGGACTGACTCCATTCTCGATCTTAAACCTGTTTCCGTCACTTGCTAGCTGTGTGATTTTGGGCAAGTTATTCAAGTTCTTTGAGATTCAGTTTCCTCAGTTATAAAAACTGGGAATAATATGCAAAGTCTGCTTTTATGTAGTGGATAAAATAAAGTCACCGACCACACAGGAAGTGGACGATATATTCTTTCTTTCTTTCCCTTTCTTTCTTTCTTTCTTTCTTTCTTTCTTTCTTTCTTTCATCATCTCTCTATCTGGCTATCACCTACCTATCTACCTAGCCATCCAACCATCTGCATGCTGTGTTCATCAACCTTTTATCGAAGAAGTGCCCAAAGAAGGTTGTAATTAAACTGTGAGGGAAAAATTCACTACTGATCAAGGTGTTCAACCCATCATACAGCATCTCCATTTTTATCAATTCTTCCAAACGTAAGGAAAATGAATGATTTTGATACAACTCTGGATATGACAGAATATCTTTTGAGAATCTAGAGGGGTTTTGTTTTGTTTTGTTTTGTTTTTAATGGCTTTTAGTTTCTCATCTCTTTCTGCTAGCTGGATCTTAACTGGAGAAAATTTTAAATCATCCAAGGACCCCTTCAGTTGCAAGACTTCGCCCTGTATTACCCCTGGCAGGATGCGACCCAGCCTTCACTGACCACCCAAAGGGGAACTCCATATTGATCACACATGAGAATCTTAGGGCCAGCATCAAGCATTATGAATTCTTCCCTGTGCTATGCCCAGATCTCCTATAGTCTCTGCCTTTTAGTTGTCTCCATTTTGTGCTCAACAGCCACAAAGAACCCATTACCTCCCTAAGGAAAATCCCACCTCTCATAACTAAGGGCTAATGTGACTCTTAAGAGAGAGGACTTATTTATGTTTCTGTAGAAAATAATAATAACTTATCCAGATTTCTTTACCAGACACCTCAGTAAATTGTGCCTTCCAAAGGCAGACAGCTAAATCTTGTGGTGGGTGCCAGGCTGCGTTGGTGCCACATTGAAAACCACATGCTTCACTAAAGGGGGTGATCTAATGAGTTTGCTTCTCTGCCCGGGTTCCGGCGACAGGCCTATGTGAGTGACTTCATTGCCATCAGTATTGCTGACTAATGCCTGTATCAACACCTACCGCCGCCACCCCCAGCACTTCGGTGATTTTACGTTCAGTTTGATTTCTCCAGACAGAACTTTTCCACATCATTGGAACTAATTGAGGTAATGGAGAAATTATTCTGGTGCCAGAACACTCTTACTTTCTTTCGCCCACTTCCCCCCTTGGTATTGAAAGACAACAATGCACACAGTCTCTCAGTGTTTCTTTATAGCAAGAGGGGGGAAGCTTGATCATGTCACCGTTACGCCGAGCCCATGCTTGGACAATTAAGGCTGGGAAACATATCCTGACCTCCATCTTTTTACACTTCCCAAGGCTGTGGCTACACTGGCCCGGCACTGTCATGGTGCCACGCTTCTGAGCTGCTTTTCAGAGGGGATTTAGGGATCACTGCTGCTGTGCTCCAGAATGACCACAGGCCATCTTCCAATATTTGCTAAGATAATTAGCAGAGAGAAACAAACATTTATGAGAACGTATTCCACCTTAATTATACTCATTGTCTGCCAATGTTTATAGCGTCTTAGAGGGAGTTTGGAGGTAAGGTGGAGCTGGCCGAATATGGTTTTGATTACAGGGATTTGTATCAAAGGTGGAATGGTGCCTTTTCCTGACGCCCCATCCCCCCGGGGCTTTGTGTCCCTTACTTGAGAAGGTTTGAATGGACCATTCCCTAGAGAGCACAACATACTGAGGAGTCCCTAGTATTGTCCCATGTCAATAGTCAGGGGCTTAATAAGCATTTGGGATTGAATTTTGGTAGACCACAGTGAGTCTCTCCACTGCCTGGTTTGGACTTAAGAGGCCACTCCACAGTGTGAGTCGGTAGGATAGACTCTCGATGGTTCAGAGTCCTCCGCTTGGCACAAGAAATGTTGGCTCATCAGCGGGGGTAGGAGGGCAATTAAAGATGAGTGGAAAAACTTCCATGTCTATTTGAGGTTGGAGGAAAGAATCTAGTAAATTCAAAATTACTTTAATAATAATATTTAGCTTGCATATTATGCTGGTATCCCTTTCTCTGGTTTTTCCTTCTCTCTGCAGCTGTGAGTCTTACAACTTTTCCCTTATTGTTCTCTTCACCCAAGGTGGGTATCAGAAGTGATGCGATTTGAGCAACAGATTGCAAATTTACCTGCGTTCCTACCGGTAAGCCGCTCTGGTCAGCATTTCGTTAGAAGTGGCTATTTGAGCTCAGAGCTGAAATGGGTGTTTTACATTACTTGTGGGTTTTATTTCTCCACGTCACCTCTGACCCCTTTTGCAAAGTTAATTGAGAGTTGGCCTTTTTCAAATTGACTGCAGGAAATTGACCTTTGTGTTCACGCTATGTTAGGAAAGGCCTGGATGAAGAGCAAATCAAGAGGCAAAATGCGAATGATCTGGCCCTTACAGTCATGCTCTGGCACTTTGTGAAATGATCCCCAATTCCCTGGTGTAATCACATAGGCAATGGTACCTCCAAAATTGTTTCCCTGTGGAATCGAGCCATAAATCAGAAAATCCCATTTTAATGTGCAGCATACTCTGATGGCTCAAAATTTAACAATCTGAAAGTCCCTTTTAAATGAATGTCTACTATGTTTATTCTGCTTTGGCTGAAGCCTGTTTCCTCATTTTTAATCACTGATAGGGCTAGCTGCTTGAGGCCACTTACATATAAATCTAAGCCTAGGGATTTCTGTCAGGCAAGCAGATCTGCTACTTAGAGAAGAAGGAAGGGTGATTAGAAAAAAAATGCATGAATTTTGACCTTAACAGTCCTTGGTTCAAAATTTGACTCTGCCACTCATTCTCCGAGTTACTTCAGGAAAAGGACGTAAAACGCTGATTCTTAATGCTTCGTCTGTAAAGTGAGGAAATTTGCAAGAAAGACGACTGTGGGAGGATTCAGCGATTCGTTTAAGAACTTAGCAGTTACATGCTTAACACCTCTCCCTTGTTCATCCCATGTTCTGTGCCTTTTCTGTGTACCAGGGAATCTGTGAAAATCTTTCAGACAATGGCCTGCCCTCGTGGAGGTTATACTCTTTGAGGGCTGATCATTTCCTTTATTCTTCTGGGGACAAAGAAGAGTGCTGGTTCAACCAGCAGCATCTGAAATCCAATAGGAAATAGACTGTTATTTTAAAGTAGAAAGCCAACATGTTAAATGGCCTCCTAAGTCTCACAGCTGGATTAAATAATTCTGGGTCAGAATCTAGATTTCATGGTCTGGTGGTCAGGTCAGGCTGAGCTTGCAGACAGGGTGTCTGATGCACGGCTTGATCCCAGACAAATGCTCTGTATCTACCCCGGTCTTAATCTGTGTTTGTTTTGTTTGTTTTACCTGTAAAATTAGTATAACGATACTTTTTAAAAATCTTGTAGTAATATAAATACAAATATAGATAAAATATGTGAAGGTGGCATATCTTCTTAAAATGTATTCTTAAGTTCATTCTAATTTTATGAGCGAGTCAGGCATAGAGACTCTCCATTCCAGCAACTTCATCATGTCGACAAATCATTCAAAACAAAACAAAACACACAAGTCTCCCCTGGAGGAGTCTACAAATTTAAATATAGTGACCCAAACTAGAACTTGGATGGAGACAGAATGAGTGCTTCCTGTTAAAAGTGCTTGTGGAGGAGAGGCAGGGAAGAAAAATAAGACATAAAGCCTCAGAGAGATCACTAACTCCATATGGAGACAAAGGATGCCTTGGAGACACATGGGGAAGCCTAGGCTTGGGTTCAAATGTCAGCTCCTCCACTTTCTATTGCATCAGTGATGTGTAACGAAACACCCAACCCAAGTGTCTCAAAACAACAGCCATTACATATGGGTCAGCTGGGCAGTTCTGCTGACTTGGGCCAGTTCACCTGATCCTGTCTGGGCTTATTCTGGAGTCTTCTGGTCAGCTTGCGGGTCAGCCAGAGTCCCACGGGTCTAGGGTGGCCTTGCTCCCATGTCTGATGTTGAGCAGTTGGTTGGCCATTGGCTGGGATGATGGATGTGGCTGGACACAGTCTCTTTATGCAGCATTCTAGCCTGGCCTTACTGGCGGGGTAGAGGGAGAGGGAGTAGAGGTCTCAGAGCCCAAGCTCTGAACTGTGACCACATCACACCTTCCATATTCTCTCAGCCAAAGAATGTCAGAAGACTAGCTGAAATTCAAGAGGTGGGGAAACAGACTCAACTTCCTAGTGAGAGGTGCTTAAGAGTTACATTGCTCAGGCTGTGGATATAGGGAGGGGTAGAGAATTGGGTTTTGTAGTCTACCACACTAGTCTATGCACTTACACTAGTTCTTTCCTTATTTTGAGGGTAGCAAGTTCCTCACAGGATCGTCATGAGGAGGATTAGGAACATATATAAAACCCTGGATATTGTGTAAAACCTATGGGTAGATACTACAAATGGTAGCCATAATCCTTTTCCTCTTTACTTTTAGTTACACAAAACTGACATTTTTTGATCATATACACGCATCGTTGCAGAACTATTAAAAACACATATAAAATAGTATTTGTATGGTTTAGAATATAAAGGAAATACATATAAAAATAAAAAGGAAATAATTAAAAATCCCTGAAATCTCATTATCCACCTCTGAGCACTGTAGGAAACGTAGACCTTTCTCATTACTAGTTATCAGTAGTCGTACCGGCTTGGATGGACTGGTCTTGCTTCATTGGATGTTGGTAGGTTAGGCCGTCTTTCCCTATGACTTGCAGGTAACTGCAAGGTCTAAAGCTGCTCTGGCCGTCTACGTCTCTCCTAAGCCATATCCACTTACCCACCCATCTACGACAAGCTGCTTTTTTCTATCCATTATTTTGCGTGTTGTCTGTTAATGAATCCACCTTTACCTGGAACTCGGGTCTGTCTGACCCCCAGGTTCCAACTGCTTTTCCCTCTTACCCACCCTGTGGCCTGGTGCCAGAGTAAACTTCAGTCCTGCTGCTCAGATCTATTAGGGGCTCCCAGTCATCTTTGAGAGAAATCCAGATACCTTGGCGTGAGGAGTAAGGCTCCTCACCGTCTTCCCTTCCAGCTTCCATCCAGTCTTCGTTTTATTTACTCTCACCCGCAGCTTTATATTCTGCTCACCCCAAACAGCACGGGGCTTCTGAAACACGGAGATCTCTGCACATCCTGAGTTTTCTGCCTGAAAGCTCCTTTAGCCAATCCCCTTCTCATGTCGCTGGATTATTACATTATCCATTTTGCATGAGCCTCAGTGTGTGCACCACATAGCCTTCTCTGATGCGCGCCGAATCTCTGATAGCACTTCTCACATGGCGTGGCTGGTTCATATGTATGTTTCTCCTAACAGACCCTGCCTTGATCAAACGGGGGGAAAGAGTCGTGATGAGTCAGTCACTAGACAAACATGTACCAAGTCCCTCTTGCGCTTGGGCGTGGCATTTCATATTGCAAATAAAGTGAATGCGTGATTGAACAATCTGCAGGCCCTCCTATCCAGCCTCCTAGGGCTCCTACCAGCAGAACAGACGGCAAGGGTTAAAATGGCTATTCGAAGCCATGAAACAGACAAAGTCGGTTGTCCCACATGGGCATAATGATACCTTTTCCTCATGGTACTTTTCTGTGCCTTGGGGTGTTCAGAGAACATAAATTAGGAGCTCGACCTTGGTCTCTGCAACGACTCACAAAATAGACAATCAGATCTGAGTAACAGAAGACATCCCAGGGAGCCAATGTCCATGTAGTCGGTCAGTGTCATGTGAAATCCATTCTGATTGACTGAAGTATGAGGACTTACCCTAGATGCAAACTGTGATTTAAAATAGGGAAGAATTGTCGTAAAGAAACACAGATTAAAATATTCACCTCCTTTGAAATTAAAAGATTTTGTTACCTAGTTAACAATGCTGTCAAGGCTGCTATGAGGCGGTTATTTTATAAACCACTTGAAAGTGTAAACAGTGTGCTTTGGCAGTAGGCATTAGTAACTTTAAGTGTTTTATAATTCCACAATCGACATCTGAGATCCTATAATAAAGAATCTGTCTGCGAAGAGGCAGATAGCAACGCACGCTCAAATTGCTCATATATGTGAGATTATACAACAGATTATAGTTCATTCATCAAAATAGGAATGAAATTCATGACAGTTTAAGTAAAAAGAGTACATAAAATATTTATGTATATGTACAATGTGTCTACCTGTATATCTTGATCTATGTAGTTACCAATATTTCTAGTGAGAGAGAGAAAAGGAAAAAAATAAATTTTTTAGCAGTACTTATATGACTTGAGTTATTATATGTATTTTTTGTATTTTCTAAATCCTTTGCATAGAGAATATATTATTTGAATATTAGAAAATAGCCAGTAATCCAGGTAAAAGATAATAGAAGAAAACCACATCATTATGTACAAGCTAATATGTTCTGTTTTTCCCACTGAGATGTAGGGGCTTATACATTTATCAATGTGACTACACTGATGCACAATAAGTTGCTAAATGGCCCTTTGGATTCTTTTTATTTAGGAAAAATAACATTGCTACTGCCGCCTTGCATGGAGAAACTCCAGACAAGTGTTTAAAAAAAAAAAAAGAAACGAAAGCAAGTATGAGAAACAAACAATATAGTTTTCTTTTAGAAACAAAACCTGTGTTTAGAATCCAAAAGTAATGTAATCGCTCTGGAAACTATTATCGTAAGTAATTCCATGCCGATTAGTTCACGCTCCCATGTCTCCAAGACGTGTAAAGTCTAGGAGAAACAAAGGTCGGACAGGAGTGAAAATAATCTTAGATTCTTAGTCCCATCCATGTCTCTGGGTAAGTCACAAGTGAGCAGTGACAGAAAATTCCTGATCGCCTCAAACCTCTCTTAAATGTAGACTTTTTTCAAAACTTCTAGGTTTCCCCACACTTATTTTGATTCCAACTGTTCCTATTTTGGAACATACTACATTTGGAGGAGTTGCCTTTTGGTCAGAATCCACTCTATTTTCCATTTTCTTAATAATGCGCCTTCCTCCCATGGCTCATTTGAAACCTTCAGGCTCCATTGGGTCTGAGGAAGGGACTGGGTGTCTGTGAGGTGAAAGAAGGGGGAGGAAGCAAAGTTCAAGTTGTCTGGCCTTGGTGGCCCTCCAGATGGAGCTTCCCTTGGGGACTCTTCCATTTCTCTGAGCAGAGATGCAGAACAATGGGCCACATAACTGATGGACCACTGTAGCTTCTTGGGCTCCTGGTGGGATATTCCTTCATGACCCTGTTATGTACATAAAATAATGATAGTCTTCAGTATATTGCCTGTGTGGTTCCCAAGTCTGTTTCTTATACAATTAGTTGTCACTTCTTACTTCGGTTGAGTTGGAAGCAACGTGACCAACTGAAGATGGTATTTGGAATTTGGAAGTATTTGGAAGACAGAATTTGGAACGAACCAGACCTGGGATGGATGTTAACTCTGCCACTTAGTAGCCAGGTGATTCTGGCATTCTGTAAAGTGGGAATAAAAATATCCACCATCAGTGATGCTCCTGGTTATTCAAGCCAAGGTAGTCTTTGTATGCACAAAGTTCTAGTACTGGGACTCCAATAAGGCTGAGATGCTGGAAGATATGCTGAATTTCCATAAATCTTTCTTTCCTGACTAAGCAGTTGGAGACCTTAGGATGCATCTCACCTTTTGATTCTCCTTTTGGCTTCTTATAAAAAAATGTGGTGGCAGCTTTTGGAGAGTTTATAGGCAAGAACTTAGTGGGGTGGAATGCTAGGGGCCATAAAATTCATGAGAACATTCTCTTACATGTTATGTTACAGATCAATATTTCTTATAAAAATATAAGAAAGTTTCCTAATGGCTAGTATCAAAATCTATAAAGAACTTATCAAACTCAATACCCAAAAAACAGAAAGCCAGGCAAGAAGTGAGCAGAAGACAGGAACAGGCATTTCTCCGAAGAAGACATATAAATGGCCAATAGACACATGAAAAAATGCTCAGTATCTCTTGGCATCAGGGAAATACAAATCAAAACCACAATGAGATACCACTTCACACTGGTCAGCATGGCTAAAATTAATGTAGGAAGCAACAGATGTTGGTGAGGATGCAGAGAAAGGGAAAACTTTTTATACTGCCAGTGAGAATGCAAGTTGGTCAGCCACTCTGGAAAACAGTATGGAAGTTCCTCAAAAAGTTAAAAATAGAGCTACCCTACAACCCAACAACTGTAGTATTGGGTATTTATCCAAAGGATACAAACATAGTGATTCGAAGCAGCACATGCACCCCAATGTTTTTAGCAGCAGTGTACATAATAGTCAAGATATGGAAAGAGCCCAGATGTCCACCAACAGATGAATGGATAAACAAGATGTGCCAAGTGTGTGTGTGTGTGTGTGTGTGTGTGTGTGTGTGTGTAATATTACTTAGCCATCAAAAAGAATGAAGTCGTGCCATTTGCAACACCATGGATGCAACCAGAGGGCATTAGGCCTAGTGAAATCAGTCAGAGAAAGAGAAATACCACATGATTGCACTCATATGTGGAATTTAAGAAACAAAATAGATGCACATAAGGGAAGGGAGGCAAACCGTTACAGTCTTAACTATAAGAAACACACAGGGTTGTTGGAGGGGAGGAAGGTGGGGGGGGATGGGGTAACTGGGGGATGGGCATTAAGGAAGGCACTTGATGCGAGTGCTGGGTGTTATATAACTGATGAATCACTAAAGTCTACCTCTGAAACTAATAAGACACTACACATGTTAGTTAAATTGAATTTAAATAAAAAATTACAAAAAAGAAAAAAAAAGTTTTCCTATCTTGTGCTTAAGGCAACATTTCCTTCCTTTATTCTTT
The DNA here is from genome assembly GCF_009829155.1 of Mustela erminea. Taxonomy (NCBI): domain Eukaryota; kingdom Metazoa; phylum Chordata; class Mammalia; order Carnivora; family Mustelidae; genus Mustela; species Mustela erminea. The sequence goes on along the minus strand of NC_045631.1, from coordinate 53,329,194 downwards.
TTATATGGAGCAGATAGCGGGCTGAGGATGAACGCCCGAGGTTTAAATTCTTTCTCCTCTTGCTGCAGACTTTAGATTTCTGTTTCCATAAGGTTGTCCTGACATGCCTGCTGCTCTGATGTAGCTCCTGTCTCCCGTCATCCCTTGGAGAGGAACCCTCCACTAGGTCTCAGCTAGCTCCCTGTCCTCCATACCCGCCAAGCCAGTCTGACCTGGCAAAATGCAGGGGATGGAGTCGAATGAATTCAGTCATCAGCTTTACCAATATCTTCAAGGTTACATGACAGAAAATCAAGAAGAACTTATGTAACAAAGATGCATAAAGGCATAGGGCAGATGCATACTCAGTGTTCTGTCTTTAGCTTTCAAACCCTGTGTCCTCAATTCAGATGGCAGACAAAGAAGCACATTTATGAGGGGAGCAGACAATAACTAAAGAATGACTAACATTAAAAAAACTTTTCCTAGTGTGCCCTAACTTTTCACAGTAACCTTTCCTGGTATGTGTAAGGCATCAGGAGTAGGTCTGACCTGAGGGCAGAATACTGTCCTTTTTTTTTCCCCCTAATCAAATGCTGTTATTAAGTAGGAGGAGGGTACCAGAGGACAGGGCTCTTGGCAAATATATTTAGCTATTTAGAGAAATTACTCAAAGTGGGTGTTTTATAGACAGTAAATCAACACTATCATCTTTTACTTGAAGGTCTTTCCTTATGATCATGGCTGGAGAACAGAGTACAATTCTATCAATTATCAATGGAATGTTGTAGAAAAGGTATCAGTAACTTCTGTTTTTAATCTTTCATGGGTGTGTATGTGTGTCTCTTTTCTTCTAATTAATTCTGTGACCTCAGGCAAGTTGTCATGTCTCTGATTCTCCTTTGATGCTATTCTCTACCTTGTGACCAGAATTAATTTTAACACAGATCTGATCTGATCATGCCTTTCTCCCGCTAGAAACCCTCCTGGCTCTCTCCTCTGGTCCGGATGGTTTGTTACTGAAGACCGTTCAAGCTTTGCCTCTAGTCCATTCTCTCTCTCACTTTCCATCACAGGTACTTCACTCCAGAAAGGCTGAACTATCTGAATTATCACAAATCACTAGGCTATTATCACTGCTGAAAATACCAAGGGTAGTTTTTTTTTTTAATATTTTATTTATTTATTTGACAGAGATCACAAGTAGGCAGAGAGGCAGGAAGAGAGAGAGAGAGAGAGGAAGGGAAGCAGGCTCCCTGCTGAGCAGAGAGCCCTATGCGGGGCTCAATCCCAGGACCCTGAGACCATGACCTGAACCGAAGGCAGAGGCTTAACCCACTGAGTCACCCAGGCGCTCCTGAAAATACCAAGGCTAGTTTTTATTTATCCTCCAGATAGACATACCTTAAACATTTTCTGCTGGAACCTACTTCAAATCTTATTCTCTATTCCCAAATCCCTGCACCCCCTCCTGAGAAGGACATTCTACTTCTTTATAATCATGATTTGAATACATTTCCTATTATCCTGGAGATCTTCCCCCAAGGTCTTTGATTCCTTGGTCAAGAAGAAAATTCTGAAAGTCCCAGGCCAATTAAATTTTTCTCCATATTAAATTCTCCATATTCCCAATTCATTATGGTATCAGATATTAACCAAAGTCTTCAAGATTTCTTTGTCTTGAGGCAAGTGTCCCTAACCACGTGGATGATCTCAAACCCACTGGCTGATATACAAGGACCTCACTTGGGGATGGAGGTGGAGAGGGGTACAGTAGCACCTGAGGTATCAAAGATACGATTTTAGGAAGGCAACAGTGCTAAGTGAAGTTTCACTTTCCTTTACTTTTTCACTTCGGGTAGAAATTACGACCCACATGGACATCTAAGCACAATACTTTTTTTTAACTTACTGAGGTTACCAATTAGCAAGTTGTGATTTCTTAAATTTTTTCCCTTCTAGACCAGCAATTGATGAATTATGGTCTGCAGGCCAAACATTTCTATTGCCCGGTTCTGCACAATTTGTGAGTTGGTGTTTACATGTTGAAATAATTGGAAAAAAAAATCAAAAGAATGATTATTTTTGACATGGGAAAATTATATAAAATTCAAATGTCAGGGTTCATAAATAAAATTTTATTGGAAGCAGTCATACCTGTTTGTTTACATTGTCTATGGCTGCTTTTGCACTAAAATGGAAGTCTGAGTAGCTATGACAGAGACCATAGGGTCTGTAGAGCCAAAAATGTTTACTTTCTGGCCTTTATAGAAGTTTGCAGACTTCCACTCTAGATAGTCCATTTCTTGAGGTCAAGTTTGTGTTGTGCTCAGCTTTATGCTCCCGAAGCTTGGAACATGCTTGGCTTATAGCAGGTCCTTGAACAACAGAGGATGAACTAACACATGAATGAATACATGGGTGAGAGGTGGCTGAGCTATTTTGCATTCCAACGACCACTGCAATTTAAACATTTTATAACTCTAAAAGCACATGGGAAGTCACTAGATATGGACATTTTTTTCTTCCTTTTTTTTTTTTTTTTTTTTTCAATTTAGGTTCTGATCCATGCGTACCACTTGGGAAAAGAAGAGTCATAACATTTGATTAACATCCTTCTGATCATTTCCCTTTTTTCTAGTTGCTATTTGGTTTACCAGCATGTTTACTCTTTGTTTGATAAGCAAGGTAAATAAGCCAAGATAATTAGTTTTAATTTACCAGCAAATGAGAGAAGCTAAGTTATTCAAGATGGTAGGAAACGGGGTGGGAGGGAGCAGTGGAAGGAGCGGATGGAGTAGCAGATATTTTTAGGATCTGTCACTGTTTTAATAGCTCTGCTGTTATCACTTCAGAAAGGCCCACATTTGGGACCATTTACGGCTAATGGACATGTGTTGAGAGGTGTGTGGAGGAGGATACGTCATGCAGAAGTGAAAGCTAAATGTTTGATTTTGCCTGACCAGAATGTGGACCGAGTCGGAGAATCTACGCCAGTTACTTTAAGTGCCTCCACTCATAGCTAACAGGTGTCCTGAGCTCGTTAGGGGTGTTTCTGTGTATACTGAAATTTTTCCTTTGAAAAGGAGTTTTGCCAAGAATATGAGGTCAAGATACTGTTTTAAATCAGGCAGGTTCTACAGGGCCCCAAGCTTGGCCTCCAAGAACGTCACCAGCTTAGACATTTAGACAGTCTTCCCCTAAATCCCGTCTTGGGACCGAGATTCACCTAACTCTTGCAAATAAACTCTCATGTCTCTAACAAGTGCTTGAAATCTTAAGAATTCCTTATTCTAGCTTCTGCTTTCCAGTAAAATCACTTATCTGGACATATCTATGATTTGACTACTTTTAATGAAGAAGAAATTGTTATATTCTGAACTCAGAACACCACTTAAAGAGAGTGACATGAATTTCTCCAACTTTCCTCCTCTCCTACATTGCACTGATAATAAATAAGGACAGCTTAGCATTTTTGTGCATATTTCGAGCACCATTCTAAGACCTTTTCATCTACTAACCCATTTACTCCTCTGAATAATTCATTATATAGATGCAGACACTGAAGCATGGAGATTGTTCCTCTAACAGCTTTTTAAATTGTGTACCTGTGTTCTACCAGGTACTGTTCTAGGCACATGGGATACCTTCATAAACAAAATATGCACAACCCCTTGACCGCATGGAGCATGTATTCTCCTATCTAATGCCATATAGCTGGTGACATGGCAGAGCCAGGATTAGAACCAGGCAGGTACAACCATGGCAAGATGCCACTCAATATTAATTTACATCTTCCCTGCATGACTCCATGCCTGAGTCCAACACAGCTCCCTCTCAATGTCGGTGAAGTCCTGCTTCGATGACATCTAATTTACTGTGACTTCTGTAAGCCTCAGTTGCAAAAGGTTTTCTATCAATGGACCCATCTCCCTCTGTCTTCACAACTAGCATGGCCTTTCTTGGTGAATTACTGTAAGTCATCAGAGGCAAAGAATGAAAGCAAACTACTAAAAATGAATGTAGCTAAGGATGGGATGGAGAGTGAAAGCACATCCACTTCCCTGATGTGCTGTCCTTTTACCCGGATGCATTTAAGCCAGTCCAAGACAAACTTGGGACACGAGCAGTCTGTCTGACAATGTCCCAGGTCCTGTTCCCGCTTCTCCAGAGGACTCCCTGCAGGTCTCTGACTTAGCCTCTGTCCTTTGTTTGGGGGGTTTACCTCTACTGTCAAGGAGCTATCACTCACATACCTTCAAGAACTGTGGATCCAGAATTGGGGTTACAGAGTGACCAAGAGTCCCCGTTTGCCTGTTTTACTGTTGTCTCAGCATAGTTATAAATAGCATCCTTTCCCTCTTACAGGTATTCCATTCTGATAAGGTCAAATGCTGTCATAACCCTAGGTAATACCATCAGCATCCTTGCAATACTACAGCCCACTCTTGGATGTGCCCAAGCCTGGACCTATGAATCCTGAAAGGCATCTGAAAAAAATGTCCCTTTGTTCATTCTGATTCACCATTTTCTCACCCAAATAACAGAACATTTTCTCCTCCTTTTCTTCATGCCTCTGCTTATATAATAAAGCTTGTGTATTTTCAAAAGTTCTTCACTTACATCCTTCCTTTGTTTCTTTGCTGAAAATGCCACCATTTGTTGGCATCTCTATTAAGGATTTAAAAAAAAAAAGAATGAGGGCCATGGAACATACACTCTATGTATAGTAGTCACTTAGAATTTTGTAGAAGTTTGAAGGGAAATGTTATCGAAATTATTATATAAAATGAGTCTTTTGTTTTAGCTGGAGATTTCATTCGTACATGTGAATCTAACAGTGGATAGGTACTCATAATTTTCAGGGAAAGGACTTTTAAGATCATTGAAGTATAAACAAAAAGTGAATCTAAATTTATATTCTAACAATAAATTACTTGTAGGGATTTACTGTGTTTTATCTTCATCCAAGGAGATGCCTTCAGGACTCTCCTTAGGGGAGGTAGGTTGGCCTGAATTTGTCTCTGCTTAGCCTCTAACAAGCAGTGCAACTATAAACAAGACACTTAAAAAATTATCGGAGCTTGAGCCCTGATTCCTTATCTGGTCATTTAGCCCATACATACCGAGAGACAACTATGAGAGGTCTGTATCATACTCAGAATATTTAGCATAGGTTTTGACATTGTGTGTGTATGTGCCGGATACATTTGCATCTATATGTCACTCTAATTGTAATCAGAGATCCACACTTTCGGTGTGACTGCTGGGAGTACATCAGAGAAACAAACTCTGGATGTGAGTATTACAAGCATGTTTGTCACCCAATCTCTGCTCAACGCCAGACTTGAGCTAACTACCGATCTGTCTGTAAATTGGTAGCCGATTAGCCAGCATAACGGATATTTGGAAGGAATATGGACTTAGAGCATTTGAGAGATGTGACTTGGCTCAAATATCTTAAAGACTTCTGCACCTTTGTGGTTAGATGGCATAGGAATCCAGCAAAGGCAGTAGCTTTACATCAGGGTTAACAACCAAAGGTAAATGGTTGAAAGGACTTACATCCAGTCATTGGCTTTGGGCATGGGTTCTCAACCTCAGCATTACTGACATTCTGGCCCAGGTAATTTCTTGTTTTGAGGTCTGTCCTGTGTGTTGTAAGATGTCTAACAACATCCCTGTTTTTTTCTCTCTACATGCCAGTAGAAATCCTCCTTCCTCCCCTTCTGTTTTGTCAACCCCCAAATACCTCTGGACATTGATAAAGTTCTCTTGGGGTTGGGGCAAAATGCCTCCGTTGAGAAAGACTAATTTAGGGTATATAGGGACATGGGACCAGCCATAAGGGTAACTGAGTTCTGACCATGGACTGTTGCCATGTCTATCTTGAATAAACCTTTTTTAGAAGGTGGATCCAGATCCTTTTAAGGGATAGAACACTGAAATGTTCTTAGCTCAAAGAACAGCTTGTTTTTTGTTTTTGAGCTTTTTTGTGCACTTGCTAATAATTGTATACATTAATATCTCTGTGTGTGTGTGTGTGGCAGATTTGGTTTGGCAGCTAGTTTCATTATGATTTATTAGTGAGTGTAGGAGGAAAATAATTAAAACTCTCCCACCTTGAAATTCTTGGTGCCTACCATTACCTATCACAAAGCTATAAACTGCCACCAAATTGCTTTTTGTCAGTTCCCAGCAGGAGTGGACAGTGACATATAACTGATTTGTTTGGTACGCAGAGCTGGTCAAAATCTTCAGCAAACTGGGGCGCCTGGGTGGCTCAGTGAGTTAAAGCCTCTGCCTTCGGCTCAGATCATGATCCCAGGGTCCTGGGATCGAGCCCCACATCGGGCTCTCTGCCTGGCGGGGAGCCTGCTTCCTCCTCTCTGCCTGCCTCTCTGCTTACTTGTGATCTCTGTCTGTCAAATAAATAAACAAAAGCTTTAAAAAAGAATCTTCAGCAAACTCTAGATCTCCAGTGATAAGGAATCAGGACAAGAGGATTCACAAAGGGAAAAAAGATTCCCTCTCTCACCTTCTCATCCCTAACGCACACCTAGCTTGGCTATAATTTCATCATTTTATTTCCTAGAGATGCTTGGAACCATCTTGGCAACAGTTCTTTTTGTATAAGCCACTTGTCACTGTCTGAGATCCTGTGAAGAACAGTAGCATAAAAGCACACGTTTTTGAGTCTTTAGTAATTACCCCACTGTTGGTCTCCAGAAGATACAAGGCTGAGACTGCCAACTCTCCATGCCACCCTGCCCCTCCCCAAGCCAAGGATCTTTGGTGGAGATCTGGAGTTCATTCACAGCTTCCTACCTATTGGAACCAAATGCACGCTTGTCCCAAAAATAAAATGTCTGTGGGTTTGAAGTGCTTTCAGGAATTTATGCAGACCCTTAAACTAAATTCGAATTGGTCAGTATTTCCTCAGCTCCCCTTCCCTGGAAATCTCCATGGGAGCTGCTTTGGCGGTCAAATTATGTGGCAGGGCAGTGGGGTTGTGACTTTTAGAGCAGAGAGGCCCTTAGCCCAGAGCCTCTTGGCAAACCCTTCCCATCAGCTCCACCAGGCGGCTCTCTGTGGGGAGGAACTACTGTCCCCCAGTCCCTGGGGGCTCTGCTGCTCTCTTGAGGGGAAAGTTAACGATTTAATTGTGTCTGTGTGGGATACATAATGAATGAGCCTGAATAATTCAAGACAGGATGTCAGTGAAGAGGACACAGCCAACACCTGGGCTGGACAAAGATTTCTTTGGCTACATGAGAGGGCGAGGGGGGACATGCTCTTCATTTTACCATATTATGCTCCCAGCTGCAAACAGTCTAAACTACAGGGACAGGCTCTTTCCCTTTTGAGAAGACCACTCTGGCTGTCTGGATGTATGTGTGTGTAACTGCGTGTGTGTATGTGTGTGTGTGTGTGTGTATTTCCTTGCCAAGACAAATGCTGATGATAAATCTGGCATCTTTAAAAAGACACTGGTATTGTATCCCTTTACTTAACTTCAGACGTGGGCCTGAGAAAAATATCAAGCAAGCCACATTCTTCTCTAAAGTTTTATAATAGTGATAATAAAATGGCCCCATACCAAGTTCAAAGAGGCTTTTCAACCATATACTTTTTGAACAAGTGACCAGGATTCTGGCTAAGGGAGAGAAGGGATCCACTGGAATTTTGCTGGTTTGGGAGAAGATGGGAATAGTAAAGACAAAGTCTTGGTTCACCTGAAATAACCCCGTAACTGAAATTATTTAGTGACAGTACGCAAGCTTTTTTGCAGCTTGGGTGTTAGGTTTTCTTTAAGGGACTGTACATTTTCATAGCTTCTGAGAATTTATTATTGCTTTTCTTTTGCTAAATCTCAGAAAGTAATAAGATGAGGAACTGAAGTCAGTTCCACGGATTATCAGCAGGAATTCTATAGGAATATCTTGAGCGCTGTCACAGTGTTTAAGAGCCAACAGAAGAGATAATCATTAAGATAGACTTGAAGTCTCTCTACTTCACAATACATGCCACTCCTCCAAGTACCAATCTTCAGATGAATTACCTTAAGACCATGACTGTTACCATCTTTGTTAGTTGAATCAAAGTCCTAGACAAGCTCCCCAGTAATATGCACACATATACATATTCAAAGTATATTCAATTTTAGGGAGATCGCAGACTCTTTGAAGAGCCAATCGCTAGTCCTCCAGGCCTCCTGATGACCAGAGGCTCTATAAAAATGAAATCCACCCTGGGGGAAAGATGGTGCCATTTTTCAAACACTCATCAATTCACATGATTTGATGAGAGCGTGAGGAGGGAAGCTGGAGTGACAGGCTGTGATTCCAATGATAAATCCAGACCACCGGACCACTTTAAAAAAAATTATGTGTGTTTGGGAAATGCCTAAGAGACATGTTCAGATCACAAATGCCAGATAAGGGGAACAGAATAGAAAATGGAGACCAGGCTGCAGAGCTGACCCATGGTCAGGATTCTGTATGCTCTGGAAAGTAAAGAACATTCTCCTAGAGCAAATGATACTCTTACGTCTGTTCATCAGTGGCCAGCCTCTCGAGTGAGCCAGATTCCACGCAAACTATCTTTTGCGGTCTGCTTCTTTTGGAAATACTGTGCAGAATGATGAAGAGCATTAATATAAAAGCTCTGGGTAGAGCTTTTATGAACACCTTGTTCTCCTAGAGAATTAACACACTGCAAATTTCCTGACACATCAGAACTTACGGCCCATGTCGATGAAGGCATGTCATTAAGTGTCCAGCTCAGGAGGGGCCTTAGAAAACAGTGAGTTCCTCCCTTCCTTTGGACAGATGAGCAGATCGAGATACAAGCCGGAGAGGAGGGCAGTGTCCTTCCTGGGTCACTTCTGAGTTGGTGGCAAGGCCAAACAACATCCGTAGCCAGACTCAACGGGCACTTCCTCACACTGCCTCCATTTTGACCATGACCCTGTCAACGTTAAATGATTCAATCGCTCTGGCTTTAAATAGGATCTTGTGATTAAAAAAAAAAAAAAAAAAGTAAAAGAAAAAAAAAATACAAAATCAGACTAACTTTCCATGACTCACTTTTCCAAAATGTTTTGTATCAATGTATCAGGTACAAGGAAAACCTATGAGCTGTAGCAGGACCACAGCCAAGATTCTACCAGGCGGGGAGCGCATTAGGGAAACCCTGATACGGAAGAATTGGCTGCAGGGTCTCTTGGTAAATCGTTGTTTATAAGTTCCATGTTTGAGAGGAAGAAAAATGAAGATTTTATGCAAACCACAGAACAAAAGTTGAGATTTCCAGTGAAGCAAGAACTCACTCGGGGACTTTTTAAAAAAAAAATGGGAGTGGGGGAGGGGGAGGAAGGAAAGGGATTCTTAATGGTATATTGTTTTCTGAGCTCTACCAATTAGCAAACATCTCTTATAAAAGGAAGAAAGAAAGAGGGAAGGAATTTCATGCACTGAAATAGCCCCAGTCAGCTGCAAACGCTCCGGGCTTCTGCTACAAGGCTTTCAACCCCCCTCCCTAACTCGGGCCATTACATCAGTCCAAGTGCATCCTGGGGGCTATTGTCATGCTGATGAGACTGGATTCTCCCACTGCCTAGGGAGACATTCCCACCACAGACTGGCTCTGGGGCGCATTCAAGCTGTGCTGAATTGCCCGGGAGAATAAAAGATGTAGCCTTAATTAACTACCGCGCTCAGCTCCCGATCACAGCTTGATTGTTGTGCTGACTGCCGTCTCTGCGAAAGAGGAAATGCCAGGGCTCCTGATGCAGACCCAGTGCTGGGAAGTAGGGCTCTCCTTAGGGAGCTGCAGTTGGGTTCTGTCTTGTTCTGAAAATAAAATATCAGAAGGTCTCCTATCTCGGGATCACTGGTGTCCTCTTTTCCGGAAAGAAACAAATATCAGTGCCTGTTACTTCCTTACTCTGCTCCTGGGATCCAGTCGCCGTGTATCCTGATGAAGGTCTTCCCATGCATTTTAGAACTCTGGCCAAGAACGCAACTTTATTCTTAGCACTGTCTTTATTTCATTTGAATAGTTTCTTCTGCTCTTGATACTCGGCAACATAAAAGATCCTGTTTTGTTTTCTTTTCTCCTCCCATCAGATTTGGAATTAGGTCTGTCTTTGTAACCTTTTCACCAAGAGGCTGAGTGGGAAGTCAACAGTAGGCACCCCTTTTAACCCTGAGACATCCCACCTTTAACCCTTCCTAAAACCAGAGCCATTGGAGACCGGCTTGATTTTTTTATGGTTGAGAGTTTTTTCCTTAATGTCATTGGAGAAATGATGAATCAGACAAAACTGAGTTCAGAAGTTGTAAAAATGCTGGCATTCGTGGGCCTTATTTATTTTGAAGATTTTATTGATTTGAGAGAGAGTGAGAGTGAGAGCACCAGTGGGGTGAGCGGCAGAGGGAGAAGCAGACTCCCCGCTGAGCAGGGAGCATGATCCACCAATCCTGGGACTCCTGGATCAAGAGCCGAGCCAAAGGCAGATGCTTAACAGACTGAGCTGCCTAGGTGCCCCAACTGGGGGTCTTTATAATCTCAAAATTCTGTGGCAGGCTGTGATTTAGGAGGCCACAAGGCCAGGAGAAACATTCCCATATGCCCTGGGGCCAGTGAGGCGGGTTGGATCGGGACATTAACTGTGGGAAGAGTCAGTAAGGCTCTGAGGGCCTGATTCAGGTTTCGAACTGATCTTCCTTGTGGCTTCTCAAGTGCAGGTTCCTGAATCCTCCTTCCAATTTCCCTCCACTATTCCTCACTCTTGAGTAAAATCACACGGAGCCTCTGAAGTCTGGAAACAGACCATTTTCTTGGGAATGCTTTCTTGTTAGCACAATTTCAGTGGTCAGATGAAGTTTTTAAAAGATCAGAGACTGTAATGTGTTTTTGCCAGTTACTGTTGTTCTAGAGCATTCAAGTGGCAAGGTCTGTGTCAGGGAGCCTTTTATTCCCTTCTGAGCATTCAGGCCACTACAGGATACACTTCTATCCAGTATGTGTCACGCCTTATCATTCAGCCTGCAAGACTTGCCATGGTCATGGTCGAGTAAGATAAATCCTACTTTGTACCAAGTTCAGGGCCTACTTTTAAATAAAATAGCAAAATGGTTAGCAAACTACCCAGAGTAAAATAATGATCAATATAATGGATCACTGCATATTTAATAATGGCATATAGAGGCACCCATGTGGCTCAATTGTTAAGTGTTAAGCATCTGCCTTTGGCTCAGATCATGATCCCAGAATCCTAGGATCATGCCCCACATTGGGGTCCCTACTCAGTGGGGAGTCTACATCTTCCTCTTCCCTTCCCCCTGCTTGTGTTCCCTCTCTCACTGTGTCTCTCTGTCAAATAAATGAAAAACTTTAAAATAAAAAAAATAAAAATGGTATATAATTTAACCAACACATTAAGAAGTCCTGGGTAGGGGCACCTGGATGGCTCAGTAGGTTAAAGCCTCTGCCTTCAGCTCAGGTCATGATCCCAGGGTCCTAGGATCGAGCCCCGCATTGGGCTCTCTGCTCAGCAGGGAGCTTGCTTCCTCTCTGCCTGCCTCTCTGCCAACTTGTGATCTCTGTCAAAAAAAAAAAAAAAAGAAGTCGTCCGGGGTAAAAGAGAGCTCAGCCTGACCCCCCCCACATCCCCCCCTTTTACCTTAACATTTTCCTTCTTAAATTAATTCCTTTGTTTTTATGCAGTTGAGGATTTTTCTGCAACCATTAAACATAAAGAACCAGACATAAAATGTATTAGAATGAAAAAAGTCATGTCCAGCAGAGATAAACTGAAGACCCAGACATACCAATGTAAATAGAACAGAAATACTTAAAATAACACCCTAAAGTGATTTCACCACTAGGAAGAAGCCAACGAAAGGGTAGCTCTATTATAGAAAGCAGGTGTGTTGACAGGGGAGAACTAGGCTCAACTCGACTAGGACCACAGTTTTGAATTTGTGTTTTGGTCTTCAGAATTTTAAAAAGTAAAAAGTTGTGTAGAACCCCAGTGTTAGGAAGCAGATAAAAGGAAGCTGTTCTCACAGAAGCAGAGGTCAACAGAGACCCAATTTCTCCACCATCCCGTCATGCTCTTCTCATTACCCAACTCCAATAATGTGCTTCCCAAAGAACGTTGGACTTGTTGTAAAACAGTTGGAAAGACACTGCGGTGACGTAAAACTGTGAGTCAGAAAATAAACGGGGTGGAGGGTTGGTCCTCTTGCTACCCACGAGGAGATGTGTAACATCTTGAAACAAGGCTGTGATCAATATAGCCTTATTCAGAACTAATCATTCCCAAACTAAGCCACTTATGCAATTAGTGATACTTAATGTTGGTAAATGAGGAAAGTAGGGTAACTTGAAAATTCAGGAAAACATCAGCGACTTGTTACTTGCCCTTAAAAGATGTTGAAACTAATATGGAAAGATACCTGGTAGATGGACTTACAATGTCCAGCTGAGCAATGGGATCACGTCTTCTGTTGATTGTCAGGTAGACCACAGGAAGCAAGGAATCAGGCATATTTTCACATACTATTTAAACACTTTGAGTTGAAACCACAGCATGAAATAAAGAGAGCCATTCTCCCAAGTTAGGGGAAGATAGTTTAAGTCATCAAATACTTCCTTTTAATTACTGAGTGACTCCCACTATAACACGGTTTTCCTTAAGAGCAGGTTCCACACTGTAATCATCTGGGTGCGCCTAGGACCTCGCTCACTTTAAGCTTAAACATTTATCATCTCACTAGATTTAGCATCTAGTTCTTCTGAATGGAATCCTGTTGTTTTGCAAAGGGGAGCAAAATTTGTGTCTGATGGTGTCTGGGTGACTATTCTCTCTGCCTTAAGCCCATTCCAATTGTTGACCTTTTCACTTTTTAAACTTAATTAATTAAACTATCTGAAATAATCTATTATTTATTTGCCTTCATTCTTATTGATCCTTAAGAATTCCTTCAATTGTTTCCTCCAGGAGACATCTCTGAATGCCCAGCTTGGAACAAGTACCTCTTCTCACTTAACTTTCTGTACGTACTTTATCTTTCTACTTACTGTGTCATATTTTTGTATGTTTTGGTCTCTGCATGTAAGGTGTTTACAGTCTAGTTTAAGAGACAATGACTGGGGCGCCTGGGTGGCTCAGTGGGTTAAAGCCTCTGCCTTCAGCTCAGGTCATGATCCCAGGGTCCTGGGATTGAGTTCCGCATTGGGCTCCCTACTCAGCAGGGAGCCTGCTTTCTCCTCTCTCTCTGCCTGCCTCTCTGCCTACTTGTGATCTCTGTCTGTCAAATAAATAAATAAAATATTTTAAAAAAAGAGAGAGAAAGACAATGACCTCCTCATCCATGTGCCATTAGTATGGTGTCTGGACCATACTATCAGTATTCAAAAATACTTAATACATACATAATACACACTTAACACATACATACTTACATAATAATACATACATACAGTACATACATAATAATACATACATACTTAATACATACATAAGTATTCAAAAATGTATTTTTGGAATTGTTCATTTTATTTACTTTTTAATTTTTTCCTAAATTTTATTTATTTATTTGAAAGAGAGAGAGAGAGAACAAGCAGGGAGAGTGGGAGAGGGAGAAACGTTCTCTGCTGAAAAGGGACCCTGATGCAGGGGCTCCATCCCAGAACTCTGTGATCATGACCAGAGGTTGTTGAAGGAGCCACCCAAGCACCCCTGGAATTGTTCAATTTAATAAGAAGGGCCCGATTCATGCATTAGACAAGTTGTCTGACATCTTTTTTTGATATTTCTTGGCCTGCCAGTACATGAATGCAGGATGATTTGGTTAGCAGGTGACATACAAAACAGTGATTTCTTATAAACCATAAAATAAAGTCATTTGGAGCACCAGACCCTTCCCCCCATGGAAAATTAGTTGTTCTCTCATTGTCTTTCCACCATATTTTGAATGTGGCTCTCTTAATGCTAGGATGACTATATAATCTACTACCCAAATGGGTATATTTTGGAGAGTGAAAGTTGGCATTACTGTAATTACACCGCAGAGATGGACCACTACTCTCCTGGTGGTCGAGAATGTCCAGTCACCTACTTAGCACACTGGGCTTGTACTACATGACTGATATGAAGATGGTGACTCCAGCTAAATAAAGGGGCAAATGTGGTTATGATGAATTCCTTTTCTAATTTGTTCGTTCAGTATCCTATTGAGATAGTAGAGCACAGAGGTTATGACTGTGTACGGTAAAGCCCAACTCAAGACTTAGAATTTTGGTCCTGCTAATTTCAAATGTTGTTTGCTTGGATATGCTCCTTTAGCTCTCCATGCCTCAGTTCTGTCATCTGTAAAATGGGGATCACGCTACCTCCCTTCTCCTTCTGCTTCCTTCTTCCTCCTCTTTATCGTAATTGTGATCATAGAATATTTAATTGTCCTCCAGGGCCTCGGTCTTGTTCGTCCTTGTATTGTGAGCATTTGGAGTAGCGAATAAACATACTAGGCACTCAATAAATGCTCGGTGTAGGTGAATAAGTGAGTGTGTACTATCCTCAATACAGAAAGTCCTGTTCTCATTGCGTTCTGCTCTGATTAGGTATGTTGCATATGAAGCCTTGGTTGTTCAGTCTTCTTAGGTGTCTTTTAGGAGCATTTGGAGGGGGCTAGTTAGGAAGGGATGAGGAGCAAGGGTGAGGGTTTTCAGAATGAAAAGTTGAAGCTGAGATTGCCTTTGTAACATCCTTCATTGATTGTCCAGAATTGAATAAAAGCCTTCACAATTTTCAGAGGACAAAACAGAGTTTCCAAGATCCCACCGAATCAATCAAGCAGTTTTAATGTTCTTTTAAAAGTAGATTCTTTCAGTGTTTTGAGTTATAGTGACTCGTTTTTTAACCAAAGAAATAAAAGAAGCAAATAAATCCATAATGGGAGATAGTTCAGTGGTCTAAATCTCAGGTTAGAAAAGGGGAGACTCCCTAGAACTGTTAAGGCTCAAATTACAGCTGCATTGACTTAGCCCTTCATCTTCTTTGAGATACATTGAGTTGCACTTGGTTTATAGTGACAGAATCTTTTGGATAAGACTCTAAACACCCAAGTTTGTTTGCTTTGTTTAGGATATGATAGAATTCCTGAGGTTTCTTTTCTTTTCTTCTTTTTCTTTTTTTTCTATTAAAAAAGGATTTGCTGTAATTTGGCCCCA
The DNA here is from genome assembly GCF_009829155.1 of Mustela erminea. NCBI lineage: Eukaryota > Metazoa > Chordata > Mammalia > Carnivora > Mustelidae > Mustela > Mustela erminea. The sequence goes on along the minus strand of NC_045631.1, from coordinate 53,313,972 downwards.
AATTCTGGTACTCAGCTGAAATGCTGGGAAAGCAGAACATTGGCTTTCTCCTATAGTCTATTAGACACTTAATAAAATACAGATGATTAAGAGACCTCTTTTTGCTTCCCAGAGGAGTACTTGAGACTTGGTAAGAAACAGAAGTAAAGGAATGGGGTGACAAATTTCAAGATGATGCTATAAAAGTGAGTCTTACTACGATGACTAGCAGAACAGCTTTTAGAACTTTTAAACTGATACCAAGAAGCATAAAGGTATTATGTCCAGTCTATTTTCAGATAAAAATGTAATAGCCCCAGTGCTTTTGCCTCTGGGTAAAAAAACTAAATAATGAGTATAGAAGTGATTATTGGATTATTGGAGATATAAAAGAAATATTTCCTGCTTCAAAATGAGGTCCAAATTTATAAATAATGACTCATATTTCCAGTTAAGATTAAGCTGAAAAACATACTAAAAAGAATAGGGCTGAGAGAGAGGCAAGATGGCAGAGGAGTAGCAGACTGAAACGATATCAGATCCCAGGAATTCAGCTAGATAGTTTATCAAACCATTCTGAACACCTACAAACTCAAGAGGAGATAGAAGAGAAGAAGAGCAGCAATTCTAGTAACAGAAAATTGGTCACTTTCTGAAAGGTAGGGCCTGCGGAGAAGTGAATCCAAAGTGATGGGAAGATAGACTGCGGGGGAAGGAGCTAGCCCCCAGCAAGCAGCAGAGCAGCGGAGCACAAAATCAGAACTTTTTAGAAATCTGCTCCACTGAGGGACATTGCTCCAGAGGCTAAGCAGCAGTGGATCCCTTGCAGAGACAGTGTGATTTCAGGTCCTGTGGGGTCACAGAAAGATCGGGGGTGTCAGAGTGCAGCAGAGCTGCCAGGTATCAGAGCAGGGAAGCTGACTACAGAGACAGAGCTGAAGAGTGAGCTTTCATGGCGGGGTTACCTTAAACTGTGATCCAAGGCACAGTTGGACCACTGCTCTTCGAGCAGGGATGCCTCAAGTGGCAGATCCAGGGAGACTCAACTTCCTTCTATAGGAGGAGCAGCGCATCAGGAATCTTCTGGGTTTGGAGACTCCAAATGGGGCCGTGCGCCAGAGCCAGGCTGGGTGTGCTTGGAGTGAGGCCTGAGACCAGGGAGATGGGAGTGATTGACACCTTTTCTCTGAGGGCGCACTGAGGTTCCTATGGACCAGAGATTGGGAGGCTGCTATTTTCATTCCCGCCTTCCAGAGCTCTATGGAAAGCAGGGAAGAAAAGCTCCAAGAGCAAATCCAAGCAGATTGCTTAGCCCAGGCCCTGGCAAGGGCGGTGCAGTTCTGCTTCTGGCAAAGGCATTTGAGAGTCACAGCAAGGTTCCTCCCACAGAAGATCAGCAAGAACATCCAGCCAATGAAGAAGCTCACAGATCAAAGAGAACAGCGGAACTCCAGAGCTAGGGGAAAGCGATGCATAGAATTCATGGTTTTTCCCCCATGATCATTTAGTCTTGCAAAGTTAAATTTAAAACAAAAATTTTTTTCTTATTTTATTTTTTTAACTTTTCCTCTTTTAATGTTTTTTTTAACTAGTTTATCTTAACAAGACCTTTCTAAAAATAAAATAAAATAAAATAAACCTCTTTAAACATTCATTGTTATAGTCATATTTTATCCCTTCATTGTATTTAACCTTATTTTTGGTATCCATATAGGTTTTTTCTTTCTTTTCCTAAAAAAATTGGGATACAATTTCTTCTAATAGATCAATCTAGCACATAGCTTTGTTCTTGTTTCCAGCCTGAGCACATTCCTTCCTCTTTTTTTTTTTTCTCCTTTTTCCAACCAATTTATCTTCTCAATTCCTTTTTTAAAATTTTTAAAAAAATTTTCATCTTTATAGTCATGTTCCATCTCTTCATCATGTTTACCCTTATTTTTGTATATATATAAGTTTTTATTTCTTTAAAATTTTGGGAGGTAGTTTCTTCTAAGAGACCAAAATACACCCCAAATCAAGTGGTGGCTCTGTTATATTCAATATATATATAAAATAAATATATAAATAAATATATAATTATATAAATTATATATAATATATAATAAATATAAATAAATATATATAATATATATTATATAGATATAAAATATAAAATATATATTATTTTTAATTTTCAATTTTTAATTTTTATTTCTTTTTTCCTCCATCGTGTCCCCCCAGTTTGGGATCTCTTCTGATTTGGTTAGTGTACATTTTTCTGGGGTCTTTCCCACCCTCTTAGTATATTATTCTCTTGTTCATATATTCTTAACTGGATAAAAGGACAAGGTGGAAAAACTTACCACAAAAAAGGAACAAGAGGCAGTACTGAAGGCTAGGAACCGAACTGATATGGACATTGGTAATATGTCAGAGCTAGAGTTCAGAATGATGATTCTCAAGGTGCTAGCTGGGCTCAAAAAAGGCATGGGAGATATTAGAGAAACATTTATGGATAAATAAAATCCCTTTCTGGAGAAATAAAAGAACTAAAATCTAACCAAGTTGAACTCAAAAAAGCTATTAAAGAGGTGCAATAAAAAATGAAGGCTCTCATTGCTAGGATAAATGAGGCAGAAGAAAGAATTAGTGATATAGAAGTCCAAATGACAGAGAATAAAGAAGCTGAGCAAAAGAGAAACAAACAACTACTGGGCCATAAAGGGAGAATTTAAGAGAGATAAATGATACCATAAGACAAAACAATATTAGAATAATTGGGGTTCCAGAAGAAAAAGAGAGAGAGGGGCAGAAGGTATATTGGAACTAATTACAGTAGAGAATTTCCCTAATATGGCAAAGGCAACAAGCATCAAAATCCAGGAGGCACAGAAAACCCTCCTCAAAATCAGTAAAAATAGGTCCACACCCCATCATCTAATAGTAAAACTTACAAGACTTAGTGACAAAGAGAAAATCCTGAAAGCAGCTCAGGACAAGAAGTCTGTAACATACAATGGTAGAAATATTAGGTTGACAGCAGATTTATCCACAAAGACCTGGCAGGCCAGAAAGAACTGGCATGATATATTCAGAGGACTACATGAGAAAAATATGTAGCCAAGAATACTATATCCAGGTAAGCTATCATTGAAAATATTAGGAGAGATAAGAAGCTTCCAGGACAAACAAAAATGAAAAGAATTTGCAAACACCAAACCAGCCCTACAGGAAATACTGAAAGGGGTCCTCTAAGCAAAGAGAGAGCCTAAAAGTAGTAGACTAGAAAGGAACAGAGACAATACACAGTAACAATCACCTCACAGGCAATAAAAAGGCAATAAATTCATATCTTTCAATACCTCAATCAAAAGACACAGGGTATCAGAATGGATAAAAAACCAAAACCTATTGATATGCTGTCTACAAAAAACTCATTTTAGACCCAAAGACACCTCCAGATTTAAAGTGAGGGGATGGAAAACAATTTACCATGCTAATGGACATCAAAAGAAAGCTGGGGTGGCAATCCTTATATCAGATAAACTAGATTTTAAGCCAGAAGATAATAAGAGATGAGGAAGGAAACTATATCATACTTAAAGTGTCTGCCCAATAAGAAGATCTAACAATTTGAAATACCTATGCCCCTAACATGGGAACAGACAACTATATAAACCAATTAATAACAAAATCAAAGAAACACATGAAGAATAATAGAAATATAGTAGGGAACTTTAACATCCCCCTCACTGAAATGGATAGATCATCCAAGCAAAAAATCAACAAGGAAATAAAGGCCTTAAATGACACACTGGACCAGATGGACATCACAGATATATTCAGAACATTCCAACCCAAAGCAACAGAATACACATTCTTCTCTAGTGCACTTGGAACATTCTCCAGAATACATCACATCCTGTGTCACAAATCAGGCCTCAACCAGTATCAAAAGATTGGGATCAGTCCCTGCATATTTTCAGACCACAACACTCTGAAGCTACAACTCAATCACAAGAGGAAAGTTGGAAAGAACTCAAATACATAGAGGCTAAAGAGCATCCTACTAAAGAATGAATGGGCCAATCAGGAAATTAAAGAAGAACTGAAAAAATTCATGGAAACAAAAGAAAATGAAAACACAACTGTTCAAAATCTGTGGGACACAGCAAAGGCAGTCCTGAGAGGAAGTGCACTGCAATACAGGCCTTTCTCAAGAAACAAGAAAGGTCTCAAGTACACAACCTAACCCTCCACCTAAAGGAGCTGGAGAAAGAACAGCAAAGAAAGCCTAAATCCAGCAGGAGAAGAGAAAGCGTAAAGATCAGAGCAGAAATCAATGAAATAGAAACCAAAAGAATAGTAGAACAGATCAACAAAACTAGGAGCGCTTTCTATGAAAGAATTAATAAGATTGATAAACCCCTGGCCAGACTTATCAAAAAGAAAAGAGAAAGGACCCAAATAAATAAAATCAAAATGAAAGAGGAGAGATCACAACCAACACCAAAGAAATACAAACAATTTTAAGAACATATTACAAGCAACTATATGCCAGCAAATTTGACAATCTGGAAGAAATGGATGCATTCCTAGAGAAGTATGAACTACCAAAACTGAACCAGGAAGAAATAGAAACATGAACAGACCTATAACCAGTAAGGAGACTGAAGCAGTCATCAAAAATCTCACAACAAACAATGGCCCAGGGCCAGACAGCTTCCCTGCGGAACTCTACCATTTATTTATTTATTTTATTTTTTATTTTTTTTTTTTTAAGATTTTATTTATTTATTTATTTGACAGAGAGAAATCACAAGTAGATGGAGAGGCAGGCAGAGAGAGAGAGAGGGAAGCAGGCTCCCTGCTGAGCAGAGAGCCCGATGCGGGCCTTGATCCCAGGACCCTGAGATCATGACCTGAGCCGAAGGCAGCGGCTTAACCCACTGAGCCACCCAGGCGCCCGGAACTCTACCATTTAAAGAAGAATTAATTCCTATTCTCCTGAAACTGTTCCAAAAAATAGAAATGAAAGGAAATTTTCCAAACTCATTTTATGAGGCTAGCATTACCTTGATCTCAAAACCGGACAAAGTCCCCACCAAAAAGGACAATCACAGACGAATATCCTTGATGAACACAGATGTGAAAATTCTCACCAAAATACTAGCCAATGGGATTCAACAGTACATTAAAAGGATTATTCACCACAACCAAGTGGGATTGATTCCTGGGCTGCAAGGTTGGTTCAACATCTGCAAGTCAATCAATGTGATACAGTACATTAATAAAAGAACAAGAACCATATGATAATCTTAATAGATGTTGGAAAAGCATTTGACAAAGTACAGCATTCTTTCTTGATCAAAACTCTTTGGAGTGTAGGGATCAAGGGTACGTACCTCAATATCATCAAAGCCATCTACGAAAAACCCACAGTGAATATCATTCTCAATGGGGAAAAACTGAGAGCTTTTCCCCTAAGGTCAGGAGCACAACAGGGATGTCCACTATCACCACTGCTATTCAACATAGTACTAGAAGTCCTAGCCTCAGCATTCAGACAATAAAAAGAAATAAAAGGCATCCAAATTGGCAAAGAAGAAGTCAAACTCTCACTCTTTGCAGATGATGTGATACTTTATATGGAAAAACCCCAAAAAACTCCACTCAAAAACTGCTAGAACTCATACAGGAATTCAGTAAGCTATCAGAATATAAAATCAATGCATAGGAATTAGTTGATTTCTATACACCAACAGAAAGACAGAAGAAACAGAAATTAAGGAGTTAATCCCACTTAAAATTGCTCCCCAAACCATAAAATACCTAGGAATAAAACTCATGAAAGAAATTGAGGAAGACACAAAGAAATGGAAACGTTCCATGTCCATGGATTCGAAGAACAAATATTGTGAAAATGTCTATGCTACTTAAAGCAATCTACACATTTGATGTGATCCTTATCAAAATACCATCCATTTTTTCAAAGAAATGGAACAAATAATCCTAAAATGTATATGTAACCAGAAACGACCCCGAATAGTTAGAGGAATGTTGAAAAAGAAAGCCAAAGTTGGTGGCATCACAATTCCAGATGTCAAGATCTACTACAAAGCTGTAATCATCAAGACAGTACTGGCACAAAAGCAGATACATAGATCAATGCAACAGAATGGAGAGCCCATAAATAGACCCTCAACTATGTGGTCAACTAATCTTTGACAAAGCAAGAAAGAATGTCCAATGGAAAAAAGACAGTCTCTTCAACAAATGGTGTTGGAAAATTGGACAGCCACATGCAGAAGAATGAAACCGGACAATTTCCTTACAGCACACACGAAAATAGACTCAAAATGGGTGAAACATCTCAATGTGAAATAGGAATCCATCAAAATCCTTGAGGAGAACACAGGCAGCAACATCTATGACCTCAGCCGCAGCAACTTCTTCCTAGAAACATTGTCAAAGGCAAGGAAGCAAGGGCAAAAATGAACCATTGGGACTTCATCAAGATCAAAAGATTTTACACAGCAAAGCAGTCAACAAAACCAAAAGACAGCTGACAGAATGGGAGAAGATATTCATAAATGACATATCAGATAAAGGGGTAGTATCCAAAATCTATAAAGAACTTAGAAAACTCAATACCCAAAGAACAAATAATCCAATCAAGAAATTGGCAGAGGACATGAACAGACATTTCTGCAAAGAAGACAACCAGATGGCCAACAGACACATGAAAACTCCGCATCAGGAAAATACAAATCAAAACCACAATGCGATACCACTTTCACACCAGCCAGAATGTTTAAAATTTACAAGTCAGGAAACAACAGATGTTGGTGACAATGCAGAGAAAGGGTTACCCTCCTACACTGTTGGTGGGAACGCAGGCTGGGGTAGCCACTCTGGAAAACAGCATGGAGTTTCCTCAAAAAGTTGAAAATAGAGCTACCCTACAACCCAGCAATCGCACTACTGGGTATTTACCCTAAAGATACAAATGTAGTGATCTGAAGAGGCATGTGAACCTGAATGTTTATAGCAGCAATGTCCAGAATAGCCAAACCATGGAAATAACGTAGATGTCCATCAACAGATGAATGGATAAAGAAGATGTGGTGTATCTATATATATAGATATATAATGGAATACTATGCAGCCATCAAAAGAAATGAAATCTTGCCATTTGCAGTGACGTGGATGGAACTAGAGGGTATTATGTGGAGTATAATAAGTCAATCAGAGAAAGACAATTATCATATGGTCTCTCTGATATGAGGAATTTGAGAGGCAGAGTAGGGAGTTATTAGGGGGTAGGGAAGGAAAAAATGAAACAAGATGGGATCAGGAGGGAGACAAACTGTAAGAAACTCTTAATCTTACAAAACTGACTGTGGATTGTTGGGGGGAGGGGAGTGTGGAGAGGGTGGTTGGGTTATGGACACTGGGGAGGGCATGGGAATGGTGAGTGCTGTGAAGTGTGTAAGCCTGATGATTCACAAACTTGTACCCCTGGGGCAAATAATACATTATATGTTAATAAAAATAATTAATAATAAATAAATTAATTAAATAAACTACTGAAAAAAAGAATAGGGCTCACACACAAGTGTATACTGACAAAATGTTTGCATTTCAAGGACTTAAAAAGTTTCTCAACATATTCAAGCAGAAAACTTAGGTTATGTACAAAGGAACAAATGTAAGCCCTTCCTCCTTAGTATCACTTAACGTTAACATGTAATTTTGGGGGGCACCGGGGTGGCCCAGTGGGTTAAGCTTCGGCCTTCAGCTCAGGTCATGATTTCAGGGTCCTGGGATGGAGCCCTGCATCTGGCCCTCTGCTCAGCGGGGAGCCTGCTTCCCCCTCTCTCTCTGCCTGCTGCCCTGCCTACTTGTGATCTCTCTCTCTCTCTGTCAAATAAATAAATTTAAAGGAATCTTTAAGATATAATTTTGAATTCTACAGTTTAGAGCAGTAAAAGACAAGATTCAAAGATCCCATAATATGCCACATCGTCAAAAGCAACAGAAAGACTTTCTCAGATGTGAAAATAAAGAAAATATGAACAACTTGTATATACTTTTGATAAAATCACTTAGATTTACTCTAGGGATACTGGAGGTAAGTGAAATTGATGGAAAAAACCACATAGTCTAAAGAAGGGAGTAGAAGCTCTGTAAATATGCATACACATTACTGCCGCTTCCAGTCGGCGAGGAGAGAAGAATTAGGCACAAACAAGTCAGCTGCAAGAGATTGGGAGCAGAGGACCACAGTCGAAAAGGACTGCGGCCGCGAGCAACTCCACAGTCTCACTTTTATTGGATAGAAAACAACAGCCAATAGGTCAAACGTTAATCTCGTCTTGCAGAAGACCAAGGAGGAGGATCAAGTGTATAGTTAAACAAGCACATTCAAAGGACTCATCTAACTAACAACGGGCGCTTCTGGGATGAGAAAGGAGCGATAACGGGTAAGGGAAGCAGGCGGTTTTCGTTCCTCGCTGAGCTGACCGGGCATTCCCGGGTGCTCGGCTTCCCCGAAGCAGGCGGCGTTCGCCCTCGGCGGGCCGGGCGTTCCCGGCTGCCCAGCTTCACGGTCGTACATCGTCCTTCTCCCCAAAGACCTGTGGCCAGTATATGTACTTCTCAAGGCCATATCTAAATGTGCTTGGTAACTAGGAAAATCCTCCAGGGGCTACAGTTTAAATAACAAATTGTTCCGAGGGGTAGCAGCACATTACTTATGTCTGTATATGTGTGTAAATGGTACAAAAGCCAAATTCGATACTTTAAAAATGTATAGTAAGTAAATTTTGTTCACCAAAATCGGGTTAAGTGTCACATGTGTATGTAGGTGATTGGGATCTATCCTACCAGGAAGCCCTGCCTCCCGGTCTGCATCCAACCAATGACAGAGCACAGCAGGGGGCTCGGACCTTTTCTGCCCAAAGTTCTTTGCTCTGAATCGCCATCGGCTTGGCTGGCTAAGATGTCTGAGATCTGTAGGGCAGCCTGAGGCTAGGTTTCTAGGTGTCAGAGCCACAGGACCATGCCGTTCCCTGCTTCATCTCTCCTTTGCCTGCATTCAATAAACCTCCTGCTGTTCTCGCGGCATCTTGGTGTCTGCGCAAGGCAGAAGGAGAGGGAGAGACAGTATCTCAGGCCGACCCCCTCCTGAGCATGGAGTCCAGTGCTGGAGGCTCAAGGCCCTGACCCTGAGATCATGTCCTGAGCTGATACCAAGAGTCAGACGCTTGATGGACTGAGCCACCCAGGCGCCCCGAAACAACATTATTTTCAGTTTGCTTCTTTATAGCAGGGAGAAGATGGAAATCAAAAGATTCCTACATTCTATACTTAGAACTGTGTGTCTCTGGACTTGTTTGGTAAAAAAGGCTTCAGAGTTTGTTATTATCCCTCATCCCTATGTTTACCCCCTTTACACAGTTTCATTCTAGCTTACAGAAGGAGGCCTTAAAAAAAAAAAAAAAATCACTATCAGGCTCTGAATATCAGCTTCCAGGTTGGCCAACTTTTGGCTATAGAGCAACTAGAAAAAAAATTTTTTTCAAATATTTTGTCAGGTTTCAGCAGGACAAGCAGTAAATATTTCTGATACTATTAAACAACCACGTAAACACAAGAGCCATCCCCAAAGAGGGTCCAGAAGATACAACCCTCCCACCGCCCAGAGTCACGCCCAAAAGTAACCAGAAGAAAGACAATTCTCCTGAGACCTAGCAACAGGATGGTATCTGTACCTGGAGTACAACCCGCATTTCTGTCTGACCACATCCTGGGGACTCCCCGACTTGACAGTTGCCAATCCAAGTTCTCAGGACACAAAGGTGAGACAAACAGGAAGGCAAGTGCCACAACAGATGGGTTCCATAAAAGCAAATTCACAAGTCACATTCCAAGATCTAATTTCTACAGATTTTTTTTTTTTTTTTTTTCCGGCCATTCTGCACTTGGAAGAGACAAGGCGAAATTTTACCTTCTTCTCTAGACCAGGCAAGGGAAGGATGTCACCCTCTACCGACTTCAGCCAGTTTTCCCAGGATCCCCAGGCTGCAGACTCGGGACTCCGTGGAATGTCCCAGCAGATGTCATCCAGGCCACCAGAAACTGCAGAGGCGGGAAGACAATTTCCCTTTCACCCTTTCTAGTTAGTGCCTGGCTGAGACCCTCTTTTCTCTAGGGCACGTCATAAATGGATAAGCTTATATACGAGGTTCAGAGTTCTCCACGGTGGCCCCAGTAATTCAAGATTAACTTCGTTTAGGTTAACTTAGTTGTGCCGTCTGGAAACACAATTTTATTCACCTGAGGCCTCCCACTGGACCTGATCCAGCTTAAGTTGGACCCAGTCTGACCTGGATCTAGTCCATTTTTTTTTTTTTTAAAGATTTTATTTATTCATTAGGTAGAGAGAGACATGGGGAGAGAAGGAACACAAGCAGGGGGAGTGGGAGGGGGAGAAACAGGCTTCCCACCTAGCTGGGAGCCTGTGTGGGGCTCGATCCCAGGACCCCGGGGTCATGACCTGAGCCGAAGGCAGACGCTTCCCCGGCTGAGCCCCCCAGACGCCCTGGATCCAGTTCACCTGGACTCTAGTCCGCTTTTTATGTTGGACACGGTGTGAACCCGGTTCGAGTCCCGTTTATGGCACCCAGAGTGATGGCGGACCAGTGGACGTGGGCCCCAGTCGGAGATGGGAACCCATCTGAGGCGGGGCCCAGTCTGACGGGAGACACAGTTCGCAGTGGGAACAGGTTTGCAGGGGTGGGGCGGGGGGGGGGCGCCGTGTGGGGTAGGACCCCGTCTGACGTCCACTCAGTGCGATGTGGGAACCTGCCCGACGTGGGAACCCGTTTGAAGGGGGACCCCGTGCGACGGAGGACCCAGTCTGGCGTGGGACTCCGTCTGGCCTGGGAACCGGTTTGCGGTGGGACCCGGTTGACGTCGACGCGGTCCGCCGTGGGATCCGGTCTGACGCAGGCCTCACGAGACCGGGCCCAGTCCGGTGCCGGCGCTGTCTAGACCCGGTCCGGACCGAGGGAGAGACGCGCTCCCGCGAAGCGAGAAAAGCTCGTGAACGCAAACACCGCGCCGCCGGGATCCTGAGAGGGACTCAGCGCCTCGACAGGCGGCGACAGAGCCTCGAGCCTCGGGGTCCACAGTCGGGCAGGTACCGAGTAGGCCTCGCTGTGCGGTCCCCGGGGTGTGTGTGCCTGTGGGGGGTGGGGGGTCTCTTTCAGCCGCTCTTCGGACACCAGAACCGTTGACAGATAACCTGAGGCGTGTAAACGGAGTGTGGATCCGAGCGAGAATCGGTCGGCTTCGGGCAGCGTGCGGGCGGCTGCGGGGAGGCGCTGTGTGGAGGCCCAGAGCTTCGGAGGCGGAAGGGGAGAGGCCGCAGGGCTGTGGGGCTCGGCGGAGGGCGGGTGGGCGGTCCCAGCGGCGCCTCGGCGATCGGGATGGCAGGAGCGGCTCGGCCTTTCCCGCGGTTGGTTCCCGCCGCACCGGTTCGCGAGTCCTGGTCCGGGCGAGCAAAACCAACTGCGTTTGGGGAGCCTGTTGTCTCGTTTTTATTTAGCAGACCCCGGCTCTTAGGAGATAGGAAGGGCCGTGCAGAAGGCACGCGTATTCATGGATCTTGGGTGCTTTGAAGAGTGGGGAGAGGACAGGGCAGGAACGATTGCCGGGCCGCTGGGGAGCAGTGCGACGACGGTGGCGTTGTCTGCGGGGGATTTACGCTGCCCTTCCCCGGTCAATCAGGCTGGGGCCGCTGTGTGTCGGCCTGCTCCCGTGTCTCCTCCTTCACCCTTTGAGAGGCGTGCGTGTGATTGACGAAGATCCAGGAATTGTGTAACAGGTTGTTGGTAGATAAAATGCGGAAGCCAGCGAGGCTCTGAGGTCGTAACCCCTAGACAGTCAGGTGTCATTTAAATCAATCCCGATGTCTGTTATTTATTCATTCATTCATTCATTCATTCATTTATTTATTCATTCATTCATTTATTTATTTATTTATCTATTTATTTACTTATTTCAAGACTTTTCCACATGATCTCCCGTTCTCTCTGCCGTCTGAACGGCCAGAAGCAAAAAGCTCCAAGATGCCGAGGCCATAGGACAGGAGGCATCCAGACCCATAAGCCGTTTTGGGGGAGAGGGGCCCGGGGCTACCCACAGTGGACTCTGCGTGTTTCACAGATAAATCTTCTCTGCGCTCAGCCACTACTATGCAGACGTTGAGGCTCGTCTTAACTATTCTAACACGAGTCTGAGAACGGGATCTTTTTGTTCATGCTAAAATAAAGAAATAGACATTTTAAACATTACTCATTTTCACAATTTGAATTGTACTCTTAGTGTCGGGAGTATAGCGATGAGATCCCATCGCCCCCACCCTCTCCTTGAGAGATGCTATTTGGTTCTTCGGATGGATCAACTCTAATTTGATACGAGTTTTGTTAGATACAATTCTCCCTGCAGGATACCATGGTAGGAGGAGAGGTTTGGGAATTGAAAAGTTAAAATTTGTTTTACAACACAAAGTTAGCAGCGAAGATTAGGTAAAACTTCGTGATTATGTACTCTTTTTCCCTGCTACATATTTTATGTGAGTGTATTTTAATCGGCAGCCTTAGACCATCCATCACCAAATATCCAAAGAAAATAGAGAAATTCAGTTAGTGGCACAGTGAGGTTTTTCCATGTTGTTCAATTCTGTATGAAGAAAACTATTTGGAACATTTACTGAATTTTTCAGTTTTCTGTCAAAATTTTGGAATAATAGAGACAGTGCTTTCATTGGTTTCATTGGTTTTTCAGGTAAGGTCTGAAAAAAATATTAGGCCAAGGAAGTAATTTAGGAATCTTTTCCCCAGAGTCTTTACCCAGGAAAAAACATCAGTGCATAAAACATACAAAGTCACCATTTGTTGTTGTTGTTTGCCAGAAATTACCATTCTTCTGTCTAGGAAAATTGTCCCAGAATTTGACCCCCAGAAAGTGGTTAATACAAGAATTGAAATGCTGGGGAATTAGGACACTATGTCAATAATGACATTCCAGTCTGTTCTTGTTGATGTGAACCTGTGGAGTTGAAGCCCGGGCGTTCTGTGGAAGTCTCTCACGTTCCTGCTTCTGTGGGTTATCTCTTTATCCTGTAGGTTTTACATGGAAGTGCTCCCAGCTGTTACATTCTGTTTCAGCTCTGCGCACAGAGCTGGATTTACACCTGCGTGTGTCATTAAAGATTTAGCACACTCACTCATCTCTACCTATTATTCCATACCAGACTGGGCCTCACAGGATGTTCGGGTAGAACTTGGGAGGGAATATGTATTCTTTTAACGAATTAAGGAATGAATTACTACCTAACCATGTGTAGTCTTAGTAAGTTCTGTTTAATTATGAGGGTAGACGAAAGAGCCGTAGAATACCCAAATTATTGGTGACCAGACGTGAAGTGCTGCCATGTGGAACTTGCTGATTGCATAACAGCTACTGACTAAATGTAAAGGTCATCTCCCCTTTTGCCATAACATTATGATCAAAAACACAAACCCGTGCTTTTAAAAATAGCTCCTTTGGCACTGAGAGGGACAGAAAAAAAAAAAAAGAATAAGAAAGTAGAGTCAAAGTTTCACTGCTCTTCCTGCCAATATATACAAACCCACATCCAAAACACATCTCATTTACATGCCTGTTTATTTTGTTTTCATGGCTGTCTGGAAACTGGGACCTTTCTTTTTCTATAAACTGAGACAAAGAGATATAAAGATAAACTCTGACCCTGTGTAGCTCCCCATAATGTCTTGGCCTTCGCATCTTCCTCTTCATCACTAAGGGACATGGTGTATGTGTAGATGTATCTTTTGCAATTTCAAAAGCATAGTGTGAATTCTTTTGTTTATAAATTTTGAATTGGTAGTTTTTGATTTAAGTGTTAAAAATTCTTCTTGGTTTTAGAAGATTTGAAATAGGTGGAAGGAACACAGAGACTAAATCATTTCATAGAAACAGAAACTTTTTAAATTTATAGAGATTTCAGAGTAGAGTAGTAATTATTGGTAGGTTTTTGTTATTACTGTTGCTGTTAAGAAGCACTTACTCTGTGTCAGGGATTGCTCTATGTACTTTACACACATTTCATCTTAATAATTCTCTGAGGTAGGTACTATTATTATCCCCATTTTACAGATGAAGAACCTGAGACTTAAGAACCTGAGAACTTAAGACACTTTCCAAGGCCACACAGCATCTAAGTGGGAGAGCTTGGTTTGAGTTTACTACTTACTCATTCCTCAGATTCCTTTCCTCATAAAACCCACTCTTTGTAAGCTGGTGCCATATCCTCCTTGGGTATATAATGTATGCTCGAACAAAATCATTCTTTACTCAGGTTTATTTTCCAGTATTGAGCTACCGTCATCCTCGCAGGCAACCACGCATTCCCTAGACCCTGCCGCACATTAGGCTAGGTCTTAGGAGTAGGGGATTTGGAGAAAGTGAATCCTCCTAAAATCAGTTTCCTATTTGACAGCACAGACTTTTGTCCCCCTGGTTTCTCTCTCACATTCTGCTGATTTTAAAGGGGTGCATTCACTTCCCATCCCATTTCAAATCATGTCCGAGGCTAAATTCTCTGTTCTCAACTGCTCCCTTTCTCTCCTAAGTAGAAATGTTGGAGATTTGAGTAGAAGTTGAAAATGTCTTACGGAGAATAATAACAAGAGGCCCAGGACTGCCTCACTGAGTGAGAAAAATACTCTGGTGAAAGATTTTATATTTTTCAAGAAGAATAAGAAATCTCCACATAAATCTCTGCGAACTTAGCCTTGAACACAAAGTAGGAAAGAGCTTTGAAAATGGGCTTCAAACCGGGCAGAACCAACAACCTGTGCATGCAATGATTCATTCTGGAATTGTTCTGCTGAAATGTAAACTCAGCAGCAAAATGGACGCTGCATGCTTTGGGGTTCTTAGCCAGAGCCCTCTGGCCGTCGGGAAGAAGGAGGCCACAAAGTGATACTACTTTGTTGTAAAATAAACAGTTCCCCAGGGGCTTCCAAATAAAACAGTCTCTTTATTTTCTGTGCCCACAACTCCCCACGTTCATGGCACATCCTCTTATTCAAGTAAACAGAATACTGTTCTTCCTTTTGTTGCTCTTAAAATAGTTAGGTCCAAACTGTCCGAGCCCTTATGAGCTGATAACTACTGATCTGTGTAGTGGGGTCCTTTGCAATTTTGTCCTTTGAACTACATGATCCTTCTGTATTTTCATTTTTCTCCAGTTCTACATAGATGCCTGTGTTTTTTTCTCTGCAGTCACTGTTCTGTCCTTCTGAAGTTGGTGGTCCATACTGTGCTTCTCATTCTTTACACAGCTATGTTCCCTCATCACCCTAGATCCTACCTAACCCTGGGAAGCTTATCCCTGGATCAGGTGTCCTTATGTTTTTCTTCTCAACAGGTTTATCCTACAACATATGGCCTTTGGTTTGTGAGTATTTAATTGATCAAGTCAGGATAGTCTTTAGAAAGAGGGAGCTATTAAGAAGTATGCTGAGACAACACACATTTATCAGGGCTGCCCAGGGCATTCTGGTCTGCCTTGTCAACTACTTTGGAATTTGGAATTTGATTATTCCCCTGTCCCCACCACCACCCCGCTCCCTAATTACAACTTACAGAAAAAAGAAGAACCTCATTTGAATGTTTTCTGCCTGTTTCCTAATTTGCACTATCTCATTGCTTAATGCATAATTGGAGATCAAATATAATAACTGTTGTATGTAACAGCAAATACATATATAAATATATAAAAGTATGTACCTACAAAATAGAAAAATAATGTATTTCTTAGCAAGTGTGTGATAGAATACAAAATGATGTGTCTGTGCCAACTGTCTGTTAGGCAATGAGCTAGCTACCATAGACTGAAATACTGATTTTTATCATTCTCATCTTATACTGAGACATAAAGAAGTCAAGTGAAGAGCTAAGATTCAGTTTCTAGTCAGATGCCAAACCATACATTTCAGCTGCGCTATTTCCAAGAGTCATGTTAACACATTCCCTTCGTTTTATCCTTTCAACTTTCCCTTGTGCCCAGTAGCCAATACGGGTCATTATTTATGTGACTTACAGTTATTCCTAATGGCAAGAGGTGAGAACAAAACCAAAATAAAATACTTCTTTTTGGTAAGTTTAGGGGAGATGCTGGGAAAAAAATAGACTAGTTATGTCTGAAAGTGTGTTTCTGGCCAGGAGTTGGTGATCAGAATCAAGCCATTTGAAATTCTTCTCATAGAGTTTGGACAAACACTCATGCATCATCTAACACTAACACCATCGACCCGACTTTTATTTCTTTTTCCAGCTGAGAGAGTCATTACTGTGATCTGTGGGACATTCTCTACATGAGCTGGTATTTCTCTTCCTTCTCCTCAGTCTCTAAGGTAAGAAAAGTTCACACAGAACTTGAAGAGATCTAAACAGCAGCATTTATGTCAAATAACTTGCCTTTCGTAGCTTCTAACTCTAGGTGCTTTCAACATATAGGGATTCTGTTCTGCTTTATCTTTCTAGTTTGTACTGAATGATGTTTGTGCTCTGTTCTTAAGACAAAATACATACCTGAGCCTGTCCTACTTCCTTTATTACTGTAGAATATGTATTTCATGCATTAGAACTTTTTTTTTTCCCATTTTCAGCTTTGTTACATATATTATGACTTCCCATTATAGCATGTCATAACCTGATTGGTAGAGACTGTGCTTATCTGGTGCCAAGAATAACCAAACATGGCTCAGAATATCAGTCTGGTATAGTCCCAGGGCAAGCTACATTGGAAACCGAATACACCAAAATCACAGCTCTATTAGACCCAGGCAAGTGGAGAGAGTTATGGAGGGTGGTGGTGGACTGACTCCCCACAGGGTCTCTTAAGTAAGAATTTGCCAATAGAGGTAGTATTCAGGGGACAGTCTTGCTCATTCAACATTAGTGTTTCACAGCTTCTAAGCAGCTTGCAAAGTGTGAATACTCATGTATTTCTGCTGAAGAACTGAATGGAGTAGAAAATATTAAATAATTACCGAGTTGAGAAATTCCATGATATTCCCCCAAGGATGGGAACATACTTTAGAGTTCAGATTACTTTCCAAGAATTCTATTATAAGTGTTACTGAGGTAATTTAATTATAGTTGGAGACTTCATTGCCATTTTGGGATAAAAGACTTGATTTTAAGTTACTGGAGGTGTGTATACTATAGTTTTACCTACTTTCCAAAATACCAAGTTTTTATTTTGCTACAATTTAATCTCTTTTGATATAAAAACTTTGGTGTATAGATCATCTTAAGTGGTTTTTACTTGTTTGTTTTGCCTTTTGTCAAAGGTAGAAAGTTCTGGACTTTTTTAAGATTAGCAAATTAAGCTACCTTAAAACAAAGTGGAAGCCCTTGGATATTTTATTTGGTGCTCTGATTTTATGAACCTTCTCTCAGTTTCTTTGTAGTCAAGTCTCCAGGCAAAGTTTTCCAATTATTAATACTATTTTTAGTACTTGTGGTTCCTAGAAATCCAAAATATCCACAGAAGTTTAGACATACTTAGATGTAAGTCAGAATAAAATAGTTATACTCTATGTAAGTGCATTATTGTTCACCTAAAGCAACTAACATGAAAATTGTCTGCAAACAAAACAAAATAAAAATGAAAACAAACAAAAAGATGGCAGTTATTACGGCTTCTTATGTGTCAGAAACTCTTTGGAAAGCTGTGGATATGTGGATGAATAAAGTATAATTCCTAAGCTTCAACAATTCACAAAGGTAACAAATCACAAAGTGGGGAGGCAAAGAGAAACAAAGAACTGTAATTCCTTGAAGTATCTCTCCTGTAAATGAGACATATGCAAAATTCTCTTGGCACACAGGTGGAGGAACGGATTTTTCTGAGGATGTTGGAAAGGGTTGCAGAAGAAAAGTTTAAGGATGAGTTGATTTCCCAGGTAGGCAGATGAGGCAGGTCACTACTGAGAGTAGGGGAAAAAAAAAGCCCCCTGGACATGTTGGAAAGAATGGGAAGTAGTCCATGGACAATAAACTGAGCAGAGTGCAGGGAAAGTAGGAGATCTCAGCAGGAGCCTGTATACCAAAGGACTTACATAGGATGCAGAGGAGTTTAAACTTTGAGTGACCCTACCAGACGCCTGACCTGAGAACTAGGCCACCTGTGTGCAAGTCCTAATTCTGCCATTAGCAAGCAAGTTATCACTTGAAGCAAGTTCTTTACCTTTCTTCCTTCCAAAATGATGTGCTTTCTGCAGCATTAAAATTCTAATTTATAGATTGAAGCTAATGTTTCATCCAGAGAGATAGTGAGTTAGAAAATGAGTTTTGTTTTCCTCCAAAACTAGAAATGTATTTAATTCCTATTCTTATACTCATGCTTTAGCTTAGAAGTAGAACTGAATTTATATGGTGTAATCAAGCAGGGACTTGACATATAGGCTGACAATCTACAAATACCCTGAGCAAAATATTATAAATGAAGGAGGGGAAATTGCATCCTCCAAAATCGGTAAGAGTAGAAATAATGGCCTGAGACAAAGGATAGGACTATTTTTTTTAGACTAGACTTAAAAGTTTTTCTAATCTTTGAGAGCATCTGGGCTGTATTGCAGACTCCCTAGAGAGTGTGGGAAGGGCTTCCCTGAGACGCCCAAGGCCAGGCAGGCAAGCTATTGAAATGTGGAGGAGGAAGGAGGAGTTGGAGTGATAATAAGCGCCCCATGGCAATGATTTGCAGACTGAACTGGAGGAACAAGGGGCTTCAAGAAGTTCAGGCCTGGTGCTGTCTTACTGGTTTCCAGCTACCCACTGGCACTCAGCACCAGAGTGTCACTCCCAGGAGCACATGTCTCAGGGTTCCTCACTGCTTTTTAGGAAGCGCTCATAACTGAGCGTCTACCATATCCTCACTGCCATTGTGTTCAGGACATGTTCAGGAAAGCTTTGAGAAAGAGGAAGGGACCTAAACCATGTTGATACATATTGGACACTTAACTGCTTTCTGAAGGCTGTGCCATGCACTACAGCATGCAGGATCTTTTTTTTTTTTTTTTTCTTAAGATTTTATTTATTTATTTGACTGACAGAGATCACAAGTAGGCAGAGAGGCAGGCAGAGAGAGAGAGGAGGAGGAGGCTCCCTGCTGAGCAAAGAGCCCGATGCGGGGCTTGATCCCAGGACCCTGAGATCATGACCTGAGCCGAAGGCAGAGGCCTCAACCCACTGAGCCACCCAGGTGCCCAGCATGCAGGATCTTATTCACATCTTGGAGCAGCCCTCTTGCATAAGTGTTAATGTGGTTATTTTAATCCCCTCTGTTTATGTAAAATGAGGAAACTGAAGCTCAAAAAGGATTAATAAATAAAATTATTATAAATTAATAACTGAAGCTCAAAGGGGCAGTCAACCTTTGAACCTAGGACTCTTCACTCCAAAGGCCACTCCTTGCTGCAGCATCCTAGAATATTGTCCACCAGTTCCCTACCAAGTTGGTTTCTCACTGGGTCATTGCTTATAATCTGGCGGAAGATTTTCCTTAATAAAAATACTCCATTTGAATCTGTTCCTGCAGGTGGTAGAGAGACAGCCTGTAGTGGCTGACACATGACCAGTAGAAGGCTGTCCATTATTCTTTCTTTCTTCAGTTAAGGCTTTGAATTGGATCCAGCTGTTCTTTGTTGCAAAGGCCAAAAGACCTCAATATCCTGCTCTTTGTTTTCCTGGAAGTTATTGGCTGTTGTTAGCCATGAAGGCCAGGTTGGAACCCTTAAAGAACTGAAATGTTTGTGAGTAGGTACTAGGGAGCAGGGTCTCAGAATAGCAGAGATGATGGCATTTCAAGATCAAGCCTCAGTTTCAGGTCTGGCTAAAGCCATGTGTTGACCTCTGTGGGGAATAGTCCGTAAATGGACCTGAACAAAAAAGCTAACTGGATTCTTCTCACCCTTTACTTAGAATAAATGATAATGTAATAATTTTTAATACTTCTCATTACTTACCCAGTCATTATTACATGCACCCTCATCATCATTTTTAGGTGTAACATTTACTGAGCACTTATGAGGTACCAGGTTCATGTACTAAGCACTTTAAGCTTTGCCATCCTGTAAGGTAAATGCTGATAAGTCCCTTGTTTTTGAGGCATAGATATTGAGCCTTAGGTTCACTTCTCCAGTGTACCATAATTAGCTAATGATGAAAATAGGGACCTCTACAATAGGAATGTTTACTGAGATTCTCAAAGGTCTAGAAATTGGTTGCAATAAGACCAAAAGAAAGGGACAAGAAAAGAGCAAAATTATTGAGAGGACTGAAAAATATGCCAACTTCCTTTACCACGCCAACATTACCCCACTGACTCTTGTATCAACTGTTTGAGGGAACGGTTTTTATCTTCTGGTTTTGCAGCCAGAGGGGGCTGACCATTTGGATTGGCACAATCCTAAACATGTCTGGAAATGGAATTCTCAAATTTCCTACTAAGTAGCAACTCCAGTGAGATGACCAAGCATAAGCTTGGTCAGGCATTGCCTTCATGGATCAGTTTGGTCAGAATAAGAAACTCACTCACATCTGAACTTGGAACTCAAAAGGGATTTTCGTCCTCCAAATGTCAGATGTGATAGAGGACTGTTGGTGAGTCACTCCCTTTTTCAAGGAATAGAGGCATAATTCCCAGCGGAATAATGAGCTTCAGCCCACTGGCGCCCAAGGAGCTAACACAGTGGGCAGATGTCCGAACTCTACTGGCCATGTCCCAGATGCAAACAATAGAACACTGGCCAACTTTACTACTAAAGAGAGTATCTGAAGCCATGGTATTGCCTTGGCCCGCCAAAAATGCATTATAAGACCATGGTTACCCACAATAGTCTCACTTCATAAAGAAGGAAAGGATTGGGGAGGGGAAGTAACGTGAGCTTATATTTTCTGATGGAGTTTGAGGAAAACTGCTCAGAAATTTTGCCTCTTTGCCCTTTTGGATGATGGATTGCTTCAGTTTTATGAAATGCTGGGGCTAAGTCCCGTCAAGGTTGGGACTACATGAATATTAATTGGTCCCGACTAAGAAGAGTGAGGCCTTGCTCATTGCCAGTCTGGGGCAGTCATCATCAGTGATCTTTTCCAGACTCTTTGTTTTAGAGGAGATCTTTTTAGTGGGGGAAACTCAGAGCGTTCCATTTGGGAAGGAGCTTTTTTAAAGCTTTCCATAGTTGTCCGTAATTCTGTTTGTTAAAAATTGCATCATGTGAAAGGACTATAATGACATTGGGTTGTCTGAGCAGATCCTATTTCATATTCTCTAAAATGGATGCAGATTACAAAATTCAGGGTAAGCCCTTTTTTACAGTTCCCAGAATTTTGTCTGTTTGTGTTTATGTTATGTAGTACTTTCATATATATCATTTTCCCTAAAGGTAAATACACCAGATACTGTTTTTCCTCTTTTACAACTGAGATCAGCAATTAAATAACTTGCAAATGGCAGATCAGAATCACTGAGTGGCAGAACTGGACTTTAATCTGGGTCCCCGGATTCCAGGCCCTCTTTCTTTTCTACACAGGCCTTGGCCAGTCCATAGGGGCCACTCCTTGCTTTCTACCACTCATTCATTCCATTAATATGCTCAGCCCCGGCTATGACATCTTCTCCATAAACAGGGGGAGAGTGGGGCCTAGACAAAATGATATTTGTATAATTCCCCTGGAGCCAAGGAACAACTTTGCTTTCTTGGATGTATTAACTTTGGGCACAAAGCATTTGTCCTGGGGGAGTGGTTTGCCTTTAACTTTGGCAGGGGGAAGAAATTATTTCCTACGGCATGTATAGAGATGAGTTTTCTTCAATGAATAGAACTCTGTCAATCACATTAAGACAATGAAAAATAGGACATGCAGATGCATTTGGCTGCATTGGGTCAAAAACATAAAAAACATTAAAAATCACATTAAGTCACTTACGGGAGGTTTTCTCAGAGCCACTGAATATCTAGACACAGTTCCCTTGGGACATAATTCTGAAAGCTAAGAAGACTTTTGCTAAATTAGAGGAAAATAAAACAACTCCCCCTCAACTTCCAGAAGATTCCAGCCAAGCCTGAGTTCTAAACCTCTTAGATTTGGATTTGGTTCTAAACTTGGCAAAGAAGCACTAGCCCATCCCTACTGGAAAGCTCTCAAGAGAGTCAGTTCCAGCTTTCCAAAAACTTGCAGCCCAAATATGTTTGGCTCCACATCTGAACCTTTGTAATATTTGACATCTATTAGAAATTACCAATTCAGCTTTAGAAACCTAAAATCAAGCTGAACTCCAATGGCTATATGAAGTCAAACTGATAAGATTGCCATATAGCTTAAGCAAACATTGAACCTGATTTGAAAACCCATGTGAAGGCTCACTCACATTTTTGGCAAGGGCTCCAAGATCTTTGGAGATATTAATGAGGAGGAAGAGGAGGGAGATCTCATTTTTCTATTCTAATCCATTGCTTCCACCTCTGTAGCTACTGTATTTCATGACCTCAGAGGACAGAACTCCTGAAACTAGCATAACAGTGGCCCCTGTGAAATCGGAGTTATTTAAAAACAAGGTGATAATTTTTCCTAATCTGAATTAACCCAGTGGAGCTAGTAACAGAATAAGAAAATTACTACTTTGACTTCACCAAGAGATTGGCAGCCTTTACGCCAACGCAAACCGGGGTAAGTTTGCTCGCAAAGACGGAAAAGCACTTACAGATCAGATAAGATATTAATCCAATTTGGAACTCTTGAGAGAATTGAGGGGAAGTGGCCAATTAGAAGAATTCTTATCTGACGTAAAGGCTGAGAAGACCCTCTAAGTAGCCAATAGACCCTTTGGTTTGTTTGTTGGCTGCTTGTTTCTTTAGAGGATGCTATAATGTAGAAGAAGTTGTCTTTGTATTTTGTCTCTTGTAAGCTTCCAGGGGATTGGCAACCTTGCAATTTGTTTGCCAATGTCTAGGACTCCTGAATGTGTTGTCTAAGAATTAACATGTGCTATATCCATTTGAGGCCGCAGGAAGTAGCAGGAAAAGCTATGGGCCTGGCCCAAACGTTCTGTCACTTAAACAGCAGTGTGACCTTGAGATAAATCACTTACTCCTCTGAGCTTTGGTTTCTTCAGTAGTTAATAGTCATTATAATATGTTTTTCAGAGTGTTCTTGTGAAAACTGAATGAAAGAATGTATGTGCAATTACTTAGCATTGTACCTACCGTAGAATATGTTCTAGAAGAGTTAGTTATTTAAATCTGCAAGGAAATGCAAAACCCAACCTTCCTTGTTCATCTCTTCCACTTCTCTTATTATGTCTAGGATAAGAAAACCTGAGTTGCTCTCTGGAACATTATTTCATGATATTATGGTAAGTTTTGGACTCCTAGTACATTGTTACCTTCCATCTCGAAATCAAAACAAAGGAGATAAGACAGAACGTATATTCATTATCATTCCTTCTCTTTTTTTCTTCTAACCATTTCATTAGATATCCTGACTATTCTCCGTATGTTTATTGTGATTATTTTTTTCTTCATTTTAAGACAAAATGGCCAATATATTTTGCCAGGTGAAATCCTTTTCCATAAGCTGATCCTCTAGTCATGAAAGACTTTCCCTCTCTCTCACTTTCCTTCCTACCGTGTCTACATCCCTCCATCTTTTTCTTCCTTAATCCCATTCATTTATATATTCAACAGCATGTTTCAGTGCTTATTATGCAGCAGTCATTCGTTGAGACTTCATATGTAAGTGCAGTAAACTCTGTGCTGTCTGTGCTCTCATAGAGCAGACATTCAAGGGGCATCAGGTAGGGGGGAGGGACAAGAAATAATGACATACAGAACCAAATAAGCATGTTGTATATATAGAGAGGCAATAAGAGCAATGATGAAATATGATACTGGAGAATAGAATAGAGGTTGATATGGGCGGGGATCAGGCTGGGGAAGATGTTTCTGATGAAGGAACGTAGAGCAGAGACCTGGAAGGGAGGAGAGAGAGAGGCCTATGATCTTCTGGGGAAGAACATTTCACAAAGGGAACAGCCAGCGCAAAGGCATGCTGGGGACACAGTGAAGAAGCCAAGGATTTTGGGGTTTACTCTAAATTGGTTGTGAGGGCTTTTGAGCAGATGAGGGACATGATACAATGTCATTTTTAGAGTGCTCTTCCTGGAACCTATTTGGGAAATGGCAGTAAACTCTGAGTCAGAAAAGAGCAATCATGGGAAAGATTAGCACTCAGAAAATAAGGCATATTCTCATAATGGAAACTTCTACATTTTTGTTGAATAGTAATGTTTAGTTAAAAAAAAAAAAAAAACAAGCAAGCGAGGTGCTGATATTTCTACCTAAAGATTCAGCTTCTAGCTTTTCCCTCATTTTTTCTCTTTGCTTCCCTTCTCATTCTTTTGCTTGGAAAAGAAAGAACAGCAATTCGAGAAGGGGATTAGTCTTCTCTTTCAGTAGAAGTAGGTAGAATCTAGAACAGTGTTACCTCTGATCAATTTATAGATTGTCATCCTAGTAATCAGTGCTAATATTTATTTAAGCCTTGTTATACGTTGCTAAGAATATTGTTAAGTGCACAGCAGGTGCTACATCGATTCTTTAAGGCTCACTTACTATTACTGACCGTTTGGTAACTAATAAGACTCAGTCTTGAAGAGTTTGAGTAATTTTCTCAAAGTCTTAGGGCAAGACCCCAGTGCATTTGACTCAAATTCTCTCTCTCCACAAACACACAATATTGCTCTCCAGCCAGTCACTCACTTACACAAATACTTATTAAATGGGAAATTATAAACTGTACCAAGTATTGCATTAGGGTAGGACATGGCATAGATATGTAGTTGTAGAAGTCAAATCTAATGTAAATGATATGCAGAATGTTGAGCTTAATTTTATCTCCACCAGAAATTTGAACGCGTCAATGGAAACTTTACTTACAGTGGAAAATTTTGCCCCTTGTTGTAATCATTTGAGAGTTGGGAGTGCAACATTAAAAAGAGAGTCTGTCCTCCAGAAATATCTTAGGTCCCATTTTTCTTTGAATGGAGACAGCTCTACATTCAATTATTTTATGCTAGGCACCTGTGTTTTACTTGCTGTCAGAATATGTTTATAAATGCCCTTCCCATCTCTTCCATCATAAGGACTAGTTTTTAGAAGGAATAAGAAAAATTTCAATGGCTAAAGCCTACAAACAGATATATATTGTTAATGATGGAGAGGTAAGTCTTCTGTTTTTCAGTCAGCTGAAAGATTGGTAGGTTCTGCTAGATGAAGCTGCAAGAATGATTTTCTTAGTGATGGGTGTATGTGCAGTGTATACTCTTAGGATCTCCTTGCCACATTTTTTTTAATCATTTCATTAACATTGATAGGCATTTGATAATTCTTCCCCTCATGAAACAGAAGGGGAAAGGAGCTTGTGAGAGTTTACTGAATCACCCATGATCCTGCAGTTACTTGACTAGAACCTGAGTGTACTAGTCAGGGTTCTCCAGAGGAACGCGAACCAATATGTGTATGTACTAGAATTGTTTGGAATTAGTTCATGAGATTATGGAGGCCCGTGAGTCCCAAGATCTGCCTCCAGTAAGCTGGAGGTCAGGGAGAGCCAATGGTGTTCTAGTCTGAATGAATGCTCACAGGCTAGAGATCCAAGATGAGTCAGAATTTTAGTTGAGTCTAAAGGCCAGAATGAAATCATATCTCAGCTCAACTGAGTCTAAAGGCCAGAATGAAATCATATCTCAGCTCAACTAGTCAGGCAAAAGTTCCCCCTTACTTGTGGAAGGTCTAGCTTTGTTCTGTTCAGGCCCTTTCTCTGACTAGATGAGCCCACCAATAGAATAATCTGTGTTACACAGTCTACCATTTTAAATGTTGATCTCATCCAAAAACAACTTCAGAGACATACCCTGAATGGGGTTTGACCAAACATCTGTGTTCCTATTGGACCTCTCAAGTCGACACATAAAATTGACTATCATACAAGTGTCTAGCTCTGTGCCTTGTACCATATATATTTGACTATGCTTCCCTTTAACACACACACACACACACACACACACACACACACACACAATTCAATATTACAGTAGAACAAGACAAAAACATAGAAGAGATAAACAGATATTATTCTGGAAGAATATTCTTCTAAACGAGAAAGGAGCTTACAAGTAGGATTGACTCCAAACATATGATTTTATCAAAATTATTTGTCATGGGTTAACATTCACCCACATACCCTGTTCTCACATAAGTTACAGACATAGATATGTTAAGATTGGAAATGAAAATCACAACAGCGATTGCTCGTTCATTTTAATATGTCCCGAATGTGAATCAGTACCTTCATGGGTTCCTGATTCATTGCATACCATGAAGTGACCCAAGGGCCTTTCAGCACTCCCAGTGCCATCCAGCTTGCTTGCCTTGGCCTGGCTAAGAAAACCACAGCTCGCTGCTTTGCTCAGCGCACTCAGCAAGACGACTCACAGAGATGGGTGAGAGCACACATTCCCGGCAGCAGCACGGATTCCATTTAGAAAGCCTTGGGACAATGGATAATGTGTCTTGACTCCCAACACTGCTAAATACTGCGTTGCTACTTTTCTTTCCATTTCTCACCTTCCTAAAGTAGGATGGAAACGAGGGGAAAAGGGAAGTTTGGCAGAAACTCCACTGTGGAGAAAGAAAAAGCTTACTTGAGATCCTACATTGAAGAGCCCGCACTGCATTTACACTGATAACTGGTCAACTCTTTATTAACTTGCTCACAAAAACTTGCAAATGTTGGGTGGAAGGAGGGATCAGGGAGACTGAAATGAAATAAATGTCAGTGTCTGCCTATGAAGAAGGGAGCCCCAGAGATCCAGTCCTCAGGACTGGGTGTTCAGTGTTTATGAGCAGCATCTTAAACCAGCATACTGAGCCTAAGTCCAGCGAGACATCTGTATTGTTCTCTCCTAAGGTCTGTTCAGCCGTAAAATGTTTTGGGTTTGCGCTAGACTTGGAAGCCTTTATCTTGCTTGGTTCTCCTCCTGATTAAGAACATGGGACACAGGGATAACTTGAAGCTAGGTTGAAAATAAAAGACTCGCTTTCTGGTTGTAAGAAGGGACTTGTTTGTTTTAAAGAGCTTATTTATTTATTTATTTAGAGAGAGAGAGAGTGTGTGTGTGTGTGTGTGTGTGTGTGTGTGTGTGTGTGTAGGACCAGAGAGAGAGAGAATCATAAGTGGACCTGGAGCTGAGTGCACAGCCTGACACCTGAGATCCTGAGATCCTGAGATCCTGAGATCAGGACCTGAGCTGAGATCAAGAGTCAGACACTTAACCAGCTGAGCCACCCAAGCGCCCCCATTTGTTTAAACAAGGATAACCTGGATTGACCATAAACTGGGGATGGGGTGGGGGTGGCATTAGAGAATGGGAGAAACTCTGATCTGGACTCCTGTTTTTGTTTTTGTTTTAAGATTTTATTTATTTATTTGACAGACGGAGATCACAAGTAGGCAGAGAAGCAGGCAGAGAGAGAGAGGAGGAGGAAGCAGGCTTTCTGCTGAGCAGAGAGCCGGATGCGGGTGGGGTTCAATTGATTGTAGGACCCTGGGATCACAACCCAGGCTAAGGCAGAGGCTTTAACCCACTGAGCCACCCAGGCGCTCCTCTTTGTTTTAAACAAGGATAACCTGGATTGATGGTAAGCAGGGGATGGGGTGTGGATGGCATTAGGGAATGGGAGATAACTCTGATCTGGATCCTGATTGGAAGGTGGATGTCATCGCAGATAACTGCCTGGGGCGGGGAGCATGCCTCTGTCAGTAAATATGCTGATAAGTACTGGCTGAGTCTTTATTGGTGCAGTGAGGCTGGGAAACCCATTATAAGATGGGCTGAGCATTTCTGGGGATCTTTTCGGGCAGTAGAAAAACATCCCAAGAGCCATGAGTATCCATTTATAATATTTTGTTCCATCCAGTTGCAAAACCCTCGCTTCTAATACTACTCCCCACAAAGATTTTTCTTAGGAAATTCACTCTATGGCACAAGATTTACTTATAAGACATTGCCATAAAATAAACTTTGCCCACAGAGAGAGTCTCTTATTCTCTTCCATTTGGGGAAATCAGAGATTTTGTGAATTCTAGGATGACACTTTCATAGAAAGCTCGATATAAGGGTTCTCAATCCCCCTGGAGGAGTAGCAGTTTACCAGAAGAAACTTATAAAAGCATGTGTGTGCGTGTGTGTGTGTGTGTGTGTGTGTGTGTTACATAGGAAGATTACTTGGGATAATAGTTACTGAGGAAGCACACAGAAGCAATCCTAGTTAGTGTTGGCAGGAGAAGAGAAGAACCAACTTTGTAGTGTGAGTTACTTAAAAAGAAGTCATTTCAGAAAACCATCTGTACACCGGGCGCCTGGGTGGCTCAGTCGGTGAAGCGTCTGCCTTCCTCTCAGGTTGTGATCTCAGGGCCCTGGAATCGAGCCCCGAGTTGGGCTCCCTGCTCAGTGGGGAGTCTGCTTCTCCCTCTCACTCCATGAGTGCTCTCTCTCCCAAATAAATCAATAAAAGTCTTAAAAAAAAAAAAAAAAGAAAAAGAAAACCATCTGTACAGATTTACTTGAACAATGGAAAGGAAGACAGGCAGCAAGCACATGATATGTGCATGTGTGTGTGTGTTGGGGGCGTGGTTACTTTTATTCTGCATTCCAGAGAGGAAGCCTGGGCCATCTAACAATACTCGGCATACATATCTCTTGGGGGTGTTGAGAAAAGCAAGTCTTAAGCCACATTGAAAGAAAACTCACACTGCATCTTTCTAAGACGACAGGTTCCTAGTTTTAGAATATCTGGGAGTAGACTAAAGCTGTGTGTCTTCCCCGGTTTTTAGCCCATGACATGTATGTGATTCATTCCCTTAACTGTTGCAAGTCTGGATGGCCATCTTTTTCCTGTTTATTGCTGGTGATGGGCATATTTATCTCTACCCCTGGCAGCAGTATTATTTTAAATTTGTGCTTTGTCCCCTTCGAAGAAGTTGCTTCTTCTAAGTGGCATGATGGTGATGATGATGGTTAGGAGGATGATAATAACAACATCAGCCACTTACTGAGCATTAGTTAGGTGCCAGGAATAGCACGAGAGGATTTAGAATACGGTAGCACAGGGGTGCCTGAATGGCTCAGTCTCACTCTTGGTTTGTTCTGGGGTCATGATCTCATGGGTCCCAGGATTGAGTCCAGAGCATTGTTAAGACTCTACCTTCAGCAGGGAATTGGCTTGAAGATACTCTCCCTTTACCCTTCCCCCGTCTCGCATGCACCCATAGGTGCATGTGCTCGTGCGCGCACGTGATCTCAAAATAAATAAATAAACCTTTTAAAAAAAAAACAAAAAAAAATGAGTATGGTAACCAGCAACTCAGACTGTCTTCATATTGCTGGATTCACATCCCAACTGCACGTTTTGCTACTTAGGGACCCATGGGCACTTAATCTAGACCTTAGTCTCTTTCACTGTAAAATGAGTTTAATGGTATAACTTCCCAGTCTTAAGAAGATGGAATGAATCAGTACAGGAAAACAACTTTACATTGTGCCTGGCAGATGATGAGTACTGTATACATGTTAGCTATTATTGTCATTTTTCATTGTTTTCACATCACTACTGAAGGACAGGTAGTATGCCAGTTTTACAAATTATGGAGCAGAGATCTAGAGGTGTTGAGTAATTTATCCAAGTTTATGCATCTTAATAAATAATGGAATTGGGATTTGAATTTGTATCTATTACTTTTTGCCACTAGGCTAGACTACAAACAGACTAACTATAGCCTGTTCTCCTGTGATCTGACTCAAGAAGGCAGCACTATGGCAAGAAGAATGTGATTTAATTATTTATACTAATTAGTTACTAAAAAGCCAAACGCTTTTTATAGATGATTTGTAATTTTTTCACAAAAGTTCTATGAGGTTGACTTTCTTATCCCATTTGGGACTACATGAAGAAACAAAACTCTGAATATTATAAAATATTCTATAAACTTTAGGTTCCTCAGGAATATCTGTCAGGCTCACCCCAGGGTCTTTGCACTTACTTCCTAGCCTAGAATGTTTTCCACCCAGATACTCAAGTGCTTCATACTCTTAAGTTCCTTCAAATTAATGAGGTCCTGACTGTCCTATTTAAATTATGAACACTATCCTTACCCTTGACAGTTCTTAAACCCCTTTGTTGTCTTATTATATTTTTTATATCACTTAACCTATAGCAATATTCTGTACAATATACTTACTTGTGTATGGAGGGTCTGTCTCTCTCCCTACTCGAAAGTGCCACAAACAAAGAAGTTTTGTCTTTTTTATTCATTGCTGTAATCACATTTCATAGTGTAGGGCCAGATGAATAGAGGGCACATAAAGTCTATTTACTTAATGGATAAATGGATGTTACTTCACCTTTTCCAGTAGCTGTATATTCTAGGACCTGCGTTTTCACTTGCTCTACCAGCATTTTTCTACGACATGGCCTTTGGGATTTTAAATAATTTGCTATTGGAGTCTTCGTGCTGTCTACTTGTAATCATCCTCACAATGAATTTTTATTTTCCCTCACAGAAGGGTGTCATTGAGGGCAAGGGGTGCACACATGATAAGCTAAGGAAATATTTGAAGCAGACCATAAAATACCTGTAATCCATAAAATCTGGGTGCCTCCTGTTCTGTTTCACACAGTGCCCCATGCAAATAAACACCAGTCCAAAACTGATGTTCACTGGAAAGACATTTTTGACTTCACTGATATCCATAAAAAATAGGTATATTTTTATTCCACTTACTACGCACACCAGGATTTTCTAAAATGTCCCACTCTTCACCTCACAGATACTCCCTGCGCACCAACCGAATTCCCTCTCACATTTCCAAAAGAAATCTCCCTAAAGCTCCTTTTTTCCCCTGTCTGTCTTCCTGTGACCTTCCAGATGGAGTGTTCTTTTTTACAAGTGATTCTTTTCTCTTCTCACTGTGAATTAAGCAGCAGGTCTGGGTTCCTCTCAATGATCTCCTCATCCATTACCCTGATTCTCTACAGAAAGGCTCAAGACATCTGGGAGACCCAGAATTTGTAAAAGGGTTTGGAAGAGTAACAGTGATAGTTTTTTGAATTCAGTTACTTTTTTTCTTCTGTCATATACATGAAAGCCAATTAGGTTTTCCTGGGTACTTCGTCTCCTTTTATTTAGGAGAAGGCAGTATTTTGTTAGGTCTTACTGTGACTTGTGCTCACCAGCCTGGTGATAACCCTGGGAATGACTGAAATGCTTTGTGGATGGACATACTCCCCCAAAAGACAGGAGGGCAGGTAGGAAGACGATTGTAAAGTAGGAAGATGGAGGGTATATTACATGTTTGTTTTATAACATTCTCCCATCCTAGAAAACTTAAAATGGTTTATGTGAGCTCAGACTAACCTAAACATTTTAACCTGTCAATCATAGAATGTTTGTTGACCTAAGATGGACAGATAGTAAGATAATTATTAGAGGGGCAAGTTCTACTCCCATCTCTGTTATCTTGGCATTAATTTCAGAGCTTTGTTTTCCAACCTGGCTAAATAACACTGAGAAAATAAATGTACTCTGATCATTTTGGTTCTTTAAAGGGCATGTATATGTTTAATGCTCTTTAATTTATTTATTGCAGGGAATCTTGAATCCTTTTGCTTATCTCCTTAAATAACCTTTTTCCCTACCCTGTCTCACTGTTTGGTTTTTATGTCTATGTTTTCTGTTTTGCAGTTCCCACTCTGAACTTGTCTTTGTGCAGTTTTTGCTTTTTTGAATAAAAGGAGGGGGCAGTAGTTAGTAAGGAAAGTCAAAGGCACAATCTCCGAATATGTCTTGATTCCTGGGGTCTGGGATGGCCTGAAGTCCCTATCTTGTGAAGTTCCCTGATTATATGTGTTAGGCCAGGGGCACCATGTTCGTGTTCCTAGGGAAGATTACAGCAGCTGCTCCTCTGGTTTACCCAAAGGAGGAGCGCGGTGTGGGGGACCTCCTGCGTCCTATTCCTTGAAGTTTCCTCTCTCTGTCAGTCTTCTTCAATCTGATGTTTGGGATACTTGTATCCTTACCCTCTGAGACTGTAGGTTCTAAACTGTTGAGCTAAAAGAGAGTCATTTCAGGGAAGAAGGGAAAGGCACTTTGAGGGAGGGTGCTTGTGTGGAGGTGGTGTGACACTCTGCCTTGCGTGGTTCTTAAGCTAAACCATGACCAAAGCATCACAACCCCTCAGTGAAGTATAGTGACAAGCACCTGACTACAAAATAGAACCGGTGGGTCCTAATTCCAGATCTGCCTCCCTCTAACCATGTGATTTCAGAGGAATCATGTTATCTTTCTGTACATTGATGTAATTAGACTACAGGAGCCAAATATATGATTTATGACTTACTCCATGAGATGTGAATTTTAGACCTTTTCCCCTATTGTACCACAGGGGGCATACTTCCCTGGGAGAATGGCGTTCATGCAGGCGGGAGAAAGTTGAGTGTAATAATAGTTTCAGGTCTTAGTCTAGGTTCACTCTTACTGAAGTCATAAGAATGTGACCTAATGCAGTGCTGTCCTGTCTATAGCTCTCCAGAGAAGTTCAGAGGAGGAATCTGGACTTGGTCCTGATCCTTCACTATTAGACATGTGATGGAGAGCCAGCACGTTAGTCTTTGTCTGCATCTGTTTTGTCAGCCATATATCTCATAAAAATGTTTTGGAGATTTAGTTTAGTAGTGTAAAGAATTTAGAGAAGAGCCTGATTTATAATGGGCACACAGTATTATTTTCTGATTTCTGAATAAAGACTAACAAAAGGCCAAAATAAGGAGCAACAGAAGAATGGGGATACATTTTTGATTCATTCAACGTATGATGAGTACTTTTGATGTTTCATATGACTTCTGTGTGCTGTCGAAGAGGCAGAAAAGAGTCCTGCATGGCGTCCAGCTTCAGGGTGCCGTGCAGTAATAAAGGTGATGGCAGAGATAATGCCCAGTGTGCCAGAGTGTAAGTGGTAAATGATTAGACAAATCAGCCACAACACCCAGACTTACCAGCAGTCAGAGGCACACTGCACAGGTAGGGCATTTTAAATGTATTTAATGTCAGTGTTATCAGGAGCTTTCTGTGGGGGTTGGGAAAAATAATGTAATGTAGCAACCTAGTATGAACTGAGATTCCACCATGAATCTTCTTACATGTACTTACTACGGCAGGGATTCTTAATTAAGAGTGCACACTTAGACAACCTATTATAGTCTTGGAAAAACAATAGCAACAACAACACAGGCTTTGTTCTCAACCCTAAAGATTCGTATTCTTTGGGTCTTAGGGGTCAGGCCCAGACATCTATGCTCTTGAACAAGCTCCGCTGGTAATTTTGTTTTCCCTGAGTGAAAATCAGTCTTTCAAGGGGAAAGCTTTCTGAAAGACGAGAACATTTACTGGGCATGTGACTTATGTTTACTGTGACTATATATCCACATCTCCTTTGAAAAGAGACATGGCCAGACATGTTTTGTTATATTTTACCTTATATTCCTGGCAGAGCTAAATGATGCAGAGTTGAGAGCACCTGTGGCCAATATAATCGCAGTTTATAAATCTCCTAATACATGACATAATAGGTTTGTAATGTATCTGCTTGGTTGGGTTGAACTACAGTTCCCAGAATTCCCTTTCTTTTAGGAAAACCGGATTAAGCAAATAAAAATATAGGGCACTCAGTTACATTTGAATGTTGTATAAACAATGTCTCTCTCTCTCTCTGTCTATCTAATGGGAACATGTCCCATGCAATATTTGAGACATACTTATACAAAAAAAAAAAAAAGTCTGTTTATCTGAATTTAACTTGGTGTCTGTATTCTTTATTTTATCTGGCAGCCCTATGTTTTTGTATGTTTCCGGTTAGGGTGGACCACAAGGGAGATTCTTGGAAGATTTGGAGGATGGAAAGGAAGCAGCAGCATTTTGTAGTTCGTATATGTTGTTGCTGACTTGCTGACTTACCTTATCGGTGTGAAGCATCAGAAGGACCTGAACGTACTCGACCTTTCCCTGGATCCTCTTTCAGCTTCTCCAACTTCTCGACCTGGATTATGTATTTAGCTTTGTAATGAAAGGCCCTGACTTTTACAGGATAACCTCAGCACCAAGGTCAGAGGTAGCAGAACTGACCTGGTTTGCAGTCTGTCCTCATGAGATCCCAGTCCATGCTAGTGGTTTCTCATCTGACCTCGATCTTCCCCAGTTTACACCCATTGTCCTGGCCCAATTACCCACTCAATTTTAAGCTCCAGCACCAGACCCAGAGGCAAAAATCTTGCAGAAAAATGCTTCACCAGCTTTGACAGTTGGGTGAAGGAAATCAACGATTCCTCTCTGAATTTCAGAAAGAAGTCCTGGTCAAGGAGTTTGCTAAGTATTCTTGGCCATTGCCTGTTTCTGTTTCACATAACCAGCCTCAATGTCTATTTTTCATTAGCAGTTAAACTAAATTGCAAGATGAGGACTGTTACCCCGAGGTATCATGTATCTCTCTGAAGGTATGGAAAATTCTGTTAGGGAAAAGGGGACAACAGCGGCAGCCTGAGCTTATCAGAGCTCTACCTCCTATTGTAGACTCACATGCATTTGCAAGTCAACTGTGTCAAGTCTGTCTTCTCTTAAAATTTTCTTCAAATAAATGAGTAGGTCATTTTCTTATTACCATGTTTATTACAAAGGAACCATACAGATACAAAATAAGAGACTAGGAGACAAACACATAATCTCCCATACCTTGGTCTCTCATAGAAATTGATGTTTAGTCCTCAAGGTGATTTCTTTATTTAACACAGCAACAGGTGGGCCCTGTGTCATATCAGATCATCTCATTCATGTGGGGCACTGAATCCTGGGTGTGGTATATATAAGCCTTATGGCATTTATATGTTCAGGCATAAAGTATGTGAATGGTGTTGAGAGAAA
Organism: Mustela erminea; assembly: GCF_009829155.1. Lineage (NCBI taxonomy): Eukaryota > Metazoa > Chordata > Mammalia > Carnivora > Mustelidae > Mustela > Mustela erminea. The sequence continues at coordinate 53,278,839 of NC_045631.1, read as the reverse complement.
TGGATACTTTAACACTAGAGGCCTTCAGCATATTAAAAGGCGACTCTGCTTTTAAGCATGTGTACTCTATGGCTATTTAGCTCTCTGCAGGATAGCCCCTGAGATGCTGCTTCTGATGCAGAGATCTCCAATCCTTTCCTTTCCTTTCCTTTGAGAGCAATGGTATATGTTATCCATTAACCCTTCATTCTCCTCCCAACTGCTGACTTTTATTTGCAATAGTCCTTTCACATCATATTTTAAGTGTCTCCTAATGTCTGGACCAAGTCCACACAATAACACCAGAAAAAGAAAAGATATACAAAGAGAGGAACATGAAACCCATAAAGCTACCTTAAATTCCAGAGGAATCAGAAAGTACCCCGTTTCTGTGTGAAGAGTTACAAGCCTAGGGAACTTCAGTTATCCTACAGGTCTATATGTCATTTGTCTCTCTTACTGAACCTTCTTTCTTAGAGATTTTTCTGTTGATGACATGATTTATTCACCTAAACTTTTTCCAGAAAAATACTTTCTTTTCAGGAATTAAGGAAAAACCTAGATGATGCGACCAGAACATACTACTTTTTTTTTATTTTTGTTTTTTGTTTTTCTCCCTCACATAATCAAGATGTGAGGGATCACATAATCACATAATCAACTTATATTTAACTAGACTAAAATTGGGAAATCATGCAAGTCTTAGTGTGGGCAAATGATGGAAAGAAAGACGACCCAAGAAGTGAATTTGCAACTTTGCAGCTTTCCTTGTTCAGATATCTAGTTGCTGGTTTGGCCTCACTTAAGCGTTCTTTTTGGTTCTGTTCTTCTAACCTCAGTCTTGGCTTTGAAGAGAATCTTTAAATTCTCAGAGTCAAGTCTTACAAATACTTCTTGGCAAGATCAGGTCTCTCCTTCTTGATTACATCACCATTTGCATGTTTTAATTAATAAAAGAACTTAAAAAAACCCACATGGGCAATTAAAAGCATTGTATTCTCTTTAATTTGTCATGCAAGGAGGAAATGTGTGAATCCTATTGTTTAATTAGACAGAACACTGTGCAGTCTCTTAGAGTTGCATTGCACCCTCTGACTGGGAGTCAACAGAACAAAAGGAAGAAGCAAAAAAAAAAAAAAAAAAAAAAAAAAAATCACATCCTGAAACTGATAGCAATAAATTAGGAGTAAAGAAAATGTAATAAACTAGAAATCATTTTTGAAGTCTGACAACAGGATAATTACATGTTTCAGCTTTACCAGGGGTTAGCATTCGTACATCTTTGTAGTTTCCTTTGACACTTACAGTATTTGTGGTCTCAGCCTACATGCCTTAAGGAATTGAGAGAATAAAGGTTAGAAGAGGTCCTGATAAACCAGAACTTGATCTTAGTCTTTGTGGAAAAGAAGCAAAAGAAACCAGAGTGGGAGTAAAGGTTGAGAGGGAACTGGGAGAAAGATCAGACTCCCTGTCAACCTACTTTGTGTCTGTTTCCTGCCAGCAGACAGTTGGAGGACGTCCTTCACGACCCACAGGCATGCTTACCCTTTCTCTTCTTACTGGTATGAGTAACGCTGAATGTCTGTGTCTGTGAGGAGATGCTTGGTCCCTTCGTTGCCCAAATTATTGTTGAAAATTGTTACACTGTCTGCATGTTTAGTCTTGAATCTGGCTTGCTTTATCTATATCACCAAAGTCAAGGTGCATCAACCCTGACCCCAGGGGGAGCTCTTTGGCACCAAGAATGGATTCCACTAAGAGGGATGTGTGACATGATGCCAAATTGAGCTTCTTGACCTCTTTCTTCCCTTGAAAATTGACTACGTGATTTCTTGTAGAAAGAACATAGTATAGTAGTATATTCAAGGTTTGCACATATTACCACATTCAACAATGACACATTCATGTTTTTTTTTTTTTAAGTAAATATGTCAATATAGTCCTAACCTATTGTTGTAAAAACAATAACTCATGCTTGCCATGTGTTAGGGGTTAGACAAAAGCTTTGGGGTTTTTTGTTTTGTTTTTTTTTAAAGATTTTATTTATTTATTTGACAGAGAGAGAGAGGGAGAGATCACAAGTAGGCAGAAATGCAGGCAGAGAGGGGGAAGCAGGCTCACCGCCAAACAGAGAGCCTGATGCGGGGCTCAATCCCAGGACCCTGAGATCATGACCTGAGCCGAAGGCAGAGGCTTAACCCACTGAGCCACCCAGGCACCTCAAGCTTTGGGGTTCTTAACAATAGTATTTACATGGCTTTTTGTCAAGGGTCTTAGGTATACCAGAACTGCTTGCTAAACCACAGCCATTATCCACCACAAGCTTTCTAATCTGTGGATGTGTGTGAAGGACACTAGTGACTGGAAAAGTACTATGTCACTGTTTGCCTTGCTCACTTCTGAATTCCAGCTTATGATACTCTGCTAAATTGGATTGCAGAATGTGATCTCTGGGCTGTCTTTAATCTTGCTAAGTTCAAACTTGAATCCCTTCAGTGCAGAAAATATTAGGATGCAGAGAAGAGAACGTAAGCTAAATGGGCCAGTCTCAAGTGGACAGTTGAGAGGTTCAGGCAGCACTTCTACATAATCTGTGAGAGGAAGAGGAGGGCCCTTAGAGAGAATTACAACAGTGACTAGGTAGCTAGATGTCCAGGCTCAATTAATTCCACAGAATCAAAGTTATAGCGGATTCTTTTCTCTGACGGGGAATAGAGAGAGAATAAAATCTTGAGAGTATCATCTCTTGGAAGTCTGTACAATATGGTTTCTCAGAAAGTTTGCTGGGTGTGACCTTTGACCGATTTTTTTTGTCTACCTAGTCTCTGTGTGTGTGTGTAATCATATATGTATGAATATATATACTTAGTCACCGTATACTACATGACTAGTCATAGGGTATTGAGAGCTTTATCACAAGAGACAAAACATGAAAGGTAAGAAACAAAAAGTGAAATAAAATTTCTTAGTTTCTCATAAACTGTACTTCGTGTGTGTGTGTTTTTAATTAAAAAAAAATTTTAAAGTAATCTCTACACCCATTGTGGCTTGAACTCACAACCCCAAGATCAAGAGTTGCTCCATCAACTGAGGCCCCAGGCAACTGAGGCAAGCAGCCAGGCTCCCCATCACAAGCTGTACTTTGATTCTGGAAAGTCTGTTTTAAGTTTTCCCATTCTTCTGCCTCCCTGGCAACCACCTTGTATCTTTTAAGATTTTTCATGTTAATATTCAGTTAAATTAAAATTTAGAATTTAGAATTAGAATTTAGCTAAATTAAAATTTAGCAGTTTTGCTCCCCAGGGAACATCTGAAGATGTCTGGGACATTTTTTTGGTTGTCACAACTGTGTGTTTGGGGGGTGGGAGAGGTTGCTGTTGGCATCTAGTGGGTTAAAGCCAGGAATGCTGCTCAATATCCTACAATGTACAGGACAGTCTCCATGGTGAAGAATTATTTGGCTCAAAATGTCAGTAGAACTGAAATTAAAACTCCTGATTTTTAGCTTGTTAAATAATCTCTCCACTGTATGTCCTCTTTGAACCAGTATCCCTTATACATCTCTGGATATTCTCTTTATTCACAATTCCATATATTTGCTTGGGCATAATGTAAATAAATATATATGGATATGTAAATATACATGGATATGTAAATATATCTGTGTATATGTATGTATGTATATTTGACTTTGATTTATATAGGTCAGTGCTGGGAGATGGATTTATTTTTCTTTCCAGAAGGGTACACCAAATTTAAACTCGAGGAAAGGGGAATAGGGACAATCAGTTATTTCGAGAACAAACTTAAACATTAACTAGACAACGACAGCCTTATTTCTCTAGTCAAATGACACATCTTCTCCAGACTGTCTTATAGAAATTATGAAACCCTGTTTTTGTTGTGTAGTTCGTACTCTGAATTATTCTGTCCACTTATGTGAAAATCAACATTATTCATTCTCTGGCAGATTAAACTTACTATTTTTCCTGTCACCCTCACCCTCCAGTGAAAGGTTAACAGAGACAGACTTGCCCATAGCCATAAAATAAGTCCTGACAAGCCCGGATTTCCATTTCCACTTTCAAGAATTAAATCAGCTGTCCTATGAACTAGAAATATGCATGGAATCTCCAGTTTTAATTTGACATTTTTATTTGCCTAACTGCTTTTAATTTTATTAAGCTTTATTTAAACAATTTATTCCTATGAGTAGTTATTTTATTGTTTTAAAAAAATGTGACTCGTGCTTCTGATACAAATTCCAAACAAAAAGAGTAGTCAAAACAGATAAAAACCAATTTACTCAAATCCAGTATTAATGTTCACATACGCTCCTGACGGTTCTCTCTACTGACACACATGGGTGGAAGGATAACAGAGAGATACAAACAAAGCAGGAATCTTACAATGTAGAAGGCAACTTCATGAATCACCTTTAATTTTCCTTGAATTTAATGGGAAAACTGAAGTCAAGTGGAATGAATTTCCAGGCTACAGATAAATGTTTCATAAAGACCAGTGAGATGAGTTCTTAGAGCACTCGTCTACGGCAGAAGTTTTCAACCTTGACTACACACTGGGATCAGCTGAAAAGCTTTTAAAAATCTAAAGGACCCAAGAGCAATTAAATCAAAATCTCAAGGGATGGGATTCAAGTATTAGTGTTTCTTAAAGCTCTCGGGTGGTTCTAGTGGGCACACAAGATGGTGAATCATTGGTGTAAGAAAGATTAAGAAAAATGATGATGAAAAAGAAAAAAAAAGAAAAATGATGATGAAAATATTCCAGAGTTAAAATCTGCATGTCTTTTAGTGGAGGGACAGGGTGGCTGGGTTATGGATACTGGGGAGGCTGTGTGCTGTGGTGAGTGCCGTGAAATGTGTAACCCTGACGATTCATAGACCTGTACTCCTGGGGCAAATAATATTATATGTTAATAAAAAAAAATTTTGGATTTAATCAATTGATTAAGTTATGTAATATGAAGAAATTAACATTCTTACACTTTCTACTACTGTTTTGCTGCCTCCCCATTTTTCTGGTCTGTAGTATTTTTACTTTGTCAGGGTTTATAACATTTATCCTTTATGCTACCAAAATTCCCTCGGTCAGGGGAACAACCAGAGAGATGACCAGGATGGAGAAGAATATTCAGAACAAAAGAACGGGTCCCTAGGCATCAAAGAGTTTATGTGGGGAGACTGAGGTATGGCAGTGGGTTGGCTCTATCTCTAAGGAGAAATCCCAGCTCGATTTTTTTGTGGCTTCTTTCTTTATTATTAATGAATTAATTTTGTGTACTTTGGGAAATAGAAAGATTGATCATCAGCTACATCTTAGATATTTTTATGCAACAATTGTTTTTTGAGTGATTATTGCCCGTGCTGTTTTTGGGAACAAGTTATTTTTAACTGTTTGTAGACCACAGGATCCTTCAACTCTCAGATGAGAGCTATAGGAGTTCTTACTGGAGGTGGACTGGGGAGTACCAGTTCCCAGAGCCTTGAGCTGATTTTCAATGATTCACAGACTTCAGGGTAAGAATTCCTGTTTTAAACATTTAATCTTGCCTGCTCTCTTCTTTGTATATTGGCTAACTAAATTTCTCTAGGGTGACTGGGACCTTCCCAATGTAGGAATAGGTTTCTGACTGAGGGGAGAATGTAGGAATACACTGCTACGTGTGCTGTCTGGGGATGTACTCCCCCCCCCTTTTCTTTTCTCTTCTTTCTTCCGCCGCCTCCTGCTGCTGCTCATCCTCTTCCTCCCTCCTTCTCCGTCGTCGTCGTCTTGGATTGCTGCTAACTTGTGACAGAACGTTAAAACATTCACAAAACATGTCCAGGTAGTTCAGACAATTAGGGCTGCAATAAGGTAATTAAAAAGGCCTTTTCTAGAAATAGAGATGAGAATAAAATTTAGTATCGTAAGTAGTTAAGTCTAGAAAAGCGAAGATGGGTCACTGGAGGGAAGCCAGTTAGTGTAGTGAATTTTCAGAGCCCTGTAAGTCTTTCCTAGACATTAGGATTAATTCACTTATCTTCCTGAGTCACCCTTGACCCATCGGGGTCATGATGTGTACAGACTGGGGACATGGGTCTTTGGTGTGCATCAGAATGCTAAAAAGTTTCCAGGATGACTAATGCTTCTATTTCTTCCATTACTGTCCATTACTGTTCCTTCCTCTCCCGCTTTGAATTCACTGGGCAGGACTAGGGATTAGTGGATTTAGGCTCCAAGGAAACTACCAAACAATTGTCCTATCTTTCTTTGTCTTTTTTTTTTTTTTTTTTTAGAATTCTGCCATATTGATACTGCATTCTTCCAACCTTGAGGACTGTATCTTCCTTTGTAACTTCAGAGCAGGTCCATCTTGCCCTTAATTATAACCATTAAAATCATCCTTGGGCACCTGGGTGGTGCAGTCAGTTAGGCATCCAACTGTTGGTTTCAGCTCAGGTTATGATCTTGGGGTCCTGGGATCGAGCCCCATGTTGGGCTCCACGTTGAGCATGAAGTTGGCTTCAGAGTCTCTCTCCCTCTCCCTCTGCTTCTCCTGCTTGTGTGCACTCCCTCTCTCTCTAACATAAACCCATCTTAAAAAAAAAAAAATCCTTTCTTGCCTTTATGGCATTCTGAGGTCACTCTTCCTTTATTTCCATAGGTCCAGTGATGGCTGTTTTTTTCTCTCCATGAACCATCCTCAAGTGTGGCCATGTGAAAGGTCTCAGAATGTGAAAATCTCTCAGAACATGAGCTCCTTTCCATTCATATTTTCTGTGCTTTCTCTCATGCTGGACATTCTGTTTGTCCTCAGAGTAATTAAATCTCAATGGCATAACACTACAGATCTCAGTGGAGTTTCTCATTCAGACAAATCCAGTGTGAATTAGCAGGGCCTCCATCTGGGGTCCAGGCTCCTTTAACTTGTGACATTGTCCTCCTGCTCAATGCATGGCTTTGAAGGTCTAATAGTGGTAGAATAGGATGGAGGAGGCACAGTCACTTTTTCACTGACTTGTCCTGTAAGAGATGCACTTCATTTCTGCTTAGAGTCTATTGAATTGAGCTTATCACCTGGCCCTGGAAGGGCTGTGTGGTGGAAGCTGAGAGATGCGCGGAACCCTGGGGGTATTCAGTGGGCACTCACTGTCCCTGCTGCGTCCAGTCTGCTACCTAGTCTCTTGAGGTCTTCCCTGAATGTCTCCTTCCTTGTAGCTCCATGAACCTCCTTTATCATTTGGAATCCTGAGGCCCATCATGTCATGAAAATTCTGACCCTCTTCAGAGTCCCTGAGAACTTTCTTCTTGAATTTCTCTGTTATTGCCTTACTGATCCCATATCCCATATCTATGGGAGGCTTCTGCTGCACACCCCTTCTTCCTGCTTTGTGGTTTGACATGGGTAATTTCATAAAATCATGTTAAATCAGTACAAGGGAGATTAATTCTGTACAATTTCAGGTAGGTCATAAAGTGCTCATTATTCATCTCTAGTTGACAAGTTATTCTGCGATGATTCTTAAAAAAGATTCTACTTACTTAAGAGATAGAGGAGGATGGAGAGAAAGCACGAGTGGAGGGGAAGGAGCAGAGGGATAAGCAGACTCGGAGCTGAGCGCCAGAGCCTGACAGGGGGCTCGATCTCACAATCCCAAGTTCAGCCCCGAGCTGAAATCAAGAGTCAGATGCTTAACTGACTGAGCCAGTTAGGTGTCCCTATTCTGTGATGATTTAAGCAATTTTCATATCTTTAAGTTGCTGTCAAATCCATAGCTTCAATTTCGGCATATGGATTAATCCTCAGTGTTAACGAAAGGCAGAAGATCTGTGGCCAGTTTGATGGAATAGTCTTCAACTTCTCTATTCTCGGAATTTTCTGTATCTTTGTTCATCTTCTCTTACTTTGTCCCTATCTTAAAATAAATATTCTTCCTTTGCTAAAACACATCCCTTCATTTTTTTCCCTTCATTTGTTTTGATCAAGTCCATGTCTTTAGTAATCACAAGATGCCTTGTTTCATTCACATTCAGACTTACCATTATTTAAACTTTTTCTTTCCAAAGCCTTCTCTAGCTGTACACATGCTAAATGTTTTCTTAGTTCTGATATTTTTTTTTTCCTAAACTTTTTACTACAATATCGCCTTAAGGTACTGTCCCATCTCTTACCAGTTTATTAGCGTCAAACTGCATAATCGAGAAGTCTGTAGCTGGTACTTTTGCAAGATAGCTTTACCTCCAAGTGCTGATACTTCCCTTGTTAGAAATCTACAGATTTAGGTAGTTATGAATGGCCTGCTAATTACCAGATCCAGTGGTGTTTCATCATTCTTGGTATAATTCAATCTTCAGCAAAGTTTAATATTTTTTATTATAATTTTCTCTTTCTTTAGCTCTTGTCATACAATGTGTACATACATATCTCCTATTTTAGTGATGAATTCTACTTACAGATTTTTGGATGATTTAATTGTCTTGGTCCTTTCTTCTACTAAAGCAATGCAAAAGATTCTGAACTCTGTTTCTTTCAGATAGAATGAAACATTACAGAGTCATTATTCAAACAGGGCTACATTTCAAACTATAGCTCTTACAGAGGATAGTACATAAAGTATTCACTGCCTCCCTGCCTGAAGCTCAATAGAAATTCCTGCACTTTCTGGTTTTTATTTCTCTTAAATATGTGGTCTATAGCTAATTCGTAACAGTCTGAGGAAATTCCCACCATTGCATCCTGGATCTTGTGACCTGTGACCCACAAGGGAAACTATGGATCCATGATGTTTTGATGTATGAAAACCAAATCCAAATAAAATAAAACTGAAGTGAAGAGCTATTATTTGGAGGTTAGCCATCAGCTAATCTAACTGGTTATCAGCTCAGAATTGTTGGAGAGAGATTTGTCATGGACCCAATGTCAAGTCTGTAGTGTTGAAAGGAAATAGAGAATTGGCTGTTTGCTGAAATGTGAAAACTAATCTGTATAATCCAAGAACAAGTGGAAATGTTGGTTCTTTGTGATACTTGACAACTCCTAATAAGAATGGTTTGGCAATATTCATCTTCTTGAGGATTTTTATTTCTTTTCAGGCATCTTATCTGAGGTTTCGGTTGCTATCGGCAGGATCTTTTGTGAAATTGCATTTTTCTTCATAGTTTAGAAATTTTATTGGAATTTATCCATCTGTGGATTTATTTCCATTAATATTATTCAAAACAGATTGAATCTGTTTAATCTCTATTTTAAGGTGTTTAGCTTTGTGTTCCAGAAAGTTTTCCGTAATTACGGATTTGATTATTGCTTTTCTTTTCTTTTTTAAGACTATTATTTGACAGAGATCACAAGTAGGTAGAGAGGCAGGCGGAGTGAGAGGGAAACAGGCTACCCACTGAGCAGAGAGCCCGATGCGGGGCTCGATCTCAGTACCATGAGACCATGACCTGAGCTGAAGGCAGAGGCTTAACCCACTGAGTTACCCAGGCACCCTGATTATTGCTTTTCTTTATAGTATTGAAATTTTGCATTTTTTTCCACCCTTGAAAATAACTTTGATATTCTGCAACTATCATCTATCTTCTCACCAGTTTTATTGTGGAAGAGCTTACCAAGTTTATTTTGAAGTTAGTGAAACTTTTTGCATGCCATTACTGCTTTTAAAAATCTACCATGAAGATTTTGCCATTGTAATTTTAATTGTCATGCAGTCCTTCCCTGTATCTCCTTTTGTGTTTGTTTTGTTTCACCTTATTGCCTTTGTAGCTTTTTGTCTTTCTGTTTCATCCAATCTTTTGATACTAGCCAGTTTGCTACTTATGTATTTCAACCTTTGCTTGATACAAGACACTTCCTGGATGCAATGAAGGATTATCTTCTGTTTTCTGAACTGTATTTTTTTTCAGAAGTATATTCTTGTCCCAGGTTTTCATGAGTTTTTATTTTCTCTTATTCTAGAATTTTCCTAGCCTTAGGTCCCATTTGGTAGTTTTCCATTTTATTCTTTCCTAACGTTAAATGGAGAGAATCCATTCCCGTCTAGTGTTTGCAAACACATAAGGTGTGTGTAATGCTTTTGGTTCTGTTCCCTGATGATGAAGAGAAAACTCCCTGCCCGGAATCCATAAAATAAACTAGATTTTCTAGTTTGAGAGTCACATGTTGGAATCATTAGAATTTGTAGTGGGTGGATGTTCTAGAGGTCATCAAATCCATTTGCTGGAACAGCTCTAACCCAAGTACCCTATTTATATCTATGTATATCTCTCTAAAAACCTGGACTCTCTCTCCCAGGCGACTGCTCCATCTCCCAACTCCCAGCCCTTCCCAGGGCTTGGTTTCAGGTCTGTCCAGGGTCTGATGGAGATAAGGCCTGTGGTTTATGGGGTAGTCCCTGTGGAACCTAATGTAGGGGGACTTATCCTCACCACCCTGGAGGCTGTCCAAGGCTCCAAGCTTCCCACTCCACCTACCGCAGACTACCTGTGCCAATTTTCTGGTGGTTCAAGGGCCTCAGCAGCCTATAATGAAGCCTCGGCTTTTGGGCAGGTGCTCCTGGGAAAGGCCCTAGTATCTTTAGGAATCATGGGGGATTTATCCATAGGATTACAGGCCTCATTATCTCAGCCTAACCAATGTCTGAACCAGGCCTTAGACTAATATCCAAATATAAAGATTTCATTAATACCGATAGAGCTCCTAGTAGTTTAACAAATAATGACTTTACATTCTCTACCACACTTACTTCAAAGCAAAACTACAGTGATCTATGAAAAGATAGTCTATGTTACTAACTGGAACAGATAATTTTATATGTGTGTGTGTATGTTTTGCTTTTCCTGACTAAACATCCCTTAAAGTCCATTTAAATCACTATACTTGCCCATTTTTTAGAGGGAGAAAAGATTTAGGCTGGATTAGTAGCATAAAACTTGATTGTTCTGTGTTTATGTGAACTTCTTAGTGTTGTAGGAAGAGATTGTGATACTGGTGATATTGGTAATGATTGATAAAAAAACCCTTCTGAAGGCTAGTCAAACTGGGATTAATTGCTAAAACCAGATGTAGAGCACTAAGTGTCAACTTTTTTTAAGAGGAATTTGAGGAGTTAATCACATTCTTCGCATAAGTTGAGGGATGGCCTGCAGAGATCCCTCACTGCTACAGGAAAAATCAGTGCCTTGAAATCAGTAGTGAGGCAGCTCATTAGCAGATGAGAGCAGCTCATCTGCAGCCCGTGAAATTGTTCTGATATGCTTGGGGATGTGCTTCTTGGGAAAAGGAGGGTGCCTCTCAGAATCCTTGTCAGGATTGTCAAGGTCTTTTAGCATTTTGTGGATGGCCTGCTGAGGAAAGTGGTCTTCAGTTCATTCTTCTTGACCACAAACAACTGGGGCTAGATGCTGAACGAACTCAGCCCTGAGTCAGTCTGGCTAGATAGTGGCTATAAATCTTCTCTTCTTGTTTTGAGAAGCCAGTTCCTTTCTTTCTTTATTTGCCAGCCTTTGGTGCCTGTGATTTTGAGGGCAGCTCCCAGTGCCCTCTCATGTTCTGAATTGGTGTGATAAAGATCAGTGAAGAAAACATAATGGAGAGATAAAATAATGCACTTGGTTATCAAGATACTTTTCATGTTCCTGGGTCTTTCAAAGTTCTAGGTAGTGAAGATCTCAAAAAAATCTTACAAAAAAATGGCCCAAATACAAAACAAAACATCAAAAACAAACCAACAAACAAACATAACACAATAAAAACCAGAAACCAACTTTCCTGTCATTGTATCCCCTGGAAAATACTTTTTTTTTTTTTTTTTTTTAAATTAGTTATTCCAGTTACTAGTTAAATATTTAGTTACTAGTTAAATATTTAACATGTTTTATTTGTGCTTTAAAAATACTATCTTTAATAGGCAACTGCACATATGTAAATATTTGTGTATGCAGAGATACATACTAACTGTATATATCTATATATACAGATATCTGTATATATCTAAATATCTCTCTTTCCTCTATCACCATTTTTATGAAGTTCAAAGCCTGAATATTGTTCTAATTACCACGCCCCTCCAACCCTTTCATTGTTATTTATATAAACAGGCCCAGCTATATAAGAATCTAAAAGAATGTAGCAGATCTTGTTGATTAAGTGCAATAAACATTTCCACTTCCCTCTTGTTGTGAACTGTTTAGGAAAGGGCATCTGATATAATTGTGGCCAATATGAAATGAAAGGAAGTGTGCTAAGGTGCTTGAAGGAAGGGTTTTATAGCTAATTAAGAGAGGACATTAAAAAAAAAAAAAGAGAGAGAGAGAGAGAAGCCGTAAGGAAGAGAAGCCTCATCTTCCACTTTTTGTCACTGCTGGCTGTTTGTGATGGCTGTAATCTTCGCAGCCACACTGTAACACTAAATACTACAAGCTGAGACCAAAGCCAGCGTGCTGAAGATGGTAGGACAGCAAGATGGAAGGTGACTGGTCTTTGATGGCATCTTTGATTCATGGAATTGTTCAGTCCTGGATCTATCTTAGCTGAGGACTTCTTGACACATAAAATAATGTTTATCAGCTTATTGTTTAACTAGTTTAGTTTGATTTTTGTTTTATGGAATTTGAAACATTCTAACTGATTGGAAGAACAAAACTTAGTTGTTAACCAATATGTGTGTGTTTCCAGATTATAAAAGAAGAACTTATAATTATTTTGTTCACAAAAAGTTGGTCATTTGGAAATTAAAATATGGACTCCTGTGTGATGGTCAGTCTCTTCTCCCTAATTAGTTTATGTTGCTGTTGCCACACGTGTTAAGAAAAGTAATGATGCTTTTTATGTACAATACAACTGGGATTTTATAACCAATAGGAATCCAGGAACAAGACTAGAAAGAGCAGCAGCTCTTCTCCATTCTAACACTCTTACAGAAAACTAAATTTCTCCTGCTGTCCAAGAAAAATAGGAAGCCCCAAGCTAAGTCTTAACATGTCTGTTTGCACGGTGCATATGGAAAAGTATTAGTATGTTTTGCTCTGTTTGATTTTGTGATATTTGTAGCGATTTCTTCTTGGGAGTTTTGCAGAGTAATGATCTTGTGTTTTAAGACCAAGTATTATGTGAATGAATTTTGTGACACATTGTCGCTTTGAGTTCACTGTGGTGGCTCACAAAGCTCCTAATGGAACTGAAGAATTTTTGTATATATTTTCTACATTTAGAGTAGAAACAGTGAGTATCACTTGCCAGAGTTAATGGCCTGCTCTCCAGAGTTGTTCTGAGATTCCAGCTTCTCTGTAGGCAAAGAAAATGGTTGCTACTCAGTGATGCTCATCTGACTAAAAACAGAACAATTTTAGTATCTTCGAGAAGACCAAAACCCAGTTTGGATTTACTTTCCATTGCTTTTAGGCTGCCCTTGAAATGTCCTCACACCTGTATACTTTACCTAGGAGGTCTAGGCAACCTTGAAAGGTAAAAGACATTAGTGAATGTGTGAATCATTAAATTATTTCTAAATTAAGTGTCACAAACTCCAGTGTCTTACCGTAGCCCTGTTCAAACAGCATTAATCAAGTTCTGTCACGGTAACCATGAAAGCCACCCTGTGAAATGCTGTCTTTCTGGTGATTAGATGGAACTGGGGCTCAAGGAGAGGTGACTTTTACCAAGAGACACCTGACTGCAATAGACCCACACATAGGGAAACCATGACTCAAACTCTAATAATCATTAATCTGTGTCCCTTCTTTCTTTGTAGACTTTGGGCAAATGACTTTTTAGAGGGACAGCAGGGGCTGTGAACCATACTAATAACATGCAAAATCAATGATGCCAACAACCTCATAAGGGAAATGATAACCACATGTGAATATAATAATGACTAAGCATAACTCAGACCCTAGATAGAGTTATAATTATGGATGTTTCCAGCCACTGTGCAACTACCACTGTCTTTCCAAAAGGTACAAAATGCTGAAAACATCCCAGTATTATTAAAGACATGGATACATTAAACATACTAAGGTATAAATTACATTAGCTCTTTTAGGCAGATTCCTTTTGCACATGCTCAGTTCATCCTATATGATATTTAAAGATTGTTAAGTTGTGTCACAATTTGTCTACCCTGGAAGACTGTGAGCATTTGTTGCAAGGACTGTCTTTTCTTCAAATCTATAGTATCAGAACTCATTAAGACATTAGGTGAATGGGTACAAACTAAAATTATGTGAGAGTTAATCAATGACGAGTTGTGTGTCATTGTAGGAACTGCAAATATTAGCTTGGAAAGAAATTTCTGTTTTTCTTTAAGGCTATTTTGAGAGTTTTTGATAACTAAATTGCATTAAAGAAAGATTCTAGGACAGCTTTATGCTAGCAATATAGAACGTCAGGAGGATGTATAAATTATATTATGTAAATGAGTTATTTCAGTTTTTATTTAACTCATACTCTTCGTTTTCTGGGTTGTTAAATGTCTTATGTATTGGTGCTTCTAATTTGTTTTCCTTTTTAAAAAAATTGCATGCTTCTAATGGAAAGGACCAAATTAAATAACACTGAACATACGTAATTACTTAAAAAGAATTCTGACTATGATAATGCCATGTACGATGTGTATTTTCCAACACCATCAAGCTCATCTTCGATTCTCAGAGGATACTGACTGGGTGTCCTACAGTTTAGCTCACTCCTGCCACTACCTGGATGAGCATCAGATCCCACAGGTAAGGGCTCAGTCCCATAAGACTGCCCCCAATTAATCACCAGTTTCAAGTTTAAGTTGTATATAACCTGTGTTTCTGGTTAGAAGTTTCCCATAATCCCTTTCTCATGTTTGATTAATTTGCTAGAGTAGCTCACAACAGTTAGAGAAATATTTACCTTTTTTTATAAAAAATATTATGCATGTTACAGATGAACAGTCAGATGGAGAGGTACCTTGGGTGGGGGCCAGCAGGGTCCTGAGCGTAGGAGTTCTGTACGCACAGGCTGAAGTCCACCACCCTCTTAGCATGTGAATGTGTTCACTAACCCCAAAGCTCACAGCTTTGTCCTTTTTTTTTTTTTTTTAAGATTTATTTATTTTTTAGGGAGGGAGGGTAAGAGTGAGAGGGCAGAAGGACAGGAAGAAAGAAACCTCAGCAGACTTTGCTGAGCACAGAGCCTGGTGTTGGGCTCAGTCTCACAACCCTGATATCATGACCTGAGCTGAGATCAAGAGTCCAATGCTTTACTGACTGACTGTGCCACCCAGACACTGTCTTTTTGGCTTTTATGGAGGCTTTGTTATATAGTCATAATTGATTAAATCATTGGCCATTGGTGATTGGTTCAATTAGCCCTTCTCTCCTCCTGGAGGTCAATGTATAGGACTGAAAGTCCCAACTGTCTAATCATGTTTGGCTTCTGCCTCATCCTCAGGAGGTTTCCAAACAAGAATCACCTCATTACCATGAATTCAGGTGTGGTTGGAAGGGGCTTGTTAGAAATAACATAATACCTTCATTGCTTTTACCTTAGAAAACTCCAAGGGGTTTTAGGAGCTTTGTGCTGGAATTAAGGACAAATATCATATATGTATTTCTTATAAACCACAATATCACAAAATGATAGTGATAAGAAATGAGAACTTTATTGTGTTGAAAGTGAATATCACCAGAAATGAGTGTGATTCAGGTTTTAGCTAAACTTTTTCTACTTGAAGATTTTATGTTGAGCTGTGCCTCACTTTAAGAAAACTTCCTTTAAAATATGTATTTCTAAGAGACAATGGAGGTTGAAATCTTAAGTTACTGTAGTAACTAACACTTGAAATGAGCTTTAGAAAAAGTCTTTCCTATCCATTTCTTCCTGTCAGCCTCCAGATAGCCATGTTAAATGGGTAGGATTGTGACATTACCCCCAGACAAGCAGTAAATGTAAAGAGTAGAACTTAAACTTAGCGTTTGGACTAAACATGCAAATTGCAAAATATGTCCACTTTCCCCTCAGAAGTGGTTATGTTCCTTGCAAGAGCGCTCTATTTTTTTTTTTTTAAGATGTTTGTTTACTTTAGAGAGAGAGCGCGCATAAGCCAGAGGATGGGGGAGAGGGAGAGTCCCAAGCAGGCATCGTTCTGAGGGCGGACCCGCCAGGAGGCTCAGTCACAGGTCCTGAGATAATAAGCCAAAACCAAGAGTCGGACACTCAACTGATGGCACAACCCAGGCATCCCAAGCTCGCTCTCTGTCTTTAAAAAGACAATTATGTTGTAGAGTTTCTTGAAATAACAAGATCTCTTAAATGGCTTCAAATGAGAGCTGATTTGCCATGCTTTCTGAGAAATGAGACTACTTCATTAAAAAAAAAAAAAGTTGTATTACCTCTTAAAGGGTCCCAGATACCAAGAAAAAAGTATTTTGACCTTTTGCTCTGATTTCTGTCTGACGACCTAAGAAACAATAGAATCTAACATATTTTAGAAGTCACTAATACTCAGTAAATTGTACCGCTGAATTCATATCTACAAGTACCAAGAAATACAAGAATAATTGTTGTTGTCCCTTGTCCTGTCATGGATTCATGGCTTCTTCAATATAATAGTCATTATTAAAAAGGATTGTGAAGTAAATATCTCTACTTCCATGTTTTCTGTTCATTTTGGATATGTGCTCCACACTCACAAAATATAAGTGGCTGGGCAGAGATGAATTACTATTCTTTAAATCTTGTTTCAGGTAAAAAAAAAAACAAAACATTTTTTCATGAGGGCAGTTTAGTAGTGGGAAGATAACTTTGAGTCAGGAGTCCCTGGAGCACACAGCCTGGATCCAGTTCTCACCTAGGTGTTAGGCAGTGGGAGCGTGGTTGGTACTGAGCTGTAGCTCAGGAAAGCAAGAAATGTAATGGGAAGACTAAGAGGAGTAAATTGATGAGATTACAAATTTTCCATCATGTTGGGATTACAGAGGTACATGTAGAGATGCGCACATTATAGCGAAATGCGAACTAGTCCAGCACAACCTAGTGTTTAAAAGTGGCAGCTAGGGGTTGGCACATCTTGATTTGAATTTTGATTCCACAGTTTAGTTTGTTTGAATCCCAGCAAATTTCCTAAACTTCGCAGCCTTAGTTTACTGACTGGATAAATGGGGATGATAATAGTACCTAAGGAATAAATGAGATAATGCTTGTAAAATGGCACAATAAATAATAGCTATTACTGTTACTGTTGTTGTTATTAATATTAGCCAGGTACTTGGGTTTCAGATATGACACATTACATTTCCTTAATAGGAGATCAGCATAGATATAGGAAGTAATTATCCCTCTTCTGTCATTTCTCCTACACTTTATACTTCCATTTCACTCTAAACAAGAAACCACAGTTCACTCTTCTAGTTCAGTGTAATGTAATACATACTAAGGATCCTGTGATAAGTAAGTTTTAGAGCAATCAGTAAAATTTTACCTGGTGGTGAAACTACAGCCTAGTTTCAGTGGACATCATTTGTCTAATAATCGACTTTCAAAACCATTTGTAACTTAAGCTTGAATTCTACCAGATGTTCTATGTAATGATAGGATATTTTTTCTTCAAAATTAGGTATGGCCCATGTACTTGGGACGCACCAGTTTCCCTCTGCCTTTCCTAATCACAACAGGCCTTGGGATATGAAATGTAGTATGATCAGGGTTGCCCAAATACTCTGAAATCTGTTATTCAGCATTTACCATGGGGGAAAAAATAGGGCTATTGGCTTTCAAAAAATGCAAACCCCTTTTCTCAAGCTAAGCAAAATGAAAAGGGGAGAGAACAATTTACTGGTTGAAGGAGAGAAGAGCAGAATGTGGCTCATGGAACTTAGGATATGGAGTATAAGAAATGCTGAAGTACAGGGGTGCCTGGGTGGCTTAGTGGGTTAAGCCTCTGCCTTTGGCTCAGGTCATGCTCTCAGGGTCCTGGGATCAAGCCCCGCATGGGACTCTCTGCTCAGCAGGGAGTCTGCTTCTTCCTGCCTCTCTGCCTACTTGTGATCCCAGTCTGTCAAATAAATAAATAAAATCTTAAAAAAAAAAAAAAAAAGAAATGCTGAAGTACAAAGATCGGTCTCATTTTCAGACTTTGAGATACACTTTGACGAAATTCTGCACAGATTGCCTTACAAGTCACATTTTGACTCAAAATGAGTTTTGTACTTGCTCCAAGTCCTTTCTCTTTTGCATTGCTTTTGGTGCATCTGCCTTATGTAACGGTCATGAATTTTAGGGGATTTTTGCCCATATTAATTCATCCTCAGTCTATCGTCAGCACAGCAGGCAGCCAATCCTGTTAAAACATCAGTGATATTATGCACTGGTGTGCTTGCATGCTTTGAAGGCTCTCCATCTCCTTTACTGTAAAAGTCCAACCAGATCCTTGTAGTCTGGTCTCTCCGTACCTTATCACCCACTTTTCAGCCTGTTTCACTTGACTCCAGCTGCACTTTTCTCCACTGTTCCATGAGTCTGCCGGGCACGCTCTTGGTGTTTACCTTAGCTCTTCCATCTTCTTAATCCAAAATACTTGCTTTTGCTCATTTACACCTTTCTCTTCTCAATGAGAAGTACTCTGAATACCCTGTATAAAAACAGCCTCTTCCCTTGACATTCCCTAATCCTGGTCTGCTTTATTATTATTTTTTTAAATATGTCATTTGTCACCATTGAGCATATTATATATTCTATGTTTATTTGTTCTGTCCCACTCTGAAATATAAGTGCCAAGATAGATGGCTGGGATTTTTATCTGTTTTATTCCCTACTGCGTCTTTACCACCTAGGATACCTCATATTAGGCACTCAATAAATATTTGCAGATTTAATTGGTGAAATAATCACTTGCTCAGCCAAGAGTTTCAGGGAAATGTGTTTTTCTTCCAAATTGCCTATTGAACAAAGAGTGGAATATGGGAGTGATTCTTTAGGCTTGTGATGGATAGAAGTAGTTGTCTGTTCCAGTGGTTCATTGTTAATAGGTCAATATTTCTCTCCAACCTGAAATATTTTTATGTGAACGGTAGAGATTAAATGAACTTTCAACTTTGTGGCTGCTCATTGCTGCTGAGAAAGTAAATAAAATTCACTTCATAATTCTGCATTTCCTGTTAAGAGTTTATTTTTTTCTCTCCCTTGTTAGTTACCCTTTTATTTGCACAGCAAGTTTATACTAATCACTCTTGGAATAAGTTGCTAGTTAGAGATGCTCTTAGAATGCATTGCAAATAGAATTCTTCTCCTTTTCTACCCTTAAGATTTACTTCTCTATTTTGAAGAGAGAGTCTGAAAGTTGAAGAGATCTCCAAGGAACCAGTTGGAAGGTGGACAAGAATAATACTCCCAAATCTCAGAACCCAGTCACTGTCAGGCCCACATTGGGAGGAGGGAGGATGGAAGGTATCATTCGAGGTACCTTGTCCACGGTTGGAAGATTGTCGGGAAGCTCCTGATGAATGAGATGCTAGACTTCATCTCCTGCATTTCATTCTCCGGCCATGCTGCAGAGCCCAGCCACATCTGTGCTTGATGGGAAGCAGATGTTTAACTTTGCAGTGAGAAGGCATTCAGATCTATGGAATTGAGGACCCAGACACCCTTTCCCTTTTGTTCCCTCTCAAAAAACAAATCGAGGAGGGAAAATTACACCACGTAATGATCCTGCAAGAGGACTTAACTACAGCAGGTGGAAACCAATCCCATGTTCTAAGGATTTGTGTAATTCAAAAAGAACAAACAAAACAATATGCTTTAAAATTAAGCTCAGCCAATTGGATAGTTTTGAGCATTTTTTTAATATCAAGTTCTTTTATTGCTGTTTCCATAATATTTCTTTGTCTCTGTCTCCTCATGTAGATTCTTGTTGTCCCTCAGATTCCCTTTTCTGTGTTTTTGCTCTAGCTTTCTAACTTGCTTTCTCATCTTGTCTTCTCCATTACAAATCATCCTATGCTCTGCTGCTAAATTAATTCCTTAAATCTTAGGTCTGATCATGTTACTGTATTCCTCAAAAGCTTTCAGTGGTTCCCTGTTGTCTACTGGATAAAGTCCATATCTCTCATTCTTGAATTTATATCCTTTTGTCATTTAGACCCAAGCTGTATTAGTTTAGCCAATCTCTTGCTATATTCTTAATATTCCAGGTGAATATGAATATATTTCTGCCACTGAGAGTTTCTGTTTTTTATTTTATTTATTTATTTATTTTTGTTTGTTTGTAAATTCCCTCGGGTTTCTGTCCTGTCTGTTTTTCGTCATGATTATCACTCATATGATAGACCCTTTGTATTAGTTTGCTAGGACTGCAATAACAACATACCACGGACTGGGTGGCTTAAACAACAGAAATTTATTTTCTCAGTTCTGGAGGCTGGAAGATCTATATGCTAACAGATTTGGTTTCTGGTGAGACCTCTCTCCTTGGCTTGAAGATGGCTGCCTTCTCTCAGTGTCCTCACATGGTCTGTCCTCTGTGTTTCATTCATCCTGTTGGATTAGGGCCCCACCCTAAAGGCAACATTTAAACTCATTTACCTCCTTAAAGATCTTAAATGTAAACATGGTTGTATTCTGAAGTACTGGGGTTTGAGACCAAAACATATGAATTTTGGGGGACAAATTCAAGCTGTAACAACCTTCCTAATACATTCATAAGCAATCATAACTGTAAAGAAAAAATGAAATTTCTTCCATCTCATGTCTCATTTTTTTGTTTTAGCTATTAATACCTTTGTTCCCCTTTTTCTCATCTCATTAGTACACGTTGTTTCTTCCATTTAAATGCTTCCATTTATAGGATTTTCTGTGTAACTTCTTTTTTCAGTTTTTTCCAGTTTTATTGAAGTATGATTGACAAATAAAAATGTATATATTTAAGGTGTACAGTATTCTGTTTATAAATATATAAATATATATACTTAGAAATGATTACCATAATCCATCTAATTTGCATATCTATCATCTCACATGGTTACCTTTTCTGTGGGTGTGGTGGAAATTCTTGAGATCAGTACGTGACAAGAATGGACTAAGCTTGCTGATTTTCACCACAAATGAAACTGTTAGCACATGACTTTGTAGATGGCAAATTCAGTAAATAGGATTATTATGAATATTTATTATGTTCACAAACATTTGTTGAACTCCCTACCCTGTTATACTTTGGTACACCAAATAAGTGCATCCATATCACCTTACAATCCAGTACATTCATAAAATGAATGAATGGCCTCTGCCTCTAAGGAGTTTGTGATTCTTCAGGAAAGACTATATACAAGCATTAAGAGGTAATGACCTCTATCAAAGGGAGGCATTTAATCAAGAGAGAATGTGTGCTGGTGAGCCAGAGTAATTGCAGAATAGATTTTCCTTTCATGTTAGTTCTCATTCGTTGTTAGCTTACCAGTCAGGAAGGGATGAGGGTGGGCTTGTCTGTTTGTCTCTTGTTGAATTTTTTTAAAATACATGTAAGAGTTGGGATTCACCGTTACCTGTGGTAAACAAAATTTGATTACAGTAATCACTAACAACTCATTAAACCAAGGTAAGTATGCCACTGTTCATTTGAGAGGAATAATAGTAATAAATGAAGAGGGAAAACAAAGACGAAGAGAGAGGAGAAGAGCAGAAGAAGAGGAGGAAGAGAAAGAAGAGGAAGAAAAAAAGAACCGGAAAAATGGAAGCTGTCAGCTACCAAGTGCCAAATGTGTGGCAAGCATTTTATAAGGAATTTTCTAAATAATACCGTATTTTAATTTTTAGCATAACATCACATGCGTTAAAGATTGTTTCCCATTTTACAGATGATGAAACTGAGATGCTCTAAGGTAATAAAATCAGTTGCTTAAGTTGACACAAATAAGTAACTGAACTAGGATTAGAGCCTACAGTGCCCGGATCTATCTTCTCTTCTCATACTGCCCACAAAATGAAATTTATTAGCAATCCCAGATTAAATAAGTGAAACTTCTTAAAACCTGAAATATGACAATGTGCACTCTGACTCTCCAGTAGGAACTTACAGTAAATATTACTTCCTGGAAATACTTGACTGCTAGTGTTTTGTCTCTAGGAACATATTTCAGGAATCCTGTTATTAGGAAATGCTATTCTTGGGCATCAATACTATCTTGGAATTAAAATATAGTATTTGTATCTGGTTTTTATGGTCTCCTTTCCTTTAAGACTGTTTGTGACATGTAAGTTGTCAAGAAACTTTAAATTTCTGCATAAGGCTATGTATTTGGTGAAGTCTTTTTTATTTTTTTCCCCCCTTGGAAAATTGCTGAGGTATCAAACCACCAGGTATTTCTTTTAAGACAGTATTCTTGGTGCTATGATTGGCCTAAAGAAACCTAAGGTGCCAAAAAAAAAAAAAAAAAAAAAAAAAAAAAACCAACAAAAAAACTAAGGAGCATTGATAAGAATTTTTACAGAAATAAAGTTTAGTATAAGCTCTTACCCAAAAAGTATTCTTGTTTTATAAGCATTTTTATCAGATTTGTAAAATAGAGGACTTTGAATGGTCTTAATATCTACAACAATATTAGAGTATCTTCAGATTTTTCTAGATTTTATAGTTCAATCAAATCTAGCAAGTTATGGAATATCTGCTGTATACAGAACATTGTAAAATCCAAGGGATATTAGAATAATATAGGATCACTATTCCTGAATCTCACAGCCTGATAATGTGTATAGAATTTCCTGTAAGTGATATCAGAGGAGAGTAGGTTAAATATAACAAGAAAGACCTAGAAAGAACCTCTCATCTCCTTGGTAACTAATTCTTCAACAGCCTAACTCCCCCTGATGATGGAGGTAGTTTACCAAACTGCCTAGGAAAGCCAAGGGTGTGTTTCTTTACAAGAAAGTCTCAGAGGATAATAAAGTCTTGAACCAACATCTCCAAACGAATGAGATTTTCAAGGCATAGTAAGATTGGCGAAGGGAATGGGCTGCCATGGTACTGGTGTTTATATTGCATGGCAAATAGCTGTCTCAGTTCTACATGACTTAGAATCCTAAACTGTTAGGGGGAAAAAGACATTTTCAACATTCTTTTTCCAAATCCCACACATAAAAAAAAAAAAAAGAAACAACAAAAAACCCCACAAATCCAAGACACATACACCCTGCTGGGAATCCATCCCCCATGTGTGGGCGCTGACTACTCTGTCTGGAATTTGCTTGTGTGTAGGAAGCATGAAGTATATTAGTTTTTGGAAATTTGATACCAGACATGGACAGGTAAAGAAACACCAGTCAAGTTAACTTTATAAAGAAGTTACTTTGTGAGTGTTTGGGAAAGCTAAGGGGATTTTTGAAAATGAATTTCAAGTATTTAAAATGAGAGTAAAGCTTGTCCTGTTTGATTTCTCTTATCTTCATGTCTCAAGAAACCCATAGACATGTGTATGCATTTTAGAATGGAATAAGCACAGGATTCTAACATTCCCTGTGAATGTCAGAAAAGAAGAATTGTGTGGGCTATGTGTGTGTATGTGTGTGCGCACGGCACGTTTGTGTGTGTGTGTGTGTGTGTGTGTATGTTTGAGCTTTATTGTTACAATAGCCCGTGTAGATAAGAATATCTGCATTCTAATTCCATATTTGCTGTGCACTCTTGGAGAAGTTACTGATACTACATGTACCTATATTTCTTTATTTGTAAAGTAGGAGCAAATACACCCATCCTGATCGGAGCTATAGAGAATAGGACACAGAAATCCAAAAGACAGACTCAGGCCAACACTACAGGAATTTATATATGAATTTTATGAACTAATTAGAAGTACATTCATGGACAAGAAGTGGAAAGAACCACAGGAAGGAAAAACATGAATATTTAGAGTGGTAATATTTGGATTATTTTTACTTCTCTTTAAAAACTTCATTATAGATTTTTATTCTGTTTGAGAGATTTAAATAATACTGGGGAATTCTACTTCCAGCAAGGCTGCATAGCTCGTGCCAGACCAATACTCTCATAGGTAAAAATAATGAATTCTGGAAAAATACAAAATGCAAATATATGAAGGCACTAAAGAGTAAGCAAAGGCAGGCAGATAGTGAAAGGAAGTTGATTTTGGAAAGATGTTAACAGCCTGGTAGAGTTTCCCATTGTTCAGAGCTTTTACCTGAGGGCAGGCCCCAATCTGTCTGCATTATGTGAAAGAGCTGAAACTCAGATACAAAATCTTTGTCATATTAGTTTGGAAAGCCAGAGGAGTCTTTGGTAATCATAAGAGTGTATTTCAGAGTTCGAAGTTTGAATTCAGTAAAGTATTACCTGCTTTACTATTATTATTCTATTGAGTGTTTGTTACATTCCATACCCCATGCTGAGTCCTTGACTTACCCAATTATCCATTATTTAACCTGTTTTGGTACTGTTGTTCTGAGAATGCAGGACAAGCAAACAAACAAACAAACAAACAAACAAAAAACAGAACAAAAACCCCTGAGGCTTAGAAAATTTAGCTTTCTTGCCCATGGTTCCATAGTCAGGAGGAAATTGATTGTTTTAAGTCTCACACTCTGAGGCAACAGCTTTGTTAGAACATAAACCAGAAACCTAAAGAGCAGGGATAGATAGATAGTTCTCTTGCTTATAGGACTGTGCTTATAGATTGTGTCTGCAAAGGTGAGGAGGTAGTTGCTGGAGAGGGAATGATAAAGTATTGAATGGGTCTAGTTTCCAAAAAATTCCTCTTAGGCTTAGGCACAAATTTCTAATTGTCAGAGGCAGATTGTATCACTTCATCATTAGAAGCAAGAGTGAGAAAGAAAAAAATGTATGACTTTAAATAGTGTAAAGATAGACATTAAAGTTACTGTTTTTCATTGGATGGGGTTACATTCATAACAGTTATTTTTTGAGAATTTATTCTATGCCATACACGCTTGTAGGTGATATATGATGTGTTTTACTTACTGTATCCTATGGGATAGGCACTATTATCCTAGTTTACAAAAAAAAAAAAAAAAAAGAAAACCAGGCTTAAAGAGTTAAATAGCATGCCCGGTATCATGGTTTGCAAATGGCAGAAGTGAATTAAAAATTGAGCCTGACTGACTCCAGATCTTGATTTCTCAAACTCTACCAACTCCAGAGAGCACTGGTGTCTAAATTTGAAGAAAGCAGAGAAGATGAAGGAGGAGGGAAGCTAGGGCACAGTGAAGAGACTGGTGACACTGGAGACAGACTTTCCTGTTTGATAATATTTACTAAGGCTATATTGTGAGTGACATAGGTTCACACATGAGGGGCCCTGAAGAGAAAAAGGTGTAGAAAGACCTTAAAGTGGTATGATTAATGTCTGACTAGTGCGAGCTCTCTCCCAGCTTCCACATTCAATCAATCATGAAGTACTTCCAGTTCTTTCTTTTTTAGTTTCCCACCTATGTCTCTTCATATTCTCTTCTGTTACTATAATCCAGGCTACCAGTATCACTTACTCTCCAATTCTTGCCTCTCTCCAGATTATTCTCTTCATTAGCAAAGGGTTCTCTTTCTAAAGTGGAAATTCAATCAGAATACTCTCTGCTTTAGCATTTCATGACTTCCCAAATTCCTCACGCTAAAGTCTGAACTTGTTTTCACAGTTTATTGAATCAATTCATCTTTTAATGTTGGACTTTTATTCTAAATCTTTATTATAACAAACAAACCCTTGATGAATATTTCTATATGTCTTTATATAAATCTCAAACTCTTGAATCACAGGGCCAAAAGTCATGCTCATTATTTGAGCCTGTCTTTGATCTTGAGGAATCAGTCGCCATCCTGGATACTGGCCAGGCATCTTAGGCTGCTCCATTATGGTCACAGTCATAGTCAGTTTTCGTCCTAAGACACACATTAGGACATACCAGTCAACAGGGATGAAATACTAAGGAGGCAAGAACAATAAATCATTAGTTAATGGTGTAGAGACCTATTCATTCTTATCTCTACTATTATACTGAAATGGGAAAGATATGAGAAGGAAGTGGCAAACACAATGAAGGTTTACCAACCATGCTTTGCCCTCAAGGAAGGCATCTAGGGAGATCTCAAGGAACACTGTGAGGAAAGTATTTTGTAGTAGAGGGGGCAGTGGAAGCTAAGAGGAGCTATGGAATGTGGAAGTAGAGTGGGGTGTAGAAGAAAGAAGGGGCACGGCAAACGCATTTCAGTGATGCTAAGCGTCTTCTCAGGCTAAAAATGGTGCATTGGAAGATAGCCCCTCAGAAGACAGATTCATAACAGAAGGCAGGGAGAAAGATACCACCTCCATTTTCTCAAAATGATCTTTAAGATAATCATCTCTATCACTTCAGTTTCTCTTTATTATCTTTCTCAGAAGGGGAAGAAATTAGTAGACACCAAATAAATCAGAAATACATGCATGGAATTTGAGGAAAACAGTCAAGATGATTTGAAATAATCAGTAGAACTAGGCATTTAGTAGGAAATAAAATAAGTGGTTTTGAGAAACCAATCAAAGTTGGATGTGCTAGGTGTTAGAGATGTTGAGAATAAGAAAGAAAGGAATCTAAAGATAGCCTACAGGAAAGTAAAAGTGGAAAGAAAGCAGGAAATCTGCCAGCATTTAAAGAAATACGCATATATATTAGCAGAAAAGATTGAAGATGTATTCTTAACTCCACTTCATCTTCTTTGGACTTCTTTTTTTTTTTTTTTTTTTTTTTTTTTTTTTTTTTTAAGATTTTATTTATTTATTTGACAGAGAGAGATCACAAGTAGATGGAGAGGCAGGTAGAGAGAGAGAGAGGGGGAAGCAGGCTCCCTGCTGGGCAGAGAGCCCGATACGGGACTCGATCCCAGGACCCTGAGATCATGACCTGAGCCGAAGGCAGCGGCTTAACCCACTGAGCCACCCAGGCGCCCCTTCTTTGGACTTCTTGTCTTTCCCTTTCCACTCCTATAACATAGTTTAAACTTGTAAACTCATGTTTTGAAATTAGAGACAGAATATATATTCTTCTCAATAATATAGAGGAGAGAATAAGTTTACCTAAGCTGATGTTATTGGGGAAGACTTGAAGATTGAGAAGCAAAACCAGCTGAGGTCATCTAGTCAAGAACATCTCTGTGCCCTGTGCCCTGTGCCCTCAAGGCTTTAGTGATGCACCTTCCCTCTTGAATAGATGAGCTCACTGCTAACCTCAATAAGGACTTACAGATCTTTAAATAAGCTGTTGGCTGAGAAGTATATTCAAATTTATGAAAAAGGGCATATTGGTTTGCAGAAGAGGAAGGATAAACACCTGAGCAATATTGAACACCAAATATGAAACATTTATGGGTATATAAAGTTGAGCAGCAGTAGGTGGCAGAATGATGCATGAGACCCAAACAGCAACGAAAGGAAGATGGCGTGCTGCTTACTTAAAGAGAAATGGGGAAATAGTTGCAAGAAGGAAAGTGGCCAGATCACCCAGGGAGCATGGACCAAGACCAGACCAAGTCTCCTCCAGGAGACAAGGAAGCTTGTGTGCAAGAGTCAAGGAACTGTGTGGGCAGGACTCAGGAATATGTACTTTTTCCATGTTTCCAAAGAGTTTAGAGAGAATATTAGGAGAATAAGCTCCAGTGGCCTGAAATCATAGACTTGGTCTGTTTTCCTTTGTAGAATGGGTCCAGACCCATCCTGAGACTCACAGAACTCTTTCTGGACAGTCTCTTCCCTCTTACCACTATTCATCATCCTCTGCCCCCCCATCCAGCAGTTTATAAGTTCTACCCACTTTCCTTCTTTAAAATGTTTTAAATTCACTCAATAGTATTATTAGTCTAGTTCAGACTCTTATTTATCACTGCTGTTGATGCAATACTCACATCGACGGCTGCAGTCAGACTATTCTCTTAGGGGAAATCACAGTACATCTTATTGGCTCCCTGCTTGAATTTCCCCAAACGTTTTCCATTGTTTTCAGGATCATGTTTCACATTATGACATACAAGGTCTGTTTTGATGTAGCCCATACATAGTTCCATTTCCATTGAGCACCACACCTTGCCAAATCCACACACATATACATGTGTTTCCATGCACGTATACCCACACATGCACACTGTGTGGACCCTGTTAGACCACTGAGCTACTTGCTGTTCTCTAAATAGACTGTGATTCATCTTGTTATAGCACATGCTGCTTTGGCCAGGCAAGCTGTTAGCACTCTTTTCCACTCCTTGAAATCTAAGCTTCAGTGTAACCTCTTCCTGGAAGGTACCTCACAGTGTAGTATCTGGTGATTATCTCTGTCTCAAGCCTGGTCATAATCTATTAAAAATTGGATGTTACCTCATCTGTCCTCCACCATGTGGCTTAAGTGTGTGGAGAGCAGAGATCTCTCTCTGCACATCTTTTGAGCCTGTATTGTAAATGGACAAATCAAACACATTTCAAAGAAAAACATTTTTCTTAAAATTTTATACAGTTTATGTATGATCCTGAGTTGGATCTTACAGTGGAGTAGAGGAAAAGAAAGCTATAAAGAACATTATTGGGATCATTGATAACATTTTTAAAAAGATTGTATTTATTTGAGGGAGAGAGAGAGAGCATGAGTGTGAGAGCATGGGGAGCAGGAGGAGGGGCAGAGGGAGAAGCAGGCTCTCTGCTGAGAGGGGGAGCCTGATGTGACCTGGGGCTCTGTCCCAGAACCCTGGGATCACATCCTGGGCCGAAGGCAGATGCTTAACTGTTGGAGCCACATAGGTGCCCTGAGATAACATTTTAATAAAGACTGTGGATTAGATATTAGTATTGTATCAATGCTTAAATGCGTTTTGATAATTTTGTAGCTATGGAAGACAATGTCCTTGTGCCCAAGAAATACACAAAGATACACTCTATAATAAATTGGTGTGATGACTCCAACTTATTCTCAGAGGTTCGTTAAGAATACATAGACATACATGGGAGCCTAGGTGGCTCAGTGGGTTAAGCCGCTGCCTTTGGCTCAGGTCATGATCTCAGGGTCCTGGGATCGAGCCCCGCATCAGGCTCCCTGCTCAGTGGGGAGCTTGCTTCTCCCTCTCTCTGCTGGCCTCTTTGTCTACTTGTGATCTCTCTCTCTCTGTCAAATAAATAAATAAAATCTTAAAAATATATACATAGACATATAGAGAGAAATTCCTGCTTTTGCTATTGGATTTTAGTTATATCTAGATTCATTTAATTGCCTGGAATGTTTTCATTTCTCTTTAGTCTCTTTATCTGCAGTTTAATGGCCCTAAGGACATGAGCCCTTTTTCAGTATTCCTGTAGTGCTCTGATGAACAGGACGTAAGATCTGCTGTTGAGAAACCACTCATATACCACAAATAATGTTCAGTTGAGTGGGTGAGCTGCAGTTTAGTATACAGGAAAAAAGAAGAGAGAGTGATCCAGGAGACCTGGGTCCTCACCTTGGCTGTTCATTAAGTAGCTATATGACCAGTGACAAGTCATTCAATTCCTCTTGTTGGTGTCATGGTTTATGAAAAGAAGGTTGGACTATATGACTTCTAAGGTTCCTGTTAGTCCTAAAGCTATATGTCTAAATATATAGTGCTTAGAAAGAAAGATAACAGCCCAAGACTTGTTCATAATACAGTATGAAAATAAAAGGAAACAATAACATGAATAATTAGCCAAAGCAGACAGGTACAGATAATATTCTCTTGTTGCCTGGGATGGAAGGGCTGTCCTTTCAAAGAAGAAGCACTACAACCAGTCCATGAAAGTCCTAAGTTATCGTAGACGAAAGAAAGAAAAACAATGATGGAAAAGGAATGCAATGACTCTCAGAAATTTGACAAACTGTCATATATTCATAACAAGGAGCACTATACAGTTATAATGAAAAACTCAGGGCTACATGTAACAAACTGATGAGGCTCAAAAGAATATTTTGCAAAGGGGCACCTGGGTGGCTTATTCGATTAAGCATTGGATTCTTTTTTTTTTTTTTAAGATTTTATTTATTTGACAGAGAGAGAGAGAGAGAGATCACAAGTAGGCAGAGAGGCAGGCAGAGAGAGAGGAGGAAGCAGGCTCCCTGCTGAGCAGAGATCATGACCTGAGCGGAAGGCAGAGGCTTTAACCCACTGAGCCACTCAGGCGCCCCAAGCATTGGATTCTTGATTTTGGCTCAGATCATGATCTCAGTGTCATAATCTCAGGTTTGTGAGATTGAGTCCCACACTGGGCTCCAAGCTGGTTGTGGAGCCTGCTTAAGATACTCTCCCAATCTCTCTCTGTCTCTGTGCCCCCAAGAATGTTTTTACATAAACAACCAATGAAACAATTTGCAAAAAGTATGTACTGTACCATACTATTTAAAAGTATTATATTATACTGTGTACTATATACATGAAGGAATAACAATAAATTCCAAATTTTAGGCATTAGTGACCTCAGGAAGAAGAGATCATTAATAAAAGGAAGAAGTGTAATAATTTTGGAGACTGTTGGACAAGAAGCATTCAACTTTAGAATAATTTCTTAAAAGAAATTTGGACCAATTCAAAAATTCAAATGGTAAACAAAGACAAAAATGTTGTTTCTTAGATTACTCATTATAACTTTCTGTATATCTTGAATATTTCAAAATGAAAAATCATATCTAATGAGAGAGGGTAGAAGGAGAAGTTGTCTCAAAGTATTAGGGGTAAAATAAAATAGAGAAAGGAGCTAACGAGTGATAAGAAAATAAAACTAGTTATAATGCAAGCAGTGTTTTTGTAAATTTGCTCAAATAACCATGGATGTAGAACCCATTTGCATTCTGAAGGCAGAGAGCTGATACCTTTATGTGTATTAAGAAAAAAAAATGAGCTGCATAGTTCTAGCCCATGCTCTCTGAATTCAGTCATCCAGATTCTAGAGTATAAATCAAGCTTTCTTTTTCTCATGCTTTTTTGCTTAAGTTTTATAAAAAGACGTAGCTTTATTTGGGATATGGTTTTTTTCCTCTTTGGGGAACAGGAGCAAATGTGTTATGTGGCCATTGTTTCTGACAGTTCATTTGTGCAGATGAAACAATCCATTCATTTGGTGAATCCATGGACTCAGTGGCTTCCACTTTGTACTTCTTGAAAAATATACAGCATTTCAGGCCCCTGGATTTACATTCCACAGACTTTCTGGTATAATGGAATAGTTTCGGGTCCCTCGAGGGCAAGCATATGGCTCTGCAGGAGTGTTGATGGCTTTCCTACGATGCGGGCATGTGCATTTCTAAATGTTCTCACTTGGAGCAGTTCTTTAAAAAGCTCTTTGACGTATAATGTGGGAAGAAATTCTTCTCAATGATCATTTTTGGGGAAAAGTTGCTTGTAAACTCAGGTCTAGGGCTAAAATGTGGCCAGCTCATCTTTTCTTTCAGGCAGGTTGCTTCTAAAGTGACAGTAAGTGGTGTTTGTAGTAGCAATTTGATGTGAACCTTTCTTTGGAACAAACATCTGCAAAACTCTATTTTCCCCTTCTGAGTCCAATTAAGGCATTAGCACACTGAGAATTAACAGAAAATAATAAAACAGAAAAAAAAAAACCAGAAATAAAAAATAATACAACAGAAAGTGTGGGCAAGAGTTTGTCATTTAACCGTGGCCTCACTTTGTCCCACAAAAATACAATGCCCTATCATGTTTGATGATGTTATAGTAGGGGTCATTCTTACATAACTCCGTCAGGGGTACAACCGCACTGCTGCCGCCAGGGCTCTGCCCTGTCTGTACCATCTGGTAGCTGTGAGCAGCCTGACTGCTTTCGGGACAGATGCACTATGAGTAAACAATCAGTGGCAAATCTATGACATTCGTGGATAAAAATTCAATATTATGTTCATGACTATGAAAGATATATGCCTATGTATAGAGGAAGACCTTGAGTACAGGATAAAGGGTTTAAATAAATGGTTGATTAATGAGGGAGTATAAATATTGCTTTCAGCACTAGTCTGCTTACAGTTTCACAGCCAGAGATACCGGACAAGCCATCCGTTGATTAGGGAAGGCACTCCATTCCTTCTCCAGGAGCCTTGATAGGATGCCATGTTTTCTCATCCTTGGAGATGACTGGCTGGAACAAGGCTTATGAGGAAGAAATAAAAGGTCAGAAAGCTTAATTTTCCTTTCAATTAGGTGACAGAGAAATGGCACAGAGAGAGGTTGTTCACTAGACTGAGCTATGTAAGAGGAAAATGGCTGAAGAGATTGATTTTTTGTTGGAATTAATTACTCTTTGCTGTGCCCTAAAAGGAAAGTAATTTTGTAGCCATTATCTTATAATGCCTTTTTAAATAGTCAGTTCTCTGCATGTCTGTCTGCTTCACTATGAAGGAGGGAGCTGTAAGCCTCTGGAAAACAGTGTCTGATGGGTTCAGTGACTGACTTCTGAGTTGAATTGTTGAAACAGTTGTGTAGGACTCTGAAGAGAGCACCAAACAGTCTAATTACCTCAGAGCCCCAGGGGATCAGAGTGCCCTATCATCTCCTGATACTGCTCCAATTTACCTGTGGAATCAATCTCTGCCTGCGCTTTTCTTTTACATTATTGTTCTCTAATATTTTTAAAACATGGGATGGTGGCTTGAGAATGAGTTTGGAAGTCTGACTGCTTAGTTGAACTCACTTCTTCAAAATTTACTAGCTTGGGAGACATAGAAACTTATTTTACCTTTATGAGCCTCAGTTTCTTCATCTGTAGAACGGAGAAGACAATGTTATCGAACACATTGTATATTAGTTGGGATGCCTTCTGCTGAAAGTTGATAGGAGACCCCAGTTCATGTTGGCCTACTCAGTAATGAAATCTATTATCTCACACAAGTGGACATTAGGAAGAGCGTTTGGTTCCGGGGAAGTATGATCAATGGCTCAGTAATGCCACTCAGGACCCATTTTCTTTCTTCTTTTTTTCTTTTTTCTTTTTTCTTTTTCTGTCTCCACTGGTCCATCTTATGGTAGCAGTGTGGGTTGCATTAACTCCAAATGTCACATTCTGGGGTACTGATGTGATATGGAAGGAAAGATTATCTCTTTCTTGCACATACTTTTTAGGAATAAGAAAATCATTTCTGAAAGCACCTCAGGAGACTTCTTTTCATATCTTATTTGATAGGCTTTGGTCATATGCCCATTCCTAAATCAATGCTGAAAAGAGGAATGGCATTACAATGAGTATCTTAGGATAATCACTTAGAAAGCAACCACCATGACTGCCACACAAAGGATTTTGTTAGGTATTCAATGAGCTACTTCATCTAAAGTACTTCAGACAATCTCAGGCACAAAATAAACTGTCAGTAATTAATCTCTATTATTAGCCTTTGACTGATTTACTAATTTAAACTGATGTAAAATTATAGCTATTATTTGATATGTTTCTCTAGGAACATTTTGTTCCAAAGAGCTAGGAGGCTTTAAATCAGAAAAATATTGAAAGGTGAGTTTGCATACTTTGATGAGCTGAATTAGGAATACATTTTGTGTGCTTGGGTACTTTCATGGAAATTCATACATTTTTTTAATGAGGGGAGTTACATCCTTAGGATTTTAGCTGCTTTTGGGACTGGGCAGTTAGGGAAACTAACAAAAAGAAGAAAAAGAAGAGCAAAACAAAATCTCTCAACCACAAGTTGGCCCAAACCCCTTTCTTTCCTTTAGTGCAGTGAGTTAGCTGATCTTTATGGTTCTTGAGGCCCCCGCCAAAGACTTCAGAGGGTCTCCTTTCTCCCGGTGCCCTCTCACTATCCTGTGATTTTCCCAGTATAAAAACTGCGGGTCCAGAACAATACCAAGTAGAGCTTGTTTTGTTCCAGGCGGTAGGGGAGGTATTCCTGCAAACAATCACTGTTGTTCTTGCGTTGTCTCCAACTCCTTCAGAATTCTAACCACAGAATGGAGAAAGAGAAGGAATAGACTCAAGGGTTTAAGATTGTTTGGTGTAGACTGAAGCAGGAATGGAAGTGAGCTGCCTTACAAATCATTCTTGAGGAGCTCCAAGGTGAAAAAAAGGATCTGTTCATCACAAATAATGAAGTGCCATGCCATGAATTTTCCTCCTTCTGTACATTTTATTTGTCAAGAGGATAAATTTCAAATAGGAAATAGATTATAGCTTGACCTCAGGGTTCAAGTAAGGGTCCAATTTGACTGCAAACTTGAAGATACTTCATAGGTATTTTCTACATCTTGTGTGATCAATATACAAGATTGGCTGGGGCAAGCAAGCCTTGTACCTTCTTCCATGACCTCTTCCACCAAATCAGGCTCATAACAACAAGGGGAATTTCTTGAGCTTAGTGATGGGAAGTTTGGTTGAAAGGGGCAATGCAGGTGCTTCTAAAACCCATACCTCAAAAGTGCCAAGACGCTGGCGCCTACAAGATTGGTTTGGGACTCTTACAAGACCAGCCATTCTCTGGGAAGTTTCCAAGAACTTCCTGTTACTAGTCAGGCAAAAAAAGAGAGATGAAGAAAAAGTAAAAACAACTTCATTTCTTTTGGGGAGTTCAGCATAATTTTTGTGGTTTAAGACAGATTCAGAAAATGTTAAGCTTGCAATAAAATGTCACCTTTTTGGTATATCTGTGGGTAGACAGATGGTTACTGGTACTGTTGATGGTGGTGATGAGGTTGTGGGGGTGGTATAGAGAAGATCATTCTTCAGACTTTCTCAGAATACTTTCAATAACTGTTCCCTGACATTAGCAAACTCCTATTGATTCTAAATTTAATTAGTGGCCTCTCATTATGGTGTTGTGTTGAGCTTAGTTGCATAATCATGTCCTAGTATCCTCTCAAATATTTAAATACCGTATTAATAAAAAAAACTATATCTAATACATACTCACGGGATTACTATGTTCACTACTTTCTTTGAAAGTATAGAAAAGAAAGGTATCTAAAAGAAAGCCTTTTTTGTTACTGCATAATCTCCTAAAAGCCTTTTTTTTCAGGAAGGAAAAGAATACTGTTAAATGTCTTAGCTACTGCTGGTTGAGCTACAGCTTAGGAAGCTCTCCTCTTTCCTCTTTGACAAAGTTATTCAAGAAATGTTGTCTCTTAGTAATAAATGTTTTGTCTCCTTTGCTGACCACAGTACTGCTTTTCAAAACTCATAGTAGTACTTAATGTACAGGATTCTCACTGTATTTTAATGTAAAAATAACAAGAGAAAACCAATTCTGAAAACCTGTTCAAGACATTATATAATGCATTTTAAAATAGTCCTTAAAAAAAATAAAATAAAACAGAGTTCTCGTAGTGATTGGCTCTCTCTCAGGAAGGAGAAAAACAATACTGTTGACCTTGGTAACCAGAAGTTTACCAACATCTTTCTGTCTATTTAAGCCTCCTCCTTGACTTTCTCCACTCCCCAGACACACACAATCTCACACACATTTTGTAATTGTAAATGAGTGGTCAGTTTGTTTGGAGATCTGCTGTAGTCAAGCCAGATGCATAGAAAATAGATCAATATAGAAGAAAGAACGATCTTCAGAAGAGCATATTTACTATAGCCTCCAGCAAGGACCTTCAGTAGGAGTGTGGCTAAAATCTAAGATCCTTATATCACCACATAATTAAGGAATCTCAATTAGTAAACTAGAATGCATGAATTTCCTCTTCAATATAATTCAGGATTAAATTACCATAGTCATATCTAGTATTCATTCATTCATTCATTCATTTATCCTATTTATAGTAAATATAGATTGACCTTAAAATATCTGTAAGTTACTTTTTGGGAACTGGGGATGCAAAGATGAATATACATACTCCCTATTGTTGGGTGTTTCCCTGGGGATAGAGGAAGGGAGATACCAACTCGCAATAGAGTGCAGTAAATGCAGTGATAGAAATTTGAAGAGGGAGCTCTCAGTGCCTAGAAGAGAATAAGTAGTTATCATAACTTAGAAGTGATCAGAAAAGAATTTGATGCAGAAACTACTATCTTAACTATACAGTACAGTATGAGTAAAGAGATAGTCATAAAAAAGGGGTAATCTAAGGAAAGAAATTCAAGCTTCCAGGATAGTTTATACAGAAATCATGGAGTTAGGAATAGCCTCATATATGGGAGATTACAAGCAGTTCCATGTTATCAAAAGCATCTGTCAAGGAGGGGGGTATTAACAGATAAGACTATAGGAGAAGACAGTAGACCTCTGAGGTCCTTCCTGTGACTATCTAAAAGCTTATGGGAAATTAGGAATCACAGAATTGATTAAGCAAATGTGTGACATGGCTCAATTTTTGTTTTCAATACATTATTCTCTGTAGAAGATAGATTTAAGCAATGAATGATATGCTAGTGAGTGTTTAACAGCCTCCTGTTTGAAAACAAATTCTTGACGCTAGATTTGCCAATTTCCAAGATGTAAATACTCCCACCATGACAGATTTTAAGCTACTAGCTTGAAGCCACTGAACCCGGAGTTAGGAAGAGAGGAGCACAGCTCTCAGGAGCCAGGACAGCCCACTCCATCCCATCAGTAGTAGTTTGGAGGAGCTAAGACACATTAGGAGGCTTGCATAGTTCAGGTGAAACAGGCTTAAACTAGAGGAAAGGCAGCTGAAGAGAGAGGAATAGCTTGGCTGGCCTGGGAATTGTTCTCATAGGGAGGATGGTAAGTGAATAAAATGACTCCCAGGTTTCTAATTTGGATCACTAGCTTACTTGCCAAGTAGAAGGGAGAAATCTGGTAGGAAGTATGCTTTAAATAGAGGAGGCAGTCAAGAATGAAAAATCCTAGAACATATCCCATCAGTGTTGGCACATGTGATTCTGGATGGATTCTGGGAACTAAGAAAGAGGTGGGTATTTGGAGAAGGAGGATACAAATAGGGGTTACTGGTCTCTGGGTGATGATTAAAAATGTGAGTGAGTAGGATTCACTAGGGGAGTATAGAAGCAGATGAGTAAAGTAGACTTTAGAGTAGAAGACTTTCCCGGTTGCTGTGGTACAGTATCCTGGTGTGCCTTAGATTGGTTGCAAGTATACAGACATGTTGACTCCTTTAACTTTGAGGTTGCTACTTGGTGTTTTGGGACCACAGAGCAGAGCTCGGGTGTCAGAATCCCAGGACTAACAACCTACAACCACAAGTGGCTTTTTCATTCCCCTGTCCATATGCTGTAAGAATGTTATCATCTTTTATGTGTTACTTTATGTGGAAAAACAAGTGAAATGCTAGCATATTTTGCAACCACAGAATATATCCTCATTTAAGGGAAAGGTAAAGGAAAATAATCTTTAGGAGGAAACTAAAGATCAGAAAGGGTTGAGAACCTGGGAAGAGTAATATCAAGGAAACTAAATATTTAAATTTGCAGAATGAACCTTCTTGTTGATGATCAGTTACCAATGCATGTCGGTTCATTTGCATATCATCTGTTTCATTCATTTATTTATTCATTAGTAATTCATAGTCACATGCATATATCAAGTCCCTGTGAAGCGTCAGGTGCTGGACTTTTTGATCATTGGTTGTTGGTTTGGTTCTGGTTGGTAGCATAAAGCAAATGAACGTTGCAGCCAGGGAGAGAACAAAATTAGTCTTAACGATTTAAAGATCTAGAGATCGTCTTAGCATTCCTACCATTTGAGGGAAGGTGAGGGTGACAGAGGGAGGAGTGGTCATCTTCGGAGGCAGTTCCGAAAGATCAAGGGGATTCCTTCTGGCGTTTTGATAAGAAACCCCCTTTAAGTTACTTATTTCTACAGGGAATACTTCTTGAGCACATACTTTGGGTCAGACATAAGACTGAGAATTCAGTACACAAAACAGAGAAAATCTTTGCCCTTGTGGAGTTCACATTCTAGAAGCAGGAGATAGACTATAAGCAAATGAGTAACTATAACATTCAGGTTGTTAGATGGTGATGAGCGTCTGGGAGAAAAATAAGGCAGGAGAGGGAGGAAGAATGGCTGGGAGAAACTGTAATTTTAAATAAGGTGGCCCAGGAAATTCTAACATACACTAATTTACTGAGTCACAATAACCAAACTCATCCAGGAACCCACATGAAAATCTAACGCATTTTTCTTTCCCAAGGAAACTTATTCTCACTTAACCCTCCAGGAACCCTCCAGGAACTGATTTTATATCCCAGTACTGGCGCATGAGTCCATGAGCTTATTTTATACTTGTATTAGTTAATGACTGAAACTTTTTTTGCTCATTGTTCTAGAATGTGAATACCTTGCATCAAACTCTATGTGTTAAACAAATGGAACACTGAAGTGTCCCTAAAATAGTCTTTGGTCTCTTCTGGCTTTGATGTGGAGTATTTTGAGTATCTTAAATTTTATTGTCTACATTGTCTTACCTTCTTTGTACACTTTTATTTCTGTAAAAAGGCCTACTGACAATTTTATTTCCTCTGCCGATAATTTTCGCCCAGAACCTAGTTGTTTTCCTGGCTGAGAGCTGACGGAAGCCAAATCCTGATTTGCTAGCTTCACTGTGCCTGAATATGCTGGGATCTCGCTGGAAAGCTGCTTGTGTGAGCCTGTGCTGTGGGGCGTCTACGACAGAAGGGGCAGTGGTTATAATGAGGTCCCTCTGGTCCTTTGAAAATTAACCTCCTTTGGATGGCATTCAAGACAGATTTGTATTGCACTGAGTTTGTCAAAACAGGTGTACCTCGTTTTACCCAAGTGTATATTTATGAAAGAGTGAATGAAATCAGGTTTGGTAAGTCAAATCTCATCTGAGATACTCTGATGAAAATCACTGAGAAATGACACCTTTTGGTGAAACCTGTTGGGAAGTGAATAATTGACATCAAATTTATCTTAGCACAGTCACAGATTCATGTATTAGGGGTATGTCCGTTAGTGTTGTACCTTTAGTGAAAATTTTGGGAACACCGAGTTATGTACCCGTCATTATGATAGTCGAGGCTTTATTACATGAGATGTTTCCTTGAACAGGAGTCTTTTAGCTAGAACAGGGGTCAGCAAAATTCTTCTGTAAAAAAACAAACAGCAAATATTTTAGGATTTGCAAGCTACAAGGTCTCTCTGTTGCAACTACTCAGCTCTTCCACTGGAGTGCAAATGTAGCCATAGACACCATGCAAATGAGTAAGCATGGCTATGTTCCAATAAAACTTTATTTATGGATACAAAAATTTGAATTTCATGTAATTTTTATGTGTTGTGAAATATTCTTTTGGTTTTTCTTTCAACCATTTAACAATATAAAAAATATTCTTAGTTTGTGGGGCCTACAAAAACAGATGGTGAACTGGATTTGGTCCATGGGTTATAATTTGCCAACTCCTGAGCTGGAACTTCATGTTATTTGGGGTATTGCTCACACATCATTTTACCCAGGTTTACATGATTTTTGTTTAGTGGAGCATTGTTTTTACATCTGTATAATTAATGGATGAAAGTTCTTACATTTCCTCTGTACTTTTAGACCAGTTATGTAACCTTTCTGATTCAGTTTCTTTACTTGCAAAATGGGGAGGATGATACTCGCCTCAAGGAGGTGATAGGCAGCTTAAATTATATGGTGTTTGTAGTGAAAGCAGCACAGTTCTGTTCATAGTACTCACTCTGAAAAGTA
The DNA here is from genome assembly GCF_009829155.1 of Mustela erminea. Lineage (NCBI taxonomy): Eukaryota > Metazoa > Chordata > Mammalia > Carnivora > Mustelidae > Mustela > Mustela erminea. The sequence goes on along the minus strand of NC_045631.1, from coordinate 53,239,264 downwards.
ACATTCAGTGTATGACAGTAGGCACATAAGAAAGGGTAACATCTCATTTTCTCTCTCATTGGAAAAATCTCTTGCTGTTGGATTAAACCTACATACACACAGGCACATATGTGGCCAATAAATTAGAGGATGACTAGTAGTCAAGACCGTAGTCCCTCTTGCTATTGTGGGTTGTCTTTTTTTCCTGTGTGGTTGCTTTTAAGCTACAGAGGTTTGCCCCTCATGACTTTGCTGTCCATTTGTGACTAGGGCATCAAGCTGGCAGTGTCAGTCGGCCTTTTCTGTTGGTAGATGTGTTAACTTGCCATGCTTGATTAAGGTGCAGCTACATAGCTACATGGGGAGACCTCCTAATTTTATTAGCCAATATATCAGACAGTCAATTTCCCTTTAATAGAGGACCCTCTGAGTTCCCTTTTACCAGTCACAAGGCATTCTGAAATACTGGTTGCTGTTGGTCATCGTTAAATTGTAAAGGGCACAGTTTGAAGGCCTTTTTATTCCCTGACACTTTTTCTCTTCCCGGAATATGTATGTTAGGTCACTTCGATACATTTTTAGATGGGTAGGAAAAATTCACCCTGGACAACTTTATCCTGGATTAGAGGCAAAAAAATGAAAAAATACATGAGGGATACAAGTCAATATCACAGCAGGGTGGTGAGAACATTTTTTGGAAAATACAACTCATAGAGGACCCTACAGGTAGAGCAAGGAATAGGAAGGTCTGGAGATCTCAAAGGCACAGTGACATCTGCACAAGAAGAGGCAAATTGGAGTTGGATTTTTATCATCCACTTTTGCAAGTTGGGGTACTGCTGTAACAGCTGTGGTTCTATCTGTTCTATAGATATAATATCTAATGTATATAACTTGGTTTTTGTTAGCAATATAATAAACATGCAGCAAAACCCCCCAAATACATTGTATTTGTGGCATTAAATGTACATATATTATAAAATACATATTACATAGTATAGACAGTAAAGCCACTACCAAGGGATAACATAAAATATTAAGTGTGTGGGTTTCCCACTGTCCAGGGGCCTGGGGCCATAAAGATGAGTGAGGAGGTGGTACTAGAGACTGCTGTTTTATGGCCACCAACAAGGAATTGCTTTACTTTAACATTCCTTCCAAGTTTGATCACTTCTTTTCACTAGATTCCTGCCCACAGACAGCTGGATTATAGTTAAGAATTATTTTCACCAAGTCTATAAAAGCTGAACCTCTACTTTCAGACCATGGAAGGTTGTTTCAGTCTTAGTACCCAGGAGGTTATAGTCACAAGTCTCCCTGCTTTCTGTATCTACCTTCCAGTTCAGCTTGGAAAGGAAGAATCAGCTGAGACATCCCATCTCGTTAATGATGGGGAAAGGCTCTCAGGGGTCGAAAAAGGTGAAGTTGCTCAGGAGTTAGCAAACTACTGGGCAACGGAGTCATGGTCCAAAAAATAATACATGTTGGTGAGGATGTGGGGAAATACAAACTCTTGCACACTGCTGGTGCGACGGTAAGGTGGTGCGGCTGCTACTGAGAAGAGTATGGCGGCTCCTCCGAAAAATCAAAGCAAGAAGGACCATGTGATCCAGCAGGTCTACTTATGGCCGTGGCTCCAGAAGAGTTGATAGCAGGGACTTGCACAGATGTTTGAACACCCATGTTTCTAGTGGTATTCACAATAGCTGAAAGGTGAAAGAAACCCAAGTGTGCCTCTGTGGATAAATAGATAAACAAAATGTGGTCTATATAGATAATAGATTATTATTTAGTATTAAAAAAGAAGGAAATTCTGACACATACTGCAACATGGATAAACCTTGAAAACATTATGCTAAGTCAAATAAGACAGGAATAAAAGGACAGCTGCTTTATAACTCTTCTTTTATGAGGTACCAAGAGTAAGTAGTCACATTCATGGAGACAGAAATTAGATTGGTGGTTGCCAGGGGCTGGGAGAGAAGGGAATGGGGAGTTCATGTTTGATGGAGACATGGTTTCGGTTTGGGAAGATGAAAAGTCTGGAGATAGATGATGGTGATGGTTGCACAGTAATGTGAATGTACTTAATACCAATGAAATGTACACTTAAAAATGAGTAAATTGGTAAATTTTGTGCCTTGTGTATTTTACCACAGTGGAAATAAATGAGAGAGAGAATGAGAGAGAAATGTTCCAAATCAACCAGTGTTGGGCCATAGGGACAATGGAACAGAAACATGAAGTTCAGAACTAGGCTAAAGTTAAATTCTCCAGAGGAAATGCTATGTATTTAGTGTCTGCAAGCTGGGGATTAAATATTTCATCCCCACCTCTCTTTTTTGGGCAGAGAGCTGAGTTTAGGCAGGGAAAAAGAAATCATTGTGAAACAATCTGTTGTTAAAAATGTGTGTTTGGGTCTTTTTTTAAAGGTTATTTACTTATTTATTTGAGAGCGAGAGAGAGCATGCGTGCATGAGCAGGGGGGTGAGGGGCAGAGGGAGAAGGGCTGGGGATCCCAGGACTCTGGGGTCATGGCCTGAGCTGAAGACAGGCACTTAACCTACTGAGCCACCCCAGGACCCCAAGTGTTCTTCTGGTTCAGGACACAGCCTATCAAATTGCTGGATATGGTCTACTAAATGCCATGGTGTATGGTACATATGAACGAGGAAATTCTATTCTAGAGTAACTTGGTATGCTGAATGATAAGAAGCTTCTAACAGGAAAACAAAACAAAACAAAACAAAAAACAACCCTTGCATAATGCATATATGTTTTCTGGTGTTACCGGACTCAGTTACCCTCAACTCCTTACTTTCTCTCAAATGTCCTACCGCATACTGACTCCCAAATGCACCTAGCTATCACCTGTCTTTCAGAACATTTTGTTTTACCGTAAGGATGGTGTGAAATATATGATCTGAAGGTTGCCAGGTCCTCTTTTGTGGTGAAAAGATATTCTCTTAATGTTCACAAAGTCTTTGATCATTCCCAGTGATTCTGACCAGTTGACGTCATCATGAAGTGCAGTCCCAGCGCCAGCTCTGAAAGCAAAGACAGACGTGGGGGGCCGTGGAAGGCGGTAGGACGGGGTAATAAGGGAGCACACATCTTGTGCTTTCTTTCATTGCTTCCTTCTCTGTCTCTGCCCCTCTCTTTCTTCTTTATTTGCTCTTTTTAAGGAAAGATTCTTTAAATAAAGAATAAATATGAGTAAAAGAGATGGTAGTAAAGAGAAGGGTGAGGGTGGAGAAAAACACTAGGGTGTTTTTATTTTATTTTATTTTTTTTTCTATATAGCACTCTGGGAAGTTTTGAAGGAAAAAAAAAAAGATTTAAGAAGTGATACTTTTGAACTTCAGCCAAAAGCAAGCCATCAAAATGGGACACTGTCCCTTTAAGTGCAAGCCTGCACAAACGAAAGGAAATTAATTAAGTATCCGACGCTGGTGTGGCGCCATGGAAAGAATACACAATCTAGGTCCAGCATGCCAAATCTGAAATGAAAATGAAGGTGATCCGTCATATTTGGCTGTTTTTTTAAGACAGAATATATATTTTTGAAAGTTGACTAAGCAATTACCCAAATTAAAGAAACTAGAAAAGCAAACAGTGGTAAAAATGCTTTAATTTTTTAGAGGGTAAATTAGTTTTTAAAATGTGTGCCTTTTATTATCTTAATACCAAAGAGAAAGAAAAAAAAAAAAAAAGCCAGGGTGTTTCTTAACTCCCTCATGGCGGCATCTAGGAGAATTTATTTACTGCCTCTGCCAATGATAAAGTTTCCAAACTTAGGGAAAACTTAAGGAGGCGCAGGCTGGTTTCTAAGCTCTAAGGAAGAGATGCTTAGGATACATTTCTGAATCTGAGGTTTGTGAAGGGTCCTTTTCCTCCAGTGCGGGGTCCGTGCTCCACTAGCCTGCTTTACATGCCGTCAGCGGCCAGATGGATTCTGTCCCCTACCACCACTCCTTACCCTCTGGATCAGGAAACTTGGGGCCTGCCATCTGGCAGGTAAGGGCAGTCTTGCATTGCTGCGTTTCTGTATTAGTCTCCGGTAATGGCCAGGGGAAGGAATGGGAAGGAATGCTAGGGCTTTAGAAAAGGGTCCTCTCAGGGCAGTGGGACATGTGCCAAGAGGATTGTATGGTCACCTGGATGTTTATGGCCCTTCTTCAGCTTGGAAGAGAATATCAGAAACAAAGCTCCTGGAATTTCATCTTAATTCTCAACATCTTTACGCTTTTTTCTGTACAGTAGGTGGAAGTAGTTGTCAGAAAGAGACACCTTCTAAAATAAACACAGTGTTTATGGAGATTGTTAAAGGGAAGACTCTCTTGGTTTTAAGAGACTATCTATGACAAATGGTCTTGAGACAAAAGGTAGTTTGTCGTCTTTCATAATTAGAAAGGTCTACCAAGGGTCCAACTTCTCCTGTGATCAAATTCAACACTTAACTGTATGTGGTGTTGACTGAAATCTTCACTTCCTATTTTTGACAGTTCTTTCTCACTCTGAAGCTTTATTTTTCCTCATGTAAGTGTAGTGAGAAAGGAAGTTTCTGAGAGATCAAACAAAGGCTTTGGAAATTTTGCTGGCTTTGACTGACCTAACTTGGGGCATGTGCCTATTTAAAAATTCTTCACTGTGTTTGGGGACATGAAATCAATGTATAGGATTACCTTTGTCAAATGTTTCAGAAGCAAGGAGCAGAATTGACTTTATCAGAATTACTTGGGGGGATTTGCTACAAGATAGAGTGGAATATTATGAGTGGAAAAAACAAGATTGCTTGCCTTATAAGTGGCCTTAGGCACCATTAATGTTTTAAATGACCAGTAGTTGCTTCCCAAATAGTTCAGAATTAATGTAGGCAACAAACATCTATCAGCAAACACAATGCAGAAGTATAGTTATTGTGGGGAAATTGTTGGGGGACTGGTGATGATTTTAAAAAAGAGTTTTATACAAATATATAGAAACATGCTCAACGTTTAAGTTATAACTTTAATAGATTTTCAAACTGAGCACAACCATGTAAATACCACCCAGATCAAGGAATAGAACGTTGCCAGGACACATATATGGGCCATATGCTCTGCATATGTTTAGCATCAGTGGATAAAAGTAAACAGTATTCCGAAGAGGTTGTACCAATTTATACTCCCACTTCAAGTTCTAAAAAGTTTGAGTTTCTAGCTAGGCGGCATTCAGCAGAGGAATCTCATAAGTATTTTATTCTTTTCTTGATGATATCTAAAAATCTTTTTGAGACCTATAATTAGTCTACTAAAGAGGATCTCAGTTTAACATTTCTATTCTGATATAGATAAATAAATATAAAAAATATAAATATTTATATTTATAAATTTATAATGTTTATATAAATATAAAATATAGAAAATACTTATATAATATATATATATATATATATTTATATTTATTTATTTTTTTCTTTCACTCTAAATGGAGGGGGTGCCATATATGGTTTCTTGAGTGTGAGTCAAGGTGGTCTTTCTGGGCTTCTGCAAACTTAGATAACTCCCTCACTTCACTTGATTTACCTAATTTCCTGGGATTTAAGGTTCTTAGAAACATGGTATATGGTGATATCCTTTTTCTTCTCCTTTGCGACTTCTAATTTAAATATAGATGATTCATTTTTATTTGGACCTGGAAAGAAGGGATAGAGACTATTTTGGTGCGTTAATGATCTGTAGCTAGGAAGGCTGAGACACAGAGAGGTTAAATAAGTTGCCTAAGGTAAGCTAACCTGTCGGTGACTGAGCTGAGACTAGAAATCTTGAGTGTAACCAGCTGGTAAAAACATTTTTTATGTTTAAAAGTGCATATATTTCTTTTTACTTGAGTCTCCTCAAGTATATGACCCAGAGGGTCACATAGTTGTTAACTCAGGGAAGTTTCTTCCTTTGTTTTTGTTTGCTAGAGTAATACATGCTGGTAGTTTAAAACCTAAGAAGCTGTATCAGTACTTTATCATACCACATTGCCACCATTCTTTTTAGTTCCTTGCTTGGACATCCTACTAATCTCTTCTTGGTTTTCTTCCAGAGTCCAGTTGTGTTAATCCTCTTTTTTACTATCCCAGCAACCTTATAAGGAACAGAATTATTTTCACTTATCTTTTCAAGAAACTAAAGGACTCAGAAAAAAATTATAGTCCCCTGATAGACCTTGAACTGGCTTTAGCCATAGAAAAAACCATAGCAAAGTTCTTCCCCAAAGGAGGAACTAAGTTAAAATGGTTACAGGTGCAGAATTCTAAGATGCTGCGTCATACTCAATGTATAAAGAGGATGTCTGCAAGCTAAATGGGGAAAAAACAAAACAAAACAACTTTGTAATCAATGTAGGGCATTTCTAATCTGGGCTTCGTACCTTCAACCTTTCCACAGCCTCAATTTTGTTATCTTCATAATGGTGACAATATTGCAAGAATTGGAGATAGTAAATATAAAGCACTCAGCCTAATGTTTTACAGTAAGTTTTAGCAATCACTTTTAGTACTATTAGTATTCTTTATCACTGAAGTGAAGTATAGTTCCAGCACATTGATATCTTTTATATTATTAGAGTAATATGCTTATTACTCTATGTAGAAAACTTCTAAAACAGCAGCGTTTTCCCTAAATGCCTAACACTTAATACATTTAGCACAGATGTTAGAAGAACCACAATCTGTTTGTAAGTGCAATTTCAAACAGAAATGTGCCAGAACAGTGGTTCCCAAGTCCAGATGAGCATGAGTATCATCTAGGACTTTTAAAAACATACAATGTTCTGGGCTCCTTCCCCAAAATATTGATGGATATGCCAGTGTGGTGCCCGTGTCTGGAGCCAGACTGCCTTGGTGTGGGTTCCAGCTCTTCCATTACTAGCTGGGTAACTGTGGAGTTATTTAGTTTCCCTGCCTAAATTTTCCCATCTGTAGGATAGAAATAACACTTACACTTGCCTGGTACATAGAAAGAACTCAAAAAATGCTTGCTTTCATTAGGAGGGTAGGAGTCTGTATTAAAACCAAAACAAACTTCCTGACAAATCTGGGAGTCAGCCTTGTTTGAGAACCATTGACCTACAGACAGAATGTGGTGTATGGTATTCTGGATAAAAATTTTACATCTCAAACTATAACCTCTTAAATTCTTTACTCAAATATAAAGAAAACTTAGGTGTTTGAAATTGAGGGAATGAGAGATCTTTAGTCCTGCAAAAATTAAATTACATATGTAGTTGGGGATATATATAAATTTCTGTTTGCAGAAATTACTTATCCATGTGTGTAGTTCTGTCCTTTATGTCATTGCACAGAAGTGACTTCCTTAAAAAGAAAGATGAATGAGAGAGAAACAGTGGCCAGAAGTCCAGCATTATATACTTCCCAGGATTCAAAGTTGATTTATCCTAAGGGCAGAAGCAACTTAACCCAGTGTCAGTTGTGCAGGTTTTTTAGGATGCGTCCTGACCTTTGCATTAGGGATTAAAGAAGCTCCAGCTTAATATTTGAAATATTAGCATCATGTCCCATTTGTGGCCTGTCTGGTTCAGAATTTGTGAATTGTTTTTGATTATTTATTTGGTTCTGCCCTTGCCCTTTTTTAGGTGCTGGGTCTGGAACAGGAATTTCTGTCTTCAGTTTCTGTGTTTGAATCCTTGCCTTAGTTTTTTGCCCTAGAGCCTATAGAATTGCCAGAAGTTGTTTTTCAGACTGTCAGTGCTCTTTCCTGGACCCCACCTTCATGTATGAAATCCTCAATCTGTTTAGATTTCCCTCTCTGCCTGCATCTTTGAACATTATCTGCTCTCACATCCATAGCCTCTGTGTTCTGTTCATGTTTTATAATTTTGGTATTTTGAGTCTTCTCTCCTTTTTACTCAGTTTATGTAGCTAAAGTTTTATCAACCTTGTTGATCTTTTTAAAGGACTATTGATTTTCTTAATTTTTTTCTAATTTTATTACATTTATCCCTGTTCTATTCTTTATTATATCTTTTGTTTTGCATACTTTGGGTTTAGATTGTTCTTCTTTTTTCTTTTACTTAAATTGAAAGATGCAGTTATTGATTTGAGATTGTTCTTTTTTAACAGAAGCATATATTACAAATGTAAATTTCCTCCCCAGCACTGCTTTAAATTCATCCTGTAAATTATGTTGCATTTATTTTTTCTCATTCATATCAGGGTATATTTTATAATTTCTTTTGTAACTTCTTTGACCCATCGGTTATTTGTTAGTTTGTTGTTTAATTTCTACATATGTGTGAATTTCCCAAATTTTCTTCTATTATTAATTTCTAACTTAGTTCTGTGCAGTTAGGAAACATTTTATATGATTTCAGTTCTTTTAAATTCATTGAGGTTTGACTTACGACTTAACATATGTTTATAACATATGGTAACCTAACATACGGTATATCCTGGAGAGTATTCCATATACACTTGAAAATAATGGGCGTTCTACTAATGAGTGACCTGTTCTGTTAAGTCTGTTAGGTCTATTTGCTTTATGTTGTTGGTCAGGTCTTCTACAATGTTGTTGATCTTAGGCCTAGTTGTGTTACCCATTATTTGAAAAAGTATTGAAGTCTCCAGCTATTATCCAATTGTTACATCTCTTCAATTCTATCATTTTTTTGTTTCATGCATTTTGAGGCTCTCTTGTTAGGCACATATATGTTTATGATTGTTATATCTTTCTGATAGATTGACCTTCCTCTCATTTTAAAATGTCCCTTCCTATATTAAAAATATTTTTACTTTCAAATTAATTAAATTGTGCCTGATACTTGTACACTAATATATATTAGTATATCACTCCTGCTCACTTATGGTTGATGGTTGTGGATGCATGGTGTACCTTTACCCCTTCATTCTTTTACTTATCTCTCTGAATCTAAAGTGTATCTTCCATAAACTGCATAAAGTTGAATTGTGTTTTTTCCCCCAATATGATCATCTTTGCTTTGATTAGATTATTTAATCCATTTACATTTAATGATATCAAAGATATGATGGATTAGCTTTTATTATTTTGCTTTTTGTTTTTTGTATGCAGCAAGAAGCTTTTGTTCATCTGTTCCTTCTTTACTGCCTTCTTTTGCAATAAGTGGATATTTTCACACTAAATTTTTAAATTCCTTTAATAATTTTTTTCTTGTAATAACTTCTAAAGTATTTAAAAAATGTATTTTCTGTGTGGTTGCTCTAAGGCTTACACATATTCTCAACTTAACTGAATTTACTTCAAATTTATAATCGTTAAATTCCAGTGAGATATAGAAACTTTACTCTTCTATAGCTTTGTTCTCTACAACCTCTTCTCCTTTTTTGTGCTCTTGTTCATCACACACAGTATGCTTGTGTACATATTACAAATCCAACTATAAATGGTTATAATTATTACTAGGCTCATTCAGGAAAGCCTGTTTCCTTCACAGTGAGCAACCTCTCATATCACTTCTCAGGGAGTGCAGCTCTGGCCATGTGCATAATCTCCTGACCAACAGGGTTGATTATGGTTTTACCCAGGCTCTCTTTGTTCTTTTCCCTGACTTCCCCATTAAGTTTCTGGCTGGTTTGCTTCTATTGATATCACACCCAGCTGTTAGCTTCCACTAATTGCTAGTTGATTGTTCTATTGTTTTCAACAACAAGCTTAAATTGCTCCATAGTCTGATCCAATTACATTCAAGCATCTTTTCCACATTGCCACTATTTGAGGCATGCTCCAGCTCTAGGAGGAATATTCTAAACTGTCTTTTCCTCTCTGTTAAACTTCCAGTGGTCTTTTGTTTAACTTGCAGTTAATACAAATCTGTTTCTGTCCTCCTTATGGCTCACTGCTAGCATCTCCGTTGCTTTACGGAATCCCCAGGCATGGACTTCCCCATAGTTTGTGCCATGTAACATCATTTCCCTTAGGAGAAGTCATAGTGTTCTCTGTTTTTATGGACTGGCTATCCCTCTGAACCTCTCTGGCAGAACCTTTGCCTGCTCTGGAGTTGGGGAAAAGGGCAGTAGCCCGTGTTCCAGTCTTTGCCTTATAGCAACAAAATTTCCATTTTGGCTACAAATTTGGCCACAAATTTCTCGTTGCTTGTTTCACTTCTCTTTGCCTTTGGGAACACTGGAGCATGTGATGAGAGAATAAGAATGCTGAAGGCAGTCACAGCACTGGACATTAGGCTGTTGTTCTGAGGGCCTCCTTACTTGAAGGTTGGGTGAGGTGAGTTTACTCTCCACAAGCTTTGGTAAAACCTAAGCAGGAAATATTTATTTACCACCACCCAGGGGAACATAATTTCATCAGAATCCCTGTAACTAGGTTCTAGTACAGGATCTTTCTAAAAATAGCCTCACTGACTTTCTCCAGGTTTCTGTCCATAGAGCCCCTATGTTACTTTATTTCTTGGCCATGCTTGGTGATTAAAGAGATCATTCAGGGAACTGTGTATGATAGTTGTTCAGTAATGTGTTGGAGGAGGAACTTCATTAAGAGGAATCTGTTGAGAAGTGTTGTAAAGCCACTGGTTGAGGATCACCATGCATCTGGTTCAGGTCTATCTTTTCTCCTCTGTAGGGGCCAAAAATATATATATATATAACTACTATTCTTCTTAATGCTCTCATCCTTCCCAATAATAAGATACCTTGCAGTTGATAGACATTGAACTAAGTCAGTGGATTATGAAGATGTTTAGGAGTTCAAATCCCTGTCAGAACCATGTAATGAAATGTGTATGGGGCAACACGAGGGAAAGAGATGTGTTAAGAATGATTCTTAAGTTCTTAGGATTGTGCTATCGTATAGTAAATCTCTTGTAGGAAGAGTGCAAAGGGAGGACACAACAGACTGAAATTCCCAGGAATTAAAAGCTATGGTGAAGAGGATGAGCCCATAAGGAAATTAAGAAATGGAGTGGAAGAAGGAGAAAATCAGGAGATTCTGGGCTAAGACAGTGTTTTATATAAAGAAAGCAGTGAAGGTATACTTTGCTCTTGAGACTTAATGACAGAGGACCACTGAAAAGGATCCTCTGATTCTGTGACACAGGAGTCATTGGTGACTTGAGTAGGAATCACTTGTGTGACAGATGGGGTGTAGTTGTATTGTGTATGTTTGAGGAATGAACAGGTGGTGGTTTGGTGGAGATGGACACGGGGAGGCAGGAGATGACTGCTTCAAACACCTTTTCTTTTTTGAATGTGGGGGAGACATTTAGAGAGCAGGAAAGTACCAGAGGAGTGGGGAGATAGTTAAGAAAGGATATGAGAAAGGATGAGGGCATTAACTCCTTTACTATATGGGGTGAGCACAGAGTAAAAAAATATTGAAACTAGGCAGCCATTCTGGCCCTGACATTTGTTACTTGTGTAACTCTTGAAAGCAAGAAATTTAGTCTCTCTGTACCTCAGTTTTCTCATATGCAAGATGAGAATATTTAAGCTGACACCAAAAGGTTTTCATGGTAAATAAAATCATGTATATGAGATACAAGGTACATAATAAGTGCTAATAAATGTTTCTTTCCTTCCTTTCTTTGCTTCATTTTGCTTTCTTTGTTTAATTTCAAATATAGATGAAGATAATTATTAATGTTTTGGTTTGTGTGCAAACAGCTTTGCAGGAATGCTAGCTATTCCATTAAAATCATCTGATATTTATTGAGCAGCTATGTGATCAAAGAAGGGCTCAAGCATGTACATGACACAGTCAGATTGCATTCAGATGTGATTAACCTGTTTCAGTTGTGGAGAAAAAAGCTATATAAGAGAGCAAATAGGAGCATAGGAAATATCTAGGCTACAGATAGTGTCCTGGGGACCACGATGACTGTGTGGGAGAGGGACTCGAGCTCATATGGGAAATTCTAGGTGAAAGTGTGGACAGACATGGAAAGTGACTAGACCCAGAGGGTGAATGGAGAGAATGAAACACAGATGATGCTGTAAGTTTTGACTCGGACACTTGGAGGGATGAGTAGTGACAGTCACTGAGAATTGTCTGGGTGACTTATCAGTTGAATGACTGCTTTCCCTGCAAAGCTGCAGTAAGCAGGACAGGACGTCAGTAACATACTCCATTTATTAGTTCAGAGGATTTCTCACAATGGTATGGAATCAAATGAACTTTTGGCATGATCTACACAGGAGAATATGAAATATATGAAAATGTCTATAATTTTTTAGTCAGTAATGCTCTAAGGAGTTCCAGAATTAATTATTGCCATATTCAGTTTTGCAGAAATTTTTTCTGTGAATACTGCCAATCATGTAAAAACTCCATGTGTTTCTACACATGTCACTTATAGAAAAAGTTACTGCAGGAAGTTAGCAGCCTTCCCCTTGTTCTCCCCAGGCTCTGAAAGCTCAGCTATGGCTACTGTGGGCAAGCAGGAGGAACGTTGTAAGATTCCTTTCAGTGCTTTTTCTTCTGTCTGTGTTTTGACTGTCATCCTTTCAGCTTGTAACAAAAGCATTGGGTTTTCCTGTGGCTAGAGGGAGGTTTGAAAAGTAAATCATTAAAGGGGTTCATGATGAGATTGAAATATATTATTGATATGCTGAACACCACATGGGTATAAAACGAAAGCAAAGTAAACAGAGAGTGTTTCCCCACTGACCCAGGCCAGGAATTTCCAGATGCTGTCACAGCAGGCTCTGTGGATGGAACCTTTGCTGCTTCCCGGAGGTCAAATTTATGACCTTTCCTGGACACACATGTGCACGCGTGCACAGCTCACCCCCTCCGCACATGCACACACCCAAACACATGTGTGCCTACACACATACTCTTCTAAACTTGGTATTGTAAGCTTCTGATAGCATCTGTTAACTTTTCTTCCTTGAGTGGGCTTTGGACAATTATATTGAGTTTCGGGGACTTTTGTGATGTGAAGAGACAGAAGAATTTACCTGCTGCTAGAGGAAAAATAGCTTCTACATTAAAACCACGATGGACAACATTGAAGTTCTTTTTATGGTTTATCGTCTAATAGAACATCAGAGATAGAAGGGAAATCTGAGCTCAAACCCTTAACATTACAGATGTAAAATGGCAGAAGGTGTAAGTGCTTTATCATACCAAAGCTCAGGCAACTGCTTTGTGGCAGAACAAAGATTTAAAAAAGAAATTCCTTATTTCCAGGCACATTTTATTATAATGTGTTATCTTCGTTTCAGTTTTTCCGAGTGACTTCCTGAAAGACATATGAATAATTCCTAGTAAGAATAATCTGGGAATCAGTTCTTCATTCCCTTTGTTTTCCCTAAAAAAGTTTTATGTGAGTTATGCTTTCTTTAGATTATTTCAGTTTCTGTGTAACCTGTCATTGGTGGGATCCACATCCCATGAACATACCATGTGGAAGAAGAAAAACAATCTGATATTTAAAAAATTAATTTCTTTCTTTCTTTTTTTTTTTTTTAAAGATTTTACTTTTAAGTAATCCCTATACCTAACCTGGGCCTCAAACTCACAACCTCAAGATCAAGAATCGCATGTTCTACCAACTTAGCCAGACAGGCACCCCTAAAAAAGTGAATTTCTACCTGTAGAGTTCAGTGGTTTAGTTTTCTGAGATTAAGTGTAGCTGCTTTTCTGTTTTGTTTGTTAGAATATGCATGCTTTAATGCCTGTTCTAATGAGGGTCACTGTACCTCATACAGTTTGCTTTGAGTATATTTATATTCTAAAATGTGTTAAGTGTATTTGTTTCTGAAACCTAGTTTATGACCAAGTTTATAATTTATACACAGAAATAAAGTAAATACACTCAAGGTAGAAGGCAGATCATGGATTTTAGAGTAAAGCTAAACCTGGTTTCGAATCCTGCCTCTTCCAGTTACCAGCTTTGAGAAACCTCACAAGCCAGCCCATGTCGCTGTTTTCTCAGTAGCATCATGTGTGAGTTGTGGATCCCATAGCTTGGTTGCAAAGATGATGTAAAATAAGACCTCACATGTTGTAGGCAGTTGGTAAGAGGCGTGACAAAGCAAGCTAAGCAGTTCTTTCTCGTTTGCTTGGTTTAATGTTCTGTCACAGTTCTGTGAGCTACCTTTGGACGATGTCATCCTGTTAGAAAAAATTAATAATAAAAGTGCTCTAAAAGAAAAAATACCGTCTAATGCAAAGTAAAATTAGAGGGTATTATGATTGTCATCCTTTTGGTATTCATGATAACTATTAGACTATTTTCAGCATTATTCCAGGCTTGAGAGGATGTGTATGCAGAGGGAATGTCTAGATTTTTTTTAAATTAATTAATTTGTAAGAGAGAGCACAAGCAGGGGGAGCAGCAGGCAGAGAGAGAAGCAGGCTCCCCGCTGAGCATGGAACTCAGTGTTGGACCTGATCCCAGAACCCTGGGATCATGACATGAGCTGAAGGCAAATGCCCAACCGACTGAGCCATCCAGGCATCCCCGAAGGGAACTTCTAAATAAGCGGTAGGCTTCCCGCTCACTTCCACCGCACATTATATCCTGAAATCGTTGGTCAGGGCTGGTGCTGTCACAGCATATCTTGACCAGCAAAGGACCACAGCTAATGTTCAGAGCGTGACTTGTGCATTACCTGTTGGCGAGGGCCTGTTCTCAGAATTAATTGCTGGACACCCTTTCCCTGTGATCCCATCTCAGCATCTCATTTTGTAGACGTGGACATGAGAGTGTACAAATTCCACTTCAAGACCCAATGAATAGATTTGGCATCTAGCAGACAGATGACCTAAGTAGATTGTTCTGAGGTGAAGCAGGTTATGAAAATTATCAAAAAATGTTAAATGACAGTGCTTTCAGATTTAAAAGTTGCTGTGCTTAGTTTTAGTTTCTCTGGACATTATTTTCCTCAACTTTAATTTTCTTTCACCATGTAGATAGATAGACAATTAATTCCAAAACAATACTTTAAGTTGTTGTATGAAGGGAGACTTTTTTCCTTGACGTTCCTTACTAAGCAGCTGGGGCAGACAAATGCCTCCCTGTTTCTTTATTCTTCCTTTTTTTTTTTTTTTTTTTTTGTCTGAGAGATGAGTGATTGTTTCCTTCCACAGATTAAAATGAATCTCAAGGTTAGAGCATGCATTTTAGCTCTTAGTTCCATTGATTTAGCTCTTTTTTTCCTAACATGATTCGCTTGAATACTGTTTGCTTTTTTGTGTGTGTGACTTTCCTTTAGTTATTGACTCATGTGGTTTAGGATCTTGGTTTGGGTCCTTTTATGCAACAGCTTTTTAGAGTAGTCCAAGTGGGAACATAAAGAGGCTATTTTAGAGGTATTTTAATCTTAGCCCAAAGCATCTGGAACCTTCTGAGTGAATACGTTCCCACAAGTATCATAATCTGTCTGTAACAATTTTAATGAAAAAAAATTGTAAATACCAGCCATGTGATACTTGCACACCTAAACCTAGACTCTCTAAAAGAGGAAATAAAGGGTGTTTCTACACTAGCTTCATTGACACTGCCTTATCGTTAGGGGCTAACTAACTTCTATCATGGGCAGTGAAATGGTGGCCTGATCCAATGGCCAGATGTGAATTCTGTACCGTAATCACAGGCATACAAACTGTATGGTGGGAGGTGCTGGAGTTGTTTCATACTTTCTTCACAGAATATGATATAACCAAAGTATTCTCAAACCTTTGTTGAGTTTGTGAACCAAATTCAGTAAATGGCTTAGGTGTTTTACAGTTACTTAGGAGCAGGGTTAAATTTTAGAGAAAGAAATATTTATTGTTTGTTTGTTTGCTTTCTCTTTAATAGTTCCAGGGTCATGCTAAATAATGTAAATGAACCCTGAAAATGATTATTTATTTATGTGAATATTTCCAAATATTCGTTGGTGGGAATGAGGTGAGTAAAATATCAAAATACAGGAGTGATTCTTTCACTTATTTATATGTTTACTTACTATTACTTTGCAGGGAGATACTAGGAATCATACCGTCATGCCCACCCTATGTTGGCAGAAATTTGGTCAAACCTAGAGTAAATAATAAAAACCTTAAGCAGATTAATGGACACTGTATTCCCCTTTCTTTTTTCTTTTTCCTTATTTAAATTGTAAACAATGTATCCAATGAGGAACTGGAAAAGCAGTGAGCAGTCCAAAGCAAATAATTACCTTTTCTCTTTGTTTATAACAAGGTTCAGAGACAACTTCTTTTTCCTTTTCATTAAAAAACAAAACAAAACAAAACAAAAAACAAACAAACAAACAAAAAAAACCCAAAAAACTATAACAAAAAAACTCCAAAAAACAAAAAACTCCCTCTTCGTCCTCCAGAAAAATTTAATGGTAGGAAATGATCCCCAGCCCCACTAATGCAGTTAATAAGAATGGAAAGCGCTGGACATCAGCCTCACTGCCCGATGCCTTCTTTCCCTTCCTGAGTGAGGAATGTTAACTGCATTGTGCTATAATGAGCCATGCCCAAACTACTGTTTTCTGGTCCACTGTTTATTTGATTTCTTTATTGTAATGAAACTCAGATGGTTGGTGTTTACACTAGCAGTGTGCTGGGCGATCATGCTGGGAACCGTTCTAATTAGCTGCAAGTGGGTCTCAGAATTAGAATGGAGGAAAGAACAAATTTTTAGTAACGACTTTAAATTGAAGCCCTCATTTATTTTCATTATGGCCAGACCAGAAGCCAGCTAATGTTTCCCAGGTCTTTCCATGCAGGGCCTGTGGCCTGAGCTCAGTGGAGTAGAATTCAACTATTTCAGATCCACTCAGCCTCCATTACTCCAGGAAGGGGAATTTTAAGGTAATATGGGAGTGGGCATCCAGCTGGAATTGTCAGAGCAGAAGATAAAGTATGCAGGAGCCATGTGGCACTTTTGTTCAACCTTGAACGCAGAAAAAGTTATGTTTTCTGAGTTCTATGATCTAAAAACTTTTTTTTTTTTGCCTGAGTGTATTTTTAGAAATGAAATCTTTTAGTGTCCATAGCAAAGTGACCAGTGAATTACATTTTACCATTGAGCACATAAAAGACCACAGCCTAACAAGAAAATGGCTTATTCTAATGAGCCAGTGTTTACATATCTTCAGGATTTGTGGTATTCATTCTTTGGAAGCAACTAATTGGTCAATCATATGAGATTTAAACTATCTAGTTGTACTTCATGTAGAGGGTATCTCTAAGACATTTTCTATAGCATAGAACATCATTTTAATGATTACAGCATGTAGCCAAATATCTTCCAAGGCTTATTTTGAAATGTAATTCTAGTATGTGAATTTGTACAACGTGATTTATAAAAGCTGCAGTAGTCTTGCCGGGGTAGTCAGAAGTTCCTCTGACAGAAGCACCTGTATTCATGTCCTTACATATTTATGTTCTTATCAACCAATATTGGGGAGGTCTTTTTTTTTTTTTTTTAAGATTTTATTTATTCATTTGGCAGAAAGAGAGAGAGAGAGCACAGCCGGGGGAGGGATAGAGAGAGAGGGAGAAGCAGACTCCCAGCTGAGCAGAGATCCCCATATCCCTATGGCAGCCCGGCAGGACTCAATCCCAGGACCCAGGGATCATGACCTAAGCCTAAAGCAGATGTTCAACCAACTGGGCCACCCAGGTGCCCCCATTGGGGATGTCTTTAATGAAAATCCAGAAAAAATTAGAGTTTAAACTATTTGATGATTGCTGTATAGAAATCCAAATGTGTTTTGCAGAAAATAGTACAATATTTATGACCTTATACTGGAAGACTTTTGTTTCTGTTCTTTAAAATGTGGCAGTATTAATAATCTGACTTTTCCTCCCTGGTTGGAAACAAATCCAATGGTACTTGTACCTAATATATATGAATAACTCTTAATAGCACTTCATACCCACTGGGATTGCTATAATCAAGACAGATAATAACAAGTGTGGGTGTGGAGGTACAGGAATTGGAGCTCTCATTCTCTGCTGGTGGGATTGAAAAATGGTGCAGCCCCTTTGGAAAATAGTCTGACAGTTAAGTATAGAATTACCACATGACCCAGAAATTCCACCCATAGGTATAGACTCAAGAGCAATGGAAACACGTCCACATAAAAACTTAAATGTGATATTTATTTTTTTTTAAAGATTTTATTTATTTGAGAAAGAGAGAGAGAGAGAGAAAAGAGAGCATGCATGAGGAAGGGGAGGGGTAGAGGGAGAAGCAGGCTCGCCACTGAGCAGGGAGCCTGATTAGGGGCTAGACCCCAGGACCCTAAGATCATGACCTGAGCTGAAGGCAGCCGCTTAACCAACTGAGCCACCCAGGCACACTCTCCATCACCCAACCCTTTTTAAAGATTTTATGTATTATTTGAGAGAGAGAGTAAAAACTTAGAAATGTCCATCAGCTGATGAATGAGTAAACAAAATGTGATATTTCCATACAATGGAATATTATATGGCCTTAGAAGGAATGAAGCATTGATATACCATATAACCAGGTGAATTTTGAAAATTTTATACTAAGTGAAAGGAGCCACTTAGAATCCAGGTTTATGGTTCCATTTATATGACATGTGGAGAATAGGCATATCTACAAAGTCAGAAAGTAGATTAGAGTTGCTTAGGGATGGGGAAGGGGATGATAGGATTTGGGGTGATAGCTAAAGGGTGTGGATTATTGAATATATTCTAAAATTCATTGGTTGAATGTTATCTGATAATGTACTAAAAAATTGAGGTGACTTTTAAATGGGGGAATTGAATGGTATAGGAATTACAGCTAAAGAAAGTTACAACAAAAATATAAGTTGATGTTTACTTGCTTTTGATTTTTCATATATATGTTTCCTTATTTTGTAAAAGAGAATGGACCTATGGAAAAGTTCTTTTGCAGCAACCAGGCATGCAGGATTCTTTGCAGTTCTAGGAAAGTAGAGTGTATGTCCTTTTGGTAACTTTAACTGATCATGTCCTGTGTCTGGCATGTTTTTCCACTCTTTAAAGTCTTCTCATTCTCTGTGGTGTCCCAGAAATGCTGTTTTCTTCTATGAAGCCTTCTTTGATGAATCTATCTGGAAGACTTTTCCTTCGTGCTCTCATA
Source organism: Mustela erminea (assembly GCF_009829155.1). Lineage (NCBI taxonomy): Eukaryota > Metazoa > Chordata > Mammalia > Carnivora > Mustelidae > Mustela > Mustela erminea. The sequence goes on along the minus strand of NC_045631.1, from coordinate 53,220,220 downwards.
GAACTGATTGGTAGCTGTTATCTCCTGAATGTCGATCAGAAGCATCTCTTAGATATTATTTAGTCCAAAGCCATCATTTTAGATGAGATGAGATTGAGACCAGCGACACACGTGGAAGAAGAGTGCCCTGCTCAAAGTCACACAACTATTTTAAATGTAATCAAGGTTTCAGTTTTTTAAAGCCAAGAGTGAAGTACCTCCAACCCTCAAAAAAATGAACAAAGAAAAAAGTCTGTTCTCTACTTAATTTTGTCACCATAAAATCATCTTTTTGCTTTGATGCCCCTGCAATTTCTAGCTTGATTGTGGGACTGTAGGAGTTGATATTGGGAGGAAAGGAGGTCTCTTTGTGAGCTAGAAAGGGATGTTGGAGGAACACACCTATTTAAAGCTTTATACCAGATTTGGATTTCCACTCTGAAGATTCCTAACATGCTTCCTTGCTATTGCTAGTAAAGATGTGTGTGTTCTTTGTTGATAACCAAGTTTAAATGGTGGTGGTTTTCTGTATGAAATAATTCCTGTGATCTTTATAACTTCTTCCTTGCATAATCAGAGATGTGATTTATCCATGACATAAAAGAGATAATAGTCAAGTGGAAAACAAGACAATAGCGTAGACTATGGGAATTCATTTTTAATCCAATTAACCATGCAGATTTTGAGAGAACAAATTGAATTTGAAGACACTTAGTTCTTGGACCTTTAGTAATGAACTTGGTCTTTTCTGTGTCTCCAGAAGAGATGATGGGTAAAAAGTAAATAATACCTCTCTTCCTCATGGCCCTGCTATGAGAGTGCATTCAAAGTTATGGAAACTGTACTTCTGGAAGATGCAGTGTAGAGTTTATAAGAATTATAATCTGCCTTTTCTCAACTTAGTTTAAAAATTATTTTTCTGCGTCTATGGCATCCTTACTGTTGTAGTAAGAGCCACAGGTAGTTAAAAAAAATGGTACAGGAGATGGTCCTTGTCTTTGAAAGCACTCCACTCTCTTTTTCTTCTCCTGCCTGCTCTAACATGGGTCAGCAGGCTAGGGAAGTTGCTTCTCTTGGCATGGAGTGTCCTGTTCTCCAGTTTCTCTTACTGCAAATGAAAGCAGAGGTATAAATCAGGTCAGTCCTGCTACTTCAATCTATTCTGTTTCAGAAAACCCTGAATAAATCTAATTTTTAAATCTTACTTGGGTTAGTCATCATTGTACCTATTTTCTCTGTCAGATAAACACAGAAGTCTTAGATTTGTCCAAGCCTCCAACATTATGCATGGCACCAGGAAGATTCCCTAGGGTAGAAATTCAAAGTGACATTTAAGGGCAGAAGTACATCTTGAGAGAGGCAGACCCTGGAGAAGTCACTATGGACATCCTTCACTCGTGTGTTGCAGGAACTAATATTATGGTCGTAACTGCATTTTAAGCATTGATTATGGAATTAGACTATTAGATCTGAGCTACAAAAATCAGCTGAATTCCGGAAGAGATACAGAGCGGGTGTGTTTGGCATTTTGCTCTATGAATGTTTGTCCTTTTATCGATTGGTAATGATAAATCAGGTGTTCCTAATTCTGTTCCTCTGTGTCGTCTTATTTTTAACTTCATCTCACATCAAGGAAAACATGATTGAAGGATAACATTGTCTCATCTGCAGATTCCTGAAGTTACTTCTTCTAAATACTGTAGGTTTCTGATTCTCCTTGGATTATTTAATTGAGTGCCTGGTCCTGTTTGTGGATTTGTAGGAAGCCCCTCATAAGGGTGAAAGAAGGATTGAGGGCCCAGAGACCCTTATAATACAGGCTATGGCATCATCTTGGTTTGAAGTATAGAAACATCTCTGTGATTACTATAAGCCCTAAAGTTAAAGGGAATTTTTAAAAAGTATCAAACTAGGGGCGCCTGCATGGCTCAGTGGATTAAAACCTCTGCCTTCAGCTCAGGTCATGATCCCAGAGTCTTGGGATGGAGCCCCGCATCAGGCTGTCTGCTCAGCGGCGAGCTTGCTTCTCCTCTCTCACTCTGCCTGCTTGTGATCTCTCTCTGTCAAATAAATAAATTCAATCTTTAAAAAAGAAAAAAAGTATTGAACTATAGGATTATCTCCAGGAATCAGATATTTTATTATTATTTTAGATGGAATAAAACAAATTTGAGAAAATTAATTTGTGGGGCACCTGGGTGGCTCAGTGGGTTAAGCTGCTGCCTTCGGCTCAGGTCATGATCTCAGAGTCCTGGGCTCGAGCCCCGAATCGGGCTCTCTGCTCAGCAGGGAGCCTGCTTCCTCCTCTCTCTCTGCCTGCCTCTCTGCCTGCTTGTGATCTCCACCTGTCAAATAAATAAATAAAATATTTAAAAAAAATTGATTTGTGTCATACAGTAAGAAAAGTATTAATAAGAAAGAATTTTGAAAAACGAAGAAATGTATTGATTTGGGAATAATGAATTTTACTTTGTGGAAAGGTTAGATCAGAAAAGAACAGCTAAGGAGATATCCAAAACCAAAAACATGTCCCGTAACTTCTTTTAAAACGGGGACCAGGAGAAAGGTCTGTTTTATTTGTGACTGTTAGGAAAGAGGGCAACAGTAACTGAGGCACAAAGACATGGGACAGATGCAGGGTGCAAAACTCAGAGAGGAAACAAATGACTTCTTGAGAAAAAAAATCAGATCGTGATATTATGGAAAGCTCCTCTTAAAGCCCAAACCAGCGGCTTAATAAAAGAAGCAAATTAGGAACCAGTCTTGAAAGACTGGAAGAGCTGCTTTGAGCAAATGTGGACCAATTTGAGAGGGCATGGCAGGGAGGACCAGAATCCAGTCCTGGTAGCACTATTAGGTGAGGCTGAAGATGACAAGATTATGTAGATGGGGCAGCAGGCACCATCCGTCCTGCCAGGAAACATGCTCTCGGGACTATGATTCATGAGTCTGAGCCAGCAGCCTCAAGCTGGCTGTCTTTGGGCAACATTAGGCCCAGAAACATATTTTGTTTTGCTAATACAGTTTTTAAAAATGCTCATTTTCAAATAAGAAAATTGTGATTTCAAATAAAACTGAATAAAACATCCTAGGGATGAACCCTGTGGCATCCCTGGACCCCACACCTCCTGGTGAGTGCAATGCAAGTCCTTTCAGATGGGAATACTTCCCTCTGGTTAATGTCTCCACTTGCCCAGCATCCCTCCTCTATGTCCTGCCTTGGCCTATGCAGGCATTGGGATTTGTGACATCTATCGAAGAGGAAGATAAAGGTAAAATGAGACGAATGAAAGGGAGCTGGCTGGCAAATAAGAGTCTAGTCTAGACCTGGGCTAGATAATGGAGTGAGGCAGGATGTCATGGGGCAAAGTTAGCCCCCTCAGCCGTGTAAAATTAGGCCAGTTTGGCTGAATAAGAGATGCTCTTGGCAGACCCAGAAAGCATTAATTTCATTGCTCTTGTTAGGTAGATTATCATGAAACTGAATCCAGATATCTAAAGATATGAGTAGATTATCACAATCCAGAATCCAGAGATCTGTGGTTGAAAAAATAAATTAAAAAAAAAAAAAGGAAAAAAAAATTAGGGATCCTGGATCAGGTGCTCAAATCACGGTAGATAAGTGGTAGAACCATGCCAGCTGTGTTTCTGTAAGGAATTGCCTGACCTGTGGCAAAGGAGGATGTGCTTTTTGTAAAACTGTTCAAATGAAAAACAGATAAACTCTGGGGCTTGTCAAGACAAAACCAATCAAAAACATGCTTGTAGGACACTATTATTTCTGGTTTATAGTTTGAAGGAAATTGAGGGGGATGGCATTGCTGGAAGGAGATGTAACTGTAAGAGAAAGTTTTGGTATGAAGGACCCCACAACTGAATACTGCAGGTGGTTTTTATGTTCTTTTTATTGTTATGTAGTAGAATTTTAAAAATTGAATTAAGGTATTTTAATAGTTATAACAAATGGCTTTAACTGAAGTGAAGGACTAGTTTTTTCATTGGGAAAGTAACTATAATGTGGAAAGTGAGGACATGAGGACTATGATGTGTTCTGAGAAGAACATGTTTTTGTCCTTCTCAAATTCATATGTTGAAATCCTAGCCCTTAATTGGTATTACTAGCAGGTAGGGACTTTGGGAGGTGATAAGGTCATGAGCGTGTAGCCTTCTTGAAAGAGATTAGTGCCCTTATAAAAGAGATGCCAGAGAGCTTCCTTTCCCATTCCACCATGTGAGGACATAGCAAGAAGGTGGCCATCTGTGACCCAGGAAGGGGGTTCTCATCAGACACCAGATCTGCGGACACCTTGATTGTACTGGCCTCCAGAATTGTGACAGATAAATGTTGTTTAAGTCACCCAGCCTAAGGGTGTTTGTATTACAGCAGCCTGAATGAACTAAGACAAAATAAACTTGCATAAGAATAAACACAGATATAAAGAGGACAGAGGTGATCTAGAGGAGCTAAAGATCAGAAAGGAGCAAGTGACGAAATGTGACCAGCGAAAAATTCCGAAGGTCAGGCTGTCCAAGAGACTTACAGGAACAAGCAACAATAATGAAAACAAAAGGGAAACAGGCTCATAGATACAGAGGAAAAACTGGTGGTAGCCAAGAGGGGAGTAAGGGGTAAGGGGATGGGCGAAATAGGTGAAAGGAATTAAGAGGTAGAAACTTCCAGTTACAAAATAAATAAGACATTAGGATTAAAGTACAGCATAGGGTATTTAGTCAGTAATAATATAGTAAATTTGTGTAGTGACAGATGGTGATTGTACTTAACATTGTGAGCATTTCTTAATGTATATAATTGTAGAAACACTATGCTGTACACCTGAAACTAATAAAATATAGTATGCCAGCTGTACTTCAGTTTTAAAAAAAATAAGGATGATCAATATCCAGTACCATTTTTAATTGTATATGTGGTAACCTCCCTCACATCTAGAACCTTCATGAAAATCAACTTGCATAGAAATGCCATGTTTTTTGGTGGGGGGGGGGTTGGGGAACAACTGAGTTCCATGTCTGGAGCAGAGGAAAGAAAATGCCTATAGGAGATAAGATAAAATAAAATGAACTGAGGTCAGGAGTCCAGCAAAAAAAAGAATTTGAAGCTAGGTGACCATTAGAATATGAGACTGGTATTTTGTGGAAATCTTGGAGAAAGCTAGGCATATCCCACAGGATGTGGAATAGGGGCTCAAGCCAATTTCATTTAAATCTCAAAGGATCAAATGACCTTAGGTGACACTGCATTACAATTTAGTTTGCCCAGTACAGAATACCTGATGCTCATTGAGTTTTCTTTCCTTTTAATAAGCTTCCTGCTGATCCAGTAATAAGCTGGCCAATGCAATGCTAAGACCACCTTGGAACACCACCTCCTGGCGTGAATGTGGGAAGAGGCACTTGAAGGGGCTGCTGATTCTGGACTGACGGTTTTCCACTTGGAATCCTGGTTCCAAGTTTTAGTCCCATTAGAAGGATCCCCAAGGAGTAGACAAATGTGCTCTAGTATCCAGTCACCTGTTGGCAGACTCCGAATAAAAGTGAAACAAGGAGCCTTCAGAATAACCGAGTTTATGGTGGTTGGCTGGAATAGGGTCTGAAAAAATAAATATCACCTTCTTCCCTTGGAATGTGCAGTTCGTGTGTGCCAGTTGATGAGACTGAAGAAATTCTTGTATGTGAAACATTCCTATGCTGAAATCTCAGTGGTAAATCAAGAGGATGTGTGTTTATGGAGACTGAAATCTTCAGTGACTTTGCAGGGATCGTGGGACCAGGATAGATAAGGCTAGTAGAAAACTTGATTAAAATACTAAAGAGTTTTCTTCTGTGAGTTATTATTTAAGTATATTCAACTTATTTATTGAGGATATTAGTTTAAAAACCTTCAAAAATTATTTAGTTCATTCCTCTTAAGCAACAAACCATCTCTCAAGAGAGAAGGGAGTGGAAATGAAATCAAACTTGGCTGAGGTTGGTTAAGTCTTCCTTTAGAACTTTAGACTTATCTGTGTCCTTTCTTTTTTTTAATAACATAGAGTGGCATAAATCTTACCTCCTTATGGTAGTTCTTGGATATGCTGATGGTGTTTGGTTGTAGTAAAATTAATTTATAGTAAAAAAGATAAGGTTTCTGAATATTGAATGAGCCAAACTCGATGTACCTTTAAAATTTGGCTCAGGGCAGGGCCAGGAAGATTTTAAAATTCAGCAGTAGTTGCTATTCAGAAGGTTGTTCTAGTGCCATTGCCAGTAAAAACTCAAAGTAAAAGGTCTAATGTATCACACATTGGATTTGAAAAACTATGTTCAGGGTAACAAGGCAATTCTGGCTCTCTTTCTCTCTCAGCGTGCACGTGCGTGCGTGCACACACACAGACACACACACACACACACACACACTTCAGAAGTGTCCCAAATTGCTGATGTCCTGAGCAAACAGGGTCAGTGATGGCAGGGATGACTTTACATCCTCATCTTCGCCTTTGCAAACACACAGGGAAAAAATTAATTAAGATGATTAATTCATGCATAAGTTATTTGACACTTTCCTTTCTCATAAGTGAAGTATAACCCATTTGGGGAGGTACATTTCAAGCCAAGAAAGGCAGAGGGAAAGGAAAGAAGACTTGGAAGTTGGAATCAGAAGGTACTGTGTTGAAGATAACACCTAGTGATGTAACTCCAAGAATCAGCTGTCAGTGAGATGAAATACGACATCACAGGTGTAGGACTAGCAGGAACTGTTACTTGGCTGGTTTCTTCCATATTGATTCTTTTTTTTTTTTCTAAGATTTTATTTATTTACTTGAAAGACAGAGATCACAAGTAGGCAGAGAGGCAAGCAGAGAGAGGGAGGAAGCAGGCTCCCTGTGGAGCAGAGAGCCCGATGCAGGGCTCAATCCCAGGACCCTGGGATCGTGACCTGAGCCGAAGACACGAGGCCTTAATCCACTGAGCCACCCAGGCGCCCCCTCCCTTTTTTAAAAAAAGATTTTATTTATTTATTTGACAGAGCGAGATCATAAGTAGGCAGAGAGGCAGGCAGAGAGAGAGAGGAGGAAGCAGGCTCCCTGCCAAGCAGAGAGCCCGATGCGGGACTCGATCCCAGGACCCTGAGATCATGACCTGAGCTGAAGGCAGCGGCTTAACCCACTGAGCCACCCAGGTGCCCCCATATTGATTATTTAAAGGACTGTCATGTTGATGGCCCCTCCCAGGGCTAAAAGTGACATTAATAATAGCTGCCATAACCTGAGTACTTATTACATGCCAGTCTAATGCTAAGCACTTTAAAAAAGTTCTATAACTGAATTCTTACCACCCTGTGGAGAAGATATCCTTATTCCTGTTTCATAGATAGAGGAATAATGAGCTGGATGAAATAATCTTTTCCTCATTTGTTGGTATAATTTAAAGATAATGAGCTTAGCTTAATTAAGACCCATATTTATCTTTTCACTTGACATGGGATGTAGGAGAAATCACACATTGTAAATTTATGTAGAGAGGATCTTTGTTGAATGTCAGCTTAATCATGAGTGTTTTTACATGAAAAGAAAAGACTGAGTTTTTCTAAAGAATGAATTGGGAGTCTGTATGTTTTATGTGGTACATGCAAGAGTTAGAGGCGGTACTCTGTGCTTTCTACTTTCTTCTTCCTAGAGTCAGACTTCGTTTTCTCAGCTTAGTGCAAGAAGAAACATCAGACTGGAAAGAGCCTGGGGATTTTACTAAAAACACCTGAGATTTAAGCCTTGCTGTAATACCTAGTTACTGTAAAGAGTTCCGGTTGTTTCAGCCATCACACGCTCATAGGTAAACAGGGGTATTTAATTTAGATTAAAGATAATGTATACAAAATGCTTGTTATATAGTGAGCATTTATACGTGGAAGCTATTTTAGGTTTGGTTTACCTCAGTAATTAGGGAAGTTTTCCAAAGACCATCATTGTCCAGTATGGTGGAATTAGAACCCATTTACTTTAACCATTCATTATGGATCAATACTCTATATTCATCCATGAGCTTTTTGATTCTACCTTTGTTCGGCCTTTGGCCAGTGTCTGTGCTTGCGGTAATCAGTGCTTAATCTGTTAGATGTGCTTCCTATTACCATGCCAAAACTAGACAATAAATGCTAGAATTTCAGAATTTGATGCCAAATCTGTATGAGCTAGTCTAGTTTCGTAACTCTGTCCTTTCAACTGTCATCTGTGTTGATTTTTAACATTTAGTTTGTTCCCGAGAATACCTCTCAGAATGTCTTTTCCTTTTCTGCCAGGAGGTCTTTCTTTATGAGATGAAGGACAACATAGGGTTTGATCACTAACATCCAAGCCAACTCTTGCTTCTCCATGTTTCCATCACTCGAAGTTTGTTTACTAGGTTTATTAAAACTATCTTGTTACTGTTTGATTTGATTTAAAATCTAGATGGTCCTGTGGTAACCGAACGGTTTCCAAACTTCTGCTTAAACATACCCGGACAATTTTATTGGAAGATAGCCTTTGAATGTTTATTTATGATCTAGGTTTCTGGAGTCTTTTCAGTTGTATTCATATAAAATGGAGCTCTAGTACACAGACTTCTATGAGATATAATGTGAAAATGGGCATTAAGTACCGATGTCAGCTCAGCGCATTGTAACACCTCCCTTTATTTGTCATAGTCAAAAGTTGATCTGTTACACATGGTAAGTGCCAGTACTTTAAAATGTTAACTCTTAAATGGAAATACATATAAAGTGCATCATGCTCTTACATATTTTTAAAATAGTTTTTTTCCTGATTATAAAACTAATGGATAGATACTGTAAACAATATAAAGTAAAAAGAGGTATGTAAAAAAAGTAAAAGTCACTCATCACCCACCTCATGGATATTATGCTTCATTGTCCAACATTCCATACATTTCTCTGTGCATTCAAATATTTTATTTTTTTAATAAAGATTTCATTTATTTATTTGAGAGAGAGAGCACGCACACAAGCAGGGGGTTGGAGCAGAGGTAAAGGGAGAAGCAGACTCCCCACTGAGCAGGGAGCCCAATGGGAGACTCAGTCCCACCCAGGACCCTGGAATCACAACCTGAGCCCAAGGAAGACACTTAATGGACTAAGACATCCAGGTGCCTTGCTTTCAAATATTTTAAAAAGAGGGTCCTAAATACACATTTTGTTTTAAAATCTATTTTTATTGGCTTTTCGATGTATAATTACATAAAATTTATCAATATATAATTGTACGGTTCATTGAGTTTTGTCAAATGTACACTCTTATAACTACTGCCAAAATCATGATATAGAACATTTTTGTCATCCCAGAATAATTCTCTTATCCATTGCAATTAACCCCCCATCCCTATATCCATGCAACAACTGATCTGTTTTCTCCTCCTCCTCCTTTTCCTTCTCACCCTTGGCCTTACTCCTTCTTACTTTATTTGAGTATAGTTGAGACAAAATGTTACATTAGTTTCAGGTATACAGTCTATAATGCAACTCAGTGCATTATGCTCTGCTCACCAAAAGTATAGCTACATCTATCACTATGCAGCATGATTACAAATTCCATTGACTGTGTTCCCTATGATTTAACTTTTATTCCTGTGACTTACTTTTTTCATAACTGGAAGCCTGTGTCTCCTAGTCCCCTTTACCTATTTTGCCCATTCCCTACCACCCGCCCCTCCGGCAGTCATTAGTTTGTTTTCTGTATTCATGGGTCTATTTCTACCTTCGTTCGTTCATTTGTTTTGTCTTTTAGATTCTACATATAAGTGAAATAATATGGTATTTTTCTTTCTTTGAATTAATTCTCCCCCTAGGTCCACCGTGTTGTCACAAATGGCAAGATCTCATACTTTTTAATGGCTGAATAATATTCCTGTGTGTGTGTGTGTATAAACATATAAACATTATATGTTATAAACATATAAACATACACACATAGCACATCTTTATCTATTCATTTATTGATAGACATTTTGGCTGATTCCGTATCTTGGCTATTGTTAATGCTGCAGTAAACATAAGGATGCATATATCTCTTCAAATTAGTGTTTTCAGTGTTTATTTTTGGTTTGTTTGTTTTTTGTTTTTTGTTTTTTAAATTTGGGGGGAGTAAATACCCAGTGGCAAAATTATTGGATCATAGGGTATTTCTATTTTTAATTTTTTGAAGAACCTCTATACTGTTTTCCACAGTGGCTGTACCAGTTTGCGTTCCCACCAAAAGTGCATGAGAATTCCTTTTTCTCCACATCCTTGCCAACACTTGTTATTTTTTATCTTTTTGATTCTAGCCAACCTGACAGATGTAAGGTGATATCTCATTGTGGTTTTGATTTGCATTTCCCTGAAGATTAGTGATGTTGAGAATCTTTTCATGTGTCTGTTACCCATCTCTATGTCTTCTTTGGGAAACTGTCCAGGTTTTCTATTTAGGTCCTCTGCCCATTTTTAAATTGGATTATTTGGGGGTTTTTTGGTAATGAGTTCTTGAGTCATTATTGGTAGTAGGTGTGTATCTGGAAATTTTTCTCTTTCATATAAGTTATCTAATTTGTTGGCACATAGTTATTTGTATTCTTTTATTTTAACCCTTTTTATTTTTGTGATATTGGTAGTAATGTCTCCACTTCCATTTTTTATTTTAGTTACTTGTGTCTTCTCTCTTTTTCTTACTGAATTAATTTTGTTGATCTTTTCAAAGAGCTGGCTTTTAGTTTGGTGATTCTTTCTATTTTCTGTTATTTGTTTCATTAATCTCTGCTTTACTCTTTATTATTTCCTCCTTCTGCAACCTTTTAGTTTGCTCTTTTTTTCTTGCCTCTTAAGGAGTAAAGCTATGATCCGTTGACAGAGGAAGAGAAAAAACCAGGCCTGGTTTATACATAGTCCTGCATTATATGCAGGCACCATCCTGAAGTGCAGAGCTGCAGCAGACTCTGCACATCCCTGGTGAAAGGAATTTTTCCCCTTGGGCAGAACTTTGGGTAGTGGTCCTGGTTATTCACTTTGCTTAGAAGGAGAAATGGCCATATATATATAATTATAATTTGATTCATGGGTTGTGGCCAATGGTTGGCTGGGTGGTCAGGGGCTTGGAAGAAACATGAATGGAAAACGGGCAACAATGAAATTTTGGGAGGAGGTATGTGGATAAATCTCTCTGAATGAGCAAAAAATATGAAGATACCCGTGTTCCATTTGAGTCCTCACGAAAGGTTAATTTTATCAGAGCAGTGTTTTAATCATTAAATGTATAGTGTAACTTCTTCTGTGGATACCAGTCAGCCTCTTTCTTCAGAGGTGCCGTAAGTCCATTGCCTAATGGACTTATGAACAAAGTGGTGCCATCCATGGTGGCAAGGATGGAGGTTACAGGCTCAAGAACATGGACTTCTACTCATCAAGGCCAACCTAGTTATGGCCACCTGCTTTCCCCCACTCCCCACCCAGTGCACAATCTGCTAGTAGCAGAGACCAGTACTGAGCCCCTGATAAGGCAACATCAAAGGTGATAAGCAAGCATTCTGGTGGCGGGTAGATTTCACTGGACTCTTTCCATCACGGAAGAGGCAGCATTTTGTTCTTAATGGAATAGACACTCTGAATATGCATTTAATTCCTTGCAAACAATGCTTCTCACAAAACTACCATTGGTGAACTTATAGAGTGGCTTATCTATCATCATACTATTTCTCACAGCCTTGCTTGGATCCAGGAACTAACTTAACAGCAAAAGAAGTGTGGCAGTGAACTTATACTTATGGTATTCTGTGGTCTTAACCATGTTTCCACCATCCTGAAGCAGCTGTCTTTGTAAGATAGTGGAATGGCCTTTTGAAGACTCAGTTACAGGGCAAACTAGGTGGCAAAACTTTGCAGGTTTAGGATAAGCTTCTCTAGAAAGAATCTAGAAAGCTGTGTATGCTCTGAGTCAGCATCCAGTGTATGGTAATATTTCTTCCCTAAGCAGAATTCATGGGTCTAGAAATCAAGGGTTGGAAATGGGAGTGGCATCCCTTACTTTTAACCCTAGTTACTCACTAGGATAATCTTCGCTTCCTGTTCTCATGACCTTATGCTCTGTTGGCCTAGAGGTCTTAGTTCCAAAGGGAGAAATGCTTCAACCAGGAGATACAACAATGATTCAGTTAGACTGGAAGGTTAAGACTGCTGCTCAGTCACTTTGGGTTTCTCCTGCCAAAGAATAAACAGACGAAAAGATAGTTACTGTGGTGGTTGCAGTGATTGATCCTGATTACCTGATTACCAAGGAGAAATTGGGAGTACTACTTCATAATGGAGTTAAGGAAAAGCATGTCTGGAATACAGGAGATCCCTCAGGGTGTTTCTGGTATTACCACACCCTATGAGTAAGGTCAATGGAAAAATGCAATAGTCTAATCCATTCAGGAATTGAAAGTTTAGGTCCCCTCACCATGTAAAGAATCATGAAACAAGTGAACAAACAAAACCAGTAAAAGCAAAGGGAATACAGAATGGGTAGTTGAAAAAGTTAGCTATAAATATGAGCTGTAACCATGTGACCAGTAACAGAAATAACTATTTGTTATGAGTATTCCATATTCCTCATTTTATTATGAATGTTTACAAATGTATATAGCAAGTATATTTGTTTTCTTCCCTCTCTTATTCCCTTATTATATAATAAAATATACTTACTTTATATCATAGAATTTAAATATTTTTTACTATACATCATTGTATTTGAGTTACAGTTTTCAGAGAGAAGAGTAAGTATCACTCAAAGACTTTTCCTCTTAATGTGGAGGGTGTTAGTGTCTTTCTTTCTTTCTTTCTTTCTTTCTTTCTTTCTTTCTTTCTTTCTTTCTTTCTTTCTTTCTTTTGTATATAGGATAGTTGTATCATGTTAGGAGGAATTAAGACCTTGTTATTGTCTTTATTTGGAGATTAAATATGATTTTTAGGAGATACGTATAGATGTTAGGTTGACAAGGAGTGCACTTGTGATGGTTAATTTTATGTTTCAAATAAATGCTCGGATATTTGGTTAAACACTATTTCTGGGTATGGCTATGAAGGTGTTTCTGGATAAAATTAGCATTGAATTGGTAGATGAGTACAGCATATTGCCTTCCCAAATGTGCGTGGGCTTCATTTAATCCACTGAAGGCTTGAATAGAATTAAAAGTTGAATAAGAAGAAATTATTACTCTCTGCTTGTTTTTGAATTGGGATTATCAGTCTTCTCCTGCCCTCAGACTTGGACTCGGACTGGAACTTAGAATATTGGCTTTTCTGTTTCTTAGGCTCTCAGACTCAGACTGAAACCAGACCATTGACTTTCTTGGGTCTCCAGTTTGCAAACTACAAATATTTGCCTCCATTATTGTGAAAGTTAGTTCCTTATAGGGAATCTCTTAATATGTAGAGAGAAACAAAACAATATATAGACATTTATATATAAGTCTAGTTCTAAAACTAGGTATAGATCTAGATTCACATATCTCATAATGGTTCTATTTCTCTAGAGAACCTAGACTAACACACTTACTGCAACATGGATAAAACTTGAAAATACTATGCTGAGAGCAAGAAGGTATTTACAAAGGCCACATATTATGATTCCATTTATATGAAATGTCTAGAATAGGCAGATCCATAAATAGGAAGTAGATTAGTTGTTGCCTAGGACTTGGGAAGTTGAGGGTGAATGGGTAATGATTTGTAATGGATATGGTGTTTTTTTTGTCAGTGATGAAAATGTCTAAAATTGATTGTGGTGATTATTATACAATTGTGTGCATATAGTAAATACCATTGAATTGTACAATTTAAATGTGTGTATTGTATGGCATGTGAATTATATCTCAATGATTGTTATATTAAAAAAAGAACTTGGCTATTTATTCATGGATATATCTTGATTGTCTATTTATTCCATCACTCTGCATTTCTGTCTTTATGCCAGTACCACATTGTCTTGATTACTGTAACCCTATAGTAAATATAATCAAGGAATGCAAATTATCCCTTACTTTTCTTCTTTTTCAAACTGCTTTGGCTATTCTACTTTCTTTGCATTTTCTTGTAAATTTTACAGTAGGCTTATCAAATTCCATAAAAGAAGCTACTAGAATTTTGATTGGGATTGCACTGAGTCTATACATCTTGAAGTAATTCTTTATTTATTTACATGTTTTTTCATTCTCTTATCAGTTATATTTTGTTATCTGTAAGATTAAGTATTTCATTTCTTTATTACTGTTGTAATTGCTGTTTTACCACCCTTGTTTATGGAAGTTATATTCACCGGATATAGAATTCTAAGTTGGCTTTTCTTTCTTTCTTTCTTTCTTTTTTAACTTTCAGCATTTTAAAGATGTTTCCTCACAGTCTTCTGGCATGCTTAGTGTATTTTTGGGAAGATTTTATTTATTTATTTAACACACACACAGAGAGAGAGAGAGAGAGAGAGAGAGAGAAAGAGAGAGACAGACAGATAAGCAGGGAGAGGGAGAGTCAGGCTCCCTGCTTGAGGAGAGCCTCATGTGGGGCTTGATCACAGGACCCTGGGATCATGACCTGAGTGGAAAGCAGACTCTCAAACGACTGAGCCAACCAGGCAGTCTTGGCATCCTTAGTTTTTGACGAAGAAATATGTGATAGGTAATTCTTAGATGTCTGTGTTCCTCTGCATGTAATGTGTTTCTATGCTAGGTTGTTTTAAAAAGATTTTTCTCCTTACCATTGGTTTTGAGCAGTTTGATTATGAAGTATCATTATGTGGTCCTATTGGTTCATCAAATTTTTTGGATTTCTGTGTTTAGAGTTTTCATCAAATTTGGGAAAAAATTTGGCCATTAGTCCTTCAAATATTTTTTTCTCTCTCCTTTTTGCTACCCTTTCAATTGCCTGGGGTTCCAGTTCCACATGTATAATTCTATTTCTCTTTTTTCTCTGATTTTGATTGTTTTTGGGAGGGGATGACTTCAAGTTTGCTTTTTTCATCTTCAGTGTTTAATGAGCTATTGATTAAGCTAATTATCTAATGTAGTTTAAATAGATTTAAATATTTTTAAATTTAATTATTTAAATCAGCATTACATTTTTAATTGATTTTCATTAACTTTTAATGAAAATCAATCAAATTTAAGTATTTGAATAGATTTAGAATATTTAAGTATTTTAAATAGACTTAGGTTTTTTCAGAATAATTTTAGATATACAGAAAATTTGTGAGGATAATACAGAAAGTTCCCATATACCCCACACCCATTTTCCTCTGTAACTAGCATTTTGTATTTATGTGGTACATTTGTTATAGTAATAAACCAATACTGATACATTCTTATTAACTAAGGTCGGTACTTTACTTGGATTTTTTCTCTTCTTTCCTAGTGTCTTTTTTCTGTTCCATAATACCCTCTGAGATACCACATTACATTTATTTGTCATGTACCCTTAGGCGCCTCTTGGTTGTGACAATTTCTCAGATTTTTCTTGTTTTTGATGATCTTGATGGCTTTAAGGAGTATTAGTTAGGTATTTTGTATGAGTCCCCTCTATTGGAATTTTTTCTGATGTTATTCTCCTGATTACACTGGGGTTATGGGTGTTTGGGAGGAAGCCCACAGAGAAAAAGTGTTGATTTATCACATCATATCAAGAATACATTCTATAACATGATTTATCACTGTTGATGTTGAACCTTGATTGCCTTACAGAGATAGTATTTGTCAGGTTTCTTCACTGTGAAGTTGGTCTTTTTTATTCCTTTTCCATACTGTATTTTTTAAGGATGATGTTGCTGTGTGCAGCCCACACTTAAGCATCGAGGAATTATGCTCCCTCTCCTTGAGGGTAGAGTATCTATATAATTATTTGGGATTTTTAGTGCATGTGGAAGATTTGTCTGCTCTCCCCACCCCATTTATTTATTTATTCAGTTGTTTATTTATATCAGTATGGGCTCATGGATATTCATTTATTATAATAAGTACTGTTAATTAATTTTGTTGCTCAAATTATTCCTGCTTTAGCCATTCCTTCAGTTGGCTCCTGTGTCCCTTTCATGTATTCCCATCAGTGTTGTTGTTTTTCTTCTTGCTTCCTTACTTCCTGGCAATACCGGATGTTCAGGCTCATTTTGTGTAGCTCCTGTTCCACTCATAGAATCAGCCATTTCTGCGAGGAGCCCTAGTTCCTTTTTTTTTTTTTTTTTAAAGATTTTATTTATTTATTTGAGAGCAAGCATGAGCGAGAAGGTCAGAGAGAGAAGCAGACTCCCTGTGGAGCTGGGAGCCCGATGCGGGACTGGATCCCGAGACTCTGGGATCATGACCTGAGCCGAAGGCAGTCGTCCAACCAACTAAGCCACCCAGGCGTCCCGCCCTAGTTCCTTTTATTGAAGAATGCTGTAAGAAATATGGTTGAAATTATTTTAAATTTAGATGCATTTTTCATCTCTAGGGGTACCCTTTGGGTTCTTTTTATGTTTCATATATTGTTTTTCTGATCATGATGATTTTTCCTGTACTTTGAACAAATAGAATGTCTTTGTAACAGATGTTTTATCTCATGTATTAAGAGGTCTCTCTACTCTGGCTTAGGAAATATGTACTCTTCTCTACCGCGTGTGGACTCTGGGAATTGTTGGTCTCTTCCATCCCAATATTTCTTCTCCATGTCTCTGGAAGTTCTGTCTCATCTCTGCGCAGATTAGTAATCAGTCAAAGTTCTGAGGGACCCCTCTGCAGAACTCTAGTGCTCTTTATTTCCACCTCTCTTTTCCCTTTTTGGCCACCTTGACTTCTGTTCTCTCTTCTCTCCGTCGGAGAGATCATGGGCTCTTTCTGGGTTCCTCCTACCTGATGCAGTTTGGAAACCACTTTCAAGCAGTAAATTGGGATGTTTCTGAATTCACTGAGCTTATTCCCAACTTCTCAAGGATTACAGTACTGTGATGCCAGTTGTCCAGTGTTTGAAAGCCTTGTTTCATGTGTTTTATCTAATTTTCTTCTCTTTTCTATTTTTTTTGTGAAAGACTAAATCTAGCCCTCATTACTCTATATTCACTCCGAGAGAAAGTCAATAAACTATTTTAAATATAAATACAAATTATGAGCACTTTCCATCCAGTTAAAATATTTTTGTGAAATACGATTTTAAATGTTGCATATATTTCCATCAGACACCTGGTTCAGCTGTTTTCTCATATGGTCTGTGGCCTATGAACTTTGGTTATGGTGTTTTTCATAAGCAAAAATTTATATGGCAGACAAATATAACAGTTTTTACTGAATGGTTTCAGATTTTGCATTTGTGATTAGAAAAGCAAGGTAAATATTTGCCTGTTCCTTTTATTCTGGTTAGTTTGTAATTTTATTTTTTACATTAAATTCATTAATCCATCTGGGATTTATTTTTATATATGATGTGAGATAATGATCTACGTTTATTTTCTCCAAAGTAATAAAAATGTGAGACTATAGAGAGAAGCGTTAAGCAACTAAAAACCACACCCAATTCCTATTTCTCTCTCCTCCCCTTCTGGGACTCTAGTAACATGCACTTTTTTAGCTTTTTCCTTATTCCCCATGTCTTTTAAAAAAACAAACAAACACATTTATTTATTTGCTTTTGAGAGATAGAGAGTATGTGCATGGAGGGGGAGGGACAGCAGGAGAGGGGGAGAGAAACTCTAGGAGACTCTGTGCTAAGCATGGAGCACAATGTGGGGCTCAATTTCATGACCCTGAGATCACAACTTGAGCTGAACTAAGAGTCAGATGCCAACCAACTGAGCTACCCAGGTGCCTTCCCATGTCTTTTTTATGTATACACATATGAATAAAATTTTCTTTTTCTCTCTGTTCTTTGATCTAGGCTTTTTTTTTTTTTTTTTGCTCATCATTTTCCATTTTACTAATTTTTTTTTAAGATTTATTTATTTATTTATTTGACAGAAGGAGAGACACAGCAAGAGAGGGAATACAGCAGAGGGAGGGGGAGAGGGAGAAGCAGGCGCCTGCCGAGCAGGGAGCCCGATGCAGGATTCGATTCCAGGACTCTGGGATCATGACCTGAGCCAAAGGCAGATGCTTAACGACTGAGCCACCCAGGCACCCCAATTTTACTAATTCTTTTAAAAGATTTAATTTATTTATTTTAGAGAAAGAGAGCATGAGCAAGGGAGGTGGGTAGGGAGAGAAAAAATCTTAAGGAGACTTTGTGGTGAAGGCAGAGCCTGATACAGGCCGATTCCACAACCCTGAGAATGACCTGAGTTGAAATCAAGAATAGGACGCCTAATTGACTGAGCCATCAAGGCGCCCCCACAATTTTACTAATCTTTAATTCTGCTCTATCTCATCAACTCTAGATCCTTCTATTAAATTGTATATTTATTGTTGCCTTTTCCCCCTCTACAATTACAGAAAAATTTGGTTCATTTTTCATGTATTTCAGTTCTCCAGTGAATTCTTTATCTTACTATTTTTTGAACATTATTAATCATAGTTATTATAAAGCAGAAATCCTCACAACCCAGAAATCCGGATCATCAAAATGCCTGTTAAAAAAAAATAAATAAACACACACACACACACACACACACACATACTTTTTTCTCTCCTTAAATGGTCATTTTTTTTTTAATTGGCATTCTTGGTGATTTGGGATTAAATGCTGGACATTTTACATTAAAGAATATAGAGACTCTAGGTTAATTTCCCCCCAAGTAGATTTGATTTTCTAGTAGCGGAAAATTTGATCTAGGAAGATCACCTTTATCCAGTCAGGTATGAGACTATTCAAGTCTTGGTTTCAGGTTTTGTAAAGACTCTTTCTTAGCGCCTTCACTTACAGGGCATGGCCCTCCAGGGTTCGAAGGAACACTTACAGTGCTTCCAGGGTTCCTCCTCCTCCCTTGGTCCTTCCTGAGCTCTTTATTCTGGTCTCCTAAATCCTGCATGATCTGGCTCTGCTTACCCCTCCATCATGTCTTACACTGTTCTCCCTCTCTGCTCCTTTAGCTCACCTAACCATTCTTTCTTTGTTGTTGCTTAAGCCTGCAAGCTTGTGTGCCTTAGCTTTGTTGTAAAAACTCTCTGTTCTGCCCAGCATGCCTTGCCTCAAGCTTGCCTGCTTCCCACTCACTCAGATCCCAGGTTAAATGTCACATCTGCAGAGCACTCCCACTCCTCAGCATTTTCTCTCTCATCAGACTTTTTACTTTCTTCAGGGCATTCAGACTCATGTGATTTTTTATCCTGGTTGTTATTTTTGTACTTTTCTGTATCTTCCCTGAAGTAGAAGGTAAACTCCGCAAAAACAGGGATGTTGTCTTTATTGTTTTCCTGCTTTATTCCCAGCATCTAAAACTGTCCTATCCGATACAGTAGCTACTTGTCCCATATGGCTATTGAGCACTTGAAATATGACTCGTCCAAATTTGAGATAGAAGGATAAAGTCCGTACCAGGTTTTGGAGACTTAATATATACAAAAATAATGTAAAAGTTGTGAATTGTTTTTATTTTGATATTGTTGAAATTATAAAATTTGGGCTATATTAGGTTAAATAAAATGTATTATTGAAATTAATTTCACAGTTCTTTTTTCCACTACTTTTAACATGAATACAAATTTTCAAATATGTATGTGGCACACATTTGTGATTGGAATTCATTTCTATTTGACACAACTGACCTGTGATAATCACTGGCCTGGGAAGAGTCATCCTTTTTATTTAATCTTTTCCCTATCTTCCTTCTTCCTCCCTCCCTCCCTCCCTCTCTCTTTTTCTTTCAAGATTTATTTATTTATTTGAGAGAGGGAGTAAGAGAGAGAGATCAGGAGAGGGGCGGAAGGAGAGAGAGAGAGAATCTAAGGAGATTCCCCGCTGAGCACAGAACCCAATGCAGGGCTTAGTCTCATAACCCTGAGATTATGACTTGAGCGAAATCAAGAGACGGACGCTTAACTGACTGAGCCACCCAGGCAAGTCCTTTGGTATTTCCGTAATATCACAGACAGAAAAAGTACAATAATTTCTTGTTGGTCCAAATTTCCAAAATAGTATTTAAAAATGAAGTCTATTGGGGTGCCTGGGTGGCTCAGTCATTAAGGGTCTGCCTTCGGCTCAGGTCATTTTACTACCATGCAGCATATGACCAAAGAGCCATTCAAAACCAAATTAGTCTAAACCCAGATACCACTTTCTTATTAAAGAAATGAGAGCCCCACATCGAGCTCCCTGCTCAGGGGGAAGCCTGCTTCTCCCACTCCCCCTGCTTGTGTTCTCTTTCTCACTGTCTCGCTCTGTCAAAATAAATAAAATCCTTTTTTTTTTTTTAAATGATGACTATTGAGGATATAGGTTTGTTTTTACTACTTTTATTTATTTAATTTTTAAATATTTATTTATTTATTTTTAGAGAGCGAGAGAGCATGAGAGCAGGGGGAGGGGCGGAGGGATAGAGAGAATCACAAGCAGACTCTGCTGAGCCTAAAGCCCAACTCAGAACTTTATACCATGACCCAGAGATCAGAATCTGAGCCGAAGTCAAGAGTCAGATGCTTAACCAGGTTAGCCACCCAGGCACCCCCCCCCCTTTTTTTTTTAACTACTCTAAAAGGTCTTAGACTTCAGTGCTTTTATTTGGTGACATTACATTTTTTTTTTCAGTTAACTATTTAATTTTTCTGTGCTTTTCCTATTTTAGAGTACTAACCCTTGCTTTTTGAGTGCAAACTTCTCTTGAAATTATCCCCTTTCTAAATGTTACCATTAACCTCCTATGTGTTACAGAAAACAAAAACATCTGAAAGCAGAAGTGTTTGGGCTTTTGTATCTTAATAAGAACAACTAGAGATTAAGTGAAGTTGAAAATCTATAAAAGTGCTTGAAACTTTGGTATCTATTTTGGATGACTAGAGGTCATTTGATCTTTTATTTTACTTAAACTTTGGGCTTTTGTGTTTTAGATAGTATACTAGTAGGCTAAGAACCCTAAAATATTTCTTGGTCAGGAAGGTGTAACTTTCTTTTAAGAACAAGAGGAGTGATAAAAATGGAGGGAAAATTCTTAAAGAAGATACAATGTAACAATTATTTTATTCCTCACAAGACCATTCCTTTTAGGATATGAACCTGTTTTGTATTTTCTTTAGCTGAACATTTCTTCGTTGGGTTTGATTCATTGAGTAGACATACACTGAAACAGTTACACTTTCAGACATCCACATGAATGGACATATAGATATACATGAAAATTAAGGTATGTTTTTAGAAGGCAGCTTAAACACCTAACCGTTTAGGGAAAGGCAGTGGAACATATGAGCTGTGATTTTATTTTTTAAAGATTTTTCAGGAAATGGAAAATAATGGCAAATCACACCCATCAAGTTCCAGTAACTCAAAACACTTATTCTCAGTCTATAAGAGACTAAAACAAGACCTTTTATTCTTGGAATGACATTTAGTTGCTTTGGTCTTGTAAGAACAGCTAACCTTTTCCTTATTTTCTCTTTAATGAGCAATTGGTATCTGGGTTTAGACTAATTTGGTTTTGAATGGCTATTTGGTCATATGCTGCATGGCAGTAAAATGACTTTTTCTTCCTGGGGTAAGGATGAAATAATCACAAATCATAAAATTCATTTGCTGGTTCATAGATAATTACTACAATGGCCACTAAATATTTCAAAGCTATAAATATTGTCCAAAGTATGTATTTATGGGAAATTCATGTAAGTAAAAATGGGGGTTGGAGATTAAGAAAGTATTTTCCTGCTATTTTAAGATCCTAGTTTGTTTCACAAAATGAAATTAGGAAGATAAAAAAATCAACAATATCTATTTGAAAAGACTGTAGAATTTTAATCTTTTAAAAGAGGCCTAAATTTTGAGTAAGGTAGGAGTTGGGCCGGTTCTGATTTCAGTTGGGAATATACAGCTCAATTAGAAAAAGTCTCAAAGGAAGGTGTGAAATAATTGGAAGTTTGAAATAACAAATCAAGTCAAGGGGACTGTGCAAAAATTCAGTCTTTAGCAAGACCACAAATTATCAAGGTATCAAAATATCTGTTCAGGGCTTGAAAACTCTAAGGTGAAAATAACTTGAAGGCAAAGCTTGTAGGAAGATAATAGTTTGAAGCTTGAAAACTAATTGCCTCAAATCATGGGTTAGAAGGCTGGCTGACCAAACACATTCACTGGCCAACAGCTCTACTTTCCTAATGAGAAACAACACCTTCTCGTCTTAAGATTACTTCTGTATAAACTGTGTACATTAAACAGGCATACCCATTGCTATTTTTATGTTAAATAGATAGATTTTTGTGTTTCTGTGCAAAGAAAAGGAACCTTAAGATCAGCCTGCTTAGTTTTAAGATTCTGAGAATTTTTAGAGCTTACAGAGATGATTGAAGGGATTTTTTTCATTTTATTTATTTATTTAGGTCATTGTTCTGAATCTATCATGAGTAATCAGTCTCATTTCTGTGGTGTATGATGTCTTGCCATACGGGGTAGGGGATAGTCTTCCTTCTTCATATTCTCTATCTAAAAAATCTGTGAACCTTAATTTTTAATTTATCCCCCGCAGACATTCTGAAGGGTTATCACAAAGGGAAGGCGCTCGTGAAAAACTTCTTTCTCAACTACCCAGTACACTGTCTGTGAGAATGTGCTCAGCTGCCAATAACAGCATATCTCACTAAGAGTGCCTTCGTTCTTCCCATTTAATAAGAAGCTCGGGCTGATCCAGTGATTCAGCAAATCACTAAAAACCCACACATGGTCTTTTTCCTCTATGAATTCTAAAAAATTCTCAGAATCTTCATTTTGCCTCTTGGTTGTAATATCACTTCTGAAGTTATAGGCGAAGGGAAAGAGGGCAAGTTGTTCAGCTCCATTTATTAGTCCATCATAGCTTTTCCCTAAATCCCCTTCCAATAGCCCCCTTATGTTTCCTTGAGCATGCCTGGTCACATGGCCACCCCAGCTGCATGGGAAGTAGTAAATTAGGAGTAACATTAAAGAGCTGGCTTAGGCCAAAATGCCTGGCTTTGGGTACTTGCCATCCAGACCAAAATCAGGATGTGTTAGCAGGAAAGAAGGAGACAGTGAATAGTTGGCAGGAAATGTCCCCATACATGACACTTGAAATAAGTTTTGAGCCACTGTGGAGTATTTCTGAAAATGGTATGTGTTATGTGACGTTAATCCCACTACCTTGATAAAATGGTATCTTAGGACTAAGTCATTGAAGCCGTGACATGGATAAAGAAGAAAAATCTGCACAGTAGGATTTTAACTCGCAGGCCTTTTATTGTACATAATTCCTTTAATATGTAGAAATTTTGTAAAAACTATCAGACTTTATATATACTATGGCCTTTCACAAGGGAAATACATTGAGAAAGGACTTGTCTTATCATCTGTCTCATCTTTCATAATATCCTTATTTCAAGCAAACCATCTTGATGTTTCTGTGTTTATAAATAGTGGTAAAGTGACATTGTTTCTTTTTTTTTTTTCTTTACAAATCACTGAAAGCCAAATAGGACTATACCTGGGGTGTCTGTACATAGAACCAGTCTTCCACAAATGTCACTAAGAAAAGTGATCTCAGCATCTCAGGGGATGCTTCCGTTTTCATAATCACTGCTCTTTCCCCACATTCTTATGATGAATTTTTCTCTGTGTTCTTGGTATTCACTGAATTTTTACTAATAAATCCCCAAATTCCAACTGATGATATAGCAGATATATGTCACTAAAAATGTGTTCTGTCTCACCCCATCATAAAGCAGTGTCTCTCCTGCTAAATGGGTCATAGAGGATAGATAGTCCAGATATTATTGAAATAATATAGTCATAGTCATAACCTACTATGTACTTAGTTCTAGATCATGAGGCACAAAGATAAATACATATTATAGTACCGTGGAGAAGAGGCATGGATAGATTCATGAATGAGGCAAGATGGTGGCATTCTGGAGGTGGTTATTCATTCTGGTTAGTTTGGCAGGAAAATATTTCAGAGAGAGAACAAAGTTGTATTGATTTTAAAAGATAAATAAAAATGTGTTAGATAGACACAGAGTTGAGAAGGAAATTTGCAGGTTGAGGGAAGTATGAACATGAAGATGTATTACATTGTAAAATTGGAGGATGTTAAGTACTGTGCAGTGGCTGAAACTCAGGTTACACAATAATGGTCATTATATTAATGCATTCTGACTTTATCCTGTAGGGTTTTCTCTAGAGTCTTAATAGGATCATATTTGTGTTAAACAAGAATGTTGTGAAGAGCAAGGGTAGAAGAACCACGAGCGCCAGATATTTCAGTCATCTAGGAATGACACATTTAGGTTCAAGCTCTGAGCTAAGGCAATAACCTGAGGATGGAGAAGAAGCGTGGTAAAAGAAAGGAAACAGGAAATTAAAACGGACAGTCCTGAGGCTGATGGAGTCGGGGATATGGAGGAATTCTCTCTCTTTTCTGGTTTCAGTGCCTAGAATCTTCTGATATTGCTGCCTGAATAATCATCTTATTTCCATGCTGTATTAGTGTGGGGGGAATTAATTACCAATTAGCCAATTATTTAAGAGAATTGGCTCCCATTTCACATGGTCATGGAGGCTACAGTGTCCCACAAACTTCTTTCTGCAAGCTGGAGAACCAGGGAAGCCAGTGGTTTAATTCAATTCAAGTTGAAAGGACTAAGAACCAGAAAGCTGCTCATGTTGGTCTTAGAATCTGAAGGCCCCAAAGTCAGAAACTCTGATATCTGAGAGCTCAAAAAGAAATCTCTCACCCTTCCTTTACTTCTTCTCTTCAGGTCCTCCATGAATGGGATGGTGCCCACCCCACGCTGCTGAGGGTGAATCATCTTCACCCAGTCTGCTGCATCAAATGCTGATCTCTTCCAGAAACACCCTCCCAGATACTCCATGAAATAATGTTTTAGTAGCTATCTGGGTATCCCTTATCCCAGCCAAGTTGACCCATAAAATTAACTATCACATATGATTTTTTTTAGTGAAAGTTACACTTTTGTTGGAATGTTCTCAAGTATGTGTCCTGACGTGTTAAACGTGCAAATAGGTTTTAAGGATGGATCCATTGTCACTGTCTCCATGACACTTTACTGCTACCACTTGGAATTACCTTCTCCTTTCTACATACCAGAGAGATTTCTTGAGTTTTTATAGTAAAATTTATCATCTTTCTCCTATGTGTTTTAGGTATCTCCTGTCCCTGCAACGAAAGTGCTCTTCTGTCAAGTCTATCTAAACTCAGCTAGGAAAAACAATGGTGGAACAAAACCTTTTCTTCTTCATTTATGTGTCTTTCACAGCCCATAGAAAAACAAATTGCACGTAGAAAATACTCAAGAACTTTATTAAACTAATGAGTACATTCCTGATAGAATTTGTCCACTGAAAGTTTTAATTAGATAATTCAGAATGACTAGGGAAAGATTTAAAGACAACTGGTTTTATAAATAAGATTTATATAATACAGCTGTTTATTAACTCTAATTATAGAGACCCTGATAGTCAAATATTAAAAAATAATCTGTAGTGGAAAGGAAGAATAACTTCCTAACAAAATATATTTTTCTTTTACTATATTAACTATTTTCTAAGACTTAATATTCCAAAATAGGTACAAGAAGGTGGAGGAAAGAAAAACCACTTGGCCTGTGCTCAAATGTCAAGTTGTCCTAAATACAGACAAACAGGGACACAGCCTCTCCTGGGCTTACCAGAGGTCATGGAAACCCTTGCCTCTCTTGACTATCATGCAACCTAATACGAATCCCCAAACCCAAAGCAGAATAGAAAAGTTGCCAACCTTACTAGAAATTTACTAGTATGCCAGCCTGACTAGAAATCTGGGTGAGTCAGTATGAATAGAAAATAAAAGCAATTTTGTTAACTGATTATCATTCTGTATTCCAGTGTACACTGTAGAATAGAAAGGAAACCTGTTGGGGGTAGGATTATTCAATAAATGGTATTGGGAATAAGGGGTAGCCCTGGGGGATGGGGTAGGTCATGGATCACACCAGGCATCTTACCCCAATATGTATGCAGAGAGGTCAAAATCCTACTGTAAATAGATCAATAAGAAGTATTTTAGAGCAATCATCTTAGAATGGAAAGTCCTTTCAAATATCATATAAATTCCATAAAATTAAAAAAAATAAAAACATCAACAATTTGGTTACTTTTTTTTTTTTTTTAAAGCTTTGCCAACCCTAGCAGTACAAGTTTGGGCCTTTTATTTTTTATTTTTTAAATAGACTCTGTGCCAATTATAGGGCTCTAACTCAAAACCTGGAAATCAGGAATCACATGCTCCACCAACTGAGCCAGCCAGATGTCCCTAGTTACATAAAATTTCAATAAGTTCTTATAAAAATACTATAAACAATGTCAAAGGTCAAGTAATAAATTGGGGGAATTAGATATGTAAAACATGTCAGAGACAAAGGTTTAATTTTTTTCAATAATATCTGTATATTTTATAAATCAGTAAGAAAACCTATTTATTTTCCTTTATGTACATTGTCTGTTAATATCCTTTTCCCATTTTATTAGGTTGTTTTTCTTTTGTAAGTAATTATTTGACAGATATGCCTGGACAGCTGAACACTGGCATATAATTTACAATAGCAGAATATTGGAAATAATTGAAATTTTATAAATAGGGGACTAGCTAAAGGAATTATCACACATTCATAATATACTACTGGGTTAGGCAGGCCATTTTTAATCGATATAAAATTATATCTGTGATAAATTAGGTGGAAAAAGGTCACAGCTATGCATGTGTTTGTAGTATTTCTAGTGTACTGCATTTGTGTAAAAAATTCATCATCATATTTGCTTCTAAATCCACGTACCTGTGGAAAAAAGAATAACAACCGAAAAAAATGGGAATCACTACTTTTGGGTAAGGAAACTGAGGCCTAGGGACTGTCTAGGAGTTGAGTGAGGTTGAGGTTACCTGTAATCAAACCCTTCAGTAATTCTGAAACTGAACATATGAATATTCACATTAAGTGAAAAAGGTGAAGCTGTAAATAACTGAATATCCATTTTAGTTTAGGTTTTAACAACTAATGGGTTTGCCACAAATTTGCAGTATAGTTTAGTATTTCAGAAGATTTGATTTTGGAATGAAATTGGGTTATTTGAATTTTGACCATGTGAAAATGTTACTCGTTTGGAAAGTAATACCACAGCTGAGTAAAAGAACAAGAGGGGTACACTGGTGTTCCCTGAGTCAGCATACGTTGTTCTGAAACCACGTCAGAGCCTGGCTCCATGCTCTCTGAGCTGTGTGTCTCACAAACGTGACAGCGTGGCTGCCGGTTCCTTTAGTCCTTTGTGAAATGAGGAAAAGATACTTCAGCCTAACCGTTGTTTGTGGGATGTATTAGGTAGACAAATCAGCATACATCAGCCTTGTAGGGACTCTGGAAGTATTTGAAATTGAAGCAGTGGAAATATTTTAGAGCAACCATCTTTGTTGGTTGTTAATAATTAAGTTATTAAGTAGAAGCTTAATAAAAATAATAAGCTAGGCTTTTTTGTTTTAAACGTTTTTATTTATTTATTTGACAGAGAGGGAGAGAAAGAGCGAGTGCACACACAAGCGGGGGAAGCAGCAGGCAGAGGGAGAGGGAGAAGCAGGCTCCCCGCTGAGAAAGGAGCCTGATGCAGGCTCAATTCCAGTACCCTGGGATCATGACCTGAGTCGAAAGTTGAGCCACCCAGGCGCCCCTAGGCATTTTTCTGCATTTTTTCTGTAGTGTTCAAAACAGCGGTATGTTGAAAATAAGGATTGTTAGAATGGCTGGGAGAAACCAGAGGATTTTACCTTGACAGCAGGGAGGACTCATTAAATTGAGAGATGATCTCTCTTTACCCCTTCAGAACTGAGAGTGTAAGCAAAAGACATTCCCCTCTTGAAATACAAGTTTTTATTTATTCATACTTTATTTTTGCAATGAAAATGTGTAATATTTTACTTTGACAATTTGCTAATTATAATTTTTAAAATAACTCGGTCCAGAATCAGGTGATCTGCTGTCTGTATAACTTTGGGCAATTTACTTAACATCTCAGGGCCTCAGTTTCCTGATTTGCAACTTGATGATGGTACTAAGACCTAGCTTAGTGTTGTTCTAAAGATTGAATGAACTAATGTGTATGAAAAGTTATTAGTGCCATGCTTGGCACATAATGGCAGTTGTATAAGCGTTACCTGCTACTCTCAGTTAGTCAGTAGCAGACTCTTAAAACTAAGGGCCTCTGGGGTTTGTCTTCATGGGCAGGAAGAAGGTACTGGAGGAATAGACTTCCAGACCACAGGCGCGCTCAGAGGACTGAGAGGGAGATGCCCATGAAAAAAATAGGATGGGGAGGGGTGGGGGAAGAGAGATAGGAGGACTCTGAAGCTATCAGCTTGGAAAAAAACTGGGTTGGACTATAGGCTGAGAGCTGAAATAGAAGATTTTACATTTTACAGAGGTAATATGGTACATTTCCTGAATATTACATCACATGCTCAGTGGATTCTGAGACTATAATCAAACACATCAATAATTTTATAGGTAAACATGAATATTCATATTAAGTAAAATGCACAAGTTATTAATCATTTTATATCTACATAGGTCATGTTTTATCAACCAGCATGTTTGTCACAAACCTAAAAGATAACTTCACTATTTCAGGAATAAAATTAGATTTTGGAATAAAATTGGATTTCAGAATTATATATAAGATTGTAGAGGGGGCTAAGTTCATAGTAATTTTGTTTTAGTTGAATAGCAAAATATTATACATAAAGAGCATATTCAGGAGACAGGATGTGGTTGAGTTAGTCACAGATGGGTTCTAGAGAAAGTGATTCTTGAGACTATTTTGTCTCTAAATAACATAACTGTTTATTATGGTACCTATATGTTGCCCACCATAATGAATCATAGCATAGCTCTGTGATTAGAAGAAAGCAATATGACCCTCGCAATTGCTTGTTAGACGAGGTGGCTTATCCAATAATAAGTCCAACCAAGGGATAATTTCAAAGGTTGAGTCAGATCTTTATGTAAGTTGGAATAGAGACTTTCAAAGGAACATGGCTAAATAAAGGCCCAATTCTTGTTCCCAGTGAAAGTACACAATTTAAAAGGGAGAAATCAATGAAGGCGACTAATTCCTTCATTCAACAAATATTTATTGAGTGTCTATTCCATGCCAGGCACCGATCTGTGTTGTGGGATTAAATGTTAACACACAGGGACTTTGCCTGAATGAGACTTAGAAAAAACAAAGAAGGTGATTTTGAATAAGTACCATGATAATAAACTGGAGTAAGGTGGTTGGTAGTTATTGCCCACTTAGGTAAGGTGATCAGGGAAGGAAGGCTCTCTGACAAAGTGCCATTTGAGCACACACTTGATTTCCTGAGGGAATCAGACTGTGAAGATCTAGAGAGAATGTTCCAGGCAGAATGTACAGAAAGTTCCAAAGTCCTGAGACAGGACAAGCACATTGGCCAGTTTGAGAAAGAGCCAGAAGACACCCAAGCCAGCTGCAGGGTGAAGGTCAGAGGGGAGTGAAAAGAAGAAAGACTGGTCATGCATGGCCTTAGTAAACAGCATAGTGCATTTGGATTTTATTCTTGGTAGTATGGAAACTTTTGGAGGACCTTCAAACAGGGAGTTAGTTAGCTGGTCTGGTTCATGATTTTTTTTTTAATTTACTTATTTTATAGAGATAGTGAGTGCAGGGGGAGGGGCAGAAGGAGAGAGAAACCTAAGCAGTCCCCACGCTGAGTGCAGAACCCCACGCGGGGCTCAATCTCATGATTCTGAGATCACGACCTGAGCCGAAATCAAGAGTCAGGTGCTTAACCAGCTATGGCACCCAGTGCCCCTGACTCATGTTCTTAAAATATAGGTTGGCTTTTTGTGGAGAAGAGATTGTTAGTAGGAGTGAGAGTGGAAGTTAGGTTGGAGGGTTTTGTGGTGGGGAAATTTGAGGAATTTAAGGAAACACGGCCCATTTGTGGATTTGATGTGAGTTAAGAGAGAAATGGCGGTTAATCTGCAGATCTTTGCTATAATCAAGTTGGAAGGATAGTGCAGTACTGGTGCATTACTGATGCATGACTGATGGGAGTGACTGGGGAAAGTGCAGATTTGGAGGCAAATATCATAATTGGGGGCCAGGTTAATGTAAGAAGCTTACAGAATGTGAATGGCACATCCAAGTTATTGATATTAACTACACAGAGGACATACAGTTCCATCCTGGGGACATGAATGTGGAAGTCATAGCTTATAGGCGGTATTTAAGACCCAAGACAGTATAAAGTCACTTAATGTGAGAGAATATACAGAGGAAATAAAAGAACTGAGGAGAAAATTTGGTTTGAGTAGTAAGAGGAGTAGGTAAAGGAGAGGAAATGAATAAAGGAGAATGTCAAGGAAATAGAAAGAAAACCAGGTGCCAGGGAAGTCAAGCGAGAGACCAACGTTTTGAGAGGTAGAGTAACATGAGGGCAGAGGCTTGGCCACTGGATTTGGAGGCATGAAACTGTTTCTTGACCATAGTAAGAGCTGTTTCAGTGGAGTGAAATTGATATAAGTTTGGTTCCAGTTGATTGAGGAAAAGAACAAAAGGCAAAGAGGTAGAGATAACACAAATAAATAGCACCTGAGTGAGTTTTCTTCTGAAAGTGAGCAGAGAAATAGAGCTGTGGCTTGATAGGTGCACATAAAGAGGTGAAGTCCAAAGTCCATTGTGAAAATGCCTTGCAAATTATGAAGTAATTAGAAAAATATGTATATATATTTTTCTTTAAAATATTTTATTTATTTATTTGACAGAGGTCACAAGTAGGCAGAGAGGTAGGCAGAGAGAGAGGAGGAAGCAGGCTCCCCGCTGAGCAGAGAGCCTGACGCAAGGCTCGATCCCAGGACCCTGAGATCATGATGTGAGCCGAAGGCAGAGGCTTTAACCTACTGAGCCACCCAGGCGCCCCTATATATTTTTTTTCTTATGTGCTTGCCTGTAAGATGTATTTGTAGGCATGTGTTCATTCATGTGTATGGATACTTCAGCTCAGATTTCTTGGAAAGAATAAGAAAGTGCATCTGCAAGTTACTGATGGGATGATTTTGAAGGGATTTGGCCTGAAGCTCCTATGCCTTTATGGGTTCCTACACTAGATTTGGAATGTCAGGTTCCCTTGCATGCCTCAGCTGCTTTCAAGACCTTAAAATCCAAAGGCCGACACATCTTTGTCCTTCTGTATTTGACCTTCTCTGTAATCCCGTTTTGAATATGAAAACTATTCTTGGTTTTTGTTCCAGCCTAATAGCTTTAACTTGGGTGCAGAGAGCTTTAAGGGTATGGGATGGGGGGGCTAGACTGTGGGAGAAAACCAACTCACATGCACAGGGGCTGAACCTTTTAAAAGGTGGTCAGAGACCCATTGTGGAGTTCGGAAATAATTTTTTTCCTCCATAGGAACGCTCAGTCCCATGAATAGATCCCTGTAAAATGTGTGACTTCTTGGTTATATCTCACTTAGAGTATAGAAAAATATTATTTATAAGATAGTAGTAAAATATTATTTATAAGAATTATAATTCCTGTGCTTTGCAGCCATTAGAGTTGGTCATACCTCCTGTTATTTGTGTCATTCCAGGAGTAATAAAGAGAAGAAACCTCCAGAGCAGTGAGCAGGGGCATAGTCTTTTCTTTTATCATTTCCTAATACCAGATCAAGAAAGAATAGTCAAGGGGCACCTGGGTGGCTCAGTGGGTTAAGCCTCTGCCTTCGGCTTAGATCATGATCTCAAGGTCCTGGGATTGAGCCCCACATCGGGCGCTCTGCTCAGTGGGGAGCCTGCTTCCCCCCACCTCTGCACCTGCCTCTCTGCCTGCTTGTGATCTCTCTCTGTCAAATAAATAAATAACGTCTTTAAAAAAAAAAAAAAAGAATAGTGAGTGAAAAGGCTAGTAATTAGGAACAAATGTGTTAGCACGGTGGAAAAAGGAATGTGAACACCACTTTTTACTGGGGAGCAAACCCAACCAGAAGACTGGTTGTGAGACAATCCCCCTCCCTTCTTTCCCAGACAGGATAAAGAGAATATGGCAATTTAAGACCCTACAGTTATACCTGTGATCGCTGTGAGCTTATAAGCAAAAAGGTTAAGTGACCTTTGTGCTCTCTGGGGGCATATTGACTTAGATTTTGTTCTAGGAATTTCTGGCTCTTCAAACATTTACCATTTACTACAACAATGTTGGTTCATGTTCAAAGTTCATAGTGTTGCCTGTGCTTAAGTTGAACAAGCAAGTATTGGAGACTTTATGCTATTCCTACCCACAACTGCCAGTTTACTTTTTTTTAAGTTGTTTTTGTTTTTGTTTTTCAATTTGGTGGAGAGAGAGAGTGTGTGCATGAGCAGGAGACACAGACGGAGAGGGAGAAGCAGGTACCCCCCTGAGCAGGGAACCCGACACGGGACTCAATCCCAGGACCCGGGGATCACGACCTGAGCCGAAGGCAGATGCTTAACCCACTGAGCCACCCGGGTGTCCCTGCCAGTTTATTTCTAATGGCCTTTCACTTCAGTAAGAATAGCAGAAAACCTAGCCCTGGGAACACTGGGTCTCATAGGCAGTGCTGATGCATAGATTGTACTGTCTGACTTTTTGTGGTTAAATAAGACCTTTGTTGACACTTGACTTAAGTGTGATTATCCCCAGTTGAAAATTTGAGAACCAGACCATTTAGCAGTAGATTGATGCTGCACACTGCCGAGTGCCCTGTGAAAGTCTTCACTGTGAAGGTTTAGCTCACAACACCTGAAATTTATAGTAACTCCAGAAGTGAGCTTGGATGCACTCCTTGTTTGTGGGGTTGTCTAACCACTAAATGATTGATGAGGGGCCTTAGTGGATGAGAATGTTGATTCACTGAAATGTGTAAAATGTACATTTCCTTTTTTTCAGTATAAACTACCAATGTATGGTCAGTGTATTTAAAAGACTGGTAATGTGAGTCTTTGTTAGTGTTACTCTGTGTTTTATTTCCCTTTGCTTTCCTGGAACAACTAACTCTAATGAAACCTGACGTCCTAGTGCTAAAATATGTTGACTCTCCCACTCTGCCCTTATTGTGCATTGAAAGTGTGCATAAACTCTTTGCGAAATCACCAGTTTTAAAGTGTTTAGAGATCCTTAGGTTTCTCAAAGGTGATCACAGGCCCCAGCATATTTGTTTTCCTACTGAAATGTGGGGCAACCAGACATGAATGAGGGCGAGCAAAGCTGGAATCAAATAGCCAGTCTTTGCGGTGGATACTGTGCTGTGTATCACCTTTGGGACCTTCAGGGCCAACTAATTTCCCCAGTTGATGCTGACTGCTGATAGATCCTGGCTGAGTTCTCCCAGAAAGTTGCCATCACGAGAAGATAACTGCCTTGCCTGAGGTCATAGCCCAAGGGCAGCCCACATCAAATAAAACATCAATAGGGCGGAAAGGGCTGGCCATCTTGCCTTACTTTGGAACAACTCTCAAGGGACTTCCCAGCTCCAGAGCACTCTTTGAGATCAGCTAATGCCTTTGTTGCAATGCATTTCTGTTCAGTCTGTCCATCTGCCCACTCCTTTCAGACCTTCAAAGGTGCCGATCCGAAGAGCTCCTCAGTAAACTTACTGCATGCAAATCTCCATCGCAGAGTCTGGTTCCAGGGCAACCTAGACCAAGTCCATTTTAGAGTGTTTAGAAGATGAGCAAGCTCTTTCTGAAGCTGTCGGAGTGTGGAATCCAATTCCAAATGTGAAAGCTTTAACAGATCCTGGTGCAAGTTTCTCTGCCTTTTTTCTTTCTTCCTCTTGTAAACAGCCAGATAGACAAGTATTTTTTAATAAACATCTCAAAACTATGGGAAAGGAGTTGTAAAGAAGCTGAGAGGAACTAGTTGTAACGAGGATCTAGGGAACTTACTCAGACCCCAGTTCTGTCATTTGGCACCAATCTTTACTTTCTGATAGCTGTTTGCAGCAGGATGATAACCTTAGTGTGGTGTTTTTCTCAAACAGTGTTAAAAATTCAGATTCCAAGATCATCCTCATTGGTTGGAATCTTTAGGGGAGGATCTGGTGATCTGTATTTAAAAATCATTCCAAGAGATACTGATATTCAGGCACTTCTGTGGAAACTGTGACCAAAAGTTTATCAAATGCTGCTATTGAGAGAAACTAACAGTGACAAATATCTGCATAGAGCCACATTTTCTTACCAGCTACCTTACTCAGCAGGCTCTGAGGCCCAGATAACTACCTCTTCTGCTCCTATATTGGTTACCAAGAAAACCGCGTTAATGAAAATAGTGAAGAAATTGGATGTGCGCTTTTTCAAAGCACCATTTGTTCATTATGGAACTTAATGCACCTGGTGGTAGAGAGCAAAAGAATCCTTTTGACGCTGGAAAGGCTGATTATGTAGGCCTTCTCTTTGTGTCCAGGATTTGGGATAGAAGATGACAGAGTAACTTTAGTGCCTGCCTATGTAGATTGAATCTGGGGGTCGATGTGTGTAGGTAGGCATTGTTTGCGCCCTTCCTTCTCAGTGTTTCCCGAGGTTCCCATTTCTTCCATGTGACTAGTGTTCTTCCTAACTTTGTTTTCTGTGTTACAAAGGCATAGATAAATGCTGATAAATGTACTATCCATGTAGCCATATGTGAAAATAATTAATGCTGCAGAACATTGTGATATTTTAAAGTTTTGTGACCCATCAGGATAAGTTAGTTTGATGGTGTTACAATGATGTTAGGTCAGAAATATCTTTATTTTTTTATTTCTTTAAACTATAACAAATTTTTTGATATAACAAGTTACCTGTCATTATAAGCATAAAAATAAAGTCATTCATGTCATTTTTGTTGGCTCTGCTAGGAAGTTAGCAATTTTAGACTCAAAAATTAGGTTTAGTTACTCTGTCTTTCACGAGAGTATTGGGGATATCAGCATTTCACCACTTTTAAATAGTGATAACCAAGAAGTCTGCAGAAAATAAGCTTTATTACATCTACGGTAATGAAGCTTGCTATTCCAAGGCTCAAACAATTCCTTTGGGTGTCCCAAAGAGTCAGAGCCAAAGTAGCCAAAAGTGTGTCTTTTTGACAGTCTAAAGACTTCACAGACATTGATTTCCTATCCTTTTGACACTTGTATGAGGTTGGCATTTCCTCCATAAATGTACTTGGTTTCCCTCAGGATCATTCAGTGGGTTTCTTTGACAAATTTACAGTCCTGACTGGATTTGTGATCATAAGATAAAATCTTTTAAGAAATCTCTTTTTTTTCCCCTTCCTGACTTGAAATTGTGCTTTGCTAATTA
Organism: Mustela erminea; assembly: GCF_009829155.1. Taxonomy (NCBI): domain Eukaryota; kingdom Metazoa; phylum Chordata; class Mammalia; order Carnivora; family Mustelidae; genus Mustela; species Mustela erminea. The sequence continues at coordinate 53,184,775 of NC_045631.1, read as the reverse complement.
AAAGTTTCAAACTGATTACCATGACTTTATTATTAAATTATCTAAAGAAATTTTTACTGAAAAACAATTTAGTAGTTATGCTGTGTGTTTTACCTAAGAAAAAAATAGTCTTATACCTGTTACTGCTTAGAAGTTCAGATATAATGGATAGTTTTACTGACTCTTTGAATATTTGAGCTACTTCAGATTTGTTTTTCCCTTTTTGCAAGATGATTTTTTATTAAACCTGGATGAAAATACTTGTATTACCATAGATTATGGCAATGCATAGATATACATAAGTATAGACATAGTTAAACAATATATAGACATACATCATTATGAACAATAAGATGCCTGGATCAAAGTCTGCTGTGTATTTCAACCCATATTTATAATCAGCAGACGTTTCATAATGGAAAAAAATAGAGAGTGTCATATGTAACGATGCCTTGAACCAAGGTTTTGTAACTTCTAATTGAGAAGCCAATAATTAAACAACTTTTATTTACTTCTCACTGTACAAAGACCAAATAGCAACAATAAAAACTAAAAATGTTTGGGCTATTATACCTCTTTGGGCTACGTTGAAAATAGCAGAGAGTGCCTGTGTGTCTCCTTCCGTTAGGTGTCTGCCTTTGGCTCAGGTCATGATCCCAGGGTCCTGGGGTCGAGTCCCACTTCAGGCTCCCGGCTCAGTGAGTGGGGAGTCTGCTTCTCCCTCTGCCCCTTACCCACCTCATCCCACCCACCCCTGCTTGTGTGCTCAAGCTCTTTATCTCTCAAAAATAAATGCATAAAATCTTAAAAAAAAAAAGAAAAGAAAAGAAAAAGGAAAATAGCAGAGATGAGGTGTATAAAGATTAATGAATTTTTAACTGAGACTATAAGTAGGATGTGGTGATTAATGGGATTCATTGAAACATAAACTTAATGAAGGCAAGAAATCTGTTGGTGCTAAATGGTAGAAATACAATAATAAGATAGAGTAGGTAGTCAATATTGCTCAGTAAATGAGTGAATAAAATATAAGAAACGAAGGAGGTAGAGTGAAGTTACTTGGTTGGGATGTTGAATGGGTAATCACTTAAAACCTGTGAAATCAAAATATGGTAGCTACACATGGCAATTTAAATTTAAACTAATTTGAAGTGCACCTGGGTGGCACAGTTGGTTAAACATTTAACTCTTGGTTTTGGCTCAGGTCATGATCTCAGCCCCGTGTTTGTTGCTCTCTGCACTCTGAATGGAGAATGCTTGGGTTTCTCTCTCTCCTGCCTCCGCCTGCTCTCCCTGCTTACTCACACTCTCTCTCTGTCTCTCTTGCAAATAAATAAATCTTTAAACTAACTTGAATTAAAATTAAGTTAATTTATGTGTTAGCCAGTCATATTTCAAGTATTCAATTGACACATGCTGGTAGTGACTACCATAGTGGATGGAGTATTTCTATCATCACACAAAGTTCTGTTGGTGAGCACTGCTGTCAACAAAATGGCCACTCTGTTGGAGGAGCAGGAGTGGGATTGCTGCCTTACCCAAGTGTCAGATTTCCAACTATGTTCAGACAAGTTGTGCTGACTTTGAAGACGTGACATGTTTCAAATCCAAGCTCAACTTTCTTCTACAGTCAACTCCCTCTAAATCCCTATTTTAATGCTTATCTTCACCATTCTACCAGAAGCCCAGCCTCAAAAAGTGTTTGTTGTGTCTCTTTCTCTCCACATTGTCAGTTTAAAATCCTGTACACTTTTCCCCCTTTAGTATCTGTGGAATGGATCCCTTTCTTTTTATTCCTGCTGCATAGTGACTTACATAATTTGGGATATACTGATATTTATAATAAAGGAAGATGGTTGGTCACAAGAATAAGTAAGCACTCTGATTGTAGTGGGGAAAAATTTATACAAAAAAGGCTTATTTGTCAGCAACTCCATCCTTGTCTAATTTAGTATGTAAATAATATTGTATGTAACTTCCCAGTTAAATTTCTTTTTACAGCCTTGTTGAGGAGATAAACTGCATATATTTACTTTGTACATTTTGGTGAGTTTTGACATATCTGCACACCTGTGAAACCATCACCATCATCATGATAAGGAGTATATTTATAATCCCCAAATTTTCCTTATGCTCCTTTTACTCAATCCTGACCTATCTCTCTACGCCCTCACCCCTTTCCTCCACTAATCTGCTTTCTGTCACTATACATTCTTTTGAATTTTATAGTTTTATATAATTGCTCACATATGTATGCTTATATAAATGCTGTTTATGTGTGTGCTATTTTTTGTCTGACTTCTTTCATTCACAGTACTATTTTGAGGTTCATCTATCCAATTTGTTGAGTATCTTTTTTTTTTTTTTTTAATTTCAGAGTAGTGTTCCACTGTATGGATATGCTACAATTTGCTTATCTGTTCTGTTCTTTATAAACATTTGGGTTCTTTTCAAATTTTAACTATTACAAATAAAGTTATTATGAATATATATGTATAAATTTATGTACAAAATAATGTACACATGCTTTATTTTCTCTTGTGTAAATACATTGGAGTAGAATTACTTGGTCATATCGTAGGTATATATTTAAATTTTTAGGAAAATGTCAAACAGTTTTCCAAACTGGTTGTGCAAGTTTACATTTACATAGCAAAGTGAGGGAGTCCCATTTGTTCCACTTTCTAACCGATACTTTGTGTAATTCGTTTTTTAAATTTTAACTATTCTAATCAGTATATGGTAGCATCTCATTTTGGTTTTAATTTGCATTTAAATCACATTTTCCATATGCTCATTTACCATCTGTATATCGTCTTTAATGAAGCATTGGTTCAAACTGGACATTTTTGGAGGGATTGTCTGTCTTTTTATTAGGGAGCTATGAGAGTTCCTTATACATTCTAGACACTAGTTCTTTGTCAGATATGCCTTTTGCAAATTTCTATCAGTCTGTGGCTTGCTGTTTCATTTTTATAATAGTATCTTTTAAAGTGTAAACATTTTCAATTTTGATTAAATCCAATATAACTTAAAAAAAAACAACATAAAGTTTGTGCTTTTTATTTAAGGAATTTCAACCAAACCCACTGTCAAGATTTTCTCCTAAGTTTCTTCTAAAAGCTTTATAACTTTAACTCTTACATTGGGGTCCATGATCTGCTTTGACTTGGGTTTTATAAGTAGTCTGAGGGAAGGATCAAGGTTCCTGCTTTTGTTTATGTCTACCTAATTGTCTGGCAGAATGTATTGAAAAGGTGGTCTTTTCCCTGTTGAATTTGTCTGGTTGTCTTATTGAAAATCGATTGATCACGCATGTGTGACTCTATCTCTATACTTTCTGTTCTTTACATTGAGATTATATTTTAATCTTTATGCCAATACCAGCAGTTTTGATTACTGTAACTTTATTACTAGTTTTGAAATCAGGAAGTGCAATTTTTCATACTTTGTTCTTCTTTTTCAATTGAGGGGCAATTTTCAAGGTCTTCTGCATTTCCACATAAATTTTAGAATCAGGTTGTCAATTTTGATGCACACAAAAAGCCTGTTGGGATTTTGAGTGGGGTTGAATTTAATATATAGATCACCCAGGAAGAAATTGTCTTCTTAATAATAATGATTTTTCCCATATATGAACATTGTATAGTCTTCCATTTTTTTAGCTTATTGAATTTTTTTTCTCACTAACGTTTTATAGGTTTCTGTGTACAGGTCTTAGAAATATTTTGTCAGATTTACCCCTAAGTATTTCAGTTTTGTGATGCTACTGTAAATGGTATTTCTTTTCAAATTTCAATTTCTAATTGCTACTAGTATACAAACATAATTTGTTTTTTTCAGTTGACCTTGTATTCTACAAACCCACTAAATTCACCTTTTTACATCATATTTCCAGTCTTTATGCTTATTATTCTTTTTTTGCCTGTTGTACTACCCAGGACCTCCAGTAATATATTAAACAAATGGTGAGTTCAGACATCAGTGCTTTATTGCTAATCATAGGAGGAAGACGTTCCATTTTTTACCATCATATATAATATAAACTATAGAATTTTTGTGTATTTCCCAGATTTAAGAAGTTTCCTGTTTTTAGTGTTCTGTTTATTTTATCATTTAAAGCTCCTTATTATTATTTTTTTAAGATTTTATTTATTTGTTTATTTGAGAGAGAGCTGGTGAGCGAGCACAAGTGGTGGGGAAGCAGCAGAGGGAGAGGGAGAAGCAAGTTCCCCACTGAGCAGGGAGACTGATACGGAACTTGATCCTAAAACCCTGGGATCATGACCTGAGCTGAAGACAGGTGCTTAACCAACTGAGCCCCTCAGGTGCCCCTTAAAGCTCCTTTAAAAAAAAAAAAATTATTTGAGAGTGAGAACAGGGGGAGGGCAGAGAGAAAGGGAGAGAGACAATCTCAAGCAGACTCAGCACTAAGTGTGGAGCCTGTTGCAGGGCTCTGTCTTATGACCCTGAGATCATGACCTGAGCTGAAACCAAGAGTCAGATGCTTAACTGGCTGTGCTACCAAGGTGCCTCTACCTGTGTTAGCTTCTAATTGTCAGCTCTGTCTTCTCCACTCAGGAATATGGGTTCTCCCCTCCTGGGCCCTGAAACTCTCTCTAGGCAGTACATTTGGGCAATCATATATTTCATTTTGTTTTTCTTTTATTCTCATTTTTTTCTGTTTTATGTGATATGCATAAAATACAGCACTGTATAAGTTTAAGGTATATAGCATGACTTGACACATGCATTGTGAAATGATTATGACAGTAAATTTAGTTAACAGTCCACCTGTTTTTCTCCTTTCTCGCAGTTTATACTGTTCGGTGTCTAAAAACTGTTTTCACATACATGTTTTGTATATCCTGGCTGGAAGTGGAAGTTTCTAGTTAAGTTATTTTACTTTTTCTCCAAACTATTCAATAGTGGTATGCTCTGAAGAAAATGTGCCAAATGTATCCTGGAAAATAACATTATACTTAGGGAACCAATTCACCAATTGAAGATTCACAGATAGATGATAATTTAGAGTAAGAAGACAAAAGAATTAGAGAGTCCAGCTAGGATTTGGAATTTTTTTAAATCACTTTTAGCTAGTCAGATAAATCTAACAATAAATACTTTGAACATTCAGAGCAGGAAAGAAAAAAATGACCTTAGATTAAATTTCTTGGACTATATGCAGTTGTTCTAGTGTTAGTCAGGCTGTATGATCAATACCTTCCAATTTGGTGTAAAAAAAAAAAAAGAAAATAATTATGCATATATGTAATTGTCTCAGTGCTCCATCTATATAAGAATAGTCCTGTGGACTTTCACAGCACTGTGGGCTATGTCTGCACCCAACCATATATTGTCTTGCAGATTCTGATTCAATAAGTCTGAAAGCAACCTTGGAATCTGTGTATTTAATAAATGCTACACATGAATATGAAACATCTGCTCTGTGTTCTAAATACCACACTTTGGAAACAGAACAGGATTGGTTTTGAATGCAGAGAGTCCCAAATTTATGTTAGGGTGAAAGTTCATCAGGGAGGGTCTTGGTGTATGTCTTTGAGTGTTTCTGTTTAAGAATTGTTATGTGTAGGTAAAAATGGTAGGCAAGAAACCCCTTGACCTCTAGATAAGCAAATCACAAGTATTTTCCTATGGTTACATCTGAACTTTGGGGAAATAGAGAAGGCTTACATAATATTTCTCCTCCAACCCAGTACTCATATGGGAAGGTGGATTTGCTTAATAAAAAGAGAGATTTATGAAAGTTGGGGAAAATATATGGAATGTATGAGGGCAGTTTTGAAATCTGAGACCCTGGAGATTTCCTTAAAACAAAGAAGAGACCCATTTATCTAGAATTGTTTGGATTAAGGCTCCCTCCTACTATTGGGCTGGGAGGGGGTATTCAGACATCCTTAGGGATCCTTTCAGCTTTGTCTCTATAATTCCAGATGAATAATTAGACTCTAAAGCAGTTAACCATTAGCCAGCTTTCTTTCCAAATACTCACCCAGTACTATTTCCCTTAAGACAGTCACCTTACCTACTGCAAAATGGATTTAGAAGCTATTTGGTTTATACTTCTCTGGGGCTATTTTTTAGGACTTTTTTTCCTTGTCTGGAAACCAGTAATACAGAAAGTGTTGGTTATTTGAAGTTACGGCACACTAACTCAAATGAACTGCAAGAAATGTGTGTGTGTGTGTGTGTGTGTGTGTGAACCTATGAGCTTTATATCTAGAGATCCTTTTCAGATAGACTTGAATAGGATTGATCCATTCCAATAGAATTGTGTAACTTGAATATATCTTAGCAGTTGGCTCTTGTACAGCAGATGCTAATTTCAAGAAGAGTAGAAGCTTACTTCTTATTGATTCCAAATTGCCACAGTGCCTCTTTGTATTTTTACTTTGTGCAAAAAGATTTTGGGGGTAGGGGGAGAACTATAGAAATTTTAGTATTTCTCGATATTTTTACATTTTTTTCCCTGTGATACAGAATATCATAGTGTTTAAAAGTATAGTTTTCAGAGTATTATCCACTTATTTGCAAATCTCAACCCTGAGATTTCATAAACCAACCTAGACAGGCTGGTTTTTGAAACCCAGTCATACCATTTACTAGCTAAATGAACGCGGCACAGTTTATACTTTGATTACTTTATCTCCCAAATGGGGAATAACACATTCTTCATGAAGTTGTAATGGAGATTCAATGTATTGTATCATAGCATGTGGCAAATAGTAAATACTTAATAAAAGTAAAATGTTGACTATTAGTAGTATCAGTAGCAGTAATAATAGTAGTTTTTGCATTACCTAGCATTTCTCAGAAGAATCATTAACCATTGTTACATGAAGTTTAATGGAAAATAAAACTTTGGAGTTACAATAATTTTTTATTATTTTAATAATTTATTCAGAGCTGTGATCATTTTTAGTTTGGTGATAAAGTTTCTGTAAATGTTTGTCTTTCTGTTTACTTAGAGAACATATGAAAAATAATTCTTGCTGCTACTTTCCCTGGAGCATATGAGGCAAAGTTGTCTCTGTGAAAAGCAGCTCTGTCACAAATCTAAGATTTAAATTTGAAATGTATGCCACTGACCCATTAATATTTAAGATGAAACTAATAATCTCTTCACTTTCCAATGTCTGTATTTACAAGAAAGAATCAAAGGAAGTAGTCTTGAGTTAAAATGTTGATTCCCCTTTAGCAAACTGTGGAAATGCACTGTTGTAGGCCTTGTTATTTTTAAATGTCTGGATTTTCTTTATGAATTCATTAAAAAAATGTTTTAGCAGCTCTGGTGGCCCAGTATCTCATTCCAACATAAACTTACCACTGGAAAGCACATACCATTTGGCTCACCTTTTCATTTCATGGCTTAATAATAATGAGAAATTACAGGTGCTGAAATGATGTTAGATCCCTTAGCATAACTGATTCAGGGCTCACATTATTATTCTTTTCTCTAGAACTTCTTAATATATGTGGCATCTCTGTCTGATTGGCAGCTAATGTCTCACATACTGGAATTCAGTTCCAATAATTTGAAAATGATATTACCTTTTTAAATTGGTAGTAACATGGGCCTGTCATTATAGCTCATTTTCAACTTCTCTGTAAGAGTATAATGTATATATTGTTGGATTTTCAAGTAGTGCAGGCTGAAATGTTTTTTTTTTTTAAATAATGTGTTTCTCCTAATCTGTATGCAAATAGATCTCTTGATTCTTCCCCAAATAAATTTTTCCATATCTTACTTTTTCACTGCTTGAAATATGTGAAAAATATCTGTATAAAACATCCAGTTTTTTTTAAAAGTTTATTTTTCAATGGATCTTTGAAAGTGTGTAAAATTCCATTATATTAACTTTATACATTTTGGCCCTGGTAAATTCATTTATCAAGATCTCATAGTTTTGCTATAGGTTTTCTTTGGAAGTTCTTTGTAAATGATCATACCATCAAAGAAAACAGTGCTACTTTTTCCTTTCTAATCTGTGTTTGTTTGTTTGTTTTTTTTTCCCTTGTCTTATTGCATTGGCCAGGAATTCTAATACAATGTTGAATAGAAGCGATTATAATACCTTTGCATTGTTTTTCATTTTAGGTAGAAGTTTTGCAGTCTTTCACTATTAAGTTTGATATTAGCTGCAGATTTTTTGTATATGTGTTTATAAAGTTGAGGAAATTTTCATTTATTCCTGGTTACTGACAATGTTTATGCAGAATGGGTGTTTAATTTTGTCAAACATACTTTGCGCATCTACTGAGGTGGCCATATGTATTTTTCTCTTTTATTCTATTAACATTATAAATTAAATAATGATTTTTAAAATTTAAACCAATTTTACAGTGTTAGACTAAAACCCATTTGATGATGACATGCCTCATGGAATTTGACTTGTTGAAATTTTATTTGGAATTTTTGCTTCTGTGTTAGTGAAGAGTATTGATTTTACAGTTAATGGTTAGCAGTGCAATAGCTGCCTTACATAATGCATTGAAAATGCTGTTTACTGCTTAAATATTTTCATGGAATTAATTTTATTTTATAAATCTTTGATAGAGGTCAAGTAAAGTCATATGGGTCAGGAAGTTTCTTTTGGAAAGATTTAATTGCAAATCTAGTTTAATTTATAGATGGGGACAATTTAGATGGTATATTTCTTCTTGTATCAGTTTTGGCAAATCTGTTTTTCAGTAGTTGTCTATTACATCTAAGTTTTTAAAATTGTTAATGTAACTATTCATAATATTCCATTATTGTCTTTTAGTTCTAAACTATATAGTGATGTACTCTTTTATTTCTTGATTTTGGTAATGTTTAGTGATTATCCTAGGAAGAGGTTTATCAATTTTATTCTTTAAAAAAATAACTAACTATGGTTTCATTTTTTAAATTAATTATTTTTATTAACATTTAATGTATTATTTGCCCCAGGGGTACAGACCTCTGAATCGTTAGGCTTATTCCCTTCACAGCACTCCCCATATCACATACCCAGCCCAATGTCCATAACCCAACCACCCTCTCCACACATCCACTCCCCCCAGCAACCCTCAGTTTGTTTTGTGAGAGTTAAAGTCTCTTATGGTTTGTCTCCCTCCCAATCCCATCTTTTTTCATTTTTTCCTTCCCTACCCCCCAAAGCCCTACTCTGCCTCTCAAATTCCTCATATCAGGGAGATCATATGATAATTGTCTTTTTCTGATTGACTTATTTTGCTCAGCATAATACCCTCTAGTTCCATCCATGTTGTTGCAAATAGCAAGATTTCATTTCTTTTGATGGCTGCATAGTATTCCATTGTATACATATATTATATATACCACATCTTCTTTATCCATTCATCTGTTGATGGACATCTAGGTTCTTTCCATAGTTTGGCTATTGTGGACATTGCTGCTATAAACATTCAGGTGCACATGCCCCTTAATCACTACATTTCTATCTTTAGGATAAATAGCCAGTAGTACAATTGCTGGGTCATAGGGTAGCTCTATTTTCAACTTTTTGAGGAGCCTCCATGCGGTTTTCCAGAGTGGCTGCCCCAGCTTGCATTCCCACAAACAGTGTAGGAGAGTTCCCCTTTCTCCGCATAGTCACCAACATCTGTTGTTTCCTAACTTGTAAATTTTAGCCATTCTGACTAGTGTGAAGGTAATATCTCATTGTGGTTTTGATTTGCATTTCCCTGATGCTGAGTGATGTGGAGCCCCTTTTCATGTGTCTGTTGGCCATCTGGATGTCTTCTTTGCAGAAATGTCTGTTCATATTCTCTTCCCATTTCTTGATTGGATTATTTATTCTTTGGGTGTTGAGCTTTCTAAGTTCTTTATAGATTTCGGATACTACCCCTTTATCTGATATATCATTTGTGAGTGTCTTCTCCCATTCTGTCAGTTTTCATTTGGTTTTGTTGACCATTTGTTCTGCTGTGTAAAAGCTTTTGATCTTGATAAAGTCCCAATAGTTCATTTTGGCCCTTGCTTCCCTTGCCTTTGGTGATGTTCCTGGGAAGAAGTTGCTGCAACTAAGGTCGAAGAGGTTGCTGCCTGTATTTTCTTCAAGGATTTTGATGGATTCCTATTTCACATTGAGGTGTTTCACCCATTTTGAGTCTGTTTTTGTGTGTGCTGTAAGGAAATGGTCCAGTTTCATTCTTCTGCATGTGGCTGTCCAATTTTCCAACACCATTTGTTGAAGAGACTGTCTTTTTTCCATTGGATCTTTCCTACGTTGTCGAAGATTTGTTGACCACACAGTTGAGGGTCTATTTCTGGGCTTTCTATTCTGTTCCGTTGATCGAGGTGTCTGTTTTTGTGCCAGTACCATACTGTCTTGATAATGACAGCTTTGTAATAGAGCTTGAGGTCCGGAATTGTGATGCCACCAACGTTAGCTTTCTTTTTCATCATTCCTCTAGCTATTCGGGGTCTTTTCTGGTTACATATAAATTTTAGGATTATTTGTTCCATTTCTTTGAAAAATATTGATGGTATTTTGATAGCGATTGCATTAAATGTGTAGATTGCTTTAGGTAGCATAGACATTTTCACATTATTTGTTCTTCAAATCCATGAACATGGAACATTTTTCCATTTCTTTGTGTCTTCCTCAATTTCTTTCATGAGTTTTATTCCTAGGTACTTTATGATTTTGGGTGCAATTATAAATGGGATTGCCTCCTTAATCTCTCTTTCTTCTGTCTTTCTGTTGGTGTTTAGAAATGCAACTGATTTCTGAGCATTGATTTTATATCCTGACACTTCACTGAATTCCTATATGAGTTCTAGCAGTTTTTGGGTAGAGTCTTTTTTGGGTTTTCTTCATAAAGTATCATATCATCTGCAAAGAGTGAGAGTTTGACTTCTTCTTTGCCATTTTGGATGCCTTTTATTTCTTTTTGTTGACTGATTGCTGAGGCTAGGATTTCTGGTACTATGTTGAATAGCAGTGGTGACAGTGGACATCCCTGCTGTGTTCCTGACCTTAGCAGAAAAGCTCTCAGTTTTTCCCCATTGAGAATGATATTTGCTGTGGGTTTTCATAGATGGCTTTGATGATATTGAGGTATGTGCCCTCTATCCCTACACTTTGAAGAGTTTTGATCAAGGAAGGATGCTGTACTTTGTCAAATGCTTTTTCAGCATCTATTAAGAGTATCATATGGTTCTTGTTCATTCTTTTATTAATGTATTGTATCACATTGATTGATTTGTGGATGTTGAACCAACTTTGCAGTGCAGGAATCAGTCCCACTTGCTTTTGGTGAATAATCCTTTTAATGTACTGTTGGATTCCATTGGCTAATAGTTTGGTGAGAATTTTCACATCTGTGTTCGTCAAGGATATTGGTCTATATTTCTCCTTTTTGGTGGGGTCTTTGTCTGGTTTTGAGATCAAGGTAATTCTGGCCTCATAAAATGAGTTTGGAATTTTTCCTTCCATTTCTGTTTTTTGGAACACTTTCAGGAGAATAGGTATTAATTCTTCTTTAAATGTTTGGTAGAATTCCCCTGTGAAGCTGTCTGGCCCTGGGCTCTTGTTTGTTGGGACATTTTTGATGACTGCTTCATTCTCCTTACTGGTTATGGGTCTGTTCAGATTTTCTATTTTTTCCTGGTTCAGTTTTGGTAGTTCATATGTCTCTAGGAATGCATCCATTTCTTCCAGATTTTCAAATTTGCTGGTGTATATTTGCTCATAATATGTTCTTAAAATTGTTTGTAATTCTTTGGTGTTGGTTGTGATCTCTTCACTTTCATGATTTTATTTATTTGGGTCCTTTCTCTTTTCTTTTTGATAAGTCTGGCCAGGGGTTTATCAATCTTATTAATTCTTTCATAGAAAGAGCTCCTAGTTTTGTTGATCTGTTCTACTATTCTTTTGGTTTCTATTTCATTGATTTCTGCTCTGATCTTTACGCTTTCTCTTCTCCTGCTGGATTTAGGCTTTCTTTGCTGTTCTTTCTCCAGCTCCTTTAGGTGGAGGGTTAGGTTGTGTACTTGAGACCTTTCTTGTTTCTTGAGAAAGGCCTGTATTGCAGTGCACTTCCTCTAGGACTGCCTTTGCTGTGTCCCACAGATTTTGAACAGTTGTGTTTTCATTTTCTTTTGTTTCCATGCATTTTTTCAGTTCTTCTTTAATTTCCTGATTGGCCCATTCATTCTTTAGTAGGATGCTCTTTAGCCTCTATGTATTTGAGTTCTTTCCAACTTTCCTCTTGTGATTGAGTTGTAGCTTCAGAGTGTTGTGGTCTGAAAATATGCAGGGACTGATCCCAATCTTTTGATACTGGTTGAGGCCTGATTTGTGACACAGGATGTGATGTATTCTGGAGAATGTTCCAAGTGCACTAGAGAAGAATGTGTATTCTGTTGCTTTGGGTTGGAATGTTCTGAATATATCTGTGATGTCCATCTGGTCCAGTGTGTCATTTAAGGCCTTTATTTCCTTGTTGATCTTTTGCTTGGATGATCTATCCATTTCAGTGAGGGGGATGTTAAAGTTCCCTACTATATTTCTATTATTCTTCATGTGTTTCTTTGATTTTGTTATTAATTGGTTTATATAGTTGTCTGTTCCCATGTTAGGGGCATAGGTATTTCAAATTGTTAGATCTTCTTATTGGGCAGACCCTTTAAGTATGATATAGTTTCCCTCCTCATCTCTTATTATCTTCTGGCTTAAAATCTAGTTTATCTGATATAAGGATTGCCACCCCAGCTTTCTTTTGATGTCCATTAGCATGGTAAATTGTTTTCCATGCCCTCACTTTAAATCTGGAGGGGTCTTTGGGTCTAAAATGAGTTTCTGGTAGACAGCATATTGAAGGGTTTTGGTTTTTTATCCATTCTGATACCCGGTGTCTTTTGATTGGGGCATTTAGCTCATTTACATTTTGGGTAACTATTGAAGGATATGAATTTATTGCCATTGTATTGCCTGTAGGGTGACTGTTACTGCATATTGTCTCTGATTTTTCATTGGTTTTTTTAAAGTTATTTCTGTGTTTCCTATTTTATTGTTTTCTTCTATCACCTTCATTATTTCTTTTCTTTTACATGCTTTTAATTTGCTCTCTTCCTCCTACACTTTTCTCCTCCTCATTATCATCTTCCCCCACTTGCTCTGCACCCCCTCTCAGTTCTTAAGGTAAAAGCATGTATAATTTAGACTTTTCTTCTTTTCTACTATAAGCACTTAAAACTATATATTTCATTCTATGCTTCTGTAGCTGTGTCTTACAGATTTTAACATGTTGTGTTTTCATGTTTACTTAATTAGAAATATTTACCTATTTTTTTTCTTTATGAATTATTTAGAAATATTTTCTCTAATTTCCAAGTATTTGGATATATTATAGAAATACTTCTTGCTCTTTTTGTTGTTGTTTGCTAATTTAATTCCATTGTAGTCAGAGAATATGTTTTGTTTGATTTCAGTTCTTATCAATTTATTGAGACTCTAGAGCCAAATATATTGTTTATCTTGGTGAACAATGCATGTGTACTTGTAAAGAGTTTGTATTCTGTGAATTTTGCATGTATTTTTCTGTATCTATGAAATAAATTGGATGATAGGTCACACAACTGAATTTCTTTCTGTATATTCTACCAAGTATCACAATAGGAGCATAGAAATATTTTAATTGTGCACTTGTCTTTTTTTCCTTTTACTTATGTCACTTTTTACCTCAGTTGTTTCGACTGTTGAAGATTAAACTACTAAATTTCTATCTGAATTTCTGATAGAAGTTCTGATAGAATATCAATTACAGGTACTAGTTGCTTCTAGAATTAAAGTAGTCTTCCTAATTGGGAGTGTATATGGAAGGGGCAGTGTGTGGAATACAACAATTCATGGAAAAGTCAGGTGAGAGGAACTCATCATAAGTGTAGAGGGAAGGTTGATGATTTTAGAAAGATGTGTTATGTCCAAGCAGTCACATGGAGTAGGAGATTAAGTGAGAGCTTTGACTGTATACATGGACCCTGGAGTGCTCACTGGCACAGCAGTGGGTTAGTGTTAGGAATAGATATCAAGGCAAAGGCTTATTTTAGATATTGTGTTAGAATAATGAGGCAGGTTGATAGTTAAACCATAGATGCTCAGTGCTGGATGCTGATAATACACATATCAGGTCAAAATGCGAGTCTGGGTAGTAGATATAATGTAAAGCGCACTTACCTTTGATTCAAGCAACCTGAAATTCAAAGTGCTAATGTGCCTTACCTCATACATATTTTGTGCTTTCTGATCGTAGAAGAGATAGTTGATTTTTTTTATGCCTCTTTTCTCATTTTTGGAATTGAGATGGTATCTATTTCAGAGTATCTATGTAAAATATCATGAAATGTAACATATAAAATGCACAGCCCAGCTCAAAGTAGGTTTTCTACAAATGTTAGATTTCTCTTCCTAGGGAGAGCTAAATTTAGGATGAATCTAGAAAAATAGAATATGCAGCTCTGAAACATTTGGGCTGAGTCAAAATAAAAAATTAAAAAAACACAGTGCTTTTGTCTTTTTTTTTTTTTTTCTTTCTGCAGGAGTCTTTAATGTTTGAACTGGAAAGCTTGAACAAAACTCTTTTCTTTACTAGCAAAGTGAAATCCTACTGCCGAGAGATGATAGTGGTCTTTTCAGACAGACACCACCAGTTACAAATGATTACTTCTCCCCTAAGTTGTAGGTTTGTTCTAGGACACATCCAAATGCTAGTGATGGCTGACGGTTTTGCTTTATGTGTTTTCACGACCATCACATCACCTGTTTTCCTTGGGGAGAAATCTACTCCTAGATCATCAGAGAGACTTCAGGGTTGCTTTTGTTTACCTAATTTCTTTCTTCACCCATTTTAGAGGAAATTCCTATTTAGCTATGTAAAATGACAAATAAAATCCCCCTTTATAAGAATTTATCCCTAATTATCTTACAAGGCTGCAGTTATCCTCAAGTATGTTTTTGCATGCACCAAAACAATCATGGATTTGGCTGATTACTTTACATCTCTGTATTTGTATTCTTCTTATTCATCCTCATTTGTGGCCCCCATTTTACAGCCATCTCCATTCAGCAAATCCAGAATGACAGCACATTACTTGTAGTTCTCTTCCATACCTTCCCTGTCTTTGTGCAACTGCGGTTAAATTGTCTTTATTTCACTATTTTACTGCCTGCCAAAGATGATAGCAATCAAAGCTGATAAATCCTGAAGTGCTTCCATTAACCAATCAGAGGTTGTCACTGCTGTCAAATCTGCCCTGAGAGAGGCCATTTTTGGTAGCTTAGAATTCTTGTGTATATGTCCACTGGGGATACGTTTCGCCAGTTTGAAAAAAAAAAAAAAAAAGTTTTTTTTGTTGTTGTTGTTGTTTTTGTTTTTTGGTTTTGTTGTTTTTGACTCTGCAGTTAGTTGCAGAAACCAGTTCTAGGAGCTTAAAAACAAACAAAACAAAACAAAATACCGTTCTGCTCCTTTCAAAATTTAAAACAGGTTTAGTAATTTTCTTATTGCTCTTTGCTTGTTCTAGAAGGTGATTACACTTACTTGTCTTAAACATAGTGAAGAAGAAACAAGCTTTGAAATTTCACACTTGGAGACAATCAGAGAAACCACAAGAGAATTTGTAACAATCTTGATACATCAGGACACAATACTGATAGACAGGGCGGCAGTGAGTGACACATGTTTCTGAGTGAGATGCTCAGTGCTCAACAGCACAAAGCTTGACGTTTAAATTGCAGGCAGCCCTGGGTCCATTCCAGGAGCTGCCCATGGGTGAACACAGTTCTGATCACTTGCTTGAGGGGTGCAGTGGGGGTAAAGAGAAAAAAAGAAAAATCAAATTGTTCTCGGAAATCATGCTTAATGTAGAAATCTGGTTAATATTAAAATGCAATCTGCAGGTTTCAAGTATTCTATTCCTCAAGGAAAATATTTTCTGTTCAAGGGGCAGGAGCAGTAAGCACTCTCTTATTACATCACTTCCTATGTCAGGCCCAACTAGCATTCAAAATGTATTACCGTATTGATAATGCTAATTTCAAAATGATGCCTTTTCCCCCCCTTTTTGGTTAAAGGGTCTGGGCAAAATTCCAATCATATGGATCAATTTAGCGTTAGATGGTGCTGGCCAAACTGATATTTCATGCACTATATAGAATATAATTCTTCCACAGGCTCAGGAATGGTAGCCATGTGTCCTCTCTGGTCATAACATAGCATTCTGTTTCCAGAAGTTACCCAAGAGAAGAGCTATCTCATGGGTTTTAGAAGAGGATATCAACAGCTTCAGAAGGAAGAGTCATCCCATCTGCCTCTTACACACATGCAGCCTTCAATCTTTGAATTACTCGGGAGTTAGGAATTGATTTCTGGAGCTCAATTTTGTGCCGTGTTTCAAATCAACTTGTTATTTTCCCAATAGGCTTAGCTGGCTTCACTGTAAATGCTCTCATCACCAGGAGGACATGTGGATGTAACCACTGGTATTTGCTCTCTTTTTATCCAGTTCTTTTTTCTGCAACATTTTAAAACATGAAACCTAATGACTTACTATGATGAAATCTTTTCAGATATCTGTCCCCTACGTAATTACTCAACATTTTTAACTTCTCTTTAAAAAGGGAGGGGGGAGGGAAGCCACTAACAGAGAGCATAGTGTCCTCGACTGGGAAATAAGTTTCATTTGTATTGAGTTCCTCCACTTCTTTGAAATCAGCAGGTGACCTGCTAGGTTGAGCTAATAATTATACTCATGATGGAATAAGCAGTACTCTAAAAGGCTCTGAGAGAAAGCTTACTTCTATTTAGGTGCTACTGATTCATTCTTTTAATTTTTTTTGAAGATTTCCTCTACTCAGGAAATATTTTATGCTAAATTTATAGCATAGACCTGTCCATGTTTATTTATTTATTTGTTGACATTCATAAATTTAGTGGTATGACATGAGCAATTTTTTAGAACTATCAATAAGTTTAGAGCCCATGATTTGCTTTTAGAGTGTTAGATGCTGCTCACATGTGGTTAAAACTTGAGACTTTATTCATTCCTTTCTCCTTTATATATTTTTTAAAGATTTTATTTATTTGACAGACAGAGATCACAAGTAGGCAGAGAGGCAGGCAGAGAGAAAGGGGAAAACAGGCTCCCTGCTGAGCAGAGAGCCTGATGTGGGGCTCGATCCCAGGACCCTGAGATCATGACCTGAGCCGAAGGCTGAGGCTTTAACCCACTGAGCCACCCAGGCACAGGCACCCCTCTCCTTTATATTTTTAATCCCTCATAATGACTACATTTCATGATACAGTTTTAGTTTAATGGAACTGTACCATGTGACATTGTAGAATTAATTACATGCTGTTTCTATTGTAGTTGCTAGCTGGTTCAGTCCCCCTAGCTGACATCAGAGATGGTCAGTTGGTTGAGCAATGTCAGAGAAGGTATACATTTAGATATATTGCCCTATTGTTTTTCCATGCTAGCCAAATAGCACCTACTTAGCCAAAGAGTCTTAGGCTAGTCACATTTGAGGGCTAACCAGTGCTCTTTTGACCTATAGATTCTTGCTTGTCTGAATGATATGGGATACTTAGAGTATTGTAGTAGATTAATTGGTGTAATAACCACCCTGATGCTTCAGTAGCTTATTTCTTGGTAACATCAGCATTCGGTGAGGGTCTGAAGAGATTATCTGTTCCACAAAGTAATTCAGGGGCCCATGATCCTGCAGCTAGGAAGCTCCAGTATTCTTTTTTTTTTTTTTTTTAAAGATTTTATTTATTTATTTATTTGACAGAGAGTGAGAGAGCACAAGCAGGGGAAGCAGGAGAGGCAGCGGGAGAAGCAGGCTCCCTGCTGAGCAGGGACCCTGATGCAGGGCTTGATCCCAGGACCTGAACCGAAGGCAGACACTTTACTGACTGACCCACCCGGGAGCCCAAGCTCTAGTATTTTTTAGAATACAAATGGATCCTCTGCAGCTGTTGAGCTGGAAAGGGAGTGATTGAAATGGCAAAGGCATACTTGTTCCTAGGTGCTGTTTCCAGAAGCTGGCAAATGCCAGTTCTACTCACATTCTGTTGGTGGGCAATGTTCATACAGAACCAATTGAATGTAAGTAAAGGAATATATCCTAGAACATAAGAAAAGGAAAAAAAAAAACCCTAGAAACATAGATTTGCTGGTAAAATTTGACAACTATCTCTTCAGGAAGAAAAAATAAATAAATACCCTGATTCATAGCATTTACCATTTTCCATGGTGTAGGTGACTCCCATCATGGCTTATTTCAAGCTACTGATATGGGCAGACTTAAAAAGAGATGTGCCCAGTTAGCCTTCACCACTGTGGGCCTTATTCAGCACACCCCTGCCTAGGAGTATGCCAGGAAATAAGAGGACCTGGACAGTGGTGAGCATAGCAGTCACTCTCACGTATGATGTGGAAGATTGAGTGAAATGGACACAGGCATGAGCTCTGGTCCTGATTGCTTCTAAGAAGTTCAGTGTGCTTAGAAAGACTGATATAAAGATACCTAGTATCTAATACAGAGTTACTGTTTTTCAGACACTATCTCAAGTGATTGATATTTAATTAAAAAACTATAATATAGTTATTAATTTGACTCTTATTTTACAGTTTAATAGAGACTGTGAGAGACTTAGTAATTTTTCTCAAGGCATAATTCCTTCTCTTTAGAAATCTATAGTAAGCTATATGGAAAAAGAGGCATAAGAAGAGGGTCATGAAGAAGAAGGTGATTTTGTTGGAGTGAAACAGAGGGAGAGGAGAGATGGAATGAGGGAAAGGGATGTAGGGAATGCGGGGGGAGGAGAAAGATACTTCTGAGTGTATCTGAGTGTTTGGTTGAGGCTGCTAGTCTAAGCTAAGGAAGCAGGATAATGAATGTCAGCTATCTGCATACATTTGTGATGGAATGAAGGTATTCATGTTCTTTGACCTCATAATCCTGCTTCTGAGGATTTATCTTAAAGAAATACAATTCAGACTTTAAAGGATGGGGAGATATTAGTAATTTTTTTAAAAATTTATTTATTTTAGAGAGAGATGGGAAGGGACAGAGGGGAGAGGGAGAGAGAGTCTGAGTGTAGAGCCTGATGTAGGGCTTGATCTCAGGACTCTGAGATCCTAGCCTCAGCCTAAGCTAAGAGTGATACTTAGCTGACTGCCACACAGGTACCCCTGGAATATACATTTTTTAAAAGATTTTATTCATTTATAAGCGATAGTGTGGGAGAGAGCACAAGTAGTTGGAGGGGCAGAGGGAGAGGGAGAAGCAGGCTTCCTGCTGAGCGGGGAGCCCAATGCAGGGCTCAATCCCAGGACCTAGAGATCGGGACCCGAGCTGAAGGCAGACACTTAAGTGACTAAGACGCCTAGGAGCACTGGGGATACAAATTTTTTAAGACAGGAGACAATGAGAAATAATAGGAGAGGCATTTGGGGGTGGTGTAAAAGAGGGTTGAGACTAGTTGTTAGTTTTTTTCAGTCTTGTAAGGGAAAGGCAGACTGGAGATAGCTATAGTAGCTGGTATTTGTAAAGGAGTCAGAGACGAGACAAGAAGAAAAAGATTGTGGAAGGCCAAACCCAAGGAAACACTTTTATAGGAGGATTTTACATAGAGGCAATGCCCTTGGAAGAAAAGAAGGTAAATAGGGGAAAGTAAGGAAACGAAATGACAAAGGAAGATAAGAACAGCAGAGAACAAAGTGAGGAGGAGGAGAAAAGGAAGAGATGTCTATGGAGACCAATGGTGGAGGACAACCAATGACTATTTCTAGTCCTTTCCACCAGTATTCCAAGTTTTGAATATTGTATGTTGCTCTGTATTGCCTTAACCAGAAACTACCACATGTTTTAAAGATGCTATAATGTTAAGACCTATGGCTTTTGAGTACAGACAACTTTAAAACAATCATTTACCGACTCTAGATGGTAGCTTGCTATTAGCAGCCTGCCCTAACAGAGCCTGGTGAGAAGGAGTACATGTAAGGCTATTTTAAGCCCATTGGTTTCATCCTAATTAGCAGAGCTTTATTGAACACTTACTAGATGCCAGACAATGTTCTAGACCAGAGATTAGCAAACTTTTGCACTACAAATGCAGAGTTGAGTAGCATCGACAGTACCATATGGTCTGTAAAGCCTAAAATGTCTATTAAGTTATCCGATACAGAGAAAGTTGACTGAATCCCAAGTAACATACTAATGGTACATCAGCTACGTGTTAGCACAGCTTATATACTCTTGGAGCTTTGGCTACTAAGGTGTTTTTCCAAGTCATGATGAAAATGTATATATTTTAATATTGAGGAACTGCAAATAAAATGTAAATAAAATGTGATGTATTGAAAGGCAATATCGATAAAATTCCAAACCATCAGATTTGGTATGATGGTGAAAGCCAAAGAAAGAAACCCTGTGTGTGTGTGTGAAGTCTCAGAGTTTAGCTCTATCTCCATAGAGTGGCAGGTATGTTGTTTTCCAGATGGTTTCCATGTCTTTAGCATCCTTTCTCCCTTGTGAAGCTGAGCCTGCTGAAGGGGTTGTAGATAGCAAGTACCTTTCCCAATGCTTCTGGAGAGCAGATGATAGGATACACCGTGTTCTTGGTCAGTTCCCAAATTTTCAAGAAGTTTCCATGTGGGTAGATGTGCATTGTTGATTTTTAAATTACACCTTAGCAGAAAGAATGTAAAGAAACTGAATTTTGGCTATTTTAAGTGGCAGCTCGCTGCCTTGTTCCATTGAGTGCTTCCTTTTCAGTGAGAGAGAGAGAGGGGAGGAGGGAAGGAAGGAGGGAGCAGGAAGAGAGGAAAACGAGAGCAAGCAAGAGAAAATCTTGCTTCAGCCTATCAAGTGCTTCCCAGTTGCCCAGTTTTAATGAAGAAACTGCTCTTATGTTGGGGGCTTTTTTTTTTTTTTTTTAAACTTGACCAGACGGTTTCACCTTGTACTCTTTCGGAATTAAACACACACAGACTTTGCTTAGCACATCTAGCCTGAAGGAGGAAGCTGGTTGTTATGTTCTAATACTTGAGTGCTGTCTCCACGCATCAAAACCATGTAACTCATCAGTAGTTGGAGCAATCGTCAGTGGATGATATCCGAGCTCCTGACAAATAGTGAGAAATGTCTGCATGGAGGAAGAGTAATACTTTTTTGATTCTTGCTGTGACTGACTCTCTCATTTCCAAATGAATTGTTTGTTAAAATAAAAACTTCTGACATGACAACTGTATTTGTGGCTCTAATAGACCTAATTCCGTCTCAGTCCTTTTAAGTGTCCTTGGATTTCTGTATTCACAGGCCAGAGGGGTGAGCTTTGGTGTGAAAATGGGCAGGCAGAATTTGCTAGGGAGGACAGGATCCTGAAGACTTGCAAATTATTTAAGATATGACCCTGGCTGGTGTGAATGAATTGAAACGTCAGGGCTCAGTTGACTTAAATCCTGAAGTATCCTCACAGTACTGGAATTTGTAAAAAAAAAAAAAAAAACAAAACCACGGAGAATGGGAAAGCTGCCTGATGGCGGAAAGTGGGAGCACACTCAAATGTTCAGTGTGGATTCTTCAAGGTATGTAACTACTCACACTCAAGGAGAAAATTGAAGCACTTCGGGTAAAAGGAATGACTTTGAAGCTTCAAGAAAAACTATAGCTAGTAAGCAGTGTGACTTCACAGAGGATGAGCAGTGATGGTGCAACAAACATATTTTCTCCTTCAAAAGTTGCTAGAGGTTATAACAGGGCCCTGTGACAGACTTCAATGTAACTGACCTTCCCCATGGCATATCCTGTTCTCTAGGTGACATTCCAGTTAAAAAGTGCTCAGATTCCTTCTATCCATATTAATGCAGATGCCCCATTGAAAGGTCACTGGAGAATATAAGGTGTAAATTATTTATGTAGCTCTGCATTTCAGTCACATAATATGTGTATGGAGAGTTCATTTCATAGCTTTTCCTTTTTTCTTTTTTTTCCTTTACACATATTAATGTGTGTGTTCCTTGCCTTCCCATGCTTTATATAAATCACAGCTTTTATAAAGCTTTCTGCCAATGGAAAGTCAGGGAAAACTTTGTAAATTTCTTGGCTTATAATATTGAAAGAGGAACTCAGGACCCTAGACTATTTCTTACGGGAGCAAATAGTAGGGGAAGTTGGAAATGTGATCATATTTTACATTTTTTAAAAAGATTTTATTTATTTGACACAGAGAGAGAGATCACAAGTAGGCAGAGAGGCAGGCAGAGAGAGAAGGAAGCAGGCTCCCTGCTAAGCAGAGAGCCTGATGCAGAGCTCGATCCCAGGGCCCTGAGATCATGACCTGAGCCAAAGACAGAGGCTTAACCTACTGAGCGACCCAGCCCCCCCCCATATTTTACATTTTATTAGTTAATAAAATCCTTATTACTTTATTTATCATTTATAAACAGGGTCAGGAAGAATGAGAAAATGGCAGGAATTATTATAGAAAATATTAATAACTATTATAAGATTCTGTGTTTAAGATGCATTTTTTTTAAGATGCATTTTATGTCAGATACACATGATATTCTAACTCAGGGGCTCATAACTCAGGGACTGCTTGTAATACTACACAAAATTCACTTAAGATTTTAATGCAGTACATGGCATTAATGATTGTGTTATCACATGACAATCTTATAATGTTGTAGTGTGGAATATAAACTGAACTTTATGCATTGTTAGCTAAACACAGAAGGCTTCATTTTCTGATAGAAAGATTATAGGACTGGATAATGAAGTAGCAATGTTCTCAAATTACTTTACCATCTATAACCTGACCTGACTGTCATGACTCATCTTTTCTACACAGTGAGAATGACAGTAACTCTATGTTGTATAGATTTGCTTAACATAAAAAAAATTAGGTAGAGAAATCTGCAAGAAAGAAAGGCATTGTGGAAAACATTTGTGAAATTACTATGATATGTCATGAAATCTAACTAACTTTATAATCAGTCTAGAATGTACTTATATTCTTTCTGTTATTACTGCACATGCATTAATTTTATTCAATATAAAACAAATGGGGGAAGACAACTAGATTTTCTTTCCAGATGGTGTGAAAACAGCAAGGTCAAACTTGAAGAAAGGCTGTCCCCTTTTACAGAGAACTTACAATTTATCACTTCTCGTTTAGGTTATAAAACTTGTTTTTCATAGTTTTCACTGGATTCTTTGGCTTCTGATCCATTGGAAGAGAAATGTATAGATCTTAGAAACGAATCTTCTCTTACTCATCTGTTAAGCATTGAAGGCCTGCCTCTTCCCCTACTCTTCTCTGAGATTTTTATTGATTTCTTTCTTTTTGGTTACAGATTAGCATAGCAATATTCTGGAATACCAAAATTTACTGGCAGAAGTGGAGAGCAAGCAGCTCATTTTTCAAGGACTTTACAGCCTGTTCTCTGCCTTAAGTTGCTCCAAGAGTTCGTTCTCCTACGACTTCTCAATATTTTCATCATTAGCTGCCCAGAATTTTCATAATTTGTAAACACAGTAAAATGGCTGTCAGACATTTAGTATGGTAAAAGTGGAGGGAAAAAAAGACCAGCTTCCTTAAACCATTTACATTTGACTTGGGGAGAAAGCTGGGCCTGTGCCCACAGCAGTTAAATGATCAGGCGCACGACTCAAAGTGATTTTTCTTGAGGTGTCACTGCCACACACAACTACCATGTGTTCTTTCTTGGCTCAGACTGGCTTTTCTGATCTTCCAGAGCTCTGAAGGCTGTACCCCAGCCCCAGGTTTACATCCATTTTTCTCTGCCAAGGTGAAGGCAGCAAAAACCACACATGTTTTTCTTTCTCCCTTTACTCGGTGGAGGTGATTGCCTCCGGATGAACCATCTTCCACATCAGCGAACATTGGCATTGCACCTGGCACAATGGCCAGGCTGGATATGGCACACGGAGGGGAGCACACAATGGAAAACAAGTCTTCATGGTAACGCAAGTCGAAGCTGCCAGACAACGGCACCTTCTGTGTCTGCAGTCCAAGCCTCTAGTTGGAGAACTGGAATTTTGAGCAAGAAAATGTTGAGAAAAGCTAAAAGCAAGAGCAAAAAACGGTGGAAAGGACTGTGGAGAACCAAAAGTATGCTCTGGACTTAGTTCTCAGAGAAAAACAGAATGCAAGAAATATAGGCAGAATATAGACACCTAATGCAGTTAATTTTTTGCCAAATGAAATTTCATACCTTCTAATAAGATGTTGACAAAGGTGGTATGTGAATAAAACACATAAACTTGCACCCTGTGTTTTCTCCTAAGGTCCTTTAATTCAAGTCAATATTCTGATTTTTGAGTTCAAGTTCAATAAAAGTTTGTTTTTTTAAAAAAAGATTTTATTTATTTATTTGACAGAGATTCTCAAGTAGGCAGATCTCTCTCTCTCTCTTTTTAAAAGATTTTATTTATTTATTTGTCAGACAGGATCTCAAGTAGCAGATCTCTAAAGGGGAGGAAGCAGGTTCCCTACTGAGCAGAGAGCCTGATGCAGGGCTCGAGCTCAGGACCCTGGGATCATGACCTGAGCCAAAGGCAGAGGCCTTAACCCACTGAGCCACCCAGGCGCCCCAGTAAAAGTTTTTGTTTTTTACTCTTACATCTATACTGCTGAAGTAATGAACAATTTACAAATTACATTCACTGAATTCTGTTAAATATATATATATACACACACATAGAGAAGCCGAGAATATTACCAGTGGTCATATCTGGGTGGTGGCATTATGGGAGATTTTAGTTACCTACTTTTTATCTTTTTTCTTATTTTTCTATAATATGTCTTCCTGTTTAATTTTAAAATATAAAGAAAATTAATGATCCTGTTTTTTGAAAACCTGCAAAATTCAGAGTGTTAGAGCTGAGTTCTGGAACATTAGCGTTCAGTCACAGTTCCCAATTGCTCAGTACTTCAAAGAAATCTGCTTTGCATGGCACCCCCCATGTCTCATTGCTTGGGTCTATTGAGGAAACACATGTGAGATCCTGAGTCTGAGTTATCTGGACTGGCTTCTCCCAACATGGATATTTCATAGATCCTTACTTTATTTTAGACTGCCTCTTCTTGGCCTTCTCTGTGAACTTGTCTGGTTTATTTATATTCTAGGTTGGAGGTACTATAAGCACTTTACTCTGTTTAAGATGGCATATTTTTTCCCCCTCCTTTAAAACTAGAGACTTGATCATTTCTGTCTGCTTGTCTTAAAATGAATATATCCTCTGCTGGAAGTCAAAGGATTTCTAAATAAGGTATAATGCTGATATAAGCATTTCAATAATTGGGTGAAGTCTATTCCCAGGATTTTTCATCCCTGGCCTTCCCAGCCTGTCTGGCACGTGAGTGCTTCGGCTCTCATGTCCTTCAGCTTATGGAAATTTCCACCTCACCTTTTTTGCCTCCTGGATATGTAGACTTACACTCCACCCCCCAGCCCACATCCACATGCACATCACACACACCTACTTACACTCTTGGTCTCATTAGGATACAAGCATTGGAGACTTTGTTTTTTTAGGAAGGAAGAGGTAGTTGGCAAATGTATAATGGCTTGTGTCTAGCATTATAGTATCATGCAAAGTGGTTTCACTGCCTGAAAAATGTGCTCTACCTATTCATGCCGCCCCCGCCACCTTCTAGCGTGGATGCTTTCTTTCTAATTATGAATCTGGGTTAACTATTTTGTAGACATCCGATGATTCTTTCGTTGGAACATGGAAGGGTAGCCCATGCACCTTTACATTTGTGTGGCTGCTTTCAAGGGACTCTATTGAATCTTAATCAGAGAATTGCTGATCCCTGGAGCATGTAACAAGAAACTATAATCTTGTCTTCTTAAGCAAACTGTAATCTTGTCTTCTTAAGCAAACTATCCCAAGATATTCTTGAGACATATTCATCTGCTGGTCTAGCTGTGAAATTCTTTAGGGAAATATGTCCTGTATTGATAATCTGTTTTCTGGATTCTGAAATCAAGTGAGATAATGATTTTATTTACTTGTTCTTTTTTTTTTTTTTTTTTTGAGAGTGGTTTGTCCTTAATTTTGTATTTTTACATGGGGAAGAACTTTTTTTTTTCTTCAGAAATCTAGAATAGGCACAACAGATCAAAGAAGAACAGACTGTGTTTAATTAGCTTCCACATTATTGTGGCTTCAGTTCAGCAACACGGCAGACTGAGCCGATGTAGGCCCCTTTCCAGCTAGAAACAGCTTCTATGTTCATAATGCAGAAGGGAGTGGGGGCTGGAGATATTGTTGCACCGTCTTTGGAAAATGTGATCTGCTAACAGCTTCCTGTCATAAGGTCTTACAACTCTTTGTCTAAGGGATGTTCCTGGACACAGGACCTTGAGCAGCTCACATGCAAGATAAGCTAGAAATTCCAAGAGGGAGAAACCCTGGGAACCACACTCACCCAACAATGGAAGGACATAATGAGCAATAATTTAGTCCATCTTCTCTTGTTTGGGATGACTCTGAGTCAAGTTTTATGCTGTCTCTTAAAGAGTTGCCCAGTGGGATTGGGTTCAGTTGCTCACTGCATCAAACTGCTTAATGAAGCTTAGCCATGCTGGAAATAACAGAGCTGCCTCAGACACACAGTCCTATTGAAATTTTTTTTCTAATACTTTTCATAATTACCCATTATACTTCTACTAACATAGCACCAAGTGTCAATGATGATAATAATAATATCAACAATATACTGACATTAATAATAGCGAATTTCTATCAAGTGTTTACTGTGAATCAGGCAATATCTTAAGTGTTTCTCATTTTTAAATTCATTTAATATTGTTACTGATAATATTAGTAAAATTTTCTTTTAAAACAGTTCTCTTTTTATAATTGAGGAACTGAAGCTCAGAAGTAGAACCTTAGCTTAGTCTTTATTATAATAATACTAGGGTTACTGCAAGACCTTTCCAGATGTCTCCACCTATATAGTCTTGGAATAGTCCATCAGCACAAGAAATATCAATATTCCAGATTCATTAGGCCAGTGACTTGCAGTGGAGGCTCTTTAGGTGAAAGACATTTATTTGCCTATTTCTGGACTATAGATAAAGCAATAGTTTTTGCAGTTTTATTTTTAAATTTAGGAAATAATCAACATTATCAAGCAACAAAATCATGTATATATTTGTTTGGGTAGAGGGGATTTAAGGCTAGTCTAGAACCTGGAATTTGCTGCCCAGTTTTGTCAACAAAACTAAGAGATTGCTCAAGTTATCTTTAAATTATGACCTGTTGTGATTTCATGCTCAAACAATGGATCATTAGGTCTAATGAAAGATGGGGCTTGTTTTGGCCCCCATTGTAGATGTTTTGCTGAGTAAAAGTACTACCAGCCAATTATGTGTATTTTCTCTTCCTAACAAAATCCTTAATGCCTCCTACAGAGAAAGAACCCTAAGTTCTTTTCCATAAAATAGTGTGTAGGGGCACTTGGGTGGCTCAGTTTTGGTTAAGAGACTGCCTTTGGCTCAGGTCATGATCCCAAGGGGATCCAGCCCCCCATCAGGCTCCCTGCTTAATGGGGAGCCTGCTTATCCCTCTCCCTCTGCAGCTCCCCTTGCTTGTACTCTTGTGCTCTCTGTCAAATAAATAAAATATAAAAAAATTTAAAAAATAGTGTCTAGAATAAATTAAAAGATAGAATCTTCCTCACTGATAGAATTTTCTCAATAATTCATTTATTTTTTACTGAAATAACTTCACTTTATAGCATTTAAGACCTTAATTCTTACAGTTTCCCCAGTAGACTTAGATCAGCAGCCTGTTTGCAGCCCTCCAGAATTTAGAAAAACTGGGAAGTCAACAGGTATCCAGAAAATAGTATTTTTTTTTTTAAAGATTTTTTATTTATTTTTCAGAGACAGAGGGAGAGAGCGCGAGCGAGCACAGGCAGACAGAGAGGCAGGCAGAGGCAGAGGAAGAAGCAGGCTCCCTGCCGAGCAAGGAGCCCGATGTGGGACTCGATCCCAGGACCCTGGGATCATGACCTGAGCCGAAGGCAGCTGCTTAACCAACTGAGCCACCCAGGCGTCCCCAGAAAATAGTATTTTAATGATGGTGGTTAACACAGGCCTTTCGTGGAGACTGTCTAGTTGACAAGACTATTCAGTATGTGTTTGACCCCTCCCCACTCAAGTGATAGAGGACAAAACTGAATCCCTTTGAGGCGAGCAGGATCATAAATTTGTTGTTCTTGTAAATTCAGTTTTCTCTGTTGATATGTTTATTCTGTGTTCCAGTCTTGTGGTGGTGGTTCAGGAATCACGCCTCTGAGCCAAGTTATAAAGGAAGCTCAAAACCAATTGAGACATTATTGGTACTGCTAAAAACTGGCCACTGAGAAATTATAATCCAGAGTTGTCATCCTAGGAACAAGTGTCCTATCAGTAGACTGAGATGTTCAACCAGACAAAATGGTGACATTTCAGCTCCATTTCTTATGGTAAGGATGATCTTAAGAGGTCTCAGTATCTTAGTAATTTGACATTATTAATAAGTTTTACCGATGGCCTAGATCAATGGTTCTCAAACTTGTAACATGCATCAGAATTACCTGGAGGGCTTGTGAAAACATAGATTGCTGGGGTGTATTCCCCACTTTCTGATTTAGAAGGTCTGGGATGAGGCTGAGAATTTGTATTTCTAAGAAGTTTCAGGAGATGATGGTGCTCTTGGTCTAGAGATGTCACTTTGAGCACCTGACAGATAAGCTTGTCTGCAATGGCCAGGACTCAGGAAATCTCTACAATTTCTACCCTTGATGCTTTACCTTCTGCTCATTTTTTCTACTCAGATAACTTCCTTTTATGTTATGTTATCTTACACGTTATTTTTTCCTTCCCTTATGGCCTTAGTTACTTTCAATGGAAGTTTAGAGACTTAATCTTACTCAATATTATCCTTGATATTCATGCCAGAATGTGTTTCTTAAAATATAACTATGACCATTTACCTAAATAAAACTTTTCAAAAATGTCCCAACTGCTCAAAATATATTTAAGGGTATTATCCTACTCGTATCTTTAGCTTCTAATTTGCTTTATCAGTTAGGATGCTCTCATCCCTAAGCAACACAAATAACTGAATCAGTTAGATCTTGGTGCATAATATACCATCCCCAAACTGAGGGGCTTAAAAATTGCTCAGGAATCAATGGGTCAGCTGGGCAGATTTTCTGGTCTTGGCTAGGCTCACTCATAAGTCTGTGGTCAGGTGGTGGTTGAGTAGGCAGCTCTGCTGATCTTGTCTTGGCTCTCTCTCATGTTTGGGTGTCAGCTAGCTGTATGCTAGAATAGAATGGCCTTAGCTGAGACAGCTAGGCTCTCTTCCATGTGGCCTCACTCTCTAGAAGCTGGCCCAGGCTAGCAGTCATGACAGTGGAGGAATTCCAAGAAAGAGTACAGACATTCAAGGCCTCCTGTGGTCTAGGCTCAGAACCAGCACACCATCACTTTTGTTACTTTCAAATGGATAAAACAATGGTTGCAGAGTGGGCAGATTCTGCAAAGTTACAAAGCAGAGAGCATGGATCCAGGAATGCCATTGAGACCATCGATGCAATTTACCTCCGATAGTGCACAAAGTAAAATTTGCTTATACTTTACATAAATTAATTATCTCATATGATAGAAGCCAAGATTCAGCTCAGAGTATAGGTTTGGTTGACTAAATAAGAGTAGTGTCATCAAGGACATAGACACTTTTTATCTTTCCTTTCAGCCATTCTCAGTGTATTGGCTCATCCTTAGGTTGGCTCATTTCAAGGTTTCAGACCATCTTCAGTAACTAAAGAAATATGCTTCAAAGTTTGCATTTGATAGATTCATTTACCCAGGAGCTCATAGAAATTCTCCTTTTGTGTTGCTTTGGTTCAAATTGGTTTATGCCTCCCCAGTTTTAAAGCAGTCTCTTGTTTTGTGATGTAAGTAGGAGACTTTCAGAGCAAAAGCGACTTAAATAACCGAGGACATTCATTTCTCTTTGGAAAGACCTCTCAAGTTCTTTTGTGTACAAGCGAGATTAGATTTATGGAGTTCTGGGATAGGTTCACTAGGTCAATGTCATTAGTCGTACTCCTCCCATTTTTCTTTGTTACTTTAAGTGCTGACATTCTCACCTCTCCTCTACAACTGTAACCCATGGTGCATCCTTACTCAACACCCAGGTATTAGAAGAAAGAATATGTGGAATAGAGTTAGCTTCATTCCTTCTCCCTTTATATTATAAAGTTGAAAAATCTATCTGTCAAAAGTCCATGAACAGGGCCCCTCTTACATCTAAATGGCCTCATTGCTACTTTTGGCTGCAAGGGAAGCTGGGGCAATGGGTATCGCTCTGGCACTCGTGCTCGCTCTCTCTCCTTCATGAGAGGAAAACTAATTCAGTGTGACTGAAAGGACAAAAAAATGGCTTTTGTATATGCAAAACTGTGTGTGTCTTACAACTGTCAACACACTAAAATGCTATCTTTTTAAAGAAGGGTCTTCATAAACCAAATTACTTGGCATTTATGCACTTGAATTAACTAGGCAATGAAGGCTTAGATATTTTTTACTCTTTTACCACACTACAAATAAATGTTTCTGAGAAGCAGAAAGAATTTGGTGCATTCAGACATTAGTAGATTAAGACAGTTTTATCTGGAGAAAGTTTTCGGGTCAAAACATTTATTCGTTGTCTATGACTAAGTCCGATGTACATGAGCTCAAACTGTTGCCCTCTGTGAAGTCAAGTATTTAGTGTGAAGTTTGCCTTAATTAGCATCCTTTTGCAGGTAAGTATTTTACTCATAGTACTTACACTGAAATGGTCTTAACATTCTGATATCAGTGCATGGTATAGCAACTCTTTTTTTACTCGAGAGGAAGTGTACTGTGCCTTTGCTCTATCCTTCCGTCTGTCATTCACCACACTTGATTGAATTGGTTGACATAGAGCCCTAGAGCCCTCTTCTTACGCTGACTATCCCTTGGAAAAAATCGTTTAAGTTTACTCTAAATCCTACGGATGACTTGTTGAATGAATATGTTATCCTTTGCAAGTTTCCATTGCATTTAAGCAGGCTTATCCTCAACTGAAAGGACCAGATAATTAAAGGAACAATTGAGGAGCACAGAGGTCTTCAAATCACTTAGTATATTCAAAGTGTGATAAACTACAAGATAGATTTTTGGGTAAAGACTTTCTCACGTTGCAAAGATTCCCAGTCTCATAGTGATTTTAACAGACAGATTGACTTCCTTCTAAACATTGCTCTTTCTTTCTCCTGATCGGTGTCTTTAAAAAACACAGGTAAGGGAACACACTGAAAACTATCTGGCTAAAAGTATTCTACCAGACATACTATCTTGCTTGTTTTCCCCTAGTGGAACATAAATGATGGGTTATGAGTCACTCATCACCATTTACCATCCTAAGCTTAGTTATCCAATGTTGGCATGGAAGAATGAGAGACATGTGATGCAGAAGAAGATACGTCAGAGAAGCGCAGAAACAAAGGGTACCCCAAGGTCAGTCAATGCTTTTCTCTTCTTAGCTAAGCCGGAGCTTCCTTTTTGAGGCAGCTGTGATTTTAGCCACTTTCATTGGGAGCTTAGTTGAACAACGAGAATGATCAGTTCGTTTCCCAGTTAGAGGTTATTGTTGCAGGAATGGTTTTAATATACACGGGGTTTTGGCTTTAATTTTTGCTTTCAATCTCCAGCAAGTCCTGAATTGTTTATTGAGTCTAGGTTGAGAAACAGAACCAAGAGATGAAGCTAGTAATTGGCAAGGGTCCCAATCCTTGTGTCATTATGGTCATTAATTGGGGTAAGGGTTATGTAGGGAAAGATTGCTGATTTGGATCATTTGTTTCCAGATCTTTTCTTGGGGGAAGGGCTTATAACTAGGAGTTCTGTTTTTCTGTAAGTGAACAGAGATGCATTAGGAAGCAGAAATGATGCATACTTAGTAGATAATTTGTTTCGTTGGCAAGTTAGTCAAGGGAGAATAAACTATCTTTTTCTGATCGTTTTCAAATTAAAACCTTATTGTATCAGTCAGTAGAATACAGTGTAAAAGAAACTTTATGGAAAATTTACAGTAAAAAAATTACTATACTGCATATTCCATTCACCATCTTTTTGAGTAACTACATGCTGATTGATGCCTAGGGTGGGTCTACCTTCATTAGAGAAGGGTGTTTCCCAGTGTCCTGTAAAGGGCTTGAGTCGGGGCGCCTGGGTGGCTCAGAGTGTTAAGCCTTTGCCCTCAGTTCAGGTCGTGATCTCAGGGTCCTGGGATTGAGTCCTGCATCGTCAGGCTCTCTGCTCAGCAGGGAGCTTGCTCCCTGCCCTTTCTCTGCCTAACTCTCTGCCTACGTGTGATCTCTCTCTCTCTGTCAAATAATTAAATAAAATATTTTTAAAAAAGGGCTTGAGTCATACATAGGAGTCCAAGAGGTCCAAGAGGGTCCCAGCACTGTGACACCTTAGTAGCTCTCCATCTTAGAAACTGAGGTAACCTTGACAAATTTTCTTGCTCTCTTATATATTTTTAACTGATAGAAAGTTTCAAAGTTTCGCAACTCAGATTTATAATACATATGAATAAAATATTAGCTCACAAATGTCTGTTATTTCTTATTCTCCCCCCCACACCCCTGCGTGTGTCCATGGTGACATGATGACATGCTAAATGGGAGAGCATTATGTTCTAATCTGATTGTTTATTCTGGATGAACAAATGCATATATTTTTTGAGATTAGTTACATTAGGTGTTAGATATTACAACAGAGAAGGAGCTTTAGTAGGTTATGTGAAGCAATGTGGCATGGCCAAACCACTACCATCTCCAACAACAACACAAAGTTAAAATCCTGAAGATCTCTTTTATTTGTGAAAGAAACTCCATTTTAGAGGATCCTGCAACATCTTCAGGGACTCCATTTTTTTGCTTTGCATCCAGATGAAATGATAGCAGGTAGCACAGCACAGAGCCTCAGTTAGGTCTCCTTATAAGCAATAGATTTCATGTTATCTTTTGTAAGATACTTACATGGAAACCTCAGAAGGTTTTTTAATTGAAAATCCTAGTGCATGGGAGGGTGTGGTGGTGTTGTCTAATATGTACTAACGACAATAGAGCATGTGGGTGTGATGTATGGCAAGATCCCACAGGGCATCTATCTTCAGCTACTTGAAGTGCCAGGATTGCTCACCGCACCCGTCTTGGTTTGGAAAATCTTCACAGAGCAGGATCCTCTCAGGGCAAAGCCTAAAGAAGTCGCTTTCTCTGAACAGAAAAAAAGAGAAAAAGTATATATTAAACCAAATCTACTTCCATTTCTAGAGTCTGGTTGATTGGGATATGAATAAATTTAGATTCCAATATGATGGCCATTATATTTTAGGTGGAATTGGTCAGAAACGAGCATGTAAAGATCGCTAAGGCATGTATTTGGGAAGGCAACTAAACTCCCTTCATTTCAGAGCCTTGCTTTTGGGAGTCGCTACTCTGTTAATAT
The DNA here is from genome assembly GCF_009829155.1 of Mustela erminea. Taxonomy (NCBI): domain Eukaryota; kingdom Metazoa; phylum Chordata; class Mammalia; order Carnivora; family Mustelidae; genus Mustela; species Mustela erminea. The sequence continues at coordinate 53,151,186 of NC_045631.1, read as the reverse complement.
TATTACATCTTCCCATCTACATTTGTAGATATGATGAAAAATTACTCATCCATAGCAATTTCTGCGCATCTCAGCATTATCCATGGAGTTTAACTGATAACTAAAAATAAGAAAAAAATAAAAATGTGTGTGTGTGATTACTTGTCATAGATAAAATCCTGAGAAAAATAAACAATTACCTACCTAGTTAGACTGTCCCAATTGATTGCCTCTTACCACTCCCCCTTACCTCTTCTGCATTAATTAGGAGTTATGCTTAACGTCTGGATCCTTATAGATGCTTCTTTTCAATTTATCTTAATTTCATCTGTGCTATTTCTTTGGGGAGAAAAAGAAGAGAATATAATGGCTTTCAAAATTAGTCACCTAAAAATAAGATTACAGGTTTTTCTAGCTTGATCATAGAAGCAAGAGTTTCCCAGAGCTGGGTTTATTTGGCAAACCTGATTGACCAATCTAATTATATGGGTGATAGTAGGAATATTAAGAAAATAACTTTGGGGGCACCTGGGTGGCTCAGTTTAAGCATCCAACTCTTCTGTTTGGCTCAGGTCATGATCTTAGGGTTGTGAGATCGAACCCCACATAAGGCTTCCCATGCAGCATGAAGTCTGCCTGTTCCTCTCCTTTTCCCACCACCCCTCCCCCACTCACACTCTCTCTGTAAAATAAAAAAAATAAATAAAATCTTTTAGAAAATAGAAAATAATCTTGGGTCTATGTGTTGGGGGCTGATTTTCTGTGTGCATTTTTTACTTGGTGGAGACAACTTTTCTGCCACCAGGTACTGCTCCTTCCAAGGCAATCTCAACTCTTTTTAGCAGATTCGTCTAATATTTAACTGCAGATTTCCAAGCAATGTTTGATTGTTTGATACCACTATTCCTTTTTCTTTTTCATTTTGAAGAATTATTTCTTGAACGCTTATTATGGAATATGGTGATTTGATTATTCTTTTCCTTATTCTTAGACTGCAAGAATCCTGTCCCCTCTTCCTTCCAGGAGATTATTTGGTATTTATTACTAGACCAATATTCATTTCTTTTTTCCCCCCAATATTCATTTCTATATGCTATAATAGCTGTGAAAATATTGGTCACAGCTAAGTCATGTAGTATACTATGTTCATTTTGTTCATTTATCCTTTATAATTTTTTTTGGTGACAACTGTCTTGATTTTTGTTTTCTTTGTTTTGATTGATTCAACCCCAATTTTTGTCTCAGATCTGTATAAGATTCTCAGAATAAGTATAGACATTTGGTAATCTATCAATCTTATCTTCTGACACGATCTTCCAGAACATTCTGATGTACTATAATCAAGATCGATTGCTATCAGCATGCGTGGTGGCTCAGTCAGTTAAGTGTCTGACTCTTGGTTTTGGCTCAGGTCATGATCTCAGGGTTGTGACATTGAACTTGTGTTGGGTTCCACATTGTATGTGGAGTCTGCTTCAGATTTTCTCTCCATCTTCTTTTGCCCCTTTATCCCCCTAAAAAAAATTAAAGAAAAGACTAATTGCTGTCTGTACTGGTGTATAGCTACTATATTATGAATTTTCTTAAACATCACCTTGATCTCCCTCACCTGATATGGGGCTCAATCTCAGCAACTTGAGATCGGGGCCCTGAAATCATGACCTGAGTTGAAACCAGGAATCAGAGGCTCAACCAACTATGCGACCCAGCTGTCACTATTTTGAATCAATTTTTAAGACTGTATTCCTTCTTCAAATGCCTGATGTCTGGGATCCTAAACTGTTGGACTTCTTTAAGTGTGGGCTTCCTGTGTAATGATTCTGATGAGATAATTTCCTTGCAGAAACCCAAAGATAGTGCTTTAAATCTTCATTCTTGGTATTGTCGTATTTTCCATGAAAGACTTTGTGTTCCCTGCATATAAGATAGATGTCTGGCTTCTAATGTTCTGGAAAATTGAGTGAGGACAGTTGAGAAGTACCTAGGTATTTTCTGCTATCTCTAGAACACAAGTCTCTTACTGGGAAGGAGGATAGGCTTGTTGCAGGTAGAGACATAACTACTTCTTACTCAGAAAGGGGATGATTCTGTCTCATGTTGAGGTATTTTATCCATTTTGAGTTTATCTTTGTGTACGGTGTAAGAGAGTGGTCGAGTTTCATTCTTCTACATATAGCTGTCCAGTTTTCCCGGCACGATTTATTAAAGAGACCGCCTTTTTTCCACTGTATATTTTTTCCTGTTATGTTGAAGATTATTTGCCCAAAGAGTTGAGGGTCCACAAAGATAAACTCAAAATGGATAAAAGACCTCAACGTGAGACAGGAATCCATCAGAATCCTAGAGGAGAACATAGGCAGTAACCTCTTCGGCATCAGCCACAGCAACTTCTTTCAAGATATGTCTCCAAAGGCAAAGGAAACAAAAGCGAAAATGAACTTTTGGGACTTCATCAAGATCAAAAGCTTCTGCACAGCAAAGGAAACAGTCAAGAAAACAAAGAGGCAACCCATGGAATGGGAGAAGATATTTGCAAATGACAGTACAGACAAAAGTTTGATATCCAGGATCTATAAAGAACTCCTCAAACTCAACACACGCAAAACAGACAATCATATAAAAAAAGTGGGCAGAAGATATGAACAGACACTTCTCCAGTGAAGACATACAAATGGCTATCAGACACATGAAAAAATGTTCATCATCACTAGCCATAGGGAGATTCAAATTAAAACCACATTGAGATACCACCTTAACACCAGTTAGAATGGCCAAAATTAGCAAGACAGGAAACAACATGTGTTGGAGAGGATGTGGAGAAAGGGGAACCCTCTTCCACTGTTGGTGGGAATGCAAGTTGGTGCAGCCACTTTGGAAAACAGTGTGGAGATTACTCAAAAAATTAAAAATAGAGCTTCCCTATGACCCTGCAATTGCGCTACTGGATATTTACCCCAAAGATACAGATGTAGTGAAAAGAAGGGCCATCTGTACCCCAGTGTTTATAGCAGCAATAGCCATGGTCACCAAACTGTGGAAAGAACCAAGATGCCCTTCAACGGTGGATGGATAAGGAAGATGTGGTCCATATACACTATGGAGTATGATGCCTCCATCAGAAAGGATGAATACCCAACTTTTGTGGCAACATGGACGGGACTGGAAGAGATTATGCTGAGTGAAATAAGTCAAGCAGAGAGAGTCAATTATGGTTTCACTTATTTGTGGAGCATAACAAATAACATGGAGGACAAGGGGAGATAGAGAGGAGAAGGGAGTTGAGGGAAATTGGAAGGGGAAGTGAACCATGAGAGACTATGGACTCTGAAAAACAATCTGAGGGTTTTGAAGGGGCGGGGGGTGGGAGGTTGGGGGAACTAGGTGGTGGGTATTAGAGAGGGCACAGATTGCATGGCGCACTGGGTGTGGTGCAAAAACAATGAATACTGTAACGCTGAAAAGAAATAAAAAATTAAAAAAGAAAAAATGAAAGGGGGTGATTCTGATGGGTAATAGCAGTTCTCATTTTGTGTAAGTTTACTTTTTAGCTATCCTTTTCCCCCACTTTCACCGACAATACCAGAAGTAGCTGATGCTTCCAGTTCTGGAGACTTAAAAGACATTGTATGGTCAATGAAATTATATTTTTGCCTTTTATTCTATCACTTTAGGGTTAAAATTTTCCCCGGTATATGAAATCATCACCATCCATTCGTGTACTTCCCAGCTTAAAAAACTGAACAACTTCTGTCTTTTCACAGGTTCTCTTTTTCCTTGTGGGATTCTTTGGTCATTAGTGCTTTGGTTATCATAGCTGATTTTCTCTTTAGGAGTTCGCAGCACTACATAACACGGTAATAAGGTTAATCTTTATGTTTACCTCTAGTGTTAACTCAGGATCTCTAACAAAGCAGGTGCCAAGACAGAATTAGATGGGTCAGAAATTTATTGGTTGAATCAGCTATGAAGGATAAAAGGGAGAGGGATCAGAAATAGGAGGGAAGGACCTCAAGACATGACACAGCTTTTATGTTTGTGAAAGGACAGAGGGAAGGAAGGAAGTTCAAGTAGGATGAGACTCCTACTGCATCACAGCTCTGAGGAAAGCTGGCTAGGCTGGTAGGCAGTTTCAACACAGAGATTGCCCATCAGAAGAGTCGCACCTCAGGCAGTAGTGGTCTTGCTTTGGTATCTGTGCTGTGTTCACTCCTTGGTTGGGAGAATACCAGGGAGAGTTGGGAACACTGTGGCAAGTAACAGAGATGCAACAGATGGAGGCTGTCAGCTAATAACACCCCAAGTAGCAGAGTCTGTCTTGAAGAAATATCTGGTCAGTACTTGCCCATGGTCACCATATCTCTGCTCTGTGAAAAAGTATCGAGTACCAACTTTATGAAGAAGAAAGTGTTAGTTAACTGTCTTGGTCAGTTTGGACCATGGACTGAGTGGCTTACAGAAGGAATAGAAATTTATCTGTCACATTTCTGGAGGCTGGAAGTCCAAGATCAGAGGACCAGCATTGTTAGATTGTTGTGAGGGCCCTTTTCTGGATTGTTGGCTTCTGACTTCTTATTGTATCCTCGCATGATGGAAAAAGAGCAGTCTGTCTCTCTGGCCTCTTCTTATAAGTTTGTTTATAAAGTTCTACCCTTATGACCTAATTACCTCTCAAAGGCTCCATCTCCAAATATGATCACATTGGAGATTAGATTTCAACATATAAATTTTGGGGGCACACAGACATTCAGTGCATAACAGTTACTGCTCAGTAGTGGCGCAAGAAAACAATGACATCTTTCTTTCAAAATGAGCAATGTAGTTTAAGAGACTGACATGGAACACTAGGATTACTTTCCCGTGCAAGATTTCATGAATGAATTCTCATTTAACCCCATAGCAAAAATAGAGCATCACCAGACCGTTGCCCAAATCCTGACGGTAATAACTCAAAAATATATTCGGAGTGTGTTCCCTTGCTTCTCCATTGCCAGCATTATCTGCTGCCAGGACTATTTGCTGTAACCTTCCAGCAGGACTTTCTTATTCTTCTCCTGCTCAGCTACCATTCAGTTACCATAAAGCAGCCACTGGGTGTGCATTTTCAAAAATATAATCAGATCTTATCACTTTTTTAAAGAAAAGATTTCATTTATTTATTTGACAGAGAATGAGAGAGCGAGCGAGAGAGAGCACAAGCAGGGGGAGCAGCAGAGGGAGAGGGAGAAGCAGGCTCCTTGCTGAAAAGGGAGCCTGATGTGGGGCATGATCCCAGGACACCGGGATCATAACCTGAGCAAAAGGCAGACGCTCAACCCACTGAACCACCCAGGTGCCCTGGATCTTATCACTTCTTAAAACATTTTGATGATTGCTCTTTAGTGATATTTAAGCTCTTTGCATGGCTCCTAAGCCCACACACGGTCTCGTAAATGCCTAGCTCATTCTGCACTGATATCCCTTTCCTCACTGCACGGTGGCCATGCGGGACCTTCTTCCTTCCTGATCTTCAGGCTGGCCCATCCCTTTTGTCTCTAGTCAGCTCTTGTATTCCTACAGTCTAGGATGCCCTTTTCCTGCTCGTTCTACCGCCTCCTCTCCATCTGTATATTTCAGATGCCGTTCAAGTCATACACAGTTGATTTGGGGTGCTCATGCCCTGAAGCAGAAGCAAGACCCCAACTTTTGTGATTGGCTCAGGAGGCTTATACCACTTATAGTTAGATGTCCATCAACCGCACCTGCACTGAGCCAGGCCGTTGATGCTTTCTTGGGAAGGCTGAGAGCATAGTAGCAAGATTAAAGAAATACTTCCATCTTGGGTCTCTTATGTCAAGGGATTAGCCAGGTATCTCCTTTGAAAATGCAAATTATCATTCAAATTGGTGGAATATTAAATATGAGAAGACACTGGTGTTTGGAGGAATAGCTAAACAAAGTGAATCATTTACAGTGTGGTTGTATGTTTAATGTTTTTATTACAGCTAAATGTGTATCTAAACTGCTTTTAGAGCACTGATATAGTGTCTCCAGTATAGCAGATTCTCAATAAATTATTTTGAGTTGAGCATATAAACACTGGAAGCATAGGACTTCTATGTAGGAAACTATATTTTGGATTTGTGGAACCTTGCTTGTCATAGACAGTGAGTAAATTTATTTGCATATCCTCTTTTAAAAAATCTAGAACTTATGGGGTGCCTGGGTGGCTTAGTCAGTTGAGCATCTGCCTTCAGCTTGGGTCATGATCTCAAGGTCTTGGAATTGAGTCTCCTACCGGGCTCTCTGCTTGGTGGTGTCCCTGGCTTCTCCCTCTCTTCCCTGCCCATATGGTCCTCTCAAATGAAGAAATAAAATATTTTTAAAAAATCTAGAACTTAATGAATATTTTAGGGCTATTTTTATGGTTATAAGTGAAGTGAGAGGCACTTAGAATTAATTGCTTCTGCTTCATTCAGCCTCTCTTGTTTTCTTTTTCTTTTTTTTTTTTTTTTAAAGATTTATTTATTTGACAGAGATCACAATTAGGCAAAGAGGCAGACAGACAGAGAGAGAGAGAGAGAGGAGGAAGGAGGCTCCCTGCTGAGCAGAGAGCCCGATATGGGGCTCGATCCATCATGGCCTGAGCTGAAGGCAGAGGCTTTAACCCACTGAGCCACCCAGGCACCCCGCCTCTCTTGTTTTTAACTTCATATTCCCACCTATAAAAAATGAAAAAGGTCAAAAGGTCTGAAGAGGGAAAAAAAGTGGATTTCCATTAAACCTGTTGTTCTTTTTTTTTTCATATGTACTTATTTGTCATTAATTAAAGAGAGGAGTATATAAAAAAAAAATTTATCCTGTCCTATATTATGCCGTAATGTTCAAACTGTTAAATTATGAGATGTTCATGCTGTGTTGATTTTCTGTAGTACAGATTGGCAAAAGTTTTTTTTGTACAGGACCAAATTTGCAGACCACATGTTTGCTATCCTATCTTCTTCTTCCTCCTCCTTCTTTTCTTTCTTCTTCATTTATAACCCTTAAAATGTTTTAAAAAAAAATTAGCTCATGGCAGGGCAGTGATCAGGGCATGTAACTGACTTATGTAATAGTCCAACTCAATTCGCAAAAGCAAAAATCAGACAGAAGCTGTCACCTGAAATTGTTATGAACACAGTGAGAGCAAAATGTTATATTCTGGAGACTTTATAATTCTAATTACGTCCATGGAAAAATTAAAATGTGGTTATTTGTATAGTAATAGGAAAAATAAGACCAGAAATATGTATCAGTTCTCATATACAAATATTTGATAGTTTTTTGAGCTTTCTGGATGTGGGTTATAAAAAGTGATTGGACTTCTAAATTTGTGACCAGGATTTCTAAGTTTTGAGCAAGCAAGCAAGACAAAAATATGGATTTTGCATATTACCATGGGAAAGCAGGATAGCAGGTTGTTTCCCAGAGTATCTGGGGAATGTGATTGGTGGATTTATTTTTATACTACCCATGTCCCATCAAGTCTATGCATGTAGATTGCATAAGCAGTGGTGATTCAGAAGGGTTGCTGCCAGTGGTGCACAGGTAAATCTGCTCTCTAGAAAAAAAAAAAAAAAAGTATTTACTGGTTCCACTGTGGCCCGTTTCAAGCTACCAATGATTTATTAATCCTATAGTGGTTATACAGAAGAGTATATATTTGTTAAAACTCACCAACTGTAACCTTAAAATAGGACATTTTATTATGTGTGAATTATACCTCAGTAAAGTTGATTTTCCAAAAAAGAAAAGAGAAAAAAATAAACTGCAGCTAGAGATAGATGTATTTATTTTACTCTTAGCCTCTCCCCACCTTCACTAACTTGAAGGCTGTTTCACATGATATTGAACCTAACTTAGGAGGTAACGAAATTTTCTCAGGTGACGAGAGATCCATGAGGTTTTACTTGACCATATTCAGGGGTGGGGAAAGTACTGACCAGTTATCATTCTATGGTCCAATTAGTCAAATAAGATATACCAAATTTAGAAACTAAAAAAAAAAAAAAAAAATAATAATAATAATTTCATTCAGAGCTGCTGATTTATCATCCATGAAACATATATTGTATCTGGCTCTCTGCTCATCCGGGAGCCTGCTTCCCTCTCTTTCTCTCTCTCTGCCTGCTTCTCTATCTACTTGCGATCTCTGTCAAATAAATAAATAAAATCTTTAAAAAAAAAAAAAAAGAAAAGAAAAAAAAAGAAATTAAGGAATCTGGGGTGCCTGGGTGGCTCAGTGGGTTAAGCCTCTGCCTTCGGCTCAGGTCATGAACTCAGGGTCCAGGGATCGAGCCCCGAGCCCCGCATCAGGCTCTCTGCTCAGCAGGGAGCCTACCTCCCCCCCCCCCCCCCCGCCTGCCTCTCTGCCTACTTCTGATCTTTGTCGAATAAATAAATAAAATCTTTAAAACAAAAAGAAATTAAGGAATCTGAAATATATTTTAAAATGCCAAATTGTCATGGAGGATGAAAGAAAGTCACATAATGGTAATAACAATAATCAAGCCTGACAACTTATTTCTAATATTAGTACTATGCTCAGAGCTTTACCTGCGCTATCTAATAACATCTTTGAAATATCCTAATGAGGTTGATGACTTTATTATCCTCATTTTCACATGAAAACACTGAGACTTAGGTTAAAAAGCTGGCTTAGAATTGCTGAGTTAGAAAGGGGCCAAGCCAGGATTGAATCCAGTTTCATTTACCCTGGAACCTTCAGCTTAATGCAGTAGGAAAGAAGATTTTCTTTCCCAGAAGATTTGATTAAGGAAGGAAGGCAGGTGGGAAGGGAGGAAAGGAGGGGGAGGAAGGAAGGAAGGAATTCTTTTGTAAATGTTTAGGGGATTTAAGGACAAGGGAATATAAGTACCTTCATTTTCTAAGCCCCATACTTACGTGCCTGACTCTTAACCAAATGCTTGTGGAGTGAATGAATTAATTAAAAATTTCCCCCCAGAATGTTTTGGCCTTAATACTTAAGCTACTTCTTTTTCTCTCAAAATTTTAATATTTTTCTTCAGAAACTCACATTACATAAAATTAACCATTTTATAGAAATGGAGTTAGTACATTCACAGTGCTGTACAATCATCACCTCTGTCTGGTTCTCCTTATCTAATTTTAAAAACCATGTAGACATTAACTTCTCTGAATTATTCTTGTATCTTAAAACCCAGGACAAAATTATGGACCCGACAAGACGTATTTCTGATCGTAACTGCTACTTTATCTCCAGCAGTGTAAAAGCTCTGTAGACATTTGAGGCTTACAAATCTGGGTACCACCAGCATACTCGCTAGTTGTTGAATGAAGAACACATTCACAAGTCAAGACAATCATTTTCAAGATCAGGCATTTGCTGGTTATGCAAGCTGCATTGCTGATATTAGTCCAGTTGCTTTTACACTTTGAGTATGTCATTCCATTTTGATCACTCACAGTACTTGCTGACTTTCTGGGAAATGAGTAAGAGTGTTCCATTCAGCCATAAGCATGTCGGGGACTGGGCTACAACCCTTAGACTTCTCTTCACTGTCCTTAATTAGAGATAGGGAAACCTTGATTTGAAAGCAGTTGCATGCTGTCAGGTGGTGTGGAAGTTGGAAATTGTAGACACCTGGGCTGTTCTATTACTCATGGGCTTGTTTTATGGTCACGATTGATGCCAGATGAAAGTTGCTTGGGCAGGCTGAAGCGCTTAGCCAGGTGAGCGTTTATAAAGGCATTCCGATAAGGAGAGAGCCACTGGGCAAATCACCACCCGGCTCTGAAAGTTCAGCAGAGATTGTTATCAACAGCCGACATCTGTTTACTTCCTTAACCTATGACAGCTTATCAAGTTCCCAGATGTGTGCACACCCAGGATGAAGGAAAGATCATAATGCAGCATATCTCCTTTTATTTGTTGTTGATGTCATTATACCTCTTTATAATTGATGTTTGTGTTTTTCCCAGAGTAAGATGCATCTGTTTACACCAGACTACTTTCTCAGGATATTTTTGGAACCTACTGAGGGTGAAAAGAAAAGATTAAAAAAAAAAAGGGTGGGGGAGAAAAAAAGTAAAGACATCTTTTCCATTATCAACTCAGGCTTCCTCCCAGACGGTGCACCTGTTCCTTTCAAGTTCCTTTCCAGAGTGACTAAGAAAATGGTTTTATTATATTGTGACCTTCAGTCTAAATTCCCCTTTATGAAGCAGCGGATGGTGAGGCACCAAGTATTACAACCACTACCAATACAGTTAAAACATACATCTGGGGACGACGGCTCCTTTTATGATGGAAATAAAAAAGCACATCAAGTCAACTGGGGTTGTCATGTTTAAAATGTCCAGAAAAGCATATTGATCGACAGCATGAATGATTAAACATTCATCAAGAATCATTTAAATGTGCTAAATATTTAAATGTGATAACCTACCCCACCCCACCCCATCCCCAGAGTCACTCTGTTCTGGCTTTAAAAATCAGATGTCCAAACAAAAATTATTAATGGCATGGGCAGATGAGTGGTCCCATTTCATTTTTATAGTGTGACTCAGCAGCTGTCCATTTAAGGCAGATGGAGCATTCTAATAATTCACTCTAATTAACTGCTCCGTTCTGATAATGGGTCCTCTTGGCATAATCCACCCAGGAAAGCTTTGAAGTTGGGTCATGTTACCAGCAGGAATCATGATAACGCGTTTTGATGCTCTTTAGAAGTTTCTGTCCCCAAAGATTCCAAGATAGTCATCTTTCCATTATTCTTACATTTGCTGTCCCCTTTGACATTTTCTTGGAAAACTTAATCTCAGATGGTTTTCTCTATATGCCCAGTATTTTTTCTTTTTCTGTTCCTCTGAGAACATCATTTTATGAAATAACACCAGAATGAAGATAGTAAGTGAGCTGTTTGCACAAAAAAAAAAAAAAAGCATTTTAGCTACAATAGAAATGACGTTTTTATATTCAACCATTTTTAGAAGATCCTTGTAACTTTCCTTACTTTGTACAAATAATCAAGAAGTGGGGGCGCCTGGGTGGCTCAGCCATTAAGCGTCTGCCTTTGGCTCAGGTCATGATCCCAGGACCAGCCTGGAGTCAGGCTCCCTACACAGCAGGAAATCTGCTTCTCCCTCTCACACTCCCCCTGCTCGTGTTCCCTTTCTAGCTGTGTCTCTCTCTGTCAAATAAATAAATAAAATCTTAAAAATAAAAAAAAGGAAATACACACACACACACATATATTACCTGGAGAAAAGATTAATTTTATTGACCTGCTGTTTGCCCACTGTTCAGCTTCAACTCTGGGCTAACCAGAGGTTATTCAGAGAAATGTTCCTTAGAAAAAAATTAGTGAAGATCTGGAAAAAAGTTTTAAGATAATACAGTCTTCTAACTAAACCTGACTTCAATCATCTGATGGAAAGACCATTTATTTTTTCAGGGCTTTGGTTGTCATTTCATACTGAACTTTTTCAGCAATGCCACCCACTTTCAGTTCTGAAGTCTTAAAAGATAGGTATTCTTGCTATGGAGACCACAGGCTCTAATAATATTTAATTGTTATCCCCTTGTGTTGTAATTCTATACCAGCGAGGGGGTGGAAAAGTGGTAACTGTTATCACCAAGTGTAGCATTTCATAACATCTTTGAGCAGACAGAAGTAACCTCTTTCAGAGGCATGCAAGGACACTTTGATGTAGCGACATACTAGTCACTGGAAGTCACTCGTCACTGGAGGGACGGTTAAAAACTTTCTCCAGACATTTTGTTTCTTCCTGTTTCTGTCATTCCTTAAATACCAACCTTTTACTGCCAGCTTTTGGTCCTTATTCTACAGGGTTGAATACCTGTAATAGAGGCCCTGTAGAAACAGAATCCTATAATTTGAAAATTCTTTTTGACTGAACATACTGGTGAGTTCATGAGGTCCCCCTGCACTCAAGACTCTATTCGCTTAAACTGTTCAGATACCAACCATATGAGAAGTTCACCCAAGTAAAGAGTGGGTGATAGCCGACATATTATCTGACATTAAGACACAGAGTATGAGGATGTGTAGTTGATCGATGTTTATGTATTTTGCCATTAGGAAGATTAAAATAACCATATCAAACTTACTGATGTGTAAATTACATCAAACTCTATCCGTTTTTAAAAAAAGATATTTATTTTCATTTGTCAGAGAGGGGGAGAGAGAGGTAGGCAGAGGGAGAAGCAGACTCCCCAGTGAGCAATTAGCCTGATGTGGGACTCGATCCTAGGATGCTGGGATCATGACCTGAGCCAAAGGCAGTTACTCAACCAACTGAGCCACCCAGGTACCCCAAAACTGCACCATTTTTTTAAAAAGATTTTATTTATTTGACAGACAGAGATCATAAGCAGGCAGAGAGGCAGGCAGAGAGGAGGAAGCAGGCTCCCTCCTGAGCAGAGAGCCTGATGCGGGGCTCGATCCCAGGACCCTGAGATCATGACCTGAGCCGAAGGCAGAGGCTTAACCCACTGAGCCACCCAGGTGCCCCTGCACCAATTTTTAAGTGTACATTTTGATATGTTTTGAGAAGTGTACCTATCTGTGTAACACCTCCAAACAAGATGTAGAATAATTCTTTTACCCTCAAAGATTATGTCCCTTTCCTGACAATTCCTTGCTAACCTCTAGCCAGAGGCAGACATAATTTGTCTTTTCTAGAGTTTCACATAATTAAAAGCTCAGTGTGCGTACTTCCTTTGTGCAAAGCTTTTACTACTCAGCTAATATTTTTGAGATTCATCTGCATTGTTGTTGTTGATTAGTATTTCTTAGTATTAGTGTTAGTATTTTTTAGTATTTCTTAGTATTAGTATTTACTAGTATTTCTTTGCATGGATGTACTGTAATTTGTTTATTCAGTGACCTATTGATGGGTACTGGGTTGTTTCCAACATGGGGCTATAACAAATAAGGCTGTTATGATCATTCATGCACTAATCTTTTTGCAGATACATGTTTACTTCTGTTAAATATGCAGTAGTGGATCACCATGTCCCATAGTAAATGAAGGCTTACCTTTAGAAGTAACTGACATGCTGTTTCCAAATTAATTGTACTGTTTTTTCATTCCCACTGGCAGTACGTGAGAGTAGCAATTATCCACATACTTGCCAAGTCTTGGTGTTGAGATTATTTTTAATTTTAGTCAGTAGGTTTAACTTCATTACCTCAAAGAGTAATAATGCTGAACCTATTATTAGGTGTTTATTGGCTATTTGTATACCTTCTTTTGTGAAGTGCCTGATAATTTTTAGAATAGTGTTTGAAGATTTTTATAGGATTATTTGATATGCAGTTGAGTTTCATGGGCTCTTTGCATTTTAGGTATAATTCCTATGTCATATATATACATTGCAAATATCTTCTTCCAGTTTGCTATTTTATTCTCTTATTAGTTTATCTTTCAAAGTGTTGTGACTTATCTAAGAAATCCTAACCTATCCCAAGGTTGTAGAGTTTCTTCTGTGCTTTCTTTTTAAGGTTTTGTATTTTGAATTTTTATCTTTAGTTCTATGATGCATTTCAAGGTAATATTTACATGATGGACGGTAAGAGTCAAGGTTTATTATTTTTTTACTATGGATAAACATTTGTTCTTAACATTCTTTGTATAAAAGACTATCCTTGGGGCACCTGGGTGGCTCTGTGGGTTAAGCCTTTGCCTTCTGCTCAGGTCATGATCTCAGGGTCCTGGGATCAAGCCCTGTATTGGGCTCTCTGCTCAGTGCAGAGTCTGCTTCCCCCTCTCTCTCTGCCTGACTCTCTGCCTACTTGTGATCTCTCTTTCTCTGTGTCAAATAAATAAATAAAATCTTTTTTCTTTTTCTTTTCTTTCTTTTTTTTTTTTTTTTTTTTGTAGACGATCCTTTCTCCCACTGAATTGCTCTTCCAGGTTAATTAAATACCCATATACATTTTAGAATTGATTTGTCAGTTTCTAAAACATGCCCACTGTTATTTTGATTGGTATTGCTTTAACTTTATAGGTAAAATTATAAACATTTTAACAATCTTGAATCTTTCAATTTATAACCATGTTATAATTATCCATTTATTTAGATCTAAGTACTGTTTTGTAGTTTCTTTATGCAATGTTTTATAGTTTCAGTGTACAGGTCTTACACATATATTGTGAAATTTATACTTAGATACTTAATTGCAATCAAAATGCTATTTTTATTTTAGTTACCATGGTTTATTGCTGCTATATAGAAAATGAGTTTATATTTGTATATTATTTTTTTTTATGCATGACCTTGATAAACCTGCCTAGTAGCTTCTAGTTTGTTTTATGAATTATTTGGACTATTCTAGCTAGATGATGGTCTTCTTTAAACAAAGATAGTCTTATTTCTTTCTTTGCAATATGCATGCCTTTTGTTTCTTTTTCTCATTTAAGTGAGTTAGTTAGGATCTTCAGCAAATTTTTAAACAAAGATAGTGAAAGTAGAAACTGTTCCCTTGTTCCCGGTCTCTTTGGGAAAGCATTGCATCTTTGATTGCCTCTTAAATATAATGCTAGTATAATGTTAGCTTGTTTTTTCATCAAAGCCTGATATTGGCTAGAAAAATTTCCTTCTGTTCCTTATTTCTGAAAGTTTGCATCATGAATAGGTATCAGATTTTGTCCATTTTATTTTCTGCATTTGTTGTGATGATCATATGGTGTTTCTCCTTTATTCTGTTAATATGATGAACTTGAATGACTAATTTTTTGAATGTTAAACCAAGCTTCTATAATATGTAACACATTTCCTGGAGTGTTCGGAGAGAGTACTGAGCCATTTGGGAGAGAGAAGTGCTACTATCCCAGAACTTCTATAGGTAGTGTCTTAAACATAGAAATACTATTGTTAGCATACCTTATAGTCACAGGTTGATGTGTTCTTGGAAAATATGGAAGACCTGTTTGCTATGAAAGTGCCTCTAGCTGCTGAAGCATTCAGAATATGCAGCAGAACCTTAGGAATGCCTGTTATACCAAGATCATTTTAAAGGATGATTTAAAAAAAAATCCATTTGTGTTTGTCTCCTGTTGCTGCTGTAACAAAGTCCTATAACGTTAGTGTTTAGAATAAAACACATATATAATCTTTCTTCTCTGGAAGTCAGAAGTCCTAAAATCAGGGCTTCGACAGGACTGCATCCATTCAAAAGGTTTGAGGGAGGAATCATTCCCCTAACTTTTCTAGCTTCTAGAGGCCTCCTCTATTCCTCAGATATGATCCCTTTCTCACAGGGCTTCAGCCTCTGCTTCCTTCCTTGTGTGTACTATGAACCTGTCCCTCATGACTCCCCATTGTCAGGACACTGAGGATAATTTTCCCATATTCAGATCCTTAATCATGTTTGCAAGGATCCTCTTGCCACGTAATGTAATATAGTCACAGGTTCCATGCACATCTTTGGGAGTTATTATTTTGCCTACCACACATCCTGACATCTTTTCAGAGGAAAACTTACATGCTTTCCATAGTTGTGGAATTAACATTTGGAGGACATGACTTTCTTTGGATGATGAAGTCATCCATGATCCTTACATGGTACATTATGGGATGTCATCTTGGGCTTTGGTGTTCTTAGATAAGTGATAGTCTTTACAAGTTACATCCCAGGCAACATGGAGAATATTGCTTTGTCTGCTGAAAGTATTTCAACAGTGTATCACTCTTGTATATAACCCTAAGTTAGCCACCACACTGCGGGCATATGATATATAATAACAATACTTAAAACCATACTACTCTCTCCTAGAATATCTAGGAAGGATTTTATCCTTCCTTTCCTTCATGCCTACCAATTACAAAGAGGGCCTGTGGTTACAGGGTGAAAAAATCTTACATTTTCTCTGTTTTTGGCCTAGATCATGGGGTGCGTTAGACGCCCGGTTTTAATGATTATTTTAATGGTATTTTAAGCCACAGGCTTAGATTCCTCCTCAGTCTTGCCAGTTCTTACTTGTCTTTTATGTCTTACAAACCTTGTTCTTCAAACCCCACTAGGCAGAGACACAGCTTTCCCCTGCGAGCCGTGCCTTGCCAAGTAAATCACTGGCCTTCAGTAAATAATAATAGTGTGTGTGGCTGTGACAGGGAGATGGAAACTGGACCTTATCCGGCCCTCAGCTCTCCAGTGGTCTCAGGGCCCACTCACTCTGGCAAATACTTTGGAAACTGAATGATCTCTGAGGGGGTATTAATCACTTTTATAATAACTTCAATAACTTCATGTATGTGGGTACATATACCCACTCCAGTTACAGCTCAGGTACGTTAAAAAGAAAAAGAAAAAAAAAGAACTTTGAACTTCTACTATGTGCCAATCACTTTCTTGGAGCATCCTGGGGTGAAACATGATAACAGTACCAAGGAACATATATATAAAGTTCCTCCAGGCCTGTTGCATATGTAGAGATAAAGTGCACATATGTGTATATAGCAGCTTTTAAAATGAAGTTGATATTTTGGTTTATTTTTATATGAAAAAATACTTTGAAAACATTTCTTCTAAAGAACTTTCTTTTTAGCATTTGCAGTACTTCTTGAAATAAATAGATACCTTAGAGGTCATTAAAATTCTTAAAACCACTCGTCTCTCCATCTTGTTTCCACTCTTGATCTCGAGTGACATCAAAATGACTTAATGGTATTTGGAATTCCAGAATCATTGGTACTACTACTATTTGTTTATCAATGATTTGTGGGAGTAGAGGGGGCTGGGGAGGAATTTTCATTCACTTTGTGTTTATGTCCATGTGTGTGTTTTTTTTTTTTTTTTTAATCAGAGAGAGAGGGGGGGAGAGAGCGAGCACAGGCAGACAGAATGGCAGGCAGAGGCAGAGGGAGAAGCAGGCTTCCCGCTGAGCAAGGAGCCCGATGTGGGACTCGATCCCAGGACGCTGGGATCATGACCTGAGCCAAAGGCAGCTGCTTTACCAACTGAGCCACCCAGGCGTCCCTGTCCATGTGTGTTTTTATGTATGTGTGAGTGTTCAGAGAAGTTCTGTCCAGAACCTCCTAAGCAATAAGAATGCTCTGCTCTGCATACACAGTGTTGACAAATTTGGAGGATTTCTACAGACTCCCTCTAATATCTAAGGAAGTACCTCTAGCTAGTGCCAGAGATCCCTAGCCCACATTGACAAAGTTTCACTTATTTGGGGATAAAGATTATTCAGAAGTTTAAAAGAGATTTCGTCTCTTTCCTCTCCACCCTTCCGTGGGGTATGAGCTCTGAACCACACTCCCCATCCTCACCCCAAAGTCCCCTTGGTAATTCAGGTAAGAGTTTGTTTATGAGAACTCATTTATTTTAAGTGGCTTTGATGTAAGTATAAAAATTGATTCAGAAATTTTTGGGTTAATGAAATTTGACTCTCTGGAAAGCCCCACTCATTCCTTCCTCTTTCAAACATGCCCGCAATGGTGATGACAATATACTGTGGCAATTAAAATAAAAATTACTCTATATCAAGCTTTTTCAAGTTCTTCTCACTCTCAGTGTCTTAGGGACACTGCTTTGATGTTTTACCCTCACTGTAGGCATCCCACCCAGTGAAACACTCCATAAGAGTGGTATTTCTAAATTTTTTTTTATTTATTGTTAAAATATTTGAAGACACACAAAAAATCTCTCATACACTTATTGCTTAATATTATAACTATTTTTTCCTTTTATACGCCCATCTATTCTTTATTTTATGCATGTCTGTGATAGTTGGAAAGATGTAAGAATGGACGACTGGACTTAACAGGGATTTGACAACTCTGTTTCCTACCACGATTTTTTTTTTCCCTCCCACACAATCGAGTGAAGACTCCTGCTAAGAATTACCACTTGATTAGTTGAATTTTATCTGCGTTATCCTGGCTTCGCCATTCACTTTTGGTGGGGATATACTCACCACCATTTCTTCCTTGTTCTCCTTTTATTCCTTCTTCTCCATCTTTTCTTCCTTCCCATCCTCTTCTTCAATTTCTTCCTTATCTTCCAGACACTGTCAAGTGTCCCATGAATTTCTTTTTCAGGATTTATTTGTTCATTTGAGAGAGCGTGTGCTGAGGGAGGAGCAGAGGGAGGGGGAGAGAATCTCAAGCAGACTTCCCTCCCACTGAGTGAGGAGCCTGATACGGGGCTTGATCCCAGGACCCTGAGATCATAATCTGAGCTGAAATCAAGAGTCAACCGCTTAACCAACTCAGCCACCCAGGTGCCCCCCATGATTTATTTTACATAACCTTTATCACCCCCCTATTATGAAAGGAAAAAAAAAAACTTTGAACCTCTGCTATATGCCAGTTGCTTTGTTGGAACATCCTGGGTTAAAAAATGATAGTACCATAACTCCGTTTTAGAGATAAAAACAAAACAAAACAAAACAAAAAAAACAAACCTGTATTTTTAGAAGGGCAAGGAACCTGCCCCAAATCAAAAGCTAAAAGTGGATAAAACAGAATTCAAAGTCAGGTCAATCTTCTGTTAGTCTTTAAATCCTTACCAATTCTATTTATTTATTCATTTGTTCATTATTTTAGTCATTCTTTCATTCCACAGATACATATTATGTATCTTAAATACCTGATTAGTTTCCAGGTACTATGCTGTGTGCTTAATTAGACATAGGAATAAAGGATACTATCTATGTTCAAGAAATTTTGTGCAGTTTGTGTGTGTGTGTGTGTGTGAGAGAGAGAGAGAGAGAGAGAGAGAGAGAGAAGAGTTAATATGGTAGTGATGGTTACAGTGTCATTTAAGATTGGGGAACCTTCACAAGTACTTGAGGAAGTAACATCTGCCCTATCAAGTTCACAAGAAGAAGACAGGAGAATCTTTCAGAGTTATAAAATATTGTCTGTTGGGGAATAGGAAGACTTTTGGGTTGGTAGGAACACACAGTATATTGTGGGATTCTGGAATGTCTTAGTCTGTTTAGGCGGCTATGACAAATACCACAGATGGAGTGGCTTAAACAGCAAACTCTATTTCTAATAGTTCCGAGGGCTGGGACGTCCTTGATGAAGGTGTCGGCAGATTCAGTGTCTGGCTCATAGATTCCTGTCTCCTCACTGTGTCTTCACATGGCTGAAGGAATGAGGGAATATTATGGGCCACTAACTGGACTCCTGAAGGCTCCGCCCTCATGACTTCATTACCTCCTGAAGACCTCCACTTCCTAATATCATCACATTGAGGTTTAGGATTTCAACATTTGAATATTGAGGGGACCGAAACATCCAGTCCACAGCATGGGAAAATGACTATAAAAAAAGTTAAGAGTAAAATATGTCCAGGGGGCAATAGAGGCTTATGGTCTTTTGATTTTTTTTTTTAAAGGAGGAATATGTCAAAATATATATATTTTAAAGATTTTATTTATTTATTTGACAGACAGAAATCACAAGTAGGCGGAGAGGCGGGCAGAGAGAGAGAGAGGAGGAAACAGGCTCCCTGCTGAGCAGAGAACTCATTGCGGAGCTCGATCCCAGGACCCTGGGATCATGACCTGAGCTGAAGGCAGAGGCTTTAACCCACTGAGCCACCCAGGTGCCCCTCAAAATATTTTAAAAGCCTACTTTTTTCACATTATAGTCAACAATTTTTAACGATTTTATTTATTTATTTGAGAGAGGGGGAGAAAGTACGTACGAGTGGGGAAAGGGATAGAGGAAGAAGGAGGAGCAGAGTCCCCGCTGAGCAGGAAGCCTCATGCGGGGCTCCATCCAGACCCCAGGATCATGACCTGAGCTGAAGGCAGATGCTTAATCGACTGAGCCACCCAGGTGCCCCATCAACACTCATTTTAGATGTACTTATTTTTGGAAGGCATTTTAGAAAGCAACAGATGAGTAGATTCTAAATATGAGTTTGATATTCAGGAAATGTACTCTTTTGTGCAGAAAATAATACATGACTCCCAAACACTGCCAGGAAATAACACATATAAGATGACGTAAGTTTTATGAGTATGTGCTGCAGAGGCGTGGAGGTGCTGGTGGCAGGAGGAACAGAGAGGAAGGATGAGAGAACCACAGAGATCCTGGCTTCCATTTCACTAAAAATTTGGTTCTTGCAAGAATAAAACTAAACACAGTTAGCAATTATAAAAGAAAGTCTGTACCCCCAATGAAGAAGAATCTTCTTAGAAAAGATTTCTTCATACTCTGAGGATGAATATGACTTATATTCTTTAGTCCCACCAATAGTTGAGGTTCCTGAATGGAATCCATCCAGTGACAGTCTCCCTTGAGACAGTCAGTTGAAGTCTCATCTTAATCTCATAAAACAAACTGAGTAGGAGGGGTGGTGGGAGAGGGGGGTGGGGTTATGGACATTGGGGAGGGCATGTGCTATGGTGAGTGCTGTGAAGTGTATAAACCTGGCGATTCACAGACCTGTACCCCTGAGGATAAAAATACATTATATGTTTATAAAAAATAAAAAAAAAAACAGCAAAGATTTATGTCGCACATTCTCAGTTCTCAGACAACACTCAGAGGTGAACAGGGATCCCATAAATGATGAAGAGAAGGATAGAACATTGATGGACTGAGCCGAGCCTTCTACTGAGAATTGATGTACTTCACTTAGAAAAACGTCGTAAGTGTCATCCTGCTGGTATAGGCTTTAAACATAAATATCACAAAGACCTTGGCTGAAAGTTGGGGTTTTTTGTTTGCTTTTGGTCTATTGTAATATTCCAAGTCTTTGGCCCCAGCCCTTGACATCAGCTTCTGTAAAAATAACTCAGTGTTACTGCGAAGCCAAAGGTTCTTTATATAGCCCCAAAGTGTACCCGTGGTGTACTTATTTATGCAGAAAAGTTACTCCAAAGCTGGAGAGGCTTTGATCTTGTGTTGTCAAAAAGCCAGGGTCAGTAAAGTGATTTGTAAAAGGCTTCTCAGATCATGTGTGAACAGGCAAGAACATGGAGAGAAAGCAGTTGTAAAGACTTACATTTTGCTTTCCTTCCTTCCTCTCTCTCTTTTTCTCTCTCCCTTCCTTCCTTCCTTCCTTCCTTCCTTCCTTCCTTCCTTCCTTTCTTTTTTTCTTTCTCTAATGAGGGACAGTGTAAAGAATGGGCAGTTCTATTAGGGATAGTTTGCAGAAACACTAAGCCTTTTCTCCTCACTTCTGCTTCTGTTTTCAGAAGAGGAATTTTAAAAAAAGTTACAGAAAATGATGATGACTGACCTGGGTGTAAGCAGGCATGTCCTTAATAATTGAAGCATTTTGGAAGTTAGGTAAAAAGGCAGTAACAAGGAGGATGGTGGTATGTGTAGAGAAACAGACTGGTGAGGTTGATAATCTCAAGAAACTCCATTACTACTTAAACACTATACTTTACCCCCTGTCATCATCACACACAGGTTTTGATGTCAGACTGAACTTAGGATATCAGCTCCTAGGGGGCCATGGTTCTCTCAAACTAGCTTGTTATCCCAGTGCTTACTGTGCTACCATAACATTTTGAACTTTATTAAATGTCTATTTTAGAATGGTGGTGATTATGAAAATATTGCCTATTTGGAATGAAATAGAATAACCTAGAAAGAACCATAGTGTGGGGCACGTGAGTGGCTCAGTAAGTTAGGTGTCTGACTCTTGATCTCAGGTCTTGATCTCCAGTCGTGAGTTTATGCCCCATGTTGGGCGCCATGTTGGGCATGGAGCTTCCTTAAAAAAAAAAGACAAACAAACAAAACCATAATGAGACTATCTCTGCGTTTAGTAATAGTATTTTTATTCTTCCAAAAGAAATGTTACCTCTCTAATTTTAAAAGAATCCAAAAAGATGTATCCACTAATGTAGTATGTCCCAGATTTCATTTTGGATCTTAATGAAAGCATGTTGGTTCAGGTTTCCTTGCAATGTAGAGTTACTTTTACCCACTGCTGTGACAGATGGTGGCGGTGCACAACTCTGAAGGAGGCTCATAGGTAGTTATAATCTAACGGCCTCTGTTCATATACTCAGTAGATAAACAGAGTCGTAAAGTGGACCTTGAAACTGGAGGGCCTGACAGCGTGGCCTCATGTACCTTACATCTTCTCGCAGCTCGTTTTCCAGTCTTACCTTGTACATCGTAAATTCTGATTTCTAGTTCCACGAGGGCATGCTCCAAAGAACGAAACAGCCAAGCGGAGTTGCAGTTGTGATACACTAACATGAATGGTTACATCTTCACCAGGGGTTCTTTGCTTGAAGGTTGTGGGGAACGAAAGCTTTAGGGTTTTTGTAGCCGCTTACACATGCCAGAGAGATATATGAGATGGCTCTTTCAGCTGCTCAGACAGCCTCTCATGCCCATGTCAGAACAATAAGAAAAAACTGTTTTTGCAGCAAATTCATTTTTCTGGAGGCAGCCAAATCACATGGTCCTCCGAGCCTTAAGTGAAGCAATAACAACAGGCCAGGCAGCCAGTCACTGTGGGGAACTCCAGAGGGTGGATGAAAATTTTCAGAAATCACACACACACACACACATGCACACATGTGTGCACACATGCACACATACACACACACGCACACACAGTTTTGGAACATGATTCAGGTAAAGGACTAAAGGTAATAACTTGTAACAGTATAAGGAAATAAAAAGAAAGTCCAGGTCCAGGTGTTTTAATTTATGCACAAAAGGGTAGAGCTAACAGTTCTGATTAATTTAGTGTGGTTAGCTTGATTATCTGTGATAACTAAGTAAAAACAACAACAACAAAAATTTATTTTTGCTTCTATGTAGATAATTGAAAGAAAATATTATATTTCTTTTCTTTCTCTGACCAAAGTACTTATTTCCCTACCTCTAAAGTCTTTGTTTCACTCTGCATGGGCTGACATAACTCTTAGAGTTCTCCTTAGCATCAGCAGGAAGCTTCAGAAGAACCCATTTTGTCACTTCTTGAAACACTATTTCTGTTCACATGAGATCAGTGAGGGTTTAAGAATATGCCAGTACCTAATATTAACCATAGAGACTTGAAGCAATATCATATTGGACCTTTTCCTTATTATTTTTTCCTTCTGGTCGTTCATTGTTTATGTGCTGTTTCTCCAGGAGGAGTTTTAATTCTACACAGACAGGAATTAAATCTTTATTTACTTTGCCTTAGCATAGTCAAAGCTCGAAACTGATTAAGTTCTCGAATGATTTAGAGAGGAAAAAAATTATTGAATTAATGTCATTAAGGCTTTTAAAGCTTTGAAAATACCTCAAGAGAATTTACTGAATATATCACTTTGTTCTAAAAAATTCATAAGGTAACAGTAGGAGATTGAAAGCAGAAATATTTTAAAAATATGAGAAAGAAAACATCAAGAGTATAGACTAGGAAGAGGTTTGTTGATTGAAAAGGAAGGAAGAAAGAAAGTCCAAGCAAAAGACTAAATAAAATAGAATTGGATATCAGCCATATTTCTATTTCCTGAATCATTTTAGGAGATACTTTCATGGTACATAGTCTTCACACCCATCTTTTTTTCTGTCCGTTCTCTCTAGAGTGGCCTTTATACACAGTCAGTATTGATATTTTGGGTGAGGCTAATAGTGAACGTAGGTCTTAAAGAACATTTATGAAGTGGAATGAGGTCAGTAAGCCTAGTTCTTCTTTCTCGGCATAGGAGAAGATTGCATGTACTCGCTCCTTCTGAATTTAAGCCGTGAAATGGGAATGGACGTCATGAGTATCACTTCTAGGCAGAAGTTTCAAGAGCTCCGGAATAATATGGAGTATTACCTTCCCCTGCCAGTGTGGTCCTAGAAGTATATGATGTTGAGATGGAGCATCCTTTACCCTGCATCTCGGTTTAGCTTTCGATGTGCAAATTCTCCTGACAGTCGGTTCTCCACACCACAAATCCATTTTCTTCGTTCTTCACCTACAGAATGTTGGGGTTGTCCGTTACTGCGGAATAACCTCGTTTGTTCTGACCGATGCCAGGTGTCACATAGAGGATTCCCTCAACTGCTGCCCTTCTAGCATGTGAGAGTTCGGTCCGTATTCTCATATCTGAGATGGTTCTGAACTTCTGATTTTACTGAGGAAAAGAAAATATGTTTTACATATTTGGCTGGCAAGCTGGGGAAAAGTAGGAATCTTGTTTTTTTTGACTGGGAGAGAACATAAACGACTTCTTTCAGCAGCACACACCTGCTTGCTTTGCAGTTTCGTCTATCCATTGCCTTTGCTTGTTCTAGCCACCTACTAGAGTTAATCTGGAGAACAGAGGCACCCTTCTGGATTACGTTTAAAGTGAGAGTGGAACACGTACGTAAACTGAGAGGCGCTCGGTCGTAGTCAGTCTATATCACCAATGCCAGGAACAGTTGGCTCTTTGGCTCGCCTTAGTGGGTTCTCAGGTATCGCTTTCTTGATTTCCATCACTTGGGTAGGAAGATTATCCTCTGATTTCTTGAAATGGAGTCCATGTATGAAAACATACTCATTCTCTGGGAGAGGTTTTCATAGATTTGATCTTTCCAAAAAAGGATTTTTATCTTTTCTTTTTATTTGGTTTGTCTGTTTGATTTTCTAACTAGTTCTTTAGAGATATTCTTATTCCTTTCTCTTAGAGATCAGAATATGATATATGAACAGCTGTGGGCGGGGGAATCCAAAGCAAAGCGCATTTTCATCGGATGTCACACTGCTTGTGGAGATACACAGTGGTAGGCTTTAATCCCTAGAACTGACCGTGGAAAATGATTAATATTTGTAATCTTGTAAGTGGGTAGAAAAGGAGTTAAAAGAACACTGTATAAATCATGAAACCAATTAAGTATGTGTGTGTGGGGGAGGTGAGGGTAACTTCTCCAAGAGTAGGTGTTTTCATTATTTTTCTTTCATCTCTCTTCAGAAGTAAGCAGTAGGAGCAGGCAAGACCGATCTCTTTATTTTCAGTTATTTTCCTATTAAAATTGCTGGTGCTAAAGTATCTCTCAGGTTAACCCTGTGTTAACTTTCTGGGTGGACATGTAGTTTTCATGACTAAAGGTGGAAGAAGTTTGTTCAGATGTGGTTTCTTTCTCAGTGAGATGATACAACGGAAGTGCCTACCCTCCCTTGCCCCCCCAGAGCAAGTGTCCCTCAGGGCTGTGTTTCTGGTTGGTATTAGTGCAGCATTTTTCAGGCATCTTATTCACCAGAGCCCAGAATTTGAGATTAAGTCAACAATGGCAAAAGACATAATGCCATAAGAGAACTGAGAGGGGTCAGGGTTGTGAATTGTGAGAGGAATAAACTCAATCTTGTGTTGATTTTAATTTTCTCAGACAATCAAGAGGAATCTGAAACTTCAGTTTTGCATTTGAAAAAGATGGAGCCCATGATGCCTCTTCTATTTCACATGTGGTCTGTAAACCATAAAATTTGTGCAACCCCCCCCAAAAAAAGCTTATTTACAAACATATACAAGATTAATGTGGGGGTGATGAGCAGGTGTATTAGAAAAGGGGACTATATGGAAACAGTATGGTAAATCCAAAGGCTGCCATAGTTCAGAAAATGCGGTGCTGAGATGCTGTTTGGGGGTCATAGAATGGGAATGGAAAGAAACATAAATGTGGGAGACACTGTGATGATTCCATAGTTCTGGAGACTGGATAGAGAAGGTAAGAGTGAATTCAACTATTAGAGTCTGAATGGCTACAAGAACTATCTTAGGATGATCGGTGACCTGGCTCAGGGGCAGGTGCTCCTGGGATGGTGCTGGTGGTGGTAGCAGTGAGTTTAATTTTAGAAACGTTGCATTTAGGTAATGGAAGTCTAGCTAGATTTAATCTATTTGTGATAAAATTGAAAACACTGTGTAAAAGCTCAGGAGAGACGTCCGTATGAAAGGACAATTTAGAGCAATAAATGAATTTTGAGAGAGAGAGAAGGAAGATGCCCCAAGAAAATCCATATAATGAATTAACATCCGGAATTTATAAATAACTACAAATAAATAAGAAAGGAAAAAATGACCCAGTAGCAAAATGAGATAATAAACAAGAAATTCAGTGAAAAAGGAACCCAAAAGTCTTCTTAACTAACCTCACCCATAATCAGAGAATTGAAAATTGAAAATACAATGAGATTCCTTTTCATACTCATCAGATGGTCAATAATTATAATCATTTGACAAAATTCAAATGTTGGCGACGAGGAAGACTAACAAACTCTCATCCATCAACAATGGGATTATAAATTGTTACAATCACTTTGAAGAGCAAAGTAGCAATAATTGGTGAAGCTCGCGGTCCACATAAGCTGTGGGACTCACAAATATCACTTGTAGGTATAATTAGCAGAAAATCATGCATAAGTAAACGAAGAAGTCTTAATAGTTCACTTCAGAATTATAGACAGTAAAAAATCTACTATGAAAATTCCTCAAAAAATTAAAAACTAGAACTAACATGTAATTCAGCAGTCCCCCTTGTGTGTGTGTGTGTGTGTGTACACATGAAGGAAAATAAAAACAAGTTTCTGGAAGATATACCGGCTGTCCCATTTTCACTGCAGCATTATTTATAAGAGCCAAGATACAGGAATAACCTCGGTATCCACTGGTGGATTAATGGATAAAGAAAACGGGGTATATAAATACACATATACATATTTTTCAGCCATAAAAAATAAGGAGATTCTGTCATTTATGATAACATAGATGGACCTGGAGGACATTACACTACATGAAATAAACCAGACACAGAAAGACAAATACTGTCTGATCTCACATAAATGTGGAATCTAAAAAAGCCAAACTGAAAGAACAAAAGGGTAGACCAGTGTTTACCAGGGGACATGGGGAGATGTTGGTCGAAAGGTACAAGCTTTCAGTCATAAGATGAATAAGTTCTGGAGATCTAACATACAGCATAGTGGCTGTACTTAATACTGTTCTGTTATGTAACTGAAAATTGCTGAGAGAGAAGTTTTAAGTTTCCCCACTACAAGAACACAAATAGTAATTATGTGAAGTGATAGATGTAATTAACTCGATTGTGCTAACCATCTCACAGTGTGTATGTAGATTAAAATACCATAGTGTACACCCTAAAAATCATGTTGTGCAATCTCAAGAAACAATTTTTATTTGTCAATCACACTTAAATAAAGCTGGGGGTGGGGAAAAACCTTCTAAAAATTAATAGTAAAAAATTCAGGAAAAAAGTAAATATCAGTAAATAGTATAAGAATTCAGTTGTAGAATATTTACAAAACATCATAAAATGTACAATAAATTGAAGAGAGCTACCTCTGTTGATCTTGATTAATCCCCAAAATGTAAAGCAGAAGGATGTATACTTTTTTATAGCATTAGAACACAAACACTATAATATGGATTCGTTTTCTGTGTCATCACAAATTATCACAAGTTTAGTGGCTTAAAACAACACAAATTAATTAATTTTGTAAGTCAGAAGTCCAATGTAGTTCTCGTGGAACTAAAATCAAGGTGTTGGCATGACAACTTGTGTTTGTTTCTGGAGGCTGTAGCGAAGACTCATTAACTTGCTCATGGAGCTTGTTAACGGCTTCTGTACCTTGCAGGTGGAGGACTAAGGCTTGTGTTCTCTGGTTAGTGGTAAACTGAGGGTTTACATCTTGTTATCTGGATGACCCTTCCTTTGGTTCTTTCTCCTCTTTCAAACGTCACTGGCCAGGGGCACCTGGGTGGCTCAGTGGGTTAAGCCGCTGCCTTCGGCTCAGGTCATGATCTCAGGGTCCTGGGATCGAGTCCCGCATCGGGCTCTCTGCTCAGCGGGGAGCCTGCTTCCCTCTCTCACTCTCTGCCTGCCTCTCTGCCTGCTTGTGATCTCTCTCTGTCAAATAAATAAATAAAATCTTAAAAAAAAAAAAAAAAAAAGGTCACTGGCCATATTATACAAAGCCAATGATGGCAGACTGTGTTCTTTTCATGTTGCATTTTGCTGGTCTGGTCTTCTGCCTTCCTCTTCTACTTTGAGTGGCCAAGTAGAATGAATCTACTTTATTGGACTGGACCAACCCTTACAATCTGTGATAATTCCCCATTTCAAGATCCTTACCCTCTATCATATCAACTAAGTTCTTTACTTTAATTGCATTTGTAAAATCCATTTTTGGTGTAAGATAAGATATTCACAGGTCCTAAAGATTGAGATGTGGGTAAATTAGGAGATCATTTTTCTCCACACCATACTATATATTTTTCATAAACAAATAAGTCTGCCCAGAAATTATAAAATCATGCATGAAAAAGTTGGTACTAAAGAGAGAATACATACTAGTTACCTCTAGATTAAGAAAGACAGAAACTGGATTAGGAAAAAATTCTCAGCCTAAATTTTCTTTACTATTTAATATTTTAAAAAAATGGATTCAAAACTAACTGTAAAAATGCTAGGGTTTCATTAGGTTAAGTGGAAGTGAGAACAAGAAGAGAGGGCATAGATTTTTTTTAAAAAAGCATAACATTTATATTTATCAGTACATTTGGAGTTTTTATAATAGAAAATGTTTAAAGGGAGAGGAACAAAAGAAAAGTTTGTGCGAAGAGTCAGTAATCAGTGAAGTAGCTATTGTGATCACTGAAAATAGGGAAAACTAGGATGCTTAGGCCAGCAACTCAGCAGATCAGTCATTTAAAAACACACAGCAGCTTTAGAATGGTCTCTGTAGAAGTGTGATAGGAGAAGGCTGAAAGAAGAAACAAGGATCCACAAAATTGAAATTACTCCTATTGGTAGTGTGCTCCCTCCGTGTTTCTTGACCTTTCTTAACATTCCTTGGAAGACTGCTACCTTAAACACAGAGGAAAACAGTGGTTATCTAGGTGAGAATTTGCATCAAAGAAAAACAAATGAGTAATAAAACAAATGAGTAATGAATTCCAGGATTACTAGAGAAGAAAGCATCTAAAGAGAGAACCGTGGATTTCAGCCTGGGTCAGGAGTTAAAAGAAAGTGAGGATCTGAGGAAGAAGAGAAGTTGCTTTTGGAAAATCAGATGAGCCTGGACTTAAGGTCCTAAAAAGAGCAGAGAAAAAATTAAGTATTTTCACTGGGTGTGGAAAATAGAATAGCAAAGGGGTAGCTGTGTTATAATCTGAAGAGAGAAGCTCCAATTTTGTGATCTAACATGAAGCAAAGATAACTTAAATTTTTAAATAAATTTAATTGAATTATAATCGACATATAATATTTTATTAGTTTCAGATGTGTAACGTATGATTAGGCAGTTATATACATTATGAAATGTTCACCATGAGACGTGTATTACCATCAAAACAAATGAACCAAAGACAACTTTTGACACAATACACCTTAAAGCTTCGTTAGGTGAATAGTATTGTCCAGGCATCAGCAAAGCAAGGGAGTTTTTGTGCCAGTTTATAAAGGGTTTGATGCATGTTTCTTAAAGCGTTGCCACTAAGATTTTATCCATTCCCTCCCCCTCCCTTTCTAAAGATTTTATTTATTTATTTGACAGAGAGAGGGAGAGAGAGAAACAGGGAGAGAGGAAACACAAGCCGGGAGAGGGAGAGAGGTAGAAGCAGGCTTCCCACGGAGCAGAGAGCTGGATTTGGGGCTCGATCCCAGGACCCTGAGATCATGACCCGAGCCGAAGGGTCGGTCAGTCCAGTGACTGAGCCCCCCAGGAGTGCCCCCCCTTCAACCCTTTTTGAGTGTTGTCTTTTCACTTACTTCTCACCATGGTTCATTTTGATCATATGCCCTCTTATAATCTATAGCCAAAGCCTTTTCAAGTGGGGAGATTGTAAGTATTAACAGTGTACAGAATTTAAATCAAAGCTTTTAGAATTTTACCCAGTGTTTTAAAGTGACTTATACAGTAACGCAAAGAGGCAGAAATCGGACCAGAATAAGGTCTTCTAATTCTAGCCTAGTATCCTCTGGTGCTCCCTATTGTCTTTTGTAAAATAACGGAGCCACCCAGATCACATAACAGTTGAGTGAAAGGGAGTTAGAGAAATAAAACAACGAGCCTGTAATTCACTAAAATTTCCTTCCTTGGATGGAGCTAGAAATCCCGATGTGATCATTTTTATATAGGGTTTAAAATGGATACTATTACCCATGGCCAGCAAAATGAAGGTACATTTCCTGTTGGTCCAAGAGGGCATTATGGGAGGGAATGACACCATTAACTGATAGTTTATTGCTTTGGAGAAATATTTGGACATCCTGTTTGCTTGATCAGCAGTTAAACCCCAGGTTGCTGTTTTGACCTTGGTTCACCCAGAAGATTATTTCTATAAACTTGAAAACTGAAACCAAGTAAGATCACATACACAAAAGAAGTTCAGGGAAGAAAGTCAAAGCTTTTGTTTGTCCCTGGGGTGTGAATGCTGGCCAAACACCATACTACTGTTCCCTCTCTGGAAACAAGGTGATTTGCATTTCTCCTGGGTTTTAACTCCTGATTAACTATGTAAATAACTTTATTCAGCCAACCCTCCTTTTCCTCTCTTGGATTTTGACCTTTGGAGCTCTGTTCTGATGTTTGTGGGAATTAAATTTTGAACATTAAATATCAGAGGTTTGGGAAAAAATGTGGAGGTCTAGTGGAAAATGTCATATTAAAGCATAAGTAGTGTACAATAAACATATTTTTATTAACACTTATGTTTCCCAGGTGCTACACATAATTATCTTCCTACTTGATAAATAATATTATGAAAAACTTTAAAGTCTAACCCCCTGCAGTTCCCAGCACATAAATATGAATGATAAGAGCTATTAGCAGTACTTCTCCTCAGATTCATGTCTTGCAGCTTGACCAGACCCCCTACCTGAGAGTCTTAGTCAAATAGAAACCATTTCTCTTGGAAGGGATCTTTATAGTTTGTAGAGCCCTTGGACATATTATGTTGTGTGTTTGTTTTTCTGCTTTGTTTTTCCGAACACCACTGTGAGCTAATTAGTGCTACTATTATTCTCTGTGTTATTCCCATGAAGAAAATGAGGTTACAGATTTGGCCACAAATAACCACTTTTCCGATTTTTATAGCAAGAACTTCCTTCTATCTTTGTTGTTATAAAAGTCAGGGTAGAGGTTATTTATGGAGATGGAGGAATTGTGAATGGGATGAGCACGGAGAGGCCTCGTGGGGTGACTATTAACAAGGTTGTACAACTTAAAATAACTCATTCAGAGGTATATATTCTGTCTGACTTTCCAGATTTGCATTTTACTGTACAACTTAAAAGCAATCAAACTTAGAAAGAAAGAAAGAAAGAAAGAAAGAAAGAAAGAAAGAAAGATTTGCCCACAGTTGTTCAAAGCTAATAAGTGAATATCTGGTGTTAGATTCAAGTGTTCAGACTCCAAGGTTAGTGCTTTTCTCCAATAAATTAATGCAGGGGAGATTCTGATAGCCATGAGTGATTTCATTCAAAGGGACTATTCTTACCTGGCCCAGCCAAAGCTATGTTCAACTGCACCACAGTCTGATGTATGGAATCATCTGGACACAATGCCTACCAGGGGTTTGTGGCTTGTCAGCTCCTCACAAAGGGCATTATCATTCCCAGTGGTAGTCATAGAAGCTTCTAAAAAATGAAAATAATTTTAGATATTTTTTAATCACTCAGTTCTAAGCAAAAACCATAGAACAGAGTTTTATAAAGGTACCATAATTGGGTGTTAAAGAAAACAAAACAAGACAAAAATAATAGAATAATGAAGCAAAAAAAAAAAAAAAAAAAAAGAAAGAAAGAAAGAAAAGAAAAGAAAAAAGCAGTATTAACATATCAGAGTCAGCCCACCATAAAAGAAAATAATAAAGCGGTAAAGAAACTACTGAGTTTTAGGGTCCCTTGGTTTCTCTTACACCAGTAAAGCTTGGCTAAAATAACACAAACCGTAGAGCTTACTAATTTTTCAGGCCAATATTTAGGTATAATTTGTGTGCTTTATAGGCCTGGAAAACCCAGGAGAGGCCACAAACTGCTGACGTAACTGTCTTTGAATTTAACAAAGCCCATTACCTTGTCAGTGAGCAGGATGGGTGGAAAGCTTAAGGGGGTAGATTTTCTAGGCACCCAGAGGGGCTTTTCACTGCAGCTACTGAAATGCTAATAACCTCCCTTGATTTTTGGCACTGACCAGATTAGTTTTAACAGTTCACTTCTAATCGCAGATAATTCTTTTTTTATTATGTTATTTTAGATGCTGTTATTACACACACAGCAAATGTTGCTATGTTACTGAAAACCATAAACTGTACACATGATATCAGTCCTAACAAAAGTGAAATTGTCTCTAGTCTCGAGTTTAAAGGTAGGTGTGTGTCAGCATATATGCACGTGCGCACGTGTGTGTGTGTGTGTGTGTGTGTGTGTGTGTGTGTGTGTTGGTGTTTCAGTCTGCCCACTATTCATTTTGGAATAGATATTATTATGTCTGGAATCTGAATTGAACTTTCTGTCCTCTCTTGTTTAATTAAAAGAAATGAAGACCTTGCTCATTCTCTTTCCAGTAAATTTTATTTTATTTTTATTTATTTTTTAAATGTTTTATTTATTTGAAAGAGAGTGAATGAGAGAGCGCATGGGGGTGGGCAGAGGGAGAAGCAGACTCCCCGCTGAGCAGGGAGCCCTCTACAGGAGTGGTCCTGGGACTCCAGGATCATGACCTGAGCTGAAGGCAGTTGCTTAACCGACTGAGTCACCCAGCATAATAAACAATATAATTTATTATAAATTCTGGAGTAGGGGTATCTCGAGCAATCAGATTTCATGCATTTCTCAGCCTTAAAGATTAAAACCCATGTAGTAAGTAGGACAGGGGAATGAAAATATATTGTTTCATCTTAGACTGGGCAACTACTTTTATTTATTTTTTTCTTTAAAGTGAGACAAGGTACACTTGGTGATTTCTGCATGATTTTTATCCTAAAATAATATGCTTAATTTAACTTAATGGGACAAAAAAGGATTCTTAGACAAAATATTCCCTCTCTATTTCTTTGTCTTTTTAAAATTTGTTTGCTTATTTGCTTTGCTTAAATTCATTGGGGAGTTGACATTTATATTTTTAATTTTTATTTTGAAATAACTTAAACTCATAGAAAAATTTCAAGAGAAAAATGTTATGTACTTTTTAACTTAAGTACATCAGTTGTTACAATTTTACCACATATACTTTATTTCTATCTAATTTTAATTTTTTTAGCCATTTGGGAGTGAGCTACACAAATACTGCTTCTTAATTTTTCCAGTGTGTATTTCATAAGAATAAGGACATTCAGTTTCATAATTAAAATACAGTGACTAAAATCAACTTTTTTTTTTTTTACACTATTGATGTTGTTTATGTAGTTTCTCCACATTTCATCTATTACCCAGTAAAGTCCTTATAGTAATTTTTTGTAGTCCTGGATCCAGTCAAGAACTGTATATTTCAGTATGTTCTTTTGTGGGAAGAACTTAGCCTTAATAGCCTTAATCTGTGGGCTTGCAGACAAGGGTGAAAAAAATGGCAAGACATTAGACAAGGAAAGATGGAGTCAGGAGCTAAACAAATTGTCTAAGTAAACATCAAACCAAAGAACTAGACAAGATACCAGAATGAAGATACAAGCATGTACTGGCATGTAGAGAGAATCACCATAGAGTGCTATTTTTTTAAAAATACAGATTATGTATATTATTATTTTAATTTTATAAATCTCTGGATTTTATACATATAAAAGGCCCAAAGCTCAAATTATATACTCCAAAATTTTAACAATGGTAATTTTTTGGCATTGGAATTATGAATAACAAGTTGATTGTATGTTCTTTTTTATCTAAAAGTTTTATAAATCCTTGTCTTCTTAAAATTTTATAATAAAATGTTTACCTTTACTATTGAAAAGTTATTTTGTATACAGAGAGACAGATAGGTGGATATAGACATAGCTGTATTTCAAATAAGAGCAAAAATCACAATGACCAGTTGAGTGATGGAAGTTGGATTTGAGAGAGCAGCCATGTGACTGGTAAAAAAGCTCAGAACAAGCTGGAACAAGATGGCTTCCAGTGAGAAAGAAGTACTGGGCTCTGTGGACATACTAGTGGGATTGGAGGGAATTACTGGGGATGTAAAAACAGACTGAATGGGGTTCATTCAACAAGTCACTTCTCTAATGTGATGGATGAAAGCCTAGTGATAGGTAAGTTAGCCCTTTTGTAGTTCCTGGTAACTACTTAGAATGTCTGTGATCTATTTTCGTAGCTCACAGGTAGACTTGGGGGCCTGGGGGATCTAAAGATGATAATCTGAAAGTATCCACTAGTGATGTTTGCAAACAGTAAAATCTCACCTTAACCATACCACCAAAATACAATGTTCAGTTTCATAGAGATTCCTCTTGGGGTATGTTATAGGATACCCAAACATATGCAGGGATCAGATTTGGCAGTTAGGCATTTTGTAGATTTTTCCTTTGTTGAGTAAATGTAAGTATCATAAGTCTCATCATGACTAAATTGCCATTTTCAGGACTACAAAATCATAGTGCTAGAAAATGGACAGGTAAAGATTTTTTCTTTTTTATTTCATTATTGATATTTTTGTATAATTGCAAGAGCTAGTGAGATTGTCTCCTTAGTCACCTTTCTGCTGACATTGCTAATGTCAAAATGACAACATCAAAATTGCACACGTTCCTCCAGATAATTTCTAGGTGCTTACCAGCCTTGAGAAAGTAGATGTACAGTTTCCAAATAATTCCTGTCTGAAAGCTAGGTACTGCAGGGTGTTGGTCTCCTGGCGTTCCCGTTCCTACATATGAATTTTAAGTTCTCAGTGGCAAGACCTTAGCTGAGTATACTTTATTTTATTTTTTAAAGATTTTATTTATTTATTTGACACAGGAGAGAGATCACAAGTATGCAGAGAGGCAGGCAGAGACAGAAAGGAGGAAGCAGGCTCTCCGTGGAGCAGAAAGCCCAACATGGGGCTCTGTCCCAGGACCCCAAGATCATGACCTGAGCCGAAGGCAGAGGCTTTAACCCACTGAGCCACCCAGGTGCCCCTGAGTATATTTTATAGATGGCAGATACAGGTAGTGGAGTGATGGGTACGACTTTGTTGCACAGTAATAACGACATGGTAATTATCAAGGTGAATGTTGATGAACCTCAGGACTTTATAAGGAGGGAAGAGCAAGTTCTGCGGTGAGCTTCCTATGCTCTACTTTCTATCTGCTTTACAGGAAGCCCTTTGCTGCTGTGAAGGATGTAAAGCATTGTGGGTAGAAGATGGGAGATGAAGTGAAAGACCTCCTGCATCCTGTCCCCAGATTGCCTCCAGGCTTCTGATTCTGAAAACAGTTGGTCCTACTAAGTGACCCTCATCATGTTTTTTATTGGCTGAATGAGAAAGAGTTTCTTAGTTCCAGAATTGCAAAAAAGAACCTGGGAAGACTGGCACAGAAGTGGGGTGGAGTGCAATGCAATATCTTCTCACTCCTGTCAGAATGGCTAAAATTAAAAACACAGGAAACGACAGGTGTTGATGAGGATGCCGTAAAAGGGGAATCCTCTTGCACCGTTGGTGGGAATGGAAGCTGGTGCAGCCACTCTGGAAGACAGTCTGGAGTTCCTCAGAAAGCTAAAAATGGAACTATCCTATGATCTAGTAATTGCTCTACTAGGTACTTACCCAAAGGATACAATATTTACCCAAAGGATACAAAAATACAGGCTCAAAGGGGTATTTGCACCCTGCTGTTTATAGCAGCATTATCAACAGTAGCTGGAACTATAGAGAGAGCCCAAATATCCTTCAAATGATGAATGGATAAAGATGATGTAGCGTGTGCGTGCACACACACACAGATATACACATACACACAGTGGAATATTACTCAGCCATCTAAAAGAAAGAATGCTAGTGTGTATTATGTAAGCAAAATAAGTCAGTCAGAAAGACAAATACCATATGATTTCACTCATATGTGGAGTTTAAGAAACAAAACAGATAAACATAGGACGGGGGGGAAAGAAAGAGAGAGAGAGGGAAACAAACCTTAAGAGCCTCTTAAGGACAGAGAACAAACAGAAGGTTGCTGGAGGGGAGGTAGGTAGGGGATGATCTAGATGGGTGATGGGCATTAAGGAGAACACTTGTTGTGATGAGCACTGGGTGTTATGTGTGAGTGACGAATCACTAAATTCTACTCCTGAAATCAATATTACACAATAAAAATTTGAAAAGAAAAGACATGGATGGAGTGGAAAGGCGAAAGCCTCATCCTTTAAGAATCTTACAGGAGGGGTGCCTGGGTGGCTCACTGCAGTAAGCCTCTGCCTTCTGCTCCAGTCGGCTCGGGGGCTCGGGTCGGGTCGTGATCTCAGGGTCCTGGGGTCGAGCCCCACATCGGGCTCTCTGCTCAGCAGGGAGCCTGCTTCCCCCTCTCTGTCTCTCTGCCTGCCTCTCTGCCTACTTGTGATCTCTCTCTGTCAAATAAATTAAAAAAAAAAAAAAAGAATCTTACAGGATATTCTGGCTGGAATTTTGCAATTGGGGATGCTTCAGTTACAATTTAAAGTTTCCAGCAACATACAATTTCCCCTTCTTTCTTGTAGCTACTAGGTCTTGAATGTTTACCATATGCTAAATACAATTCTTTTAACAGCTTTTAAAAAGTACTATTATTCTTGTTTTACACATGAAGAGAGTGGTGCTCCCATTTAAGTGTTTTGCCCAAGATCATGTAGCTGGTAGATGAAAGATATGCTTTAAAGCTGTGTCTGTCTGACCCAAGTTCCATGTTCTTTTCCTTAAACAGATTGCTATTTAATCCACTACTGATTTCCTTTCATGTTTGCTTGCTTAAAATGAATTTAATATTTCCCATTAATTAAATAGGTGCCTGTCAACCTATCTGAATGACCAAGAAAGTTAAGTTTTTCTTTGGCATTTTTGAGTTTTATAAATCCCTTCTTCCTATCCCTGCCACACCGTCCTTACAAATCCAAACTCTCCCGTACATTCCGTCCTTTGTACCATCTTTTCTTAGGCAGATGGAATAGATGCCAGAGCTCTTAAGTTTCCCTTGTGTTTTTTCCCCAGTGAATGTGTCTGCTTGTCCTATCTCATACTTAACATATGTTGATAATCTAATTTAGGCTAATATAATGAGCTAATGAATTATATAGCCTTCAGTGTACATATATAAATTTGCATATACCTGAACGTTTCCGTAGTGATAAAAATCTAAAATTGCATGAGATGATGCTAACAGTGAGAATTTGAGCCCCCATAGCAGGCTGTGGAAATATTATGGAGTTGATGTATATTTTTTATGCTCTGAATTCATAATACATTAGGGTTGCCCCTTCTTCCACCTCTGCACTTGTCATTATCAACAGTTTCTATTAACTTCCCATCCATAGAAGTTATAACTGAATCCATTCCACACAGAGGCAATAATATTTTCCAGTCAACTAACATCTTTTCTAAGCATATAGCTGATCAACCACAAACACCTAATTTCACGTTGCTTTAATACTTTAATCTGTAAAATGAGAGATTTAGACTTAATAATCTCTAAGTTCCCTTCATATTGTATAATTCTATGAAAAGAATGTTTTCATGAAATAAATATAATCTATACATTTCTGATGAATTTCAAGTTAGTTCATCAAAACGTTTTGTAAAAAGCTATGTGATACTGTTGGGGCCCTCTGAGTGCTTCCCAAAATCCATTTTCTTGATTTCTGTGCATCAGGAAATAACATTCTGCCAAGTACAAAAGGAACCTGAGCCTACAAAAGGGCCTGAGATTATGTAGTCTCAAAGCTCAGACGGATACGACTTGGCCAAATGTGTTATCCCCTCTCTGTTACATTGCCAGCTGGTAGGGTTAGTTCAGTTTTGCCATTTTAAAGTTTCCTTTTGGACTAATGAATATTTCTAAAATATTGTATTGCTTTAGAGCTCATGCTATCGCCATGTAAATCAATTCCCACCTCTTTTATATAAGTATGTGATTTTTTACCCCTACAAAAATTCCATTGAGATATTATAGGCCTTATATTGGCTAATAATAGACTGTGGTGGTGGTCTGGTGGAAATAGCCATGGGTGGGATTTGGGGGAGAGAAATTGGAAAATTCATAGAAAAGCTGGATGATGCTGTTCAGCTGCTGATGGGCCATTTTGCTCCATTTAATTCATGACATCATAAGGCAAAATCACGGTTCCACTCCTTTCTCTCACAGGATAACTCTTAAGGTAGCATCTCTTGGGAACAGAAAGGCAGGAAAGTGAAAAAGACCAGAAGCTTATCCATTAAAGAGGCCTCAGAAGGTGCGAAGTTGTCGGGACAACGCTAAGAAACTGAGGAACCATGGCCTTCAACCTCTATGATAATTAAGAATTTACTGGTCCTGTGTGCATACTGTGTGCCTTAATAAGCAATAAAAGAATGTGCCTGTCTGCAATAATCATTTTATAAATATTAATGCAGCTTTGAGAAATTGGGACCTGATTTTAAGTGTTACTTTCATTTGTAAGTGCACAGTTTAATCATGACCATAAAACATTGACTAGTTCGTATTTGCTGCTGTTTTGTGACTTGGGAGCCAGACAGGTTTGCAATCAGAAGTGGCGTCTGAGGTGTGCCATGTTTAAGGCAGAGAAACAAGCTGGCGGACAATCCGTGAAGGATCGTCTGAAAGTTTGTGAGAGTCCCCTTTCTTGGAGTTGAACATGGCTGGAGTTGAACATGAATCCAGGGCAGCTGATTACACTAGGTGTGTAAACCTGACCTGCTTTTGGAGTGATGCTGCTATCATTTGGGGAGTCTGAGCATTTTCTCTATGAAAGAATTTGGAATAGTCAAGGTATTGATGAAATCTGCACATTATCTGAAGGGGATGCTATGGGCAGAATTGCCTCCTCTCTAAATTCATATGTTGCAGCCCTAACCCTGCAATGAATTTGGGGAAAAGTCTTCTAGGGGGTAATTAAGGTTAAATGAGGTCACACCGGGGACGGGTGAGGGTTCCAATTTGTTAGGATGAATGGCCTTATAAGAAAAGGAAGAGAGATCTCTTTTCTCATGCATGCAACCAAGGAAAGGCCATGAGAAGACATGGTGAGAGGCAGTGGTCTGCAGCCCAAAGAGAGAGGGTCTCATCAGACAAAGACCCTGCTGCCACATTGATTTCAGACTTCCCAGCCTCTAGGAGTGTGATAAAAATACATTAGAAGTGTTGAAGTCCCTTTATCTATGGTATTTTATTATGGCCACTCAAGCAGAGTAAGACAGAGTGGCTCATGGGAGATGAGTGAATAATTAGAGGTAAAGCAAAGCTCTCTGGTTATAGCAGGTGTGACGCTAGGGCATAGTAGAATGGGGTTAGCTAGCGGGACTGAGGCTTGGGGATATGATAAGCCAGAATTTGGTCGATGCTGAAATAGATCCAGAAAGTCAAGAAACAAACAAACAAACAAAAATGAGGCAAAGCTGAGAAAAGGAGAAGTGGACATAGACATAGTTCTAGAAGGACAAGAAGGACCCAAAGATGAGACAGCAGTAGACTCTCTAAGTAAAGCATTAAGAAGCAAGTTGGATGAATTATAATCCCCAAACCTTTTTTTTATCTCTCCTGGTGATTTTCTGCAGTGGATATTGATAATCTAAGGCTGTAGGAACTCAGTGTATTCAGAGATCAGTGATTGCAAAAGACTTTGCTTCTGATAGTGACAGTAATAAAGGTGCCAGTGTGGGAAATTACTTAATGTCCAAAAACATTAAGAATGACTAAGTAAATGATGACACAGATGTTCATGTCTTTTAGAATCCAATTAAAAATCATATTGTTATTTGCTCGGTGAAGATGTATAATCTGAGAAATATCAGAATAATATGAATATGTTACTTATGACAAGTTATTTTTTAAAGGGCATGCATACACACACACACACACACACACACACATACACACACACTTAAAGGTTGACAACTGGATTACATCCAGTTATCTCTGGAAGTTGGGGTTATTCTAATTTTATGCTTTGTTCTTTTTAAATATTTTTTCAGCATAAATATATCTTACTTTGAAATCAGAAAAAAATCCTACTATTAAAAAAGGAAAATTTAGTAGGGGTTGAGAGTGATCCTTTTGAAGGGTTACCGTAGAAGACACTGTAGTCTTAACTACTGCTTCTTTTGGATTCTCCAGATACGTTGTGAGTTCTTACGTATACACGGTATGATGTAGAGTGGGTCTGAAGGAAGGCATGTTCCTGGGCCACTCCCCCCAAGAAAAATTGGATGGTGTAACCTTCTGTTTCAGTGGCTCATGGTTCCACAAGTGTGGCATACAACTGCTTTTTTCCATAAACAAATAGAGAAGAAACAGGATAAGGCAATGAGTGCAGTATAAGCCCATCTGGCAGTCAAAACACCTCCCGTATCCATATTTCTCATGGACCTGTCAGGGCAATGGTTATTGTCCCCGTTTCAGGACAGTCTGACCGCTGATAGATCTCGAAGAAAAGAGGAGAGCTACATGTCGTCTTTGTAATTGGTATTCTTTTTGTGAGCTGTCTAAGAATGGGCAAGAAACACATGTCAGTGTCAGGAGCAGGAGAGCTGTAGGGTAGGTCAGAATCCAAAAACCGGATTATAGTGGGATATGCTGCATCCATCAAATTTAGCAACTGACTTAGAAAAAAATCCTGAAATAAATATAACTATCTTCAACTAGTAACTGTACGAAAAGCAACTTTTATCCTCTTGATGAAATATCAGAACTCTGTCTAATGTAACCTCAGCTCCCATGAAAACACATCTGTTGTATCATTTGTGACAAGGTAACAGCCCTCTGACAATAGCTAGTTCAGACATGCATTATTCATCTGTAATGTAAGCTGACAGTCACCAAACTAAGAGCACAGTGTTATATAAGACTTGCTAAACTCTAGAAATGATGACAGCTCAGTTTCCACAGAGCTGAGAAATAAATCTAGTTTCTAAGATAGCAGTGTGAAAGCTTGTTCTTCTGCTTGTTGTGGTGGCGACTCACGGTGATCAGGGTTGGAGACACAAGTGTATTTTATTAGACTTGGTAATAGCATCTTCCCCTTTCGTGGACAGTGAGTTGTAAGAAGGCCGTCAGTGCTCTTGACTCTTTCCTGAAGGCTCTGGAGTGGAACTGGAGGACATACCCTTGCAGTGCTCTTGAGGAAGTGCTGGGTGGTAGCGTGGGAACAGAACAGGGTCAGCAGTCAACTGTGTTACAGTCCTGGGCAGACTCCTGCTTCTTTGCTAGCCTTATTTCTTCCACTTTTTTGCTAAGGCACAGGGCTTCATTTACTTAACTAGAGAAGCAGGAAAAAAAAAAAAAGAGGGAGGATTTGGATTAGATTTCGCTATTAGAATTTCCAATTGAAAATGTCTATCAAGTTAACAAGTACCATTACTGAGCATGTTTGGTTTTATTTTTTATTTTTTTTGTTTTTTGCTTTTTTGGGTTTTTTTTTTTTTTTGGATCTACTCTGAGTGTTCTCTTTTTCGATAAAAAGCATTTATTTGTTTGAGTCCAGGTCCTAGACATGACTAGAAGAATTAGGACACCCTTTTGGAACCATTTAATTAAAAATTAAATTTTATCCAATTAATCATGGTCACCTGTTCAAGAGAAATAAGGCTTCCTGTGGTCAAGTGTAGCAAAAATACAACTATCTGCTTTGAGCCAGAAAGTGAAAGTCCTTGTAATCATAAGTCCTGTTTTGAAAGAAGTACCCTCTCCGTACACAGACATCCAGAACTTCCAAACAGGGTCGGAGCCAAGAAAATAATTGGACT
This sequence comes from Mustela erminea, assembly GCF_009829155.1. Lineage (NCBI taxonomy): Eukaryota > Metazoa > Chordata > Mammalia > Carnivora > Mustelidae > Mustela > Mustela erminea. Next base: position 53,109,364 of record NC_045631.1, on the reverse strand, counting down.
TTTAGCCTTTGGAGATGTTTAGTTTCATAACCATAACATTTAACAGGTATGGGGAAGTTGGGTGTGTGTGGAAGGGACAAAACAAAGGCGAGTCTTCTTTTAAAGTGTTTTATACTATGGTCTAATTAAAATGAAAAGAATAGTTAAGAGGAAACGGGATAGCCAAATTTCAAAAAATCTGCATTGAAAAAATTTGTGCATACCAAGGATGTAAGTATTCAAGGTTTGCTTTGCTAAATCATCTTTTTTCCTCCTCTGTTGAATGGCTTTAGTTTTTTTTTTTTTAATTTAATGCAGAGACTATATGTACAGTAACACCAAGCTTTTAACAGCTGCATCCCCCCTTTTGCTGTCGTAATTATGGTCTCATTAGGATTCCAATAAAAAGTCAAGAAAACCTTTTTTTTTTTTTAAGGAAAACAGAAGTGCCCACAGTGTCTCTCTACCAACACACTATGCTTTTAAAATATTTGCATTTGAAATTCCTCATTGCAAATATTCTCAAACCAAAGGTAAATATAACACTTAGATTACTCCCAGAAGAACATTCCTTCTGCTATTAATACCCTGAATTCAAATCAGAATTTTTGCAAGTCTGTATAATTTTACTGTATGTACTTTATCCTGCAGTTTGGCTGGCTGTAAATGTTAGAACACTAGATGCATCAGAAATGAATAGAAGGTGGCATCTCTTGCCTGAGTGAATGCTCTTTCTTTCTTTCTTTCTTTCTTCCTTTCTTCCTTTCTTCCTTTCTTTCTTTCTGTCTCTCTCTTTCTTTCTTTCTCATAAAACAGCCTATTTACAATATCAAATTAACAAGGATAGAGTCCTTAGTTAGACAAGAACAACGACAGACCTTTCTCCAAGAAAACATCAGGTACATACATATTCCAGCTTTTAGTAGGTCATTAGACTATACTGTAAAAAAACAAAAGAACAAAAATCCAAAGTATGTCTTCAGCCCTCCCTTATCATTTGATGTGTTTTTTCCTTCATCTCAGTGACCAGTGTGACACAGTTATGTTCTAGAGGTTTTCAGGCTTTGTCCTCTGGAGTCAGAACCTCCGCATGCTGCCTACACTCAGAAGCCTTCCTTTCTAATCACAGGTTGTTTGCTTGTTGACCCATTACCTGGACCTGTGTGTTTGTTTTTCCCCTAGGATTTATACACGGAGTTAATCTAAACTAAGGTATTACAAACAATATTTTAAAAGTGGCTTTTAATACCTCCACCAAGAATAGTGCAAAATAAAGTAATTTAAGGGCTCATTACAGAGAGGATAATAAAACATTTAGGACCCACAGTTCATACTTCCTTGGTGGCTTTCCGGGCTCCTCTGAAGAAGGCCACCCCTGCAGCATACCCACAGCAAAAGGCTGGATATAAAAAGCATGTAGTAACAAAGAGAATGTTGGTGGTATTTTCCAGGGCAGTTTCCAATGCAAGCACGGGAGCAAAAGCAAGATGGCAGGAACTACGGGAATGAATGGAAGCGAGGACGTTGCATCAGTAAAAGTAGATTGTCGTTTTGAGAAAGGCTGGCTAAGAGACAGGAGTGAGGAGGAAAGGGAAAGTTTTTGTTCTGTTACTTCAACAATGAATGATTTTGGCAGTGAGCTGCACTAGAAAAGTGGAAGAAGTTTGCATAGAAGAAGAAATAGAAGGAAACAGAAGGAAAAATAATGGAGAAGAAATAATTACTAGGATTCCAGACGAGGAAGAGGGAGTCAAAGGTCCCAGTCTGCTGAAGAGGGAAGCAGGGGCCAGCAGGAGGGCACCTCCACAGGGAGGAAGGGAGATACCAGGCCAGGATGGGTATACAGATGAGATGCTGGCTCCAAATGCAGACTTCCAGGAGTTTCTACTAACGGATCATTTTTGCTAAAACAAAAGTGCTTTAGTTCATCCTCTAGGAGGAAGGAGGATGAAAGGGGTAGAGGGGGGTAAGGAATTTCTGAAAGCTGAAAATGTTTGAACTAATCACCATAGGACATGAGAGAGAAAAAGTTTCTTAAAATATATTCCCGTAAGTGGAATTACTGTGTTAAATATAAATACTTTTTTTTTTTTTTATAAATAGCATTGCCAATTTTACCTCCTAAAAAAAGGTTTGCCATTTGTACAGCATCCAGCCTTAGAAAAGATGGAATTCCCTGAGCCAGCCCTGCATAATGTTCCCCTTGCGTTTCTGTCCCACTTCCTTTCTATCACTTTTCCCTGCTGGCTCTCCCTGAGCACAAGCAGGAGCATGCTGGCCTTTGTGCTTCTTCCAGCCCCCACCTTTGTTTCTACCACAGGGCTGTGTCCTTACTCTTTTCTCTGATGGCATGCCCAAAAGTCATGTAGGGGGGCATTTCTTTTCTGTTTGATTTTTTCATTTTTCATTTTTTTTTTAATTAACGTATAATGTATTATTTGCCCCAGGGGTATAGGTCTGTGAATCATCAGGCTTACACATTTCACAGTACTCACCATAGCAGGGGGGCATTTCTTAAAGGATCCCAGGAAACACTGACCCCATCCACAACCCATTCACTTTCTAACCCATTCCTTTGTTCGCATTTCTCCATAGTATTTATCATTATATAAATTGCATTGTTTATTTTTACTGTTAGTCTGTGTCTTCCACTAGAATATAAATTTAAGGAAGATGGGGACTGTCTTATTAAACAGCATATACTTAGCTGCTAGAAAAATACTTGACAAAGGTAGTCAATTCAGTAATTTCTTAAATAATAAAGGGAAAAATTAATTTTGGTTTAACCACATTCTTAAGTGGTTCTGAAGTTGATATTCTCATTTTAAATCCTCTCTGTTAATTTTGTGAGAAACTTGTATACCCTTTTATGGGTTGTATTCCAGTGCTTATCTCACTTATCCATTGGGATTTTAGTGACTTTCTCATTGATTTCTGCATATAATAAAGATATTATTCAAGAGTGGCATTTGTTGCACATGTATTGCAATTTGTTTGAATATGTTATCATTAATTATGCTTACATAGGGGCAAATTTGAGGAGTTAAATATTTTCCTTTTTTATTTCTTCCATCGTGTTTGATTTAGCAAGACGTTTTATCACCAAAGATTTGATTAGTCTTTGCTTTAATTTTTTTTCCAGTGTTTTACATTATTTTCTGATATTTGATTTTTAATTCTCTTTGAATTTATTTTGGTATATAACATGGAACAGATATCAAACTAGATATTGCCTGCAAATAACTAAAGCAGTTCTCCAAAAATTTCCTCCCCTCCCCTCCCCTCCTTTCTCTTCCTTTCCTTCTTTTGCAAAATGTATTGCTTGCATTTATATTTCATGTCATATCTCATTGCCCTGTACTTCCAAACTAAGGTGAAATGATAGCGGTTGGCTCTTTGAATTCACCTGTCCTGACTCAATGCTCTTTATTGACTTGAGATAGAAATTCTGTATCATATTAAATCGTATTTTTACATTTTTGGTTTTTAGAGTTTTCATCTGAAATAGGTATTAAATATAATCAAATTCCTTTGCATCTTCTATTTGGATAATCATGGGCTTTGTGGTTGATAATATTTGGCCAATTAATGGGATGCATTATAGTAATAAGTTTCATAATGTCAAACAATGTTTTTGTTCCTGGGTTATGTTTTTCACTCTTAGACTAGTTACTTTGGCATGATATCTAAATAGATTGAGTATAAATACAGGTGTAGAGAAAGTGAAATATATAACCACATTGTTTTTTTGACTACCTGAAGCCATATGTATATTCAAAGGCAGACAAGAGCAGAGGTTAAACAACTAGCTGGGAAATTTGATCAATATTGACAAATAATCTTGGCCATTCAGCCCCAACATCTGGTATTTTTTTAAGAGCATGCTTTGGCCTAAATTCTTAAGCTAATTACTTTAACTTACCTTGTGTTGATATACCCTTAGGGTTGACATTAAGGCAGTCAAAGGCTGCTAGGGAGACCTGGAAGGTAATTACTTCCTTATTTACGACATTGTCTATTGAACAAAAGTGAGATTTGTGTATCTTTAAAGAATTAAATTAAATGTTACACATTCATAGCCCTTATGAAATGGACCACTAATCTATCTTGAAAGAATTGTCATGGAGCCTTTATATGCGACTGAGGTTTCAAGTATGTTATAATGTGAATAATATCAATTATTTTGTTTTTATAATTTTGATTAACTATTTTGACTAATTAAAGTAAATTAATTCTAAACCAGTTAAAATATAAAAAGAAAGAAGAAAATAAAAATCACCTCTAATCCCTAAACCTGAAGAGAACTAGTCCCTACTTTTTTTCCTTCTTTGCTTCTGTTGAGATCACAAGGTATATAAAGTTCTCATACTTTAGATTTTTCACTTAAAATTTCACTTAATATTTAATAATTAAACCATTTTAAAAATTCTTTAATACTTCATAGTAAAGATGGTCCATAATTCGTTTATTTATACCTCGTGTTAGATACTTATATGTTTCATAATAGTTTTTATTGTTAATAAGCTATGAAGAACACCTTGATAATGCAGGTTATTATCCAGAGTGTGAACATGTCTGTTTAATAGATAACTAGACACACCAGTACATTTTTAAGAGGATAAAGTACCTTAGATTGATTAAAATATTTAAACTTCAGAAAAACATTTACCTTAAGCAAATCATCTGCCCACTCTAACACTTCCCTGTCACTGTTTTTAAACCTATGATATTTTGTATAAAAAAAAATAGGCACCAACAGATTTTAAGGAATTTGAATACCTCTTGACTATATGTATACATATCTGTTAACTGTATGTACGTGTGAGTTAGAGAATATGTATTAGTAAACCCAAAATAAAGTGAATATTGCTTGTATTACTTCAGGGCATAATTTAAATTTTTATTAAGGAGTCATCAGTTACGGTTAATATAGTGGAAAATATTTCCCACATCTCTCAGTCAGATGCGCGCGCCCACACACACACACACACACACGCACACACGTGCACCCGCCCACACACACACGTGCACCCATGCACGCACACAGTGATTGCAAGATCCTCAGCAAAGCCTATCCAGGATATAACTTGAATCTTTAGTAACTTCCCAACTGTCAAAACTGAAAAATGGTATAGTTACAAATACGGAAATTAAGTATCTACAGCTCAGTAAGTGAATTTAGCAAGGTCGTTGGATATAATGTCACTATGAAAAAAAATTGTGTCTTCATACACCCGCCAACACAAAATTAAACATTTTAGTTTTAAAAAGTAGCATTGATACTAGCATCAGAATACACACTGAATATTTATGAGTAAATTTAATGAAAATGAGGAAATATTACACTAAAAACATTATTAAAAATTAAAGACTATCTAAACACATTAATGATAAAAAAATTACAATAAAAAGACGTCAGCTTTTCTCAAAGTGATTTGTAGATTCCATATAGTCCCATTAAAAATCCCAGTACATTTTGGTGGTGGAAACTGTATGATTCTAAAATTTGTGTGGATGTGAAGAAGCTCAGGAATGGTCCTGAAGATCTTGAAAAGGAACAAAGCTGGAGATTATACACTATGGAGAATCAAAACTTAGCTTAAAATTACAGGATTTAAAAGAGTGTGGAATTGATAGAAGGAAAAATAAGCTCCTAACTCAGTGAGAAATAGATTCATCCATATGGATCCATCCAAACACTTGATTTTTGACCCAGGTAGCACTGCAGACCCGTAAGTGGTGTTTGGTCAGTGGACAATGCATATGGAAAAGAAAAATATATATTGCATCCTGCTTTGATTACTGACAGAAGAAAATGAGGAAAATATAACTATGTCAAACAAAAAACATTGTTGAGGGTTGCTGGGGGGAGGGGGGTTGGGAGAAGGGGGTTGGGGTTATGGACATTGGGGAGGGTATGTGCTTTGGTGAGTGCTGTGAAGTGTGTAAACCTGGCGATTCACAGACCTGTATCCCTGGGGATAAAAATATATGTTTATGAAAAATAAAAAATTAAAAAAAAACATTGTTAACCATAAATGAGAAGATTGTTATGTTAATGACATTCAAGTTAGATTCTTCTGTTTGTAAAAAAGATAATAATAAACCACAGATTGGGAGAAAGTATTTATAACATATAAAACTTAGCAGAGTGTTTGGTTGCATAATGTATGAAGAATTTCTAAAAGTAAGTAAAGTCAACACAATACAAATATAGGTAAGGGACTTGAATAGTTGCTTTAAAAAAAGGTACCCCAGGGCACCTGGGTGGCTCAGTGGGTTAAAGCCGCTGCCTTCGGCTCAGGTCATGGTCTCAGGGTCCTGGGATCGAGTCCCACATTGGGCTCTCTGCTCAGCAGGGAGCCTACTTCCTCCTCTCTCTTTCTCTCTCTCTCTTTCTCTCTCTCTCTGCCTGCCTCTCCATCTACTTGTGATCTCTCTCTGTCAAATAAATAAATAAAATCTTTAAAAAAAAAAAAAAGGTACCCCATTAGTCAACACAGTAAAAGATGTTCAGTCTCATTGTTCATCAGGAAATGCAAATTAAAGCCACAATGTGACACCGCTGTACACCCACAAGAATGGCTTAAGTTAAGAATGGAATAAATTAAGAATGAGATTTTATGAAGATGTTGAGCAACTGTAACTCTTATCTACCGTTGGGAGTTAAACTAGTACAATAACTTTGAGAAACTGTTTGTCGTTATCTATTACAATTGAACATGTGTTTACCATAGGACTAATTTCAATCCTAGATACATACCTAGTGGAAATGCTTGCACATGTGTAGCAGAGATACGCACAATAATGCTGATAACACCACCATTCATAATGGCTCCACCTGGAAACAACTTAAATGGTAAATGGATCAATACTGGTGATACATTCATACAGTGGAATACTATCTACTATACTATCTACTATATAATTGTTAACAAAATACTACTACCCGTAAAAAGGTGGATCTCACAAATACAATGTTGAATGAAAGAAATCAGACGCAAAGAATACAGACTGTATGTTTCTATGCATGTGAAATTCAAAAACAGGCAAAATATAAGTAGGTAGAAATCAGGAAAGTTATCTTTTGGGGTATAGGATTATATAACAAGGGCTTCTGGATGACATGTACTGGCTTTTCAGGAACTTACAGAGCATTGAGACAGGCATATGCATGGTGAACAATATTCAGGATAGAGAGAAGAAACTATGCAATGAAATCAAAGAGGATGGAAAATAGTTCCCCAAAGCAGCTCAGGTAGATGGATGGATGGAGGGAGGGGTGAATAGATAGAAAGGAATATTATTCAGCACTTATAATAACATGGATAGGCTTTGGGGACATTATGCTAAGTGAGATAAGTCAGACATAGAAAGACAGTATTTTGATTTCACTTGTATGTCGAGTCTAAAAAAGCCAAGCTCATAAAACCGGAGTAAAATGGTAGTTACCAAGGACTAGAATGTGGAGGAAGAGGAGAGAGGTTATTCAAGGGTACGAACTTTCAGTAGGTAGTAAGTCAGTCCTAGAGAGCTAATGCACTGTATACCTAATATAGACAATGACATTGTATTATAATTATCAAACTTGCTAAGAGAGTAGATCTTAAATATTCCAACCACAAAAAAATAAATGATAATTCTGTGACATGATAAGAGTGCTAACAATTGCTTTAATGGCAACCATATTACAATATATAATTATATCAAATCTGCATGTGTACATCCTACATTTAGATGATACTATATATCAGATATATTTCAATTTAAGAAAAACTCCAATTACTCTTTATAGGAGCAGCAGCTTTTGGGCTGAATCTAGTGACAGGTATGCATTTTATAGACGTAGGAATGAAGAGGACCATTCCTTTCAGAGGAAACAGTAGGAACAAATAATAAAAAGCATAGAAATTTTCAGCATATTTGAGAATGTCAGAATGCCTACTGTTCACTCAAGATAGAATTCATATCAGTCTACACAGAGGAAACTGGGAAGTAGTTTGGGTGTAGATTCCATCAAGTCTAGGATGTAACCATAGAAAATTTTCTAGCAGTTTTTCCTGAAGTGAAGAAAGTCTGAGCCCTGAGGCAGAAACTAGCCTCAGAGGCCACTAGGCTTTCACCTGCACAAGAAAGAAAAAAAATTTTCATAGCCAATGCTAGTGGTTGAACCTGTGGATTCGAGGGTCCAATAGTTCTAGTTTTAACCCCGTTCTGTTTCTTGCTGGCTTTCTTACTTTTTGTAAGTTATTTATTATAAATAAATAAGTTTTTTATAGTATATGTAAGTTATATATATATTAAATATAAAGTTATTTATATTTATACATAAATATATTTATTTAATTAATTTTAAAAAAAAAGATTTTATTTATTTATTTGACGGACAGAGATCACAAGTAGGCAGAGAGGCAGGCAGAGAGAGAGGGGGAAGCAGGCTCCCTTCTGAGCAGAGAGCCCGATGTGGGGCTTGATTCCAGGACCCTGGGATCATGACCTTCATGGAAGGCAGAGGCTTAACCCACTGAGCCACCCAGGCGCCCAAAATATTTATATATTTAACTTTTGTAAGTTATTTATTCAGTTTCTGCCCTTGGAATATGGTAATAGTAATAGTGTGCCTCATTCCTAAACCTCATTGTTATGTGGTTTGAGCAAATTAATGGAACTCCTTAGAATTTTAACTTGCAGATGGCAGGTATTTAAAGTTTAAGTAATGTCATAATCCTATTCGATAAGTAGTATCACCATTACTGATATTGTCAAAGAAACAATCCCTAAGGGTAGGATAGATATGCCCATTTTAATCCTGGGCAGTCTTTTCCAAATATAGCTTTGGGGAGCAATCAGAGAAAGTTGACTGGATTTTGAAACACAACATCTGCAAGCAAGCTTTACCTTGGGAACTACCTATGATATCACTAAAGTATAAGTATACAGACAGTCCAGTCAATCAGCAAAGTTGAATGATGAGCTATGCCTATCTGCAGGTTTTTAAACATGCAACTTATTGTAATGGTAATTGACAGAAAAAAATTATTTTGTCCTCACTATCAAGCTTCATGTTTCCATCTAGGAAATTCTATTTTACAGTGGTATTTTTGTTTTTATTTAGATATCAAATTATCCATGAGAAAGAGAAATATGTATTCCAGAATCTCATGAGTTGAGAAACATGAAGAAAATCTGATTTCTATCATCATACTCTTTCTCAAGGGAAAATTCTTGCAAATAATATATTTGTGGTACTTTTGCAAAGTGTGTTTCCTGGGCAGTAGTGTTTCTGTAAAAGCAGTTTATGTGGAAGACAAGCATTTATAGAAAATTAAGTCATGTTATCAAAGAGAAAATGTTTTCCTGGTGAGGGTTGCTGGCAGACCTTTCAGTATATATTTAATATTTTTAATAATAAGTATTTTCATATTTAATAAATGTTTAATACATATATATTTAATATATTTTAATCATATTACTGCAAACAGTGAGCTCTCCAGGTATAAGTTGCTCTAGGTGAGACTGTTCTGGTGCCTTTGAGATCATGCACAAAACCAGGGGTTTACAGTCTTGATTACAAACTTTCCAGGGGAAATTACAAGCAACCATAGCTGTGGTTTCTAAGGTCTCACCCTCAGAGATTTCAGTGGTCTTGGGGCAGTATGGGGATGGGGAATTTTAGCTCCCGGTGTGGTCCTGAGGCAGTACTCTAATCTGTGAGATAAATAATTGCTCCAGTGATAGGTGTTCTGAAAACTCTAATGCAGCTTTTCCAAAGTCACTGAAAGGTGGTGTAAGAGCTCTCAAGTATTGTGGCCACTTCACTTCTCTTCCGTCATACCCAGCCACCTGCAGCTTGTCTTGGTGGTTGGTGCTTGCTCTCTGTGGGCAGGTCAGGTGAGGAGGAGGACAAATGGGCTGTTGGAACTTGCCCTTCTCCTCTTTCTCTTCCTTTCATAAAGCTGAGAAATAGGGCATCTCTGGTGTGTCTCTCTGCTCTAATTTGAGCAGATTTCTTTTGGGAATAATTGTTTGCTAAGTACTTTTTGCTAGGGGTATCAGAGGCACCATGGTAGCATGTATAGAAAAGCTTCCGAGCCATTGGGTCAGTTATGGGTAACAGGAAATGTGGACAAGAGTGACCTAGGCTTAGGAGACAGAAGATGTTTATGCAGAGTGCTGACCTAAGACTTTGGCACCCACGCTAGGTCCTGGATTTGCAGAATTTCTGTGGCCTTACAGGAAGTGTTCAGCTTCTCTCTTATGCCATCTGTGACCAATTGTTGACCTCTCTCATAAAACAAATGGATAAAGCCTCTGTGGAGGTAAACATTGAGGTTCTGAAAAGCAAGAGATCCGGATTAAGAACCCAGGCTCAGACAGTCCTGGGGTTACCCAAAGCTCTTGCTGACCTTGGTGGGATCACCATCTTGGGGAGAGTTGTCATGGTTTTCCAAAGAGGTCCAGCATAAAAGCCTCCACATATTTAATTTTGTTTCCAAACAGCTAAGATTTAGTGTTAAGTAAAAGACGATTGGTGTGTTCAAGTCCATGGGTAACAAAGCTTGAATTGCCCTAGGAAGTCTACAGAATGATCTGGGGCTTTAGGGGTATAAATCTGACTTTAATTAACTTATAAGACCTCGTTGTCAGCCTTTATTCAGCCCAAAGGCCCGCTGATTTTCTCCTTTGATTTTCTGCACTCAAAGATTGGCCCAAGTCAAATACTTTCCTTGGGAGTATAATTACGTCTTGCAAACGGTTTTCAAAAATCATCAGGTCCAGAGATCCCGTTTGTCTTGCAAAATTTGCATGGAATAAAACCATATTTATTATTAATGCCATTGGTACCTTCTTTTCCTTTCAAATGCTGAGATCCCAGCTCTACCCCCACGATGCCACTTTGCTTAAATGACACACACACACACACAAATCTACCTGCAGAAGTGATATTTTTACATTGCTTGATTGGCCAAGGAAATTACCACCACCACAACAAATCCTAAGAGGGTAGGGAAGAAGGAAAGGCTTTATTAATTCATTTAATTTGGTCAGGCTCCTCATTTTCAATAAGACTGCCTGATTTTTTTTTTTTTTAAGTAGTTGATTTTATGGCATAGCTTATATGTTTTGCTTATATAATTTTAGCAGTTATTAAAATTGATGCAACTTTTATCTTACGGCATTAAAAATTTTAAAGTTTAATAAAATTAAAATTGAAAACAAGAATGAGGTGTTTGAGATTTTTAGCTGGGGAGTAGCATCAGAGTTTCTTATTAGAAATTTCCTGTCAGACTCTTAGGAAGTGGTGGGCAGCTGAGAGGGCCATAGGCCAGGCTGTAGGTGTTAGAACTGAGGCATCTTGATGAGTAGAGAGCCTGAGCAGGACAGCCTGGGCTTGAGACCTAACCCTTCTAAAGTGAAAGGTGTGACACTGAGCAATATATTTCACTTTTCTGAGTCCAGTGTCTTTTTTTGTAAAGTCAAATAATAATAGTACCTACTGCACAGGATTGTTGAAAAATCTGCTCTAGCCAATTTTTTATGAAGCATTCCAATGGTCAGGCAGTATTCTGTGTGCCCTGTAATAATTAACGTATTAATCCTCAGAAAACACTGTGAGTTGGGTTAGTCTTGTTAACTATATTTTACAGATGGGGAAACTGAGGTACGAGGGGATAAAACAAAATTGAATAACCTAGCATTTTGTGGCAGAGCCAGGATCCAGATCTTTGTCTCTGGCTCTGGAGACCTTAGTGTACTTAGAACAGCGGTAGACCGTTCATATGCAAGCAGACTTGCACAGCCATGCTGGGTTACCTCAGACTTCAATACCTGTGTGCCCTTCCTATTACACACACACACACATATCCTTTCTGATTAAAAAAAAAAAAAAAAAAAAAAGTCCTGGCTTCAAAGTATATTTGCTTTAAACTAGATGAATAAGAAAAACATCTTCTGGCAACTTTCCTTTTATATTGCAAATTTACAAAATGAAAGGAATCTAACTCGGCTGCTTAGTTTCTTACTTTTTTACTGATCTGCAGGTCCTGGCTGGCTAGACGCTTTCTGAGTGACTGTGTTTCCATTCAATGTGGTCTCGTAGCATGCAGAAGAATTTCAGAGATTTTCGGTTGGAATGGTGGTGGCAAGGCAACGGCACATTCTTAAAGTATTGCAAATGAACTTTTGCCCCTTTAATCATGGGACAAACTCAAAGGTCTTGATGGACTCTCTCCTCCTTTGCCCCCTGCTCTGCTGTGCTGGGTCGTGCTTTCTTGCTGTGCTGGTTCTCTGTAGACATTTCCCATCATGGTGTAACCTCTAAGACCCCGCAGAGATGGATGCATCTCCAAGAATGTGCTAAACAGATCTAGAGCAATGGTTTTCAACCGAGGAAGACTCCCATCTGGCCCTTTTCCTCCAGCTGCAGACATTTAACAGTGTCTGGAGTTGCTTTGGGTTGTCACAACTTCAGATTGTGCAGCTAAGACAACCTCTCACAATAACGGATGATCCAGGATAAAATGTCATTAGTTCACGGTTATGGGAACTTGATCTAAAATACCTATACCTTCTTTGAACATCACTTCTTAGGAAATGACCACGGAATTAGAGTAGGTATCTCTGCAAGCACCTCTGACAGTGGACACGTGGGGAATGCAAGTAAAAATCACAGTAGGTAGCCATTGCACATGTAGCAAAAGAGCTACAATGAAAAGCAAAGGAAATACTGAGACTGGACAGCTCTGTAGCCAACTGAAGTTTCATACTGGTTTGGTGGGAAGTAAATGGATAAAATCACTTTGAAAAATTATTTAGTGTTATCCAGTAAAGCTGAACATAGGCATACCTCGTGATCCAGCAATTTCATTCCTTTATATAAATATGAAAAAATGTATATATCCTTCAGAAACAGGCACATACTTTCACCAAAAGTATGCATTAGAATTTTCATTGCAGTACTATCTAAAGTTACCAAAAATTGGAAACAACCCAAATACTCTTCAGTTATAGAATGGGTAAATGAATTGTTGCATATTCATACGATTATGCACTATAGAACACAAAGGGGGCAAAAGGACTTACAACTCACACAGTGATGTGGTTGAATTTCATAAATTAATGTTGAGTGAAAGAAGGCAGGTGCACACACACACACACACACAAAACGTAGGAGTCTATTTATATAAAGTACAAAATAGGCAGAACGAATCCATCAGGATAGTGATCATCTTGGTTGAGGGGTAGTGACTGGAAAGAAGCATGAGGAGGGCCTTAGAGGGCTGGTCATCTGTTTCTCCATCCTGGTGCTTTTGCACAGGTGTGTTCACTTTGTGAAAAGTCACAGCAATGCATACTTTCGGTATATGCACTCTTCTGTATGTATATTATTCTTCAATAAAATTTTTAAAGTGTGCAGCTGGTACTCTGGAAAGTAGGACAGGCTCTGAATATTTCTACTAATTTTTTCCCTTACATTTTAATGTGGATTGGTCCAAAGGCACCTTAAAATACCAAGGGTGTAACATTGAGGGAAATAGAGGGAGGAGGCTGGAGTGGAAGCTTAGCCTCCAGGTGGCCTGGTTGAGCAGGAGACAGCCTGGGGCACAGAAGGAAGAATTCACTTCAGAGCAGTGTCTGAACAAATGAATAAGCAAATGTTAATTTCAAAGTCAGTATTTAAGAAAGACACTCTAATTGGTCAGCCCTGAGTCCCGGGGGACCAGGATGGCTGGTATCTAGAGTTAGGTATCTAACCTAGGTTGGCTTTCTAGGTATCTAGATAGGATTGAGAAGCTTTCAGGCAGAGGCTTGGGAAGAAGGCAAGTGTCAGAAAGTCTCCTTTGCAATGGCGCTGCGCTCGTGCCATGATTTTGATGATTCCTGTCCTTATCACTTCTCTTCCTCTTTCTCTTCATGGCCAAGGAGACAGTGGTCATGCTTTGAATGCAGGCTCAATTCTTTCTAATTTTGTTTTGTGAATCCTAGCAGTCAGACGGCATGGAGTGTCTGTTAGCTGGTTTTGTTGTTTGTTTTGTGTGGCTTGCTGTGTGATGCTAGATAATTACTTTTTTTCTGCTTCAGTTTTCTTCTCTCTGAAGGGAGGATGAAGATAGCATTGTGAAAGGTAAAATGCCCAATTTTTACCTGATATTATTATACTAATTAACATTAAATTCTAATAACTCAAGAAAACTGATTTAATGTGAAATCACGGGATCCCAAGGGAAATATCCCAAAGGCCCCTCCTGACAGCTTTTCACTGAAAGAGCATTTTCTTTAGGCTCTTTAAGCTTATCCCCCTTCATGGACCCCTGCTATGGGAGGGCTTCCTTGGGAGTTCATAGAGATGGGTAATTTGGGAGGGAGGCACTTTACCTAGAAGCCATGAGGGCACACAGTGTACAGTTTGTAATAGTGTACAGTGTTAGTACTGGCGGCTGGATAGAGGTTGTCATTTTAGCCCTAGAGAAAGGTCCCCCTGTTGAAGGCTAGTGTAGGCAAACAACATATTTTAAATGCTGTACAGCATATGGAAATTTCTATTACTGCAAACATTTGGTTTGGTACTGTGCCTGTTCAACATATTGCACATTTCTGAAGTAACCATCTTCTAAATGAAGTACAGTTATGATTCGTGTTTGCATTTTCCCTGCGGTGGAAGACTCCAGGTAGCTGCTATGCATTCGCTTTTCCACAGCTGCATATATGGATCTAAATCCTGAACATTGATTTCTTGTGCTAAGGCAAGAGGTGAGCCACTGGATGGGATTGAGGGACTTGAGCTATTTGTTTAGAATATCTAGCTTGCCAAACTCTGACCCTTCCAGAAACCAGGGGAAGGGGAGAGAATTGCAACTCAGAATTTTTCCCCCACTGACAATTCTCATTTCCTTAACTTGTGAGATTAATCTTCTGGCAGGAAGAGCTAGGATGGTTAATTAATTTGTTTTGTATTTGCTTTGGTGCCTTTCTATAAAGTACAACCTGCTTATAATTTAAAAAGGAACTTGATTTGACTCTACATCTTTGAAGCTTATATCATTTAAGTTTAATGATTATAAAAATAGTGTTTATTTAGAAAACTGAGAGCAAAAATCATAAGTCAGAACACAAAATATTATCAATAAGCTGATGAATATGTGGGCATTCTTAATACTATTCTGTCTACTTTTAAGACTTGCTAGAAAACGTTCATTATATAAATGACCCATTTATTTATTAATCACTATGAACATTTAATCACTATGAACATTTTTGTGTGATTCCATAGAATCTTTTCCATGGCATTATTTTATTTTCTAAATGTTGGTATATAACCTGAATACTTGTTTCAGCTACCTGATAAAACTTGACAATGCTTGTGTTTGACCTGCTGGCCCTTAATAAGAAGGGAATAATCCCAAGATTTGTTAGGGATAGGCTTTAAATCCCAAAATGAAAATGAATGAAAAACGCCTAGAATACTCAAGTGTTTCGGTGTCATAATCATCTAGCCCAGAACCTGGTATTCAGTAATAAGTGCAGCCTCAATAAATGAGCAGAATGACATGTTTTCATAAAGTCCTTTGACCTCCTGTATTAGGAATTCCAGAGTGAATCCACATCAGCCTGAGTTGAGACAGAAGTTTGCTTTTCTTCCTGAGAGCACTTGAACCTTGAGTTTACATCATGGATATAGATATGGATTCTCTCACTGCCCCTTTCATGAATGGAAGGCTTGGCCATTTCTGGGGGCAGTTTGTGTCCTTATCAACTTGTTTGCTTCCTTGCCAACACAAGATCTCATTCCGGAACCATACCTGAATCTTTGAAAAAGCTGAAAAAGGAAACGCATCGATCAGGGCTGCTAACTGAACCTTAGGAGACTACAAAAATACAGGTGCTCAAATGTCTTGTTTTGTTTTGTTTTTTGGCTTTTGGTTTTTTTTTTTTTTTTTTTTTTTTCCTGCTAACTGGAAATAAAACTTTGCCTTACTGGAGCCATTACTCAAAGATGAAGGAAGTGCCGATGGTGTTGAATTATCCATTGAGTTGGTAAATTTTCTTGGAGTATCTTTGGAGGGTTAGAACAATGAGGTTATTGTTTGATGTGATACAATAAGACGGACAGTGCATTCGCTGCTGCACTAACAAGTAGGTCTGAGATTTGTAAACTCCAGTTGGTCATGAGTACTTACTTCTTCCACAGTCACGCATGCTCAAAGAACGTGTCTTTCTTCTTTGGTATCAAGGTAATTCCACCTAAAGGAATAAATGGTGTTTTGATTATTAAAGGAATAGGCACAGGACAGTGTATAAGAAAATAAATTTCATCTTTGGCTCCCCTGCCTCCCTTCAAAGAGCTCAGTTGGCCTCCACTGCTCATAGAATGCTCTTGTCTCTTTCGCATTCAGCTTGCCCTCCCTAGGAAAATGCTCCTTTATTGCTGCTTCAGTATTGCTAACCTTACCCTCACACTTTAGGGAGCATGGGCTAGTTATTAAATTGCTGCCCATTTTCCCTCTATGATGGCCTGGGTAAGAATTCTGACTTGCCAGTTCCTAGATTACCTTGCACAAATTACTGAGCTCAGCTTTCTCTTCTGTAAAATGGGTTAACAATAATACTGACTTCAGTGCATCATAACAAATAAATTAGTTAGTATCTAGATTAGTACTCAGAAAAATATCTGGCATGTAGAAACTAATTGGTATGATTAGTTCCTATTAGGTTTTTCATTTCCTTGGGGAAGAAATCCTCTTAGAGACTTGATTGATAGTTTAGTGCTATGGATTGAACATGGGTCAGGTGTACCTTGTGGCTACTCTGTTAATGCAAACCAGATACCAGACCCCCAGACTTCCAGTCCTGTAATGGATAAAACACCATCAAAACACAAGATACTGAGACTGGAAGGAAACAAGTTAATGTAGTGTTTTCACTTTATAATGACCTGTTTTCAGGTTCATTCTTCGGGCATCGTGCTCCTTAGTCCTCCACATAAGACTGATGCCAGAACTTTGAGACATTAAAGCAAACCACTGAGAAAGACGTTTGCAAGCATTTGAAACATACCACACAGGGCACAACCTAGTCTGCTTTTGTGTAGTTAGAAGGACGCAGCGCCGATGCTACACAGAAGTGGAATTTACTCTACTCTGGGCCTTTCGCATTCACAATCTGGAGCTTGAACTCTCCCTTAGAGCCCACATTCTAGAGATGCAGAGAAAAGTCAGAGGTCATGACCAAAAAAATATGTTTAGTGCCATTCATGTGGGAGGATACCCAACACACACACACACACACACACACAGGCCTTATGTGTGATTGTGAGTCCAGGTAATTTCCTCTCTGAGAGTCCAGTGGTCTGTCTGCATGCAGTGCCCCCTCTGTGCTCTCTCCTTGAGGTTTGCTGCTGGAACGCTGAGAAGATAGTGTCAGCTCCTGCTCCTTCCCTCCTGAGATGATTGCCTGGAAGATCACAGAGGAAAAAAAAAAACGAAGACATTGTCCCTTATTTAAAATATGTGCTGAAAATACCATTCAATCCTTTTCCTTTCCAGGAAAGTCATAGGGAGACGTGAAGGATTTGGTGCACTCCTCGTTATAGAACAATTTGCCAATGAACGGTGTATTGACCCAAGTTCTGAGGAGGAAAGGTGCTCAAATATTTACCCAGAGCACTTCACTGAAAGGGTGCCCCACGGGGGCTTGGAGGTGGCCGCCAGCAGGCTCTTGGCACCAAGCACATTTCCTCTGTTCTAAGGAACCATTCATTCCCACCTGGTGCTTCCCCACACCCCCTGCCTTCTCCCTTTCCAGCGCCCTTTAGGAAGATGTTTTATGAACTGTGTGCGTGAGTATTTTTGTGCCTACAGCAAGAGTGTCGTTTTCCTAAAATCAAGAATTAGCATAAGGAAGTTCAGGAACCTGGATTGTTAAGCTCGGGAGTGCCGCTGCTCAGACACTGTCCTGGGAAGGTACCGGCCCAGATACATCATCGGATCTGGAGACCGAGGCCTCTCTACGAAACACAGCACAACTCTTAGCCTCCCATCCCTCACTCTCCTTCTTTTTGAATTTCTCTTCCCCATAAATAACTGTGAATGGTAGTGCAAATAGAAGCACCGGTACCCCAGTTTCACTCCTAATGCTGGATGTGAACTTGGTCGTCATGACTGTCTTCTTATCTCTGTTTCCTAGTCTAACCCAAATTAGTATAGTATAGTTTTATGAGACTGGAGAGATTGGTGCTGCTGTTGGACTAGAAGCATGTATCAGTGTATGTATTTTATATACTGAAATAAGTCTATTTTTTAAGGGTGATACTATTGATGCATAGATTGAGCTGACAAGCCCGAAGGGAGAGCACTACTTGCAGTCTTCCCAAGCCATTGGGATACTTTTCAGATAAAATCCTCACTGTTTTTCTAAGAATTAAAAATAAAATGTTAATTTCTTAGAATTAAAAATACTATAAGCGAATGAAAGGCAGAAAGTAGCTGGGAATCCATGACAGAGCTATATAGAGGAAGACTATAGTTGTTTCTTCTTCTTTTTTTTTTTTTTAGTGAAAATGTGATTTGTGACTGGTAATTCTTTCCTCTGTCAGTCCATGTCTTGTTTGAACATAGTTTTAAGATTCGTAAGAGGAGAACACCATACAGAACATGTTGGTGATTTACCATTGCTGATCTGCGTGTAGATTCTAAGGCAGAGACTTAAAACCAACTTAGCTTTAATGCCACCCAAAGGCCCTGTAGGTGTCATTGGTAAGATATTGGTGAGACACGGACAAAGGGAACACGGGCAAAGGAAGAGCAGAGCACATTATCAGCCCAAGGAAAACAGGTAGAAGAACGTGGGCAAGACAGTTTCCCCACCTCAACCCCAGGGAAGAGTTTGCTTCAGGAGACACCAATGGCATAGTTATAGGAGAACTGGGGCCTCCAGGTCCTGCTGAATTAAAGAAGGGGAGACTGTAAATCTACTGAGTTTCTAGAGTTTACTCAATAATGCAAACAAAAATAAACCAGTGTCAGTAGATGTGGTTCAAGCATGCCTAGAAAGGCAGTGGAGCCAATAATCCCTTGTCACTGTTAATTAAGTATATCCTCTAACAGCCTTGACTCGGGCTGCTAATCTTCACACCTTCCTTTGGGGTCCCTGGGCAGCTGCTTTGGAGGTCTTAATGAATCTCTGACCAATTTGGGCCATGGTCTAGTCGCAAAAACAACAGCCAGAGGTGTAATAAGATACTCTGTGAAGAATGCATGTTCAATATTATTAGATCAGTTCTGCTGTTGGATCGCTGATACCACAGCTTATATAAAGGTAAATCTACAGATGACATTCCAGCTCATGTACGGAAAGAGAAGTCCAATGTTACCAAGACAGGGTAACTTTACCTGGTCAGACCGTCATGAAGTCACCAAAATCAGAGCAGGAAGAAACACTATCTTCCTTTATTCCAATTTAACTTGGATCACTTTTTTTTTTTTTTTTCCTGGATCACTTTTTTAAAATATTTTTTATTTTTTTAAGATTTTATTTATTTATTTGACAGAGAGAGAGATCACAAGTAGGTAGAGAGGCAGGCAGAGAGAGAGGGGGAAGCAGGCTCCCCACTGAACAGAGAGCGCGATGTGGGGCTCGATCCCAGGACCCTGAGATCGTGACCTGAGCTGAAGGCAGAGGCTTTAACTCACTTTGCCACACAGGTGCCCCCTGGATCACTTTTTTTTAAAAACAGCTTTGATTTAGTGACCGGTTTAGTAATTCCATATTGAGCCACATGTGTTTTAGGTGGGAGAAATGTCATCTTAGTCAAGCCAGGGGTCCTCTACCAGCCTTGCCCTTGAGTTAATAAGCTGCTTATGGTCTTCCATATTTTCAAGATGATGAGAGGTATTCTTTAGTTGTCCTTGGTCCACGTGGGCATCTGTTGAGAAGAAGAACATTTTAACTAGTCCTCGGTGACCATCTACTCTACTATCTGCTGAGTGTCATCTTCCAGGTTGTGAGGCAATGGTAAAGTGCCTTGACACATAGTGGGGCCCTCAACAAAAGGCATAGGATCAGTTACACCGCTCAGGAAAGGATGAGTGTAGTGGACGCTGTATGATCTTCTTTGAGGGTGGGACTCCTAGAAATAATTAGGGGAATGTCACAAGGACAGTGTGGGACGTGAGGGTAGAAATCAGTAAAATATGAGTCTGTGATGTTATGAGGACCGATTTCAAGCCCCAGACTCTTGTATCCTTAGGAAGTATGGGTTACCATACTATTCAGAAAATAAACATGTTTAACTGGCCTCCCTTCTCTCAGCTTCTCTGATTAATTGACAGACCCTGCTGTATTTCTTTTGGATGAACCCTGCACTATGGGGAAGCACCTAAGTGTTTTAGGAAGTAGGAAAGGACCACGTGACATTTAAGCAGGATACTTTAACTCTTTGAATGGGAGAAGCATACTTCTAATTTCTGTGAGCATCTATAGCCAAGGAATAGAAACTTCTTTTCATATCACTTTATTCTATTTTATTTTATTTATTTGAGAGACAGAGAGACTTAATGAGGGAGGGGAGGGACAGAGGGAGAGGGAGAAGCAGACTCCCCACTGAGCAGGGACCCTGATGCAGACTGGATCTCAGGACCCCGAGATCATGACCTGAGCCAAAGGCAGAGGCTTAGCCCACTGAGCCACCCAGGTGGCTGTGAAGGAAGCTGTGAAGTACAGCTTTTTCTGCCCACGCTGCAGGCCGTGGACACCAAGGAAACCTTAGACACTCACAAGGAGCATAGTGACCACACTGCAGTAGGAAAACATATATTGAAATGTGCCTGGATGATGAAAAATTAACAACAACAACAACAACAACAATGACAACAACAAAGATACGTGTTCCCAGTCCTAAATGGAGAACCCATGCTCCAGAGAGGAGAAGGAATTCCACGAGGGTCGTGAGTGACTCCAGTCTGCCAAGCCCTCCTGGTGGCTCTGGTTTTTCTATTAGGTTGCCTTGTGCCCTTCCTACTTGTAACCTATTCCAAGAGGGCCCACAATCCTGCAGTATCCATGCCCCTTGGCATCTGGCTTCCCAGTTCTCCCACAAGAAGAGCAGTAGAATGTACTTAAACGTCCCCTGATTTGGGGTTTAGTCATGTACCTTGTCTTGGCCAATAGGGGAAGGGACTCCTGACCTGAGTTGAGTCCTTAAGATACCAGGTTTCCATCCTCTCTCTTGCAGTTCTGCCACAGTGGAGGGAAGAACTGTCTTTGCTACCCCCTGGTTAAATGAAGTAGAAGTGTGCCCACTTCTGCTGGACACAGTTTTATTATAATGAACTGAGCTAAAATACTCCTAGCTGTGTGAGAAATGGCATTAGAAAACTAGTGTAGTCTCTAATGATTATTTGCATAGACACCATGAACAATATGCAGAATCCAAGAGAATAGGTTTCCAAATATTATTGAAATAGACTGTGTAGTTAGTCAGTTAGAGAAATATATACATTTTATGTTTTCTGAAGGAGAGAAAATGTTCAAAAGTATTCTCTGGCCTTTAGCCTTTATTTTTTCTATGTCTTAATAGCTTTATTGAAAGATAATTTAAATATCATAACCTGTTTTATGTGTACGACTCAGAAGTTTTAGCATATTTACAGTGCTGCACAACTGTCACTGCAGTCTAATTTCAGAGTGCTGTCAGCCCCTAAGAATAAAGCTTGTGTGCATTTACAGGCTCTCTCTACCCCTGTCCCCAGCCCTAGGCAACTACAGATCTCATTGTCTCAAAATATTTGCTTTTTGGACTTAAAAAGGAGGATCATAGATATATTCTCTTGTGTCTAGCCTTCATCTTTTTATTTTTCTTATTTTTTATTTTTATTTTTTAAAGATTTTATTAATTATTGGACAGAGAGAGAGAGAGAGATCACAAGTAGGCAGAGAGACAGGCAGAGGCAGAGGAGGAAGCAGGTTCCCTGCTGAGCAGGGAGCCTGTTGTGGGGCTCAATCCCAGAACCCTGAGATCGTGACCTGAGCTGAAGGTAGAGACTTAACCCACTGAACCACCCAGGTGACCCTAGTCTTCATCTTTTTTAAAAAAGTGGAAAAGGGGGGGAACCTGGGTGGCTCAGTGGGTTAAGCATCAGCCTTTGGTTCAAGTCATGATCCTCCTGGCGTCCTGGTATCGAGCCCCACGTAGCTTCATCCCTGGGAGCCTGCTTCTCCCCCTCTCTCTGCCAAATAAATACATAAATAAATCCTTTTAAAAAAAGGTGGAAAATGCCTGTGTTCTTTTTTAGGATTTTGATGGATTCCTATCTCACATTTAGGGCTTTCATCCATTTTGAATTAATTTTTGTGTGTAGTGTAGGAAAGCGATCCAGTTTCATTCTTCTGCATGTTGCCGTCCAGTTTTCCCAGCACCATTTGTTGAAGACACTGTCTTTTTTCCACTGGACGTTTTTCCTGTTTTATCAAAGATTAGCTGACCATGTAGTTGAGGGTCCATTTCTGGGTTGTCTCTTCTGTTCCATTGATCTAGGTGTCTGTTTTAGTGCCAATACCATACTGTCTTGATGATTACAGCTTTGTAATACTAATATAGCTTAAAGTCTGGAATTGTGATGCCTCCATCTTTTTTTTTTTTTCAACATTACTTTGGCTCTTCGGGGTCTTTTCTGGTTCCATACAAATTTTAGACTTGTTTGTTCTAGCTCTGTGAAAAATGCTGTCATTGTTTTGATAGGGATTGCATTGAATGTGTAGATTGCTTTGGGTAATACAGGCATTTTAACAATGCTTGTTCTTTCATTCCGCAAATGTGGAATGTTTTTCCATTTCTTTGTGTCTTCCTCACTTTCTTGCGTAAGTGTTCTATAGTTTTCAGAATATGGATCTTTTACTTCTTTGGTTAGGTTTATTCCTAGGTATCTTATGGTTTGGGGTGCAATTATAAATGAGATAGATTCCTTGATTTCTCTTTCTGCTGCTTCATTATTGGTATATAGAAATGCATCAGACTTCTGTTCACTGATTTTTTTTTTTTTAATCTTGCAACCTTGCTGAATTCTCGTATCAGTTGTAGCAATTTTTTTGGTAAATAAAGCCTTTTGGGTTTTCTACATAGAGTATCATGATGTCTGTGAAGAGTGAAAGTTTGACTTCTTCCTTGCCAATTTGAATACCTTTTATTTCTTTTTGCTGTCTGATTCTGAGGCTAGGATTCCAGTACTATGTTGAACAACAGTAGTGAGTGTGGATGTCCTTCTCGTGTTCCTGATCTTAGGGGAAAAGCTCTCAGTTTTTCCCCATTGAGGATGATAACTAGCTGTGGGTCTTTCATTCATGATGTTGACATATGTTCCATCTATTCCTACTTTCTTAAGGGTTTTTTTTTTTTTAATCAAGAGAGGATACTGTATTTTGTCAAGTGCTTTTTCTGCATCTATTGAGAGGATCATATGGTACTTATCATTTCTTTCTTTCCTTTTTTTTAAGAAAGTCTCAGTCCAGGGCTAGGAAATCTATATATATATATATATATTTCTCAGAGAGAGAGCGAGCACATGCAGACAGAGTGGCAGGAAGAGACAGAGAGAGAAGCAGGCTCCCTGCTGAACAAGGAGCCCAATGTGGGACTCGATCCCAGGACACTGGGATCATGACCTGAGCTGAAAGCAGCCGCTTAACCAACTGAGCCACCCAGGCGTCCCTTATCATTTCTTTATTAACGTGGCATATTATGTTGATTGATTTGTGAATATTGAACCACCTCTGCAAGACTGCAAAGGAAACAATCAATAACACTAAAAGGCAACTGACAGAATGGGAAAAGATATTTGCAAATGACATAGCAGATAAAGAGCTAGTATCCAAAATCTGTAAAGAACTTACCAAACTCAACACTCCAAACCAAAAAATCCAATCAAGAAATGGGCAGAAGACATGAACAGACATTTCTCCAAAGAAGACATCCAAATGGCTAACAAACACATGAAAAAATGGTCAATGTCACTCATCATCAGGGAAATACAAATCAAAACCACAGTGAAATAACACCTCACACTGATCAGAATGGCTGAAATTAACAACTTAGGAAATGAGAGACATTGGTGAGGGTGCAGAGAAAGGGAATCCTCTTACACTGTTAATGGGAATGCAAATTGGTGCAGCTACTCTGGAAAGCAGTATGTGGAGGTTCCTCGGAAAGTTAAAAATAAAGCTATCCTACAATCCTGCAATTACAGTACTCGGTATTTATCCAAAGGATGCAAACATAGTGATTTGGAGGGGCACATACATCCCAGTGTTTCTAGCAGCAGTGTGCACAATAAGCAAAATATGGAAGGAGTCCAGATATCCATTGATTGATGAATGGGTAAAGATGTGGTACACACACACACACACACACAACACACACACAGGAATATTACTTAACCATCAAAAAGAATGAAGTTGTGCCATTTGCAATGACATGAATTTAACTGGAGTGTAGTATAAGTCAGGCAAAGAAAGACAAATACCATATGATTTCACTCATGTGGATTTTAAGAATCAATACATGAACATAGGTGAAGGGAAGGAAAAATAAAATAAGATAAAAACAGAGAAAGGCCAACCGTAAGGGACTCAACTGCAGGGAACAAACTGAGGGTTGCTGGAGGGCAGGTGGGTCAGGGGATGGGGTAACTGTGTGATGGGCATTAAGGAGGGCACTTGTTATAATGAGCAGCGGGTGTTATATACAACTGATGAGTCACTAAATTCTGCCCCTGAAACTAATACAATATATGTTAACTAAATTGAATTTAAATAAATTTTTTTTAAAAAGTTAGAATCACTGTGACATATGGACTCTGAAAAACAATCTGAGGGGTTTGAAGTGGCGGGGGCATGGGAGGTTGGGGGAACCAGGTGGTGGGTATTAGAGAGGGCATGGATTGCATGGAGCACTGGGTGTGGTGCAAAAATAATGAATACTGCTATGCTGAAAATAAATTTAAAAAAAAGAGATTTGATATTTTGAAACCTAACAAAAACTATATAGGCTTATGCATAAGAGTTATTTTCCAAAGGAAGTGAACTTAGTGCTACCAGAAAAACTTAACATAGATAAGTGTTATGTTGTTTTATTTATAATTCACTGAACAATTCATGGCACGAAGAAGGTTGAACAAAATTCATACAAATGCACATCATATAGAGCTGCATCGAGATGCAGTTCACAGGTTCACCAAACATACAGCAAATCATCTTTCTCTTGGGGAACAGTTTGTGGGTCCTGGGCAATAAAGGGAGTATGGTAATCTGAATATGAAATAAGCTGGGAAAGGCAAAAATAGTGTTTGTGCACTTCCAAACTCATTCTGAATTCAGATTCTGAATCTCTTATAGCTTCGTCTAGATAATAGTATGATGTTTGTTGTCATGAAGAGTCTAGGAGAACCTTTGTGGGGAAAACACCTGGCCTGGGACTCTGTCAATATAGATGTGTTTAAATGACCTCACCTTGACTTAAAAAACATCATTTCAAATCATTGGAAAAAAATCAACCATCCCTGTTTTTATGTAACATGAATATGATTTGATCACCAAACTGAAATAATACACGACAAGGCTATAGGTAATTTGACTGGGTTGAGATATGTGGACGTCTTTCTAGAGAGGTCCTAAGTGTCTTTTCAAATACACTTTGTAATTCCTGAGGCTTACACAGTAAAGCATATTTTAAAAATAAACAAACAGTTGAGGAATTTCTGATAAAATATGCCTTTGGTTAGATAAACAGATAAACAGACCTTTGAAGTGAGGAGAAAGAGTCAAGAGGAACACAATAATTCATCGAACTATGATAATGTCATAAATGCCTATGGAAATGGAAACCTAGATGAAATTAAGTGCCAAAAGAATAAGTTGTAACATTCACCAGCATTTTCAAACTCTACTTGTTAAGTAGCCTGTTTAATAGTAGCTAAGAGTGTCTCCAGATGGTGTCAAGTATCTGAGGTCCTGGTAGATATGACCCCTGTAATGACAGACCAAGAGCTTTTCCTTCATTGCCGTGCGCCAGTTAAACATGCTGATGAAAGATGCACGTGGAGCTGTTTGGCCCATCTGCCCTAATACTTCATCTCCAAGTTTTGTGGTTCAAACTCAAGAGATTCATCCTTGACCTATCCAGTGCTAAGTTAGAGTACCCAAATGCTACATTAATTACAGTGCATGTATCAGTATGTTTACACAATACTTAACAAATAAAGGAACCATTGGCAGAAAGTATACATTTATACTTGCATGAAAGAGTGAAGAAAATAATTTTTTTCTTGCTACGACACATATGGTTCCACTTTCATGGTTCTGTCTGTCTTCCGGGTTAATGACATCCCACCATATGCCTAAGAGCAAGGAGTGATGGAATGGACATGCTGCTCAAACAGACTGAAACAAGCTGAATCGTGTGTCCTCGGCCATAAAATGCCATTCAAGTGACCCCTTGAATTGACATCTGCCCACATATTGTGGACAACTGGGGCCAAGTTGCTCATTTGTTTCTTTCTGGTTGAAATGTAAATATTATACATGAAAACATTTACAAGTACAGTCTTTCTTTTTTAGAGACTGGGGAAAGGCTAGGTCAGCTGGGTAGCAGTTATAGCCTTACTTTGTGATACTTCCAATGTGTCTTGATAAATTACATGTGTCACCTCAAAATAATTAAGTCCCTGTAATTGACATGAAAACTAGTATGCAATTTATTTTTCCCCTCAAACTACAAAACAACCCTTTGGAAACATAATAGAATTTGAGCATGTCAGTAATCCATTCAGTCAGTATTTCTGAATCCTGGTTGATCCCAGCTTTTATTTGGTTGAATCTCTCTACCTTGTGATAGCTAGTGTTATTCCACAGGGCACTTTGAATATAATGAGAGAAGTATGGAGATATTCAGTCTCTTGCTTCTTTCCTTCAGTAGAATTGTTTAAAAAACAAAACAAAACAAAACTGTCAAAATGATGTCACTGGTGTTTTCCTTTATGTTTATTCAAATGTAGCTATTTTCTCATTGACAAGTAGCTAGATAATTATACTAAAAAATCTAGAGTTCAAACACTTCTGCTTCTTGTGACCTTTGGTTTTTGTTTACAAATGATGTCCTGCAATTGATGCACACAATTTCTCTACTTAAAGTTAATTTGCCTTTCTTAATGCCTTTATATGTTTATGCCTTTAGCATTCTATGTTCACGGAAGAAAATGTGGCATTAGGTGACAGGAGGTAAGGATATTGAAAGGAAAATGAAATTTGCAAAAAAAATGTGTTTCCTCTTTCCCTCTACAACTTCGTGAGACCATATTGGTTTTTATTGGGGGAATTAATTATGTTGTAACAAATATGATTTTTACTATTTCTCTGTGGAGAAAACACATTTTAGAGGAAGATGGCTGGTAATGTGTAATTGTAATGTGATGTTCCGAGCATCCTATTGGTGTGTTGAATCAGACTCCGCATTGTAGGATAGCTGATCAAAGGGTAGATTGGTTGTTTACATAGAAACTAGTTTAAATAAACAGATAAATGATCAGACAATTCAGCTGAAATTGTTTTACTGTTGAGTGTATCTGATGGAGCTAAACTTTGAATAACAAGTAATGAAAGAGAAAACTAAAGTTAATAGTTTTTTTTTTTTTTAACATCCCTGATTATAGAGTTTTATGGCTTTCTATTGGATTAGGGTAATATCTGAGTCTTTGCCATGATTTACAGGGTCCTATATAATCTGGGTCCTGACCACGTCTGTTACACCATTTCCTTAGTAGATCCCCTTGCTCATTTCCAGACAGCCACGTGGAATTTACAGTAATTTGTCTGAACAAAGCCCATTCCGACTTAGGGCTTTGTACATGCTTGTCTTTTGCTTCCAGTGTTCTGCAGGACTTGTTCCCTCTCCCCTCTCTCTCTGTCCTTGATTTAGATGTCACCTTCTCAAATAAGCTTTTTCTTTTGGAGGAAGAGGGAGAGA
Source organism: Mustela erminea (assembly GCF_009829155.1). Taxonomy (NCBI): domain Eukaryota; kingdom Metazoa; phylum Chordata; class Mammalia; order Carnivora; family Mustelidae; genus Mustela; species Mustela erminea. The sequence goes on along the minus strand of NC_045631.1, from coordinate 53,081,376 downwards.
GTATCTTAAGCAGGCTCCACACCCAGCATGCAGCTAAACGTGGGGCTTGATCTCACAAGCCTGAGATCATGACCTGAGCCAAAAATTGAGAGTCAGTCGCTTAACCCACTGAGCCACCCAAGCACCCCTCAAATAGGCTTTTCTTAAAGGACCTATCAATAGTAGCAACCTACTTGCCCACTACTCTTTGTCTTCTTGATTTGTTTCTCCTTAAACTATTTCTTTATAGCACTTACCATTTCCTGACAAGTATAGGTATATACAGGTATAATTACCTTTATTTGCATATTCTGTGTTCTTTCCCCACTAACAAAGGGATTATTAAGGCATTTTTAAATCTATATTTATTCCTTAATTTGAAATAAAATGTTTATTAAACATTTACCATATGCAAGGCATTATACAAGTACTTTGATTCATCCTCAAATTAACCTTTGAAGGTAGATTCTATTATTACCAGCATTTTATGAAAGAAAAGATCAATAAAAAGAGAACTATGTGATAATGAGAAGAAACTGGTAAAGAAGGAGGATTTTAACATACAAGTAACGAAGGTAATGATTTAGGCATGAGTGGGGGGATTTGAAACACCGGGGTAGTAGGCATTGACATTCCACCGCAAGGGGGAAGGACCTCCCTTTCACAGTAATAGGAAAGGAGGAGAAAGTATTAGGTGTGGTGGCAGTGTGTTTGGTTTTAAGGCATACCAGACTTCTTCCCTAGGAGAAGGTAATGTTATCTTCAGTGAGTCAGAGAAAATTTTTGAGGAACACAGAGAAGGTTTATAAAAGACTGCAAGGGAAGAAAAGGGACAGCATGCTAGGGAAACAGACTGCTTAGCAGTACTGAACATGCACGTGAGACTAGAGATTAAATTTTCGAGGGACCTAGTCTGTATGCCACATGCGTATTCGAGTAGTTCTTGGCAGCCCAGATGTACACATAAAGAATGTTGACTGTTGGGTTCATCTAGAGATGGGATTTCCATAATGGGTGAAGCAAAGGAAAATGGGGAAAGGGAATTGAGGATCCTGGTCAGGAGTAAAGGGTTCCAAGAAGAAAGAAAGGAAAAGGAAGGTAGAAGGATGCTGGTAAGTAAGAGGAATCAGAGGAGTAAGAACTAAAGCACACTGTCCAACGAAACTTTCTTCAGTGATGGCGGTATCCTATGTTGTCCTGTATGGCAACTGCTAGTGTTGTGTGGCTATTTGCACTTGAAATCTGACTAGTGAGACTGAAAAGCTGAATTTTTAATTCTATTTATTTTAATGAGTTTAAATCTATTTAAATTTAAGTTCTATTTCTTTTTAATGAATTTAAATCTCTTAAATCTATTGAATGAATTAAATAGGTACACATAGTGGCTACTATCTGGGACTACTTCAGACTAGAGATCCTCATGAAGACGAAGATGAGGACAAATTAGTGGAGAGGCAGAAGAATGGGAGGCTATTGAGAAAGTGATGTATAAATGCTGTTGTTACCTGTCCAAACATCCGTTCCCCTCCTCTTTTTTTAAGAACCTCACTTTTTATTTTGCTATCTGCGCCTCCCTCATAGCCTGCACATGATCAGTAGAGCTAATTCCAACCCCGTTCCTGGGGTTTAGATACATATCTTAGACTTCTGCTAATCAGTTCATAGAAATCTAATCATGAGCCCATGTTCCTAGTTCAGGGGTGAACATGGAACTCGGGGGTTATCATTGAGAGTGAAGAAGACCTTTCCTGGAAATTTCAGGAAAGGGACTTTCTGTGAACTCCTCCTCTGTTGTGTGGCACACAACAGGAAGTACAGAACAACACATAATTTGCCACCGTGAGGGTACTACTGAGGAATTCAGGAGGCAGTGATGGAAAGAAACTGGGTCCAATAAAATCATATCAAGGCACTGAATCAATCTGGCCCTAAGATCTGTCCTCTGTAGGGGCATTTCTAGTTCATAAACCAATAAATCCCCTTTAGCTTAAACTAATTTTTGTTACCCGCAGTATACAGAGGCATTATGATATGAGCAGTGTGCCTTAATTTATAATTTCAAAGATGTGAGAGATCCAGGAGTTGAAATATTGATTGTGGTATGGAGTGATAGTGGAGTAGAGTTGAAGGTCAATGGAGATCAAGAGGTCAAGCATTTGAAAGGTCAGAATATAAAAGGCTGCCCTTGCTGTCCATGTGATAACAGGATTTAGGGTGAAGAAGAACCATGAATTAGGTGACAGATCTTAGAGAAGTAAGCATTGACTGCTCAATGAGCATTGTGAAGACGTGATGTGGGCATTGTTTAAAGGTGTACAGCTTTCTTCACTCCCCTTTTCCTCTCTTTTTTCCTTAATGTCTGTTTTCAAAATGATTTAAGAGAGCTTTAAAAATATATATAAACCTTTAATATGTATATGTATACTTATATATGTGTGTGTCTGTATATATATGTGTAGCATATGTGTGTGTGTATATGTGTAGCATATGTGTGTGTGTGTGTGTGTGTGTGTGTGTGTGTGTGTGTAGCAGTATAAAAAAAATAAAGAGAATCATGCTGAGAATGGAGGTCAAGGGAATATAAGGCATTTAAGGGTTGGGAAGATACGACAAAGCCAGGGCTGAGGTTAGTGCACAAGATACACAGTAGAACATCCGGCACTTCTGCTAGAGCTAAGCCACAGTTTGACTCTGAGTTGTTTTTTTTTTTTTTTTTTTTCCATTCATGGTCTAGTCTCTCTGTTTTATCTCTACATATGCAGCTTTTATAAAATCAGGCAGCCATATCTGTTAAGCTCTCCTTTAATTATTAGTTTACGTTTTGTGCCCAAGGTCACGGAGCTAGTAATAGAGCCCAATTCTTGAAGAAAAAAGCTCCAAATTTCTAGCCCCGTAGGCTTCCCACTAGACCACATTGCATCTTGAACACAGAGTAATTTCGCGGTAGACATCCTTTTTCCTGGACTGCAGGGTCACAGGAAAACCAAAGAGCTACTGGGGTATTTTTGTTCGTGACTCTGAACCCTGGTGACTGAGGATGGAAAAGAGTCTGACAGACAGACCAGGCCCCTGATGGGCCATGTCTGGACAGCCTGACCTAGGAGAGGAAGTACTCCAGCTGCTGATCTCCCGGGAGGCACAGTGCTAAGGTAGCAAATGCTCTACACGTCAGGACTGAGGTGGTTTGGCAGAGGCATGGGGGGGAAATGCAGTGTGCCAGCCCCCGCCAGCCTTGGCAAGTTTGTGCCCTCGGTGGCTTGAAAGATAAACATCTGGCCATATCCTGCCTATGAGCAGTCTCTTTGCCCACTGCCTCAGTTCACCTTCCTACCTCTGCTCAGCCTATCGCAAACTCTTTAAAATCCTTGCAAAATTCAACTCCATTTGATCCAAGAACTCATTATCTGTGTGAGGAAAACATCTCACTGCAGACTGCTTAAAATGTCAGGGATCAAAGCCACCATTTTCCTTCTGATCTATTCATGGATGTGTTCTTCCACACAAAGTGGGGGAGAGTCCTGCATTGGGGGGCTTCTGTGTAGGTGCTGGGTTCCTGAGGTGTCTCCAAGTTTGTGTCAAGGAAGATGGAGAAAAAACACAAGTGTGCACTGTTTCCTCCTAGTCATGTACATCCTCATTAGGGACTCTTGGATAGAAAAATTATGGTGATTCAGTGCAGCGGTAGCCTCCCACGTTTCTTTAGACAGCTGTTTTTAAACTTCACTGGGTTCCAATTCATTTGGTGCAAGTGAAATACTTGTCGCACAGATGAATGCCTATGTGCTCATACCACATCCCTTCACATGACATTTTAGAAGGATGTCACAAGCCCCTCGAAAACTCACACTTGGCTCACCAAAGGAAGAATTGTAGTTCTGTGTGGTCATTTTGGACCGCTTGGGCAGCATCAACTAGAGGTTCTAAAAATAAATTGTTGAAAAAGGTACTAACCTTCTAAGTGTCCAAAGACTTAGGTTCATGTCCCAACTCCACCACGTACAAGCTGTGTGACTTTGGGCTCTCTGCTTCCCTTGGTGTAAAATGTGGGTAGTAATATCTGCCCTGCCCATCTAGTAGAACGTGAGGATCAAATGAGAAATAGATGAGATTTTTCTGTGTATTGTAGAAAGAACAAGAGCTGTATAACAGGAAATGGTATCTGACCTACTTGATTTGTGGAGTTCCTCAGGGGCATACACTTTTTGTCATTGTGGTATCCCAGTCTCTTCAGGGCCAGTGTGGAATACTAACCTACTAAGCATTTAATCAAGTAAATGGGCCAAGCTCTAGATCCCAGCTTGCCAATTTCTTCCATCTTTATTCCATGGGTCCCAAGTCTGTTGCCAGACTCTTGTTCTAAAAAGGGACCATTTAGGGGTACCTGGGTGGCTCAGTGGGTTAAAGCCTCTGCCTTCAGCTCAGCTCATGATTCCAGGGTCCTGGGATTGAGCCCCACATCCGGCTCTCTGCTTAGCAAGGAGCCTGCTTCCCCATCTTTCTCTCTCTGCCTGCCTCTCTGCCTGCCTGTGATCTCTCTGTCAAATAAATAAATAAATGAAATCTTTAAAAATAAATAAATAATCAATCAATCAATCAGTCAATCAAAAGGGACCACTTGGAGGTGAAAATCAGAGATTTTTTTTAATGATTCGATAACGGGCTAGGCTCAACATTAACAACTGATTTTTTATAACGGTTGTGATTCAGTGCTAAGTACAACATTTGTGACTTGTCCATCTACTCCTTCCCAACATAAATACACAATTGCATACAGTGCAGTAACGGGGATCTTCTTGAACCAGCAAGGCAGCAGACATTTTTATCTGTCCTTTAAGTAACTGCGCGTAGGTGTGGGCCTGAGCACAGACACAGAGCTGCTCTGGTCATCATACAGGACCTTAGAGTTGATGTACATTGTTCTATAGCCTCCTACAAGAGAATCTCATCCCCACCATCTCCTTAGGGCCATATGTAGAAATGGGGCGTGGGTTCCTTGATACATTAAAAAAATAAAATAAAATCATGTATAATAATTATTCTTACTATTCGGTAGGAATGGCAATACTTTACCTCTGTGTCTTGCTCAGAAAGCCCTTTATATCCATTATTCTACACATTGCCATGTCAAATATGATAGGATATGTTGGAAGGCCTGATGAGCTTCTAGGGGGTGAACAGAAGCCAGACTGATGGAGAGGGCAGAGGGAGGCAGAGGCTACATTCAGTCCTGTTAGAGATGAGGTGCTGTGACCCCACAAGTCAATGGGCCAAGGTTCCTCCATCCCCAAGATGAGAGCTGCCTTCGTAAAGAGTCCATGATTTATGTGATCCTTACTGTAGGGATGAAAAGTGACAGGAGGCGCTCAGGGATTTCACGTCTAGACAGGGCGGTGTCCAAGGAAGCCAGTGCTCTCCTCCAATTAATCTGAAAATGCTTTGGCAAATTTCTTTCCTTTTTTACCCTGGGAGGAAATGAGGAGTTTGTTTTTGCCTCTGACAAAACCCATAACCTTTAGCATATTGTTGAACGAGCAGGCCTGGATTATTTTTAGTTCCCATCTTGAGCCGGTGGCTCACCTCTTATTTCCATCCCACTGAGGAAGAGCTGAAGAGGTCTAATGTAGGAAAAGGGGTAGAAACAGTAGCACATTAGGTCCTCTTCACAGTGTAATCTTGCTGAAAGCTCATCAGACTGCTCTGATGGATGCCCCTACCTGCCCTGCAGACTTCCACTCCTGGCCTGAGGCCAACAGGGGCACGAGGACAGAAGAATCGCTGCTTTCTCGATTGTCCTCAGAGGCTATGCTGTGTGCCTTGTACTATACAGGCATTCACTCTTATTAGTCACTTAAGCAATTTTATTAAATCTTTATTAAATCTTTAACAGCCGTTACTGGAGAAGCCAACTTTCGAGAGCAGAACAATATATATATATATATATATATATTTTTTTTTTTTTTTTCCAGGAGGGGGTGGGGGCAGGGGGAGTATCTTATGCAGTAAAAGTGAAGAAATCCGAGGAGCCCCATTTAAGTGTTTTCCTCTTTTCCTCTGGAGCCCCCTTCTCTTCCTCCATGGGCAGCAGTAATACCATGACGATGGGGCCAAAAATATTTAAAAACATTTTAAAGTTACCACCGAAAGGAGAAAATGGTACATTTACACTCGTCTTTCTCCACTTAATGGCATTACCAGAGATGCCTTGTCCCCCTTGGGCCATAAATTGAGACATCACTCAACAGTTGTCCTGGCAGATTTCCCCCAAAAAGGCCACTTATGAAGTGACTAATCGTATCGGAGGCTAATTTACTGAACATTTAAAACCATTGGGTTGGGAGAGATTAGGAGACTCTGAACCTGGGATATGATCCATTATGTCCCCAAACTGAGGACTCAGGTCTGGCTCATCCTTGCACCCTCTCCAAGGAGACAAGGCCATTTTTCCTCTCCCAGCAAACTGCAGAAATCACTGCCTGGTCGGGTAAAGCCACTGCATTAGGAGCTTTAGGCTAAGACTTGCAAAAGCCCTGGTCTTTCTGGTCTGGAATGGACATTAACATTTCCCTGGGCAGCTTTAGTAAGAGCACTGGGGTACGCTTGAGGTCAGAGAGGAAATGAAGATTATAAGTGTAATGTAATACTCATTTCCCCAAATTTGGATAACCCAGTGACTTAAATCAGGGAGACCTTAATTCTAAACCCTATACGGAGCCGCCTCATATTTCAGAGCTCCCCTCCCGAGCCCCCTCTTTCCCCTATGTACTTTCTGCTCCTGGAAAGGAGCTTGGCTATGGGGAAAGCTATTAACATTCATGTTCCTCTGGAAGTTGATGTCATAAAGGAAGGGGCCTGACCCTCTTTGGAAGAGGGGAGCTGATGATGGGACTTTCTGGAGAGCTGTGCACATCACTCCCATCTTCTCCCGTACCAAGCAATGACACAGAGCGTTCCGCCATATGTTGGCTCCCCACCTGCATGGGCCAGCGTGTCCTCAACCCCCCGCTGTGCTGTTCTTGTTTAAGTGGCAGCTGTGTAGTCATCCAGTTACGATTTTGTCGGGTAGATCCTTATTTGATGATTACATACAGAACAGCTTTTTATCTGTTGTGAAACTCTTGGAAATACTCTAGAATGGGGGGGGGGGTGGGATATCCACTCACAACTTCAAACTTAACGTGATGTAAAGTCAAAGGAGCTCCGTTGAAGGGAACATCCCCTCGTAGCCAGGCCTTGCACCTGAGAGGTACTAACAGTATTGATTGAGATTCATCTGACTAGAGCATTAATAAATCAATATCACAGCATGACTCAGCAAATCTTTGATGCCAGCTCTTTGGGAATGGACTGCTTTTTAATTTTTTGCCACAGGATATTCAGTTCGAGTTGAGGGAGAGTGCAGTATGTTCTGTGAATGAATTCCAGCTCCAGAGAAGGGAGAAAAGTGGGGTGTGGGGGAGAGGGAACAGCTAATGTGCCAGAGCGTTTATGAGTGTAAAGTCACGTACTTGAGTGTTCTGCTGCCAAGAAGAATTAAAACATGCAGAAGCCTTTATGCAGAAGTGACCACATTATGCAAGGCAACATAACAACACTCCTGTGCTGGTATTAAAAGGTTCTTTGAATATGAAGTTCCTATAAAATGACTAATCGCAAATGAAGAAAATCTTAAGTGGTTCTGAAGAACTCAATTGATTGTGTGAGCATTGTAGCCTCTGCTTACCTTCCTTGATTAACATTCTTAACCACTTGTTCTAAAGGCGTTTCCAAAGGCTAAGAAACTTCATCACAAAGTTTTCATTCCTATGTAGAATTAAAACGCCTAGGTGGCTCAGTTGGTTAAGAAGCTGCCTTCGGCTCAGGGCATGATCCCAGCGTCCTAGGATTGAGTCCCACATCGGGCTCCTTGCTCGGCAGGGAGCCTGCTTCACCCTCTGCCTCTGCCTGCCATTCTGTCTGCCTGTGCTCGCTCCCCCCCCCCCCCCCGATAAATAAATAAAATATTTTAAAAAATACATTTAGAATTAAAAAAGATTTATATTGATTACAAAAATTAAAGTTAATGTTATATCCCCAAATATGAGAGCCCTCAGAATTAGACAAATGCCTGCATGGTGGGCACTGGGAAGAAGGAAGTATTTCTACCCATCTCAAGCAATTTTATTTCATTTAGGAAAAGCAGTTGTGAAAGATGTGCTAATGAGTAAATTCCTATGAAGCTTAGAGTTTACAAAAGAGATATAAACCTCCACAAGGAAGGATAGGGCATGACAGAGAAGTTCATCTACTATGAAAGCTCAGAAAAGAGAAAGCTCAGAGCAATGGTTCAGTGACATTCTATTTTAATTCCAGTCATCACCACAATTGTAACCCAAACTTAATTTCAAATGCCAACAAATAAAATACTTACTGATTGTTGACACTGAATCCAATTCCACCAGCCATGTGACTGATCAATCATGACGCCATTCAGAGTAGGGGCTGTGTTGGGTTTTAGTTTGGTTTCTATCTTCCTGTGTGACCACAGACCTTTTACCACTTGTTGCCTCAATTTACCCATCTCTACAATGGGGATAATGACAGTCCCTATCCTACAGGGCTGTTCAGAGGATTGAGAGAGTTTGTAGAGGAAAGGACTTGGGACAAACAGATGTTCAGTGGGCTAGTTATTATTACAGTATGATCAGCTCAACAGAATGTATATGAATAGTTTTGTACTTTGGGTATACAAGAGAACAACAATAACTAGACCTAGTAAAACTGAATTGAGGCTCTAAAGGTTGGTTTGGAATATTAGCAGATCTGAAAAGGGTCTAGTGCATATACACTAGAAATATGAATATGAAATATGAATCTTCTGTAATGTAGGAGCCCCAGGAAGCCAGGGAAATGTTAGCGTGGGACTTGCCCTTGTCTAAAGGATAGGTCAGTAGCTAAATTATTAAAAAAGGACACGTCTTTCCCTTCTCTTTTCCTTCCCACTCCCCCCCCCCTTTTCTTTTGTGTCCTTATTTCCTAGTTGAGGACATGCTTTCAAGGGAGCATAGTTATCTAACAGACATGCAAACAAGAAGTTGCAATGCAGAGTGAGAAAAACAATGTGTTCTTCTAAGGTGACCACGACAGCAGGAGTGGAGTGAAGGCCATTCAGGCAGGACTTACAGTGGGGTGGGGGTAATGTTTGCGCTGAATCCCAAGTGATGAGGAACCACTGTACCTTCCATGAAGACAGTGCAGAAAAGATTGACTAGAACAGCCACATCTGGGGCACCTGGGTGGATCAGTGGGTTAAGCCTCTGCCTTCTGCTCAGGTCATGATCTCAGGGTCTTGGGATCGATCCAAGCATTGGGGCTCTCTGCTCAGCGGGGAGCCTGCTTCCCTTCCTCTCTCTCTGCCTGCCTCTCTGCCTGCTTGTGATCTCTCTCTGTCAAATAAATAAATTTAAAAATCTTAAAAAAAAAAAGAACAGCCACATCTGTTGAATGTGCTGATACTGATTCAAACATCAAGCTCTGTTCTTGCATGAAAATGTGACTTTATCATATCACTATGAACAAGGAAAAAAAAAGAAAAAGAAAACGGTCCCAGCCATCCTAGATAAGTAGGATTCAAGTGATCACTCAGTGTCATCCTCACATTTTAATTCAAAGAGAAATGACATGAGAGAATATTTCTTGGGAATTTCAAGGCAAACTGGAAAGCAACATAGCCCTCCATTTCATCTACTATCAATTCTGTAACTTCATCTTCGTATTTTATCTGCATAAAGGCTTTTACTTTTTAAAGGGTGATGGTCCCTGTTGGAGATTTATAAGCTGGAAAGAGTTAGGTTCTCTCCAAAACAGACATGAAGAGTTGAAGTATTGAGGGCGGATTGAGTTTAAGTGCTTTTAGTGTTTATTTGAGTAAAACACGTCCACTTTTCGTGCGTTTACCTAATGGCATTTCAGAGAAAGAGTAGAAAGTTTATAGCAGAGAGAAATCTTACTTATTGAGGGATTTGTGTGACAGGAAGTCACTGAATCAGACAAAATAAATTAACAAAAATTTAATTAGCTTGTATCATTCTTGTCAAAACTGACAACTAAAACATGGAGAAAAGATCATGTTTTCTCCAGAGAGTGGATTTTTTTTCTTTTTTTTTCATCTGAAGAGAAACTTTGACCTGTACCACTATTTATAGATTTCACACAGACTGCTGTTTCCTACATTTTGGGAAGATTCAGGAGTTAAGTCACCAATGACCAGGAGTCTTTCTCCCCATGTGCCACTCAAGATCTAGAGAACCACTTGTCTACTTCTATGCATTTCAGCTGCAGAGTTTGCTGCATATCTGACCCACTCTCTTTTTTATGGGGTTTATGAATAAGGAATTTCACCTAGTCAAGCTCTGTCCACCAACTCAGCAGTTACCACAGCTCCATATTCTTTCTTGGTGGTGCAGTGAGCCCACCAGAGAGTATCAGCAAGATAATTCAAAAGCAAGTCATCGGAGCACCTGGGTGGCTCAGTGGGTTGAAGCCTGTGCCTTTCATGATCCTGGGTCGTGGGATTGAACCCTGCATCGGGTTCTCTGCTCGGCAGGGAGCCTGCTTCCCCCCAGCCCTCTCTCTGCCTGCCTCTCTGCCTACTTGTGATCTCTGTCTGTCAAATAAATAAATAAAATCTTTAAAAACAAAACAAAACAAAACAAAAACAAAAACAAAAAAACAGAAGCTAGTCATTACAAGCTATCAATTGCCAGACTTGGGAATTTTGTCCATCTTTGGGACCACACAGGGGAATTGTTCCCTCACCTTTATCTTTCCCTGTTACAGAGATGCCGCAGTATCAGCAGACTTTGGGGATACCTACAGGAAGAGGAACTGTGAAAGCCCAGAGTGAGTTTTAGAAACAAAGTTTTTAGGTTTGTAGGAACTATGGCAGCAGTGGCACCCCCAACACCACCAGCTGCTCTGGGCCTCACCAAACCCTTACAAGAAAAAGCCTATAGGTGGCCCAACAACTCTACTTACCCTTTCTCTCCCAGAGCACCTGCCTCTATTCTCTACTTGTCCTCACATATGACACTACTGTTCTCTCTTTTGGGTCCCTTGCTTCCAACCGAATACTATATATATAAAACAGAAGTAGACAGACACCTGCTTATACTGGGGCAATTACCTCCTTGCCCAGAGTGAAGATGAATCCTAGATCCTATAGTTCTGAATTTTAAAAATGCATTTTCTTACAGGAAAATCACACATGTCTATACTCTTTCAGTCATATGGATCAACATTTATAATTGGTCTGGAAGTCATTCTTTGAAACAGAGTGAAGCAAGAAGTTAAAATGTTTATTCTCATAAAAACAAACCCACATAGAAGAAGAATGCTAGACTATTCTTCCAAACTCCTGAGCATAGGATGCAGAGGGTGAGCCATTTGGCTTCAAGAAAATCATGGCAGTAATAATTAGCATTTGCAAATTGCTTGCATAGTATTTGGCATTTCTAAGTGTTTCACATATAGCAGTCTTGGGGCATAAATCCTATAGTCCTTATTTCACAGATGAGGGAACACGAGTTTAGAGCCCTTCAGTAACTTTCCCAAAGTCATACAGTTAGTAAGTGGTAGAATGTAGGTATCCTATAATTCCTTATAATTCCTATCCTACCCTTCCTCCCAGTTCTTGTTTGAGTTGATCGTATAGGATATAATTTAGATATGGAAGTGAGACACTTAAGAAGAGCTTCTCTGCTCGGATCCCCCCATCTCCTATAGGGAAAAATGTATTTTTTATAATCACTCCATAATCAGTGGTTCTCCATAGGGGATGTGTGTGTTAGCCCCATCCCTTGCGCCCAGGGGACATTTGGCAAGGTCTGGAGAACTTCAGATTGTCACAGATGCGTCAGGGATGCTACTGACATCTGCTGGGTAGAGGCCATGGATGCTGTTAAATGTTCTTCAGTGCACAGAACAGCCTTCTACAGCAAGGAATTATCTGGTCCAAATATCAACAGCAATGAGAATTTGAAACCCTGGTATAAGTGAAAGTATGACCCAGTATTCAACATATACAATCTTGAAAAAACAGTCAGGTTCTAAATGAATTAGTTATTCTTACATCCTTGAGTATTTTCTTGATTATACTAAATTCATCGCATCCCTTATGTGTTTTCTTATTGTATTCACGGCTTGGCACCAACATACCCATTTGTAAGCTTTGCCTCCAGAGAGATACTATCAACCCCTTAGGGAAAGGCCCAAACATTCTATTTGCTTGTGTCCATCATGAGCCCAACAGAGTCTCAGAAGGTCCATAATCAACACTTGTGGTTGGCAACAAAATTTATTTCTAATCAGAGGAAAAGCAGTCATGGTTTATACACTGTCAAGGGGATTTTGAAAACCGTGCCTTTCGGCAAATGCTACTGAGTAGAAAGGCATCTCATTTATATGATGGGGAGGAGGGTAAGATGTGTGACTGGGGAATGCATGTGACATTTCTAGCAGAAGTCCTAGAAACACGGAAAGTATTCTTTTTAATAAATTTATCCATTTTATACACAGATGTGTTAATTTCCAGCCTAAGGACATCCCTAGAATATGTATTTTCTCTAACAAAATGACACATGCTCTCTCCCACTTTTTCTTCTCTCACTATTTTTTTTTCTCTTTCTCCCCATTATGGAGAAATATTGAGTGAACATTTACTTAGCAATTAGGACTTCATGGCAAAAGTTTCAAAGCTGTGCTGGGCAGAGAGTCAAAACCTACATTTGGTGGTGAGGTTTTAAGTGCCCACAATGAACAGGAGTCTGTATAGTTTTTCTGTCCCTTACTGGGTGGCTTTTATGCCATTTCTAGAAACAAAAGTTTCTAGATATGTGGGATATGTTGGGAGAACCTGCTTGGGAGGAGAATTTTGCTCTCAGATTTTATTAGAATTTCCCTTATTTTTGGACAGTCAGCATTTCCATTATTTAGAGACGCCCCCACGTGGGTGGTGATTATATGGAAAACAGTAGCAAATGCCAAATAAATTCTAAAACTCTGGGTATATTTCTAGACAGGGATCGCTGCTTCAGGGATTTCCTTTCTCCACTTTAATCTGAATTTTCATGCTGAGCAATGGCTTTTCTATTTGTTTTTGTTTTTGTTGATGTCTTGACTCTCTTGACCACCTGCATGTGTTTTATTTACCTTATGGGTCAGCCAGAGAACATTCAGTCCTAGGCTGTTACATATCTCTCTGTGTATATCTCTGTATGTCCCTGGCTTCATCATTTAAAATTTGTATGTCCTGGTAATACAAATTGATTTGTAGCATTCCCAGGTAGCCAGTCCCCAGACAAAGCTTTGAAGGGAGTAAGGTTTCTTTTTCTTTCTTTCTTTTCTTTTCTTTCTTTCTTTCTTTTTTTTTTTTTTTTTTTTTTAAGATTTTGTTTATTTATTTGAGAGAGAGAGAGAAAGAGAAAGGGAAGGAGGAAAACTGCTAGAACTTATACAGGAATTCAGTAAAGTGTCAGGATATAACATCAATGCACAGAAATCAGTTGCATTTCTCTACACCAACAATAAGACAGAAGAAAGAGAAATTAAGGGGTCAATCCCATTTACAATTGCACCCCAAACCATAAGATACCTAGGAATAAACCTAACCAAAGAGGCACAGAATCTATACTCAGAAAACTATAAAGTACTCATGAAAGAAATTGAGGAAAACACAAAGAAATGGAAAAATGTTCCATGCTCCTGGATTGGAAGAATAAATATTGTGAAAATGTCTATGATACCTAAAGCAATCTACACATTTAATGCAATTCCTATCAAAGTACCATCCATCTTTTTCAAAGAAATGGAACAAATAATTCTAAAATTTATATGGAACCAGAAAAGACCTCGAATAGCCAAAGGGATATTGAAAAAGAAAGCCAAAGTTGGTGGCATCACAATTCCGGACTTCAAGCTCTATTACAAAGCTGTCATCATCAAGACAGCATGGTACTGGCACAAAAACAGACACATAGATCAGTGGAACAGAATAGAAAGCCCAGAAATAGACCCTCAACTCTATGGTCAACTAATCTTTGACAAAGCAGGAAAGAATGTCCAATGGAAAAAAAACAGCCTCTTCAATAAGTGGTGTTGGGAAAATTGGACAGCCACATGCAGAAAAATGAAATTGGACCATTTCCTTACACCACACACAAAAATAGACTCAAAATGGATGAAGGACCTCAATGTGAGAAAGGAATCCATCAAAATCCTTGAGGAGAACACAGGCAGCAACCTCTTTGACCTCAGCCGCAGCAACATCATCCTAGGAACATCGCCAAAGGCAAGGGAAGCAAGGGCAAAAATGAACTATTGGGATTTCATCAAGATCAAAAGCTTTTGCACAGCAAAGGAAACAGTTAACAAAATCAAAAGACAACTAACAGAATGGGAGAAGATATTTGCAAATGACATATCAGATAAAGGACTAGTGTCCAAAATCTATAAAGAACTTAGCAAACTCAACACCCAAAGAACAAATAATCCAATCAAGAAATGGGCAGAGGACATGAACAGACATTTCTGCAAAGAAGACATCTAGATGGCCAACAGACACATGAAAAAGTGCTCCATATCATTCGGCATCAGGGAAATACAAATCAAAACCACAATGAGATAGCACCTCACTCCAGACAGAATAGCTAAAATTAACAAGTCAGGAAATGACAGATGCTGGCGAGGATGCGGAGAAAGGGGAACCCTCCTACATTGTTGGTGGGAATGCAAGCTGGTGCAACCACTCTGGAAAACAGCATGGAGGTTCCTCAAAATGTTGAAAATAGAACTGCCCTATGACCCAGCAATTGCACTACTGGGTATTTACCCTAAGATACAAACGTGGTGATCCAAAGGGGCACGTGCACCCAAATGTTTATAGCAGCAATGTCCACAATAGCCAAACTATGGAAAGAACCTAGATGTCCATCAACAGATGAATGGATCAAGAAGATGTGGTATATATACACAATGGAATACTATGCAGCCATCAAAAGAAATGAAATCTTGCCATTTGCACAACATGGATGGAACTAGAGCGTATCATGTTTAGCGAAATAAGTCAAGCGGAGAAAGACAACTATCATATGATCTCCCTGATATGAGGAAGTGGTGATGCAACATGGGGGCCCAAGTGGGTAGGAGAATAAATGAAACAAGATGGGATTGGGAGGGAGACAAACCATAAGTGACTCTTAATCTCACAAAACAAACTGAGGGTTGCTGGGGGGAGGGGGTTGGGAGAAGGGGGGTGGGGTCATGGACATTGGGGAGGGTATGTGCTTTGGTGAGTGCTGTGAAGTGTGTAAACCTGGTGATTCACAGACCTGTACCCCTGGGGATAAAAATATATGTTTATAAAAAATTAAAAATTAAAAAAAAAAAAAGAAAGAAAGGGAAGGAGGGAGAGAGGGGGGGAGAAGGAGCTAGGAGAGGGGCAAAGGGAGAGGGTGAAACCGACTTCCTGATGAGTAGGGATCATGATTGATCCTGGGACTCCTGGGTCATAACCTGAGCCAAAGGCAGGTGCTTAACCAACTGAGGCACCCAGGCATACCATGAAGAGAGGAAAGTTTCAGAATTCCTTTTTCAGGCTTGCCACTTCACTCCAGAAGTCTTTGAGGCTGTTACGGTCTTGCGCTACAACAAACGGTCTATCCACACTTCTCAGGTAATAGCTGAGGAAACTGAGTTCTAGATCTGTCCAAGGTTAGCAAGAAACCAGCAGCAGGACTGACAAATTCTTGTTCCCAGGCTCCTCTCAGGGCTGTTACAATAGCAGGGTGATGACTTTTCGGGGTGCCTTTGCAGATGTGCATTCTTCAGGTAGGAGATCCTTCCAGGTCTAATGTACTAGGACTCCAGTAAATGACTTCTGGCCCCCTTCCCCACTGCCGAGTTCTCACTCCTTAATTGATCAGCTTTTGGCTGCTGAAAAACAGTGGCCTGTAGGAATTCACTCTTCATTACAAATCACTGAAAACATCTCATTGATACACCTAATAGTCAGCTAGACACTAGCAATTAATCAATGAATAAAATACACAGGACCCCTGGACTTTATGGATTTACCTTTTTAGCTCACTTTGAAGGATAAGTACTTAAGTTGTCAAATCCAGAGTCCACGTGACTGCCTCGATCAAGGTGGGATTTTTACGTTTTAGAAAATCCTTGCAGTAGTCTGTGTGACATATACATGTGTCCTTAGTCAAGGGGCTCCACATATAATAGTTGACTTCTGGTTAATTGAGGTTTTACAATAATATAAGGAGATGTGACTGGAATATTAGTATGTTATAAAGAAAAATGTGGACATCTTTTAATTTCATTTTTCAAAAATTAAGAACTTGTGATGGGATAAAAGAGAAGTGATACTGTGACAACTCCAACAACTACTCAGCATGTGAATGAAAGAACAGTCTCTGAGGTGGGGAGGGAAGAGTGGGCTGTGCGAGGAGGGGGCCGTGCGGACTGGCACTGCCATTAACACATTCATTCATCTGACACTAGCTCTCAAGGACAAGCTCGGGAATTCTGTTCAAGAGCTGGCAGCCACCAAACACGAGAGGAAATGTACTCTCAGCCTAGCTGGGTTGAGTCAACTTTGTATACCTTTAACCTGACAGATTTAGTCAAAGACTAAATATAAAGACTGGATAAGAGAGAGAGAGAGAGAGAGTGTCAGAGATGAGTGAGAATGAGAGGGAGCAAGAGCAAAAGAGAGGTCTGCTTTCAGATGGCTGTTGGATTTCAAGAGATAGGAAAATGTGACTACGAGACGGTACAAAGATTACAAAGATACCTGACAGCCAGCAAAAGTGGAGGGTTGGGTCTATTTCCTTTTCCTCTCTATCGGCCATCACACACAGGGTGAAAAGAGCCAAAGGTCCAGGAAATGTGACCACTCTCAACCTCTTGTCTAAAAAGCAAACTTCTTTGACTCTTAATTTCCCTCCCTCCCTCCCTCTCCGTCTTTCTGTCCTCCTCCTCTTCTCTTCTTTTCTCTTCTAAAATGTAATTAGTCTTGCTTTTAGGTGTCTTCACGGAGGGGATCTGTTATAAAATTGAACTTCATGTTTGTGGACCACAGAGAAACAGATAGACTGTAGCTTCAGATTTGATTGTAAGAAAATAGACATTTTCTATTTTGTTTCAGATATTCTGCTTGTATCAAGAATATATCTTACTGATGTGTTTTATCTACATCTACCTTTTATTTAAAGTGAACAACGTAATTTCAGATTGGAACTTTTCGAAGAATCCATAGCTCATAATTAGTAGGCCGCATTGTGGGCTATAAACCAGCTGTTTTATCACGTATCTGAGGTGGAAAATAAAGACGGAAGGGGGAGTGTGTGAAAAGAATATAATCCAACCGCAGCCTCCACAATGTGGAAGTCACACAGCGCACTGTAAAACTCAGTGGAATGTTAATCTCTCTGATAAGGTCTTTATAAATTCTAAAATGGACCAAGGTCCCTTTAATAACAAAAGTATCTCAAAATGCCCTTAATACCATGTATCTAGTACTCGCTGCAACATAGTTGCCATTGGAAGCCCCTATTCTCTCAAGGCTGTTTCTGCTGGAACAAACTGCACACCACACAGAAGTATCCCACCTCAAGGCATTCTGGAACTTGCAGGCAGATGTTGCTTTTCACTGTCTAGTACATTTTTAAAATAAGAGAAGAATAGTGTATTATATGCACCCAGATATTTACTGTTTTGCTGCACTTCATTCTTGATGATTTATGCCCCCTCCCACCATGCCCTGAGACTTCTGGCCCCTTTTCTAGCAACTTTTTTTGGTAGAGTTTACTCTCAGGGAGTGTAAATGCCTGATAAAATTTGTCCATTTGGGATAGTTGAAGATATATCCTTCTAGGAACAAGGATCCAGGTAATCAGGTTTACTTTACTTGGTAGAAATACAATCTTCTGATTATCTCTACAGTAATTTTTATTATGTTCATTCAAACTTACTTATTTGCTTGATTTTTTTTCCAGATTAAAATAAAGGCACAAGGATCTATTTCTAGACCCTGCCTGGTATTTAGTAAATATTTGCTAAACAAGTGAATATATGAATGATATATAAAATTGCCTTAATTTTTGGTGACAATAGATAATTTACCCAAAGTTTATTTTCCACCCACTTTTTATTTTTGTTAATATTGTCTTTAGTGACTGGGAAAATGGAGAACACTTATCCTACCATTTTCTTCTCAGGTGGCTCATTTTCTAGATGATAAAGAATAAGTTTTAAGACCTAGTAAACAAGTCAAAGGAACATTTATTAATGTTTTTGACAGTTTGCCAGATTTCAAGCCACATTTTCCTTCTTTTATCAATTAATTATGTAAAATATGTATGCAACATGTATTTACTATTTTCCACCATGTATAAGCAATTGAAAATTTAGAAAGTGTTTAAATATCAAGTGAAATATTTGAATGGGTTCATATAATTGGAGTTAACAATTCAAATATGGCTCTCAGAGTTCTGAATATAATAAATAACATTCTTGGGGAAAAACACATTTAAATTTAATTATAGAACTGGCTTATGTTCACTTTTCAAACATTTAAGGTTCTCCATTTAGATTAAAACAAAACATTTATTTGCTTTAATTTTCACAGGAAATAGCACTAGAATCTTACAAACATTTCTAAATTTTATAGATCATATCTCCTTGTTTTCTTTTGATTTCAAGGATTGATGGTCAGTTTATATGTCAACTTTGAATTACATGATGTGATGGCCAGTTTTATATAGTTTCCAATTATTCAGCTGCACGTTATTCCAGGGGTTGTTGTGAAGGTATTTCGTAGATATGTAATCATATTTATAGTCTATAAGCAGCTGACTTCAAGGGGCACCTAGGTAGCTCAGTTGGTTAAGTGGCTTCCTTTGGCTCAGGTCATGATCCCAGGGTCCTGGAATTGAGTCCTGCATTGGGCTCCCTGCTCAGCAGAGAGCCTGCTCCTCCTTCTCCCTTTGCCTGCCACTTTGCCTACTTGTGCTCTCTATCTCTCTGTGAAATAAATAAATAAATATCTTAAAAAAAAAAAAAAAAGCAGCTGACTTAAGTAAGAGAGATTGTCTTAGATAATCTGGGTGGGCCTGATTCAATCCATTGAAAGTTCTTTAGAACAGAACTGACATTTTCCAGAAGAACAAAAATTCTGCCTGTGGACTGTAGTTTCAGTCAGTACCTTGAGAATTTCAGCCTGTCCTTTCTGATGGCCTGCCCCACTGATTTCAGACTTGCCAAGCCAGCCCTCATTATTGTGTGAGCTAATTCCTTTGAAGGAGAACCTTAATGTATACTTTCATCTGGTTCAGTTTTTCCTAGTGAAATCTGGACTGCTACATATGAAGGTTATAAAGATGCCCCATTGTACCTCCTGATTAATTCTGAGTGAATAGTGAATGTTTCCTTTTAACTCTAAGTTTCTCCATTCTTAACAGTCAAAGATCCATAATACTTATTTTTTTAAAAAAGCACTTAGGTTAAAAAGAACCCTAGAGTTAATTCTGTAGCAACATGAATAATTTCCACCTAAATTATTTGTATTCTAAGCTTGAGTTTTCATCTACTACAGCTGTATTAGTTACCTCTTTCTGCACAGCTTATTGCCCCCAAACTTAGTCACTGAGAACAAAACACAATTATTATCTTACAATTTCTGTGGGTCAGCAATTGTGCATGGACAACTGGGTTCTGTGCTTTGGGTTTGTGGGTTGTAATTCAGCTGTCAGCAGGGGCTGTGGTCTCATCTTAAAACTAAACTGGGGATGGCCAGTTCCTCATTAGTTGTTGGACAGAGGTCCTCAATTGCTGGCTTTTTTGATACGGCCTGGCCTCAGTTCTATGCCATGTGGGCCTAGCAGCTTGCTTCATCGAAGCCATCAAGAGAGAAAGTCTGTGTCCTTTCATAACACACTTACAGAGGTGATATTCTAACCCTTCTGCCATAGTCTATTCCTTAGACCCAAGTGAGTAGGGATGCCTAGGTGGCTCAGTCGGTGAAGCATCTGCCTTCAGCTCGCCTTCAGCTTGTGTCCTGATCCTGGGTTCTGGGATTGAGTCCCACATCAGGCCCCTTGCTCAGTGGGGAGGCTGCTTCTCCCTCTGCCTGCCTTTCTCCCTCTTTCTCTCTCCTTCCCCTTCTCTCTGACAAATAAGTAAAATCTTAAAAAAGAATAGAAGCAAGTTAGTAGGTCTAGCTCACACTGATGGAGGGGTGGATTATAAAGGGTATAAATTTCAGAAGTTGGGAATTATTAGGAGCTGTCTTAGAAGACTATCCACCACCATCAAGTTTTCTAAAAATAAGTCACATTCAAATGCTGTATATTTGCAGGAAGTGCTAAGATCTGCATTGGCCTCAAGGAGAAGCCAATCTCTGGGAAGAGAAAGATATCACAGTCCAGCACATGAACTTTCCATGTCCCCAGATGCTTATATCTTTAGCTGTGGTAAGAAAAACAGAGATCTTAAAGTGTGTGCCCAAGTTTCTCAGCCCTGTCCACATTCCTCTGTCATTCGTAAAGACCCAAACAATAAAAAATAACCCAACATCTGCGGTTGAAACCAGAGCCAAATGACTATATACTTAAATGATTGCACCCACGTTAGGCAAGCATATCAGCAATGCAAAGTAAGAGATGAGAGAATGGGGATCAAGGAGTTGGAAATCTGGATAAATGTATAGTAACTCTAACTAATTACTAAAGCCAAGTAATGTGTGTTGGCTAAGGAGAAAGTGTTAACGGTGATGAAGAGGAAATCAAGTAGATGGGGTCTGGATATGTTTGCTCCAGGCCCATGGATGTTGCCAAAGCACTATTTCA
The DNA here is from genome assembly GCF_009829155.1 of Mustela erminea. Classification (NCBI taxonomy): domain Eukaryota; kingdom Metazoa; phylum Chordata; class Mammalia; order Carnivora; family Mustelidae; genus Mustela; species Mustela erminea. Next base: position 53,060,506 of record NC_045631.1, on the reverse strand, counting down.
AAGGGTGCCAACATCAGAGAATTCCTCAGGGGAAATTCTTGTGCTGGGAAGAAGGCTGTCTTATTGTTTGTGAAAAACGCCTTCATATTTCAGGTCACAACACAGCAATTCTGATGAAACTGGTTTGCAGAATGTAATCCTTGTCAGCCCACTTCCTTCTTGGAATTATAGAGTCTTAAAGTTACAAGGAAATCTAAATATCATGTAGCTAAACTTCTAGCCTAATGCAGATTCTGTGCTACCACGTTGATTAGAGGTCATCTGTATCCCCTGGAGTCCCCTAGTGATAGGGAAATCACTAAGTCGTGAGGCAGTCTTTTCAGTATTCGACCTATATATGATGCAATATTTGTCTCATGTAGAGCTGAAATCTGGCCCCCTGTCAGTTTTATCACTTGGTTCCAGCTTGGCTCTCAAAGACAGTACAAAACCAGACTATTCCCTCTTTGATGTCATGGACTGGCAACACCAAAACATTTCTTGTAAATTTTTTACTCTCCCTCTATAACCTGTATGTCTCTCATGATATGTTTTATTTTCCTCAGTGATTCTTTGTATGTTACAGCTTGCCACAATGCTCCCTTCTCCCCATAGGATTTACCTTTTAATAAGCTCTAATTTGTTAAGATCCATCTTAAAATATGAGCATTCGATTTGGAAACATCACTCCTGAATATGAAAATCATTAGGGAACTCTTCTTATGAGTTGTAAACAATAGTGTAAACAGTAATGTTAGGATTTGGGCAGTAAATATTGTTGGCTCATTTGAATTTCTGAACAATGAAAATTCTCCCTAAGTTTATTTTCCTTCCTTCCTTCCTTCCTTTCTCTCTCTTTCTCTTTCTCTTCCTTTTAACGATACTATGAAGTGGGAAAATGAGATGAGAGAACAAATTTATTATTTTCTACCATGTGTTGGACTGCTTTCTGGTGCTTCATATGAATTATCTTATTTTTACCTCCTTAAATTCTGGGAAACAGACTCAGAGAATTTAAGTAGCTTGCTCATGTTTACACAGCTACTAAATGTTAGACCTTGGATTGATACCAGTTGAATCCAATTTCTGTTTTCTTTCAATAATCAAAGCTAGAAATCATCGCACTTATCATATAGTCTTAAGGGGGTCCACAGGTAACCTAGTTAAAACCTAGTCATTTACAGATAAAAGGATTTACATTATCTCTTAAGATCTAATTTTTCTAAACTGACATAACTTAATGTCAGGGCAAGGGCTGACAACCAGCTTCCTTCCATCATACCATCATTTCATGATTTCATTATATCATGACTGTGTAATTGATTAAAAGAAGAAGCTACTTTGGATTTATCGCCATGTGATTTACTCTTTTAGGTTTTGATTCATCATTCTGTGTCAGTGCGCTTGTATTAAAATTATCTTTGGGCCAGTTATGTTGTTAAATGCCGTGCCCAGATTTGTGTCATCAGCAAATTAAATAATTTAATAAAAATATGTATACAGTTACGGCAAATAAATTATATATTATATACTTATTATATGTAATAAATGTATTATAATTATACACACATATTTGTTATGGGAGCGTAATATACACATGCACACATGTAATATTTATTTATTTATTTATTTATTCTAGATCATTAATAAAGTCCTTGAAAAGTCAGAACCAGTAGAAGGGCCCTGTGGACTGAGTACTAGGTAATTACTTAAAGAGTGGTAAAAAGCTCTTAAAGCATTCTTAAGATACAACTTTTTACCCAGGTTTGACTACTTAGCATTAATCAGCTCCTGCTGCCCTATCTATGACTATCTAAAAAAAACAATGGCTAAGACTTTGCCAGAGTCAGTAGAAATTATGTAAGCATTGTTTCTTCAGACCACACCAGCCTAGGGATATGAATTGGGTCACATTTACATAAAAATCATGTATTCCCTCCTACACTCACTCTGTGACCTGTGGTCCCCTGCAAAAAGCCTGTGGAGATAGCCAGCAAATTTTTATTCTTTCCAGGAATCTTTAGGGGGTGATCTCACTGGCTTTCGGGCATGAATGATCTTCAAGTTAGGTCACCCTGTTGCTCCTTCCCTGACCCAGATACTTAAAGATATGTGTTGACCAGGCATCTGGGGCTTGCTAAACTACAGGACATCTCAACCCATCGACGTGGCCCCTGTGCCCACAGACATTTTTGCACTTCCTGCTGAAGCTGATTTAAGGTTCAAAAGCCACCTCAGAGAGACTACCTCCCTATAGTGCTCATCCTTCTCTCGACCGGTTCCTTTATTTGTTTACTTGTATTTTTTCCTAAAGATTTTATTTATTTATTTGACAGAGAGATAGAGAGAGAGGGCGCAGGTAGAGGGAGAGGGAGAAGTAAGTTCTCCACTGAGCTGGGAGCCCTATGTGGGGTTCGATCCCAGGACCTGGGGATCATGACCCAAGCCAAAGACAGCTGCTTAACTGATTGAGCCACCCAGGTGCCCCAATTGGTTCCTTTACTATGAAGAGTAAGCACTGCTCAAGATTGCCCTGAAGTTCAAGGCACTGCTGATGAACATGCTGTATTAGACATATCCAAATTCGTCTGTAATCTCTGAGTCTCAGAGATTACAGAGACTCAGCCAATACACTGTGCATGATCCTGAATTTGGAAGACTTCAGTCTTACCTCTCTGTGCAACTCCATATATGGGTTTCACTGTTGCAGTTACATTTCTAAAATTCCTCAAGCACTTTGTAAATAGAGCTTTTTCAAGTTATGTTTATCTTTAAAGCCCTCAGAGTTGCATATATAAAAAACTATAACCAGTTAACAAATGACATTAGGAGTTAAAAATTGAACTTCTCCTTCATAAGACTCCAAGTATGGCTCAGAATCTTCCATTATGAAAAATATTTTTTCCCCCAGAAGATGCCTGTCAGCAGAGCCTTCTTTGCCCATGAATAAGTATCTACTCACTGAATAAAAAAATAGATGCTTCCAAATGTGATACTATATTTTGTTTAATAATGGAAAATGGAGCTATCATTGGAACAGTTTCCATCTCACCTGATATTATTATAAATTCATTTCAGCTAGAGGATTTGGAATGGAGGTGGGGAGATTCATGTGAGAGGCCACTCGTGCTGGGTAGGTGAGCATACTTGTATGATATCGTGGCCAGCCAGAGACAAATGAGCGAGGGGCCAGAAGTAGAACTTCCCATGAGTGGCATAGTGAAAAATGCTTCTACATTTCTCTCTCTCTGTCTCTGTCTCTCTCTCTCTCTCTCTTTTTTTTTTTTTTCTCATTGTGATTTTCTTATGGCATACTGAAGCTTTCTCAATTACCTGTTATGTAGGGCAGCATGCTTTGGAAAGCCACAGTGTGGGGAGGCACCCACAGAGTAGCAACTGGGCAGAGCAATGTGGAAGTCGCTGTTGGCTGGGAAGCCCGGGACAGAAGTCTGGAGTCAGGTAGAAAAACCATCAGGACACAGAAGCAGCTTTTAGGGACCCTCTATAATTGTTTCAAAGGCACTGGACACATGGAGGTATAGGATGGGGTCCCAGATGTTTGTTATGTATTTATGACTTTGGAAGGCAAAATCTTAGTGAAAGTTGAATTACAAAAATTTTCCATTATTTACTAGTTTCAAGACACTATCAAAATTGCAAATCCATTTAGTTGGGCACGGTACTAACTGAATTGGCTCTCTGTCCCAACATTTCTCTCATGCTGGCTGATTCACCTCTATCCATATTTCATGCATTTATAATGATGTCACATCTATTTCCAAAGAAGATGTAAAAGGTGTATAATTAAATGCATGTATACAATAGAATCATAAAATTAAAGAGCCAATTAAGGACTAGCACTGGGAAATAGAGCCATCTCCCAAATGAAGAAATTATTGCTCCTGAGCTTGAATTTCATCACCTTGTCAGATAAAAGCAAAAAGGAGAAGCATTACATAGCATGTACTAGTTACACATGAGATAACTCTCCAGAAGGGAGACAGTGCTTTGTAGTACTAAATCAGTGAAGGACTTGTCATAGTAGAAATTACAGGGATTTGGATAATGAGGTGGCCAGATTGATAGATCTATGATAGATAGATAGATGTAGCTATATCTATATCCATATATATATATATATATATGCATGTATATATGTATATATGCGGTTAGCTATATTGAATTTTACTGCATTATATAAAATTAAAATTATAAGAGGTCACTTTTGTAAGATCTGAAGGAGCCCAGAACAGCAAGTCAGTTTTTTATTACCTGATATGATACAGAGGCTTATAGAATCTACAGTCTAGAGAGAGACATCTCCCTTATGTTAGGTTTTCAAAGGGCTTTTAAACTGAGATTTCTGAACCTTGCTCCAGACAGATTGAATCTGGTGCTTTGGGGGCAGCAGATTCAAGAATGAGGTCCGTGAAGAGTCCCTGCGTGACACTAATCTGTGAGTAGTTGGGAGACTGGTACCACTGCCTTGTATTATTACTCTTGAGTATCAGTTGTTACAATCAATCAATTATTACAATTGAGTATCAGTTTTGACCAGGTGTGAACAAAGAATGACCAAAGACTGAATTCAAGAGATTGAGAGAATAATTATTAAATATTTATATTTATATTTATAAAATAGCCTCTCCTACTGTATTATCCTCTAGGTACCCAATATGTATTGGCTAATTTATTAAATGTCCCATTAAAGAAACATTGAGATAATGTAAATACAAGAGGGACTGAAGCCAATTTTCTTCCTCCACCACCACCACCATCACCAAAATAATCATAATAACCCAAGAAAATATCCTTAGTGTATATTCCCTCTGATCCAAGTGTCCTTTTATCCCCTCTTCATTTGAGCAGGTTGCTTTAGCTTCTTCAGGGGTAACAAAAGATGTTAGATATTCACACTGCTAGCTGGCCCTGTGCTCACCAAATCTTCAAGGTGATTCAAGGCTATTCATGGAGTTGGTTTCAGATTATGAATATTGTGACTTTATTACCTTTTCAAAGCTTTTACGTTCATCATTCTGAGTGAGCCCAGGTGTCAGCAAGATCAGACAATGTTTGTGGCTTCAGCTAAGGTTAAAGAGAGGCAAAGATTCTTACAGGTGATGATGCCAGAGAATGAATCAATAGTCAAATTGAACCCAAGTTCCAGCTTGTTAATACAGTGCATGGTTCAGCTGCACTTTATTCCCCAAGAGATTTTTCAGAGTAAGCTCATTAGTCCAGGTGCCCCATATTGCTGCTATGCAATTTCAAAATGTATTTAGTCCAGAAGATAGATTTTGTTCTTGAAGGGGTCAAAGGGATTTGTAAAGTGTTGGTTTTTTTTTTGTTTTTTTTTTTTTTTACCTTTGGAAAACTCTGAGTGCAAGTGAGAGGGGTCAGCTGAGCTACCTTCCCAACTAATTTAAGTGCATAATCTAGAATCAGAATATCATCCCTTTGGTAACCTCATCATCAAATTTTAGGATCAAACACTGTTTCTAAAATGGAAATATTGTCCAGGCTTTGTTAGGATGATTTACCTGTGAGTCAGCCTAGTCCCTGGATAGGTACTGTGATAAGCAGAACTGTTTAATAGGGTTTTTCATATATGAGGCCTCCAGGGGGCAAAGACACATGTCTCTGAATCAGTTTAACACAATATGCCTAACATTAGCCCAGAATTTACTAAAGTAGAGCTTGATTTCCACCTAGAAAGGGACTTAGAAATTATTTTATAGAAAGACTTAAAATAGGAAAACCCTTTGTACATAAGAACTGGAATTCTAAGTTTGGATAAAATAACTAAATATTTGTTTATGAAACAGACATAATGGTAGGGACCAGTGATGCCAGTAGAATAAAATAAATATATCCCTGTCCCTCCTGAAGATTTAACCTACCAAATAAACATACGGTTGGCCCTTGAATAATGGAGGGGGTTAGGGGTGCTGACCCTACCCAGTCAAAACTGGATGTATAACTTTTGACTCCTTTATAACTTAGGAGTAATAACCAACTGTTGACTGGAAGTCTGACCAATAGCATAAATAGTCAACTAACACATATTCTGTACGTTATATGTATTATATGCTGTATTCTTACAATAAAGTAGAGGAAAGAAAATATTATTAAGAATATTATAAGGAAGAGAAAATACATCTACTAGATAGATAGATAGATAGATAGGCTGACAGGAAGATAGTTACTGTACTATATTCATTGGAAAAATCTGTGTCTAAGTGGATCTGCAGAGCTCAAACCTGTGTTAAGGGTCAACTATATATGAAACAAGGCCATTTAATATAGTTTGAAAGTGTTTTAATAAGAGGATTTTAAAATGCTAAATGAATATCACATAAAAAGGGCATCCAAATCAGACCTGAGAGGTGATCCGAGGTTGAGGTCAGAGCTTGAGTTGGAATTCACCTGGTAAAGTACTAGGTTAGGGGAAGTGACAATACACAGAAAAGGCAATGGAAGTGTGAACAGTATTTACAGATTCTGGAAGGCAAGAAAACCGTGGGGTCAGAGAACCTGTAAGAACCTGAAGAAATCAATCCCCGGTTGGATATTGAGATAAGGGTGAAAGTGAGGGAAGGCTGTTGAGCAACAGTGCTGAGTTTCTGGTTTGGATAAGTTGGTGGTGGTTTGATGATAAAGAGAATAGATTTGATTTGGAGCAAATTGATTTTGAAGTACGTGTTTGACATCCAAGTGGAGATGTTCAGTAATTTCTTGGCTGTATAGTTCTTAATCTTAGGGGAAAGGTGAAAACGAACTCTAATCCATAGATACAGATTATTAGTGGCCACCTTGAGAGTTGGCGCTTGTGGCTGGGTGACACTGTGTAGAGCAAGAAGAGGAAAAGACAGGGAATTCAGATTAACAGCTGCATGAAAAGAAAAGGCAGAGGAGGTGAAGGAGGAGAAAGAATTGTTGTTGGCTAGAACATGAAGTTTCTAAGCAGAGGATGACTTCGGATACAGTTAGGGTTATTCAAAGTTATCTACATACGTACGTGTTTTCCTTCCGTGGCCATCCTTTGCCCTGCGTCATCTCTCCTCTGTCTTCTTTGTTTTCTTTTGACCTCCGTCTTACCTCTTCTTTTCTCTTTCTATAGTCTTTTCATATATATGTAGTATTTGTCTGGTATGATTTGATGTGTGAATTTGAACTGAAGATTTGAAGTGTGGATGGATCTTGGAAAAATGGACGGTTGTGTGGTGTTGTCATGTTGTATGCTATAAGATCTAATAATCAGCCTTACTACCTCTGATTTTATAAATTCATGGATATTCCTTAGTATATGCTTTCTGCAAATAAAAAAATCATAGGTGGGTCAATTAATTAGATTATATAACTAACCATTTCAGTTCTTTCAAAAGCAAATCCATCATCGACAAGGTTTTTATTGCCAGGTATTTCTGTATTCTGAATATTTTCTACTTGTCCCTCAGATTTACTGTACATTTTCTTGTTAATGCCCTTTGTCTTGAGAGGCCCACTTCTATGGACTGCATCAAGTATGCAGTCTCTTGCCCCTTGTTTCTAGTTGGATTTGGCCAATGGGAGGTGCTGGCAAGAGACGCCAGGGTGGGATGAAGTGAGGTAGTTAATTCACCAGCTCTCCTCCTGCTGGTCACAAGCTTTCAGTGGCTGTATTTCTCAACCTAAGAACATAGTTCCTGCCACATCCTTCTCTATAGCCCTGGGTCTCTCGTGTATAGTACATGCACAACCCATATTCCTCTGTGTTAGCAAATGGTAGATTTTTTATCTTACTTGCTATGAGGTGCTTATCATTCCCTTTTGCTTTCCACTAATTCTTTGTAAATGAGCATCGTCATTAAATTCTTCTCAGCTATCCCATTTAAAGTTCCATCTCTGCTTCTGGTACCCTAACGGACAGAATCTGTATTGGACTGTAGGTTATTTAAGGATAAATTATCTACCTTGTATAAGTCATCTTTATTTCTTCAGTGCCTTAAAAAGGACTAGTGCCTTAAAAGAGCCCATAGGAAGTATTTTAAAAGGTTTGTTGGAAGAGTGAATATATGGATGAGTGCTACTTCTAGGATGAGTTAAGCAGAAATAACACAAAGGAAGAGGCAAAACAACTTATAAACACACCTTGAAAATGTGTGGTCTGACCCCAGTCTACTTGGCACTTAGACAAAAGAATCCAAAGTGACGGCTATTTCTCCTTTTAAAGAAAATTCAGATAAAACACATAGATTGAAATAGCACCAAATCCAAAATAGGCTCTACATGTTGAAGTACACCCAGAAAAGTTTGATGGAAAAGCACGGAGATTCAGGAGGCCATGTTTGAAAGGAATGTAAGCCACAGGGCTCCTTCCTTGAGAAGTTCACTCCCCGATTTGAGATTAGCTCCTGTGGTTTGGCTGGTTACATGGTGGATGTTTAGCAAGCAATAACAGACATTTCCCTTTTTTCCCCAGGCAATACAGTGCCCAAACCAAAAAAGCATTGTTCTATCTATAAAACATAACAAAATGGCACAAGCCTACAATGGAGCATGCTGAAGCAGTATTTTCCAGTGAGAATCTCAAGGATTAAGCAGCAGTATGGCCAGATTCGTGTTTCCTTTTCATGACCTTCTTGCTGTGCTCAGAGTGAAATGTCAACACACAATGAGCTGGTTGACTAAAGGAGGTTTCTGTGCAGTATGGGAGGTAGACGGGAGAGCTGGATTGAGGTGCCAACTGGACTGACCTTTCCCATTTGTGTTGCGAGAAAAGCCACAAAGTGGCCGGGTTACTGTCTAAAAGCCAAAGGCAATGCTGAAAGGGCAGAGGACAAGAGGGAGTAGAGGGTATGTAGATAAGCGTGTATATGGTGGTCTGCTGCCTTTTTATAATGTGTCCACCACTCCTGCGCTTGCTCCCACCTCAGTTGCCACTGTTCATGGCCCTGCTGGTGTCACCGCCACCCTTAGCAATGCTTTCGTGACCCCAAACACAATAACAACTAACAGTAACAACAAGTATCCTGGCCATGTTCCTGCTGTGCTGCTCCACAAGGAAGTGTACAGTGTAACAGTGGATTCCTCCCTCAGATTAAAGTACATACCACTAGCCACATTCTTGCACCATGTGACCAGAGTTTCACAGGCTCTGTGCTCATCAACAGTCACAAAGGCTAACTCGCAGCCCATTTTAATTCGTCTATTAAATTTTCTCCCATGTTTCTTCTTGTTAGTATTATAATAATTGCTTCATGGTAAACAGTATAATATATGTGATTCTAGTAAAGAATGGGATCTCTGTCTTAGAATAGTTCACCCAGCCCAACTTTATACTATTGTTTTCATATATAATATATCCCTAAACATTATAAACCCAACAACAGAGTATTTGTTTTATTTTTAAAATTAAGTTTTGTTTCAGACAATTATATGTCTTCTGAAAAATAAGAGAAGCAAATATTAGTGTACATATGCACCAGTGTATTTATTTTACATATGTTTTTACCATTTCTTACGCATCTGGGATGTGATCTGGTATCACTTCTCTTCAGCCTGAAGGATTTCCTTTAGTATATCTTATAACACAGAGCTGCTAGCAATAAATATCTTCCATTTTTATTTGGACATGCCTTTATTTTTAAAATTTTTTAAAGATTTATTTATTTATTTTAGAGAGAGAGAGAGAGAAAGAAAGAGAGAGCACACATGAGTGGGAGGGGGAGAAGATTCTAGAGGGAGGGAGAGGATCCTAGGCAGACTCCCCGCTGAGCACGGAGCCCCATGTGGGGCTTGATTCCACAGCCCTGAGATCTTCTAGGTCATCTATGTTGTTGCAAGTTGCATGATCTCATCCTTTTTTATGTCTGTGTAATATTCTGTATATATGTATATATAAAATATACAAGATTCTATATGTTTGTGATATTCTCTATATATTCAATGATAGTCATCCTTTTTATGTGTGTAATATTCTATATATATGTAACATAAATATTCTGTATATGTGGATATATAGAATACCATATTTCTCCATTTGTCTGTTGATGAACACATACATTACTTCCGTATCTTGGCTATTATAAATAATGCTGCAATAGTCTTTTCAAATTAATTTTTTTTCAAATTAATATTTTTGGGGGTTTTTGGGGGGTAAATACCCAGTAGTAGAATTATGGGATCATATTGTATTTCAATTTTTAACTTTTTGAGGAAACCCAATACTGTTTTCCACAGTGGCTGCACCAATATACATTTCCTCCAACAGCACACCTGTGTTCCTTTTTCTCCACATCCTTACCAACACTTGTTATTTCTTGTCTTTCTGATTTTGGGCATTCTTACATGTATAAAGTGGTATCTCATCGTAGTTTTGATTTGCATTTCCCTGATGGTTAGTGATATTGAGCAACTCGATTGGCCATCTGTATGTCTTCTTTGGAAAAATGTCTATTCAGTTTCTCTGCCCATTTTTTTTTTAAGATTTTATTTATTTATTTGACAGATGGTGATCACAAGTAGGCAGAGAAGCAGGCAGAGAGAGAGGGGGAAGCAGGCTCCCCACTGAGCAGAGAGCCTGATGTGGGGCTTAATCCCAGGACCCTGGGATCATGACCTGAGCCGAAGGCAGAGGCTTTAACCCACTGAGCCACCCAGGCACCCTTCTGCCCATTTTTTAAACAGTTTTTTTTTTTAATTGAGTTGTATAAATTCCTTATATATTCTGGATATTAACCCCTTATTGGATCTATCATTTGCAAATATCTTCCCCTTAAGTAGGTTGCATTTTTGTTTTGCTGATGGTTTCCTTCACTGTGAAAAAGCTTTTTATTCTGATATAGTCCCAATAGTTTATTTTTTATTTTATTTTCCTTGCCTTGGGATACAGATCTAGAAAAATGTTGCTATGGTCGGTCAGAGAAATTATTGCCTGTGTTCCCTTCTGGGATTTTTATGGATCCTTTTATTTTAACAATTTTCACTTCTCTATTAGGAGTTTCAACTCATTCATTTTTTTCTTAGTATATTTCTGTTTAATTCTTTGAACATATTTTAATAGCAGATTTGAAAGTTTTGCTAAATCCAGTATCTTGTCCATTAGGCATAAGTTTCAATTGACTTTTTTTTTTTGGTGAGAACATTCAAGTTCTACTCTCTTATGAGATTTCAGTGATGCAGTACAGTTGGATCATCTGCAGTCACCATGTTTTTCATTAGATCCTCAGGCCTCCTTCATCTTGTAGATGAAAGTTTATACCCTTTTATGAAAGACTCCCTATATTCCCACCTTTCAGCACTGGCAACCACTTTTCTACTCTCTGTTTCTATGAGTTTGCCTTTTCCTGTAGATTCCATATACACATGATATTATGTGTTATTTGTCTTTCTCTGTCTGTCTTATTTCACTTAGCATAATGCCTTCAAGTCCCATCCATATTTTTGCAAATGACAAGGTTTTCCCCTTCCTCATGGCTGAATAATACTCCTTACATAAGTATGTGAATACACACATGCACGCACACATATACATCCTGTCTTCTTTATTCACTCATTTGTTGACAGACACTTAGGTTGTTTCCATGTCTTGGCCATGCTGAATAATATTGTAATGAACATGGGGGTGCAGATATCTCTTTGATATCTTGTTTTCATTTTCTTTGAATATATACCCAGAATTGGGTGAAGTGAAATTGTTGGATCATACAGTGGTTGTTCTGAAGTGAAATTGTTGGATTATACCGTAGTTCTATTTTAATTTTTTTTTAAGATTTTATTTATTTATTTGACAGAGAGAGATCACAAACAGGCAGAGAGGCAGGCAGAGAGAGAGGAGGAAGCAGGCTCCCTGCTGAGCAGAGAGCCCGCCGTGGGGCTCCATCCCAGGACCCTGGGATCATGACCCGAGCTGAAGGCAGTAGCTTAACCCACTGAGCCACCCAGGCACCCCCTATTTTAATTTTTTGAGGAAGCTCCATATAGTTTTCTGTAGTGGCTACACCATTTCATATAACCACCAACAGTGCACAAATGTTCCCTTTTCTTCACTTCTCCCCAAAGGTGTGGGTCTAGTAATTTTTGCTTTAAAAGTAGGCATTTTAAATAATGCATTATAATGATTCTGAGTTCTATTTTTCCTTCTCAGAGTTAGTTTCGTGTTTTAATAAGCTATTAACATGCATGGATGCAAGGTGAAATTTCTGTTTTCCTTGTGGTATGCAACGGCTAAAACCTGTGCTGTTTGGTTTTTGTTTTTTGTCCTTAATTCCCTAGGAGTTTCCCCTCCATCTCTCACTCGAGTGGTCAGCCAGTAGTCTGCGCAGAGGCTATACTCAAACTCCTCAAGCTGCCAAGACTTCCACCTTCTGCCACCCAAGCCGTGTGTGGGGGTTGAGGAACTCATTCAAAGGCCTAACAAGTTTACAAGTCTCTCTAGGCTTTTGATTTTTGCCAGATTCTCTAGTGTCTTCCACATGCATATGCAGTTTAGCAGTCAGCCAGAGAGTGAATTATATCAGCCTTTCTATGGTTCTCTTGCTTCCAAAATCTCCTCATTAAATTTCTACTTGCTTTACCACCTACCCAAAACCAAGTTCACCACCTCTGGCCAGTAGAACTTTACTGTTGGAACTTGGGAGCAGAGAAATACTCTAGGCAAGAAGCCCAAAAGCTCATTGTTTTTTCTCACAATGCAGTAGGAGTTTTTCATGAATAAGTACTCCTTAAGTTCTTGCTTGCCTTTGGGTGCTTTCCAGTGCTCTGAAGAGATTGATTTTTAATATTTTCCCCAATTTTTTTTTCTCCTGTAGAGGGAAGTTGAATGGCCTCATGCATCCATTAATAAATTGAGAATAACCTATTTTGCACACACACACACACACATATATATATATATATATTATTTTATTTTATTTTATTTTATTTTTTTTTGCAAACCCACTCCATTATCTGAGTTCTTTGACATCTCTATGACTCACATGTGCCAGGATTGAAAGTATAAATTGAACCAAGCCCAGTGAGTCTTTGGAACTTACATGGTGCAGTGGACTGGATAGTGTCCCTATCAAACTCATATATTGAAGCTCCAACCTCCAATGTGACTGTAACTGAAGATGGGACTTTTAGGAGATAATGAAGGTTAAATGATGTCATAAGGGTAGAGTACTAAAACAGTAGGATAGGTGGCCTTATGAAAAGAAGAAGAGGCATATTTTTCTCAACCACACCTAACAAGGAAAGGCTAAGTGAGTACACAATAAGAAGGCAGCCGTCTGTAAAATAGGAAGAACACTCTTACCAGAATCAACCATGGTCTCATCCTGAGCTCAGACTTCCAGCCTCTAGAACTATGAGAAAATATGTTTCTGGGGCGCCTGGGTGGCTCAGTCCTTAAGCTTCTGCCTTTGGCTCAGGTCATGATCCCAGGGTCCTGGGATCTAGCTCTGCATCAGGCTCTCTGCTCAGCAGGAAGCCTGTTTCTCCCTCTCCCACTCCCCCTGCTTGTGTTCCCTCTCTCACTGTGTCTCTCTGTCAAACAAATAAACTTAAAAAAAAATCTTAAAAAAATACATTTCTGTTGTTCAAACTACTCAGGCTATGGCGTTTTGTAATGGCAGCCTTAGGTGACCAAGATACATCGAGTTCTCTTTCAGGTAACTATCACAGTTCCATGAAGTTTCAAAAGTTTTCCTATGCCTCTACTTATTTTTTTTTTTAAATCAATAAAAGTATTGAGATTTAGGGAAATAATGAGTTCACTTAAATACACATCAGCTGTCAGTGACAGAGCCACTGGCCTAACAGTGACAACTTTTATCACTAGCAAGAAAGCTATGAGCATATTTTACAGGTGTCAAACTTTCGATCAGATCTTATGCATCTAGTGATTCATCTTTCCTTCAGTATTAGATCTATCACACTGATCTATAGTCTTGCATAGTAGTAATTTGCTGGGACTGTGGAGATGCTAGCCCTTCAGCTGGGCAAGGTCCATATGACCAACCCATAGTCTGCACCACTCTTGTCCCTGATCATCTTCACCCACTGAAATAATGTTTTGCCTTGTTAGATTTTAATATCTGGAATTTGTTGTCATAGTAAGCCAGCATTTATTTGTATCCACATTCTGAACATAAGGCTAGCTTTAGCTAAAATACATGAATTTCCGCAGAAGTCCTTATGCATTTCTTTTCTTCTAGTGACAATCAGGAAAACCAGATTAAGGGGCTAACACCCAAGTCTATTGAATTTACTCAAGATTTTTAGACAACTAAAGATTTCTGCCCTTAGTGCTATTCATTTGCTACCGAACTTGAAATCTAAAAAATCTAAAGACGATAAATGTAGCCACTAAGGAGACATCAAGATGTTTTCTCATTTATAAAGCTCTTTTAACTGTCAATTTTACTAATTTCTAGTTTCTTTTTTTTTTAGCTTTATTTTATTTTTTCAGTGTTCCAAGATTCATTGTTTATGTATCACACCCAGTGTTCCATGCAATCTGTGCCCTCCTTAATGTCCACCACCAGGCTCACCCAGCCCCTCATTCTCCTCCCCTCCAAAACCCCCAGTTTGTTTCTCAGAGTCCACAGTGTCTCATGGTTTGTTTCCCTCTCCGATTTCCCCCAACTCTCTTCTCCTCTCCTTCTCCCAATGTCCTCCATGTTATTCCTTATGCTCCACATAATTTCTGGTTTCTAATCAACTCGTTTCTCTCTGTGCCTCCTTTGTCTGTATCAATTCAATTTATCCCTTTAATATAATAAACTTTCCTGTATTCCTGGAATGATTCTCAAGTCCAAAGCTCTCCTTCATCACTGGCACTACACATTGTGTAACATCAGGGAAATTGAGTCATGGATGTGTTTTCAAGATAAATTGACAATCTCCATTTGCAAATCAGGCCTGTTTCATTTCCTGAAGCATTTAATCTTAAAAAGCTGTGGAGTGGGACTTTTCCCTATGAGCTAGATGATACTATCTTATTATATTCTGCAGATGTACTGAGTATATCATATATGTATATTTTCTGATGCTTCCCTGGAGCATCTAAAACCAAAAGATTAACATAACGAGATTATCATCTTCTGGGTTATTTTCTTGACTAGTTTTCCTCACTTTCCCACAGGACCGGTCTGTCAGTGTTCTTACCCCTGAGTTCCTCAGCATGAGTCAATCCTGTGGTAAAATGTTCCCATTATTACTATAACTTCAGGCATTAGAGGGGAAGCCCATGTTCAGGCGTTATTTCCCGGGTAGCAGATTATTAAGAACTGTCAATTCTGTAGATGACTGTACATTGCCTGACACATGGCAGTCATTTGTTAAATAAATAAATAGACTTCTTATTCACATTGTTTTTTACAGGAGTAAAAAAAAAAACACAAAACAGTGGTGCCTGGGTGGCTCAGTGGGTTAAGCCCCTGCCTTCGGCTCAGGTCATGATCTCAGGGTCCTGTGATAGAGCCCCATGTTGGGCTCTCTGCTCACCAGGGAACCTGCTTCCCCTCTCCCTCTGTTTCCCTCTCTACCTACTTGTGATCTCTCTCTGTCTCTCTGTGTCAAATAAATAAATAAAATATTTTTTAAAAAGCACATACAAAACAACTTGAATTGCTAATATTAGGGTATTTTAAATTAAGCATGTTACAGTGCATTCATTCAGTGAAATTCTTGAACGTTAAACATGATGATTCATCTAGATGTTAATTTACCATGCAGTGCTTTCTGATTCTCCCTCTGTCTTTCCCAGTGCTCTTTGTTTTGTCTCTTAACACTGCTCCCCTCCTGTCTCCTAAGCATAATTAATTTCTAAAATTCTGCCACTGGCATGAACGGGTGGTGGGGTCGGGGGTGGGTGAAGGCAGAGGCAGAGGGAGAGAGAGAATCTTAGGCAGGCTCCACATCCAGCACAGAGCCCAACTCAGTCTCATGACCCTGAGATCATGACCTGAGCCAAAATCGAGAGTCTGATGCCTAAATGACTGAGCTACCCAGGCTCCTCTCACCCCCACTGGCTCTTTTTAAATCTCAGTTTGTTTCCCATGGTGGGCCCCTCTATACATATAATTTTATCTCTCCCTTGTAGACCATGCAAAGGGGTAAGTCATGAGTAGTTGATAAGGAAGTGAAGACCTTGAATTATAGGTAGGCTTTGAACAAGTAAAAGTAGAGAGAAGACTATCCTGAGAAGAAGAGAAAGTAAAAGAATTGTAAGAAGAATCAGGACTATTTGAAGGGGAAGTGTCACTCAAGTATCGGGGTGAGATATGAAACTTGGCAGGACTTTATTCTGCAAAGACTATAAACCTTAGTTTTTAGATAATCGAGGCTCACAGACGGGTTTTCTCTATGGCGAACAAGATGAGTGAGTTACACCTAAGGAAGATTACTGTGACAACACAAGGAAACTGGCTGGGGAGAGACAGGAAATGGAAGTAGATAAAAGAGCAGAGTGATACTTATAAGTGAGAATTAGTGAGAATTTGTTAGGATTTAACAATAGGTATGGAGAGGGAGGAACACTTGCTATAGCTCAGTAGTTGGCAAAGTACGGTCCTTCGGACCAAATCTGCCTGTTGCCTGATTTTGTGAAAAAGTTTTATTGGAACCATAGATGCACTCATCCATTTACGTACTGTTTGTGGCTACTTTTGTGCTACAGGAACAGGGGTGAGTGTTGTGACAGACACAGTATGGCCCACGAAGACCAAATTATTTACTGGTGGGCACTTTACGAAAACATGTTTGCCAACACTTGTTTTAACTCAGAGCTGCTGGCATTGACATGCCCTAAAATTTGACAGAACATAGATGATGGGGCAGAGGAGGAGTCAGAAACAAGTAGGAAGCTTCATTTCTGTATGAAGTTCTGTATGACTGGAAGGACAGCAGCATCAGAAGACATTATGAAGTTGGGAAGAGAAAGACTGAAGTCTAAGTAGATGTATGTATCTTTGGCTAAAAGTTCCTGGAAAATAATGGAGAATTAAAAATCTTACCATGCCATCTCCCAAATATAAGCAATCGTTTCCAATATTTTAAGCATCAAAGAGAATTCTAGTATTAAATTAGGGTCAAACTAGGGGCCTTTTCTCAGTGGTCTAAACATCTCCAAGGCTGTCCTGATTACCTTCCATGCTTCACTGACAACTTTTTCCCAAAGTTTGGTTCTCCAGTTGCTCCTTGATCCTTGAAGTAATTTTTAACAAGAAGATTTTAGATGATATTATCAATGTCAAATCAGATTATGACAGATTATTCTCTTAAATCATCAAGATTTTCAGAAACACTATCAATCTGTTAGCATTGTGGTCAGAAATTTTCATCATAGAGCAACATTTTCAGCTCAACAATATTACTTCCATATTCATATTGGAGATAATGCAAAACCACAGAGGAAAATTTAACTTCTTTTCTGGACCATCTTAGCTTTAAAAATGTTTAATAAAAACTGATAGCTTCACTAAGTTTAAATTCATTATCCTATTGAATGATGAGTTATTAATTATATTTTAAATATATATAAAGCTAAGTAATATGACCATTTTTTATAATCTGTTTTGGATGAGGATGGAAGTGACATAAACAGAAAATTAAGTGGGCATATGTGCAATGTAGTCTCTCCACAAGCGTCTTTTATTTTTCTTACCTGAATATTCAAGGATATTTGTTTCTGTGTGAAATCACTAACACTGGTGTATCTTGTTCTGTAAAGTTCTGCCCAGAAGTTGCTTTAATCTCAAATACATGCATAGAATTCTTTAAAACATTAGACCCTAAAAGGAGAAGAGGAAGCAGAAGGAGGGTGGGGAGAAGGCAGAAGGAAGGAGAAAAGAGAAAGAGCTGGCCCATGGGGTGAAGGCTTACCTCTGTCCCTGCCTTTCTGGGTAGCTTTCTACCTCATCCCCTCACCTCCGGAAGGGAAAAGAGCCAGAGGCTGCCCCAGGCCTCCAGACGACTTCTCCTCCTCCTTCTTCTTCTTCTTCTTCTCCTCCTCCTCCTCCTCCTCCTCCTCCTCCTCCTCCCCCTCCCCTCCCCCTCCTCCCCCTCCCCCCTCCCCTCCCCCTCCTCCCCCTCCTCCCCCTCCTCCTCCTCCTCCTCCTCCTCCTCCTCCTCCTCCTCACCCCTAAGGCAGAGGCTTTAAGCCTGTTGCCTCCAGACTTCTATATTCTTGGCTCTGCTCCCTCAGCCTCCATGGTGGCGCAGGCCACCTCCCACCTCCCACTCCAGGAACTTCAGCCAGAGGTGGATGAACCCTCACTACTGTGACCTTTCGCTTCTCTGCGTGCTCAGGCAGCTCTAGAATCATCCGCTTTCACTTCTTGGTCACCTGGGAGAGCTCCTGGATGTCAAAGGCCAGGGGTAGAACCTCTCAGAGCTTCCTCTTGGGTGAAAACTGGGGAAATGACATTTGCCTGTCATGAAGGAGAGGAAGTGTCTTCCAGCTTAATCACCAAGGCCAGGCTCCCACTTGTCTCTGGCCTCAGCATCTCATAATGACCCAGGGCTGGGGCCCAACAGAACCCCTAGGCTCAGGACACTGTTGTTATGGGGGAAGGAAGACAGGCTCAGGTCTGAGCTGGGGAGCTGAGGCTGATCTTCCTCCAGGAAAGGGACAGAGCTGCCCTCAGGAGCCACCCTTCTCTTCCAGGAGACCAGGAAAAGTGAGGTGACACCTCTACTCTTGGAGCTTAGTGTGTGGCTCATAGGAGGGTCTCAGAAACTTTTTAATGAAGATACAGAGCACAAATGAAATACGATCTGTACCTGCAAAGCTTAAAGAAAATGAAAAGTAAATGAGAACTGGGGGCTTCTGGGTGGAATCTTTTTTGATTTAAGTTACATTTGAATGTTACCGTGTTTCTCTCAAATAAAAGTTGAAGATACTTTACATTAAAAAAATGGGGGGAAGAGGAGGAGAGAGAGAGAGAGAGAGAAAGAGTGTGTGTGTGTGTGTGTGTGTGTGTGTGTGTGTGTGTGGTAGCAATAGGGAGGGAAAACCAAAACAAATAGAAAAATAATGGAGAAACTTAGTGTCTTCCATGGTGGATTCCTTTTCTAGGATTCTTTCTGAGCTTGTAGGTATGACTTGTTTCCAGGCTCTTTTGGAAGAAGGGAACAGATGCAGAAAACTTAAAGCTATAGCTCCAGAAGGTTCCACTGAGTTGGGATAATTTGGTGACTTTCTGAATTCGCATTTATAGTCCTTTGTTATTACAAATATATTCCTGTGTATTTGGGCATTATTTAAACTACCGGAAAAAAATTAGCTGTACCCAGCAGGTAAAACATCTCTGACAGAATAATGTTAAATTAAATAAACAATGTCTAATGAGATCTGTTATTACCTGCTCTTTGGTCATGCTTGGGCACGCAGTCTGAAGGCTATGTTTCTAAGTGCTATCATAAATCCTTCAGCTGATTTTGCTCCTTAAAATTCTAACTAGTATCTCTCCTCTAAGGTGGAAATCTGTTCCTCATTTAAATCTTTAAATCTCATTTAAATCTTTAAATCTCATTTAAATCTCCAAAGTTGAAGTCTTTTGTCTTCATTAAATCTTATCTTTGAAAAGATAAGAAAGTTTGCATTACAACAGATCATTTTTAAAGGAGAAAATCCACTTGCTAGAAAATGAGAGAGTATTAAGAATAGAATTCTGCCAGAGGAATAAATACTTGAATCTGGTGAATCCTTCCATTTTCATTGATTTTTATTAACATCACTGTCATCAGTACGACCTTCAGGTGTCTCTGTCTAGAGTTTCTTGCACTCAGCTCTGTGCTGGGTGAAGACAGACAGGATAGGGTTCCAGCACATGGCTAAGACTGTAAATTAATCCTCCTTGATTGCACATTGCTTGTAAAGATATAATAACAGGTAGTTTTTTCTGTAATATGAAAGAAAGTCTCTTAGGAGAAAAAACATATAAATTCATAGATAATATCTTGCCTTCATGAATATATTGAATCAACTCTTGCCTCTGGACATATCTCATACCCTGTTTTATAATTAACTTATTACACGGTTTTATTTCCTGTTATTTCTAGGGAGATATGAAGTCTATCAGAAGAGCATAGACTGGAGTCCAGTAGAACTGAGGTTTGGATCCTGACTTTGATATTTATTAGATATGCAGTACCCGAGCTTAGGGGTCTGTAGGAATTTCAGACTTCCTATATGCAAATCTGAACTGAGAGATCTGTTTTTCCTTAGGATCTATACCTTCTTTCGTATTTCTTATTTCCAGCAGCGCCTGACTTGGATCAGAACTCTGTAAATCATGATAGGCTTAGTCGTCTTAGTCTACCACAATTTTTCTGCAAGTATAATCTTCAATTTTCCCAGTGACTGCGCTTTCCCACTACTTTTGTCTTCGTGTCAACCCTGTTGGGTGCTCCTTAGACGGCCTTCTCACTGGCCGGTCACTGTGACTCCACTTAACCATTGATCTCTCCTCCATAATGCTGCTCTCGTGACCTCTCTAAAATACCCGTCTGACCAGGCTCTGCTTCTCAGGGCGCTCCTCGTTGCCTCCTTGCTGCACACGGGACAAACGCCAAGTTCGCAGCATTGCCCTCGTGTCTCTCTTACGTGGCTCTGGTTGTCCTCAGCCCTGATCAGTAGGTTTCCAGCCACTTGTGTTCTTGGAATGGGCTGAGATCTTTTAGGCTGGCACCTTTCTAACACTTCCTCCTCTATGGGGAGTCCCCTTTACAAGTTTCTAGAAATCAACAAAAATCCCACAAACAGAAACGAAGCAAACAACAACACATCTTGACTATTTAGATGTACTGTTGAGTCTCTGGGGAGATTTTCTTATCCTGCTTGCACTAACCCTTTCTGCAGTTTGCACCCACACGTGTGTGTGTGTGTGTGCGCACGCTCTTAAGAAATAATTACTGTAGAAAGCAGTGGTCTCCCACTTTTTCCTGAAATCCTTAATCTTGGGACCAGAATGAAATTTATTTTTATTTATTTTGCTCCTCTCTTCTTGGTGCCTAAATTTGCTTCTTACATACCGTGCAGTCCTGGATTTCCCTTACGTCTTGATCCTACCTCCCAGACTCTGTGATATAGCTACCACCATCTTAGCTCTGAAAGTAGTCCCTCCTAATACATGTCATTTCTTCATTTAAAAAAAAGTATGTCAGCTCTTTTGTGTAAGTCTATAGCCCACACTTACTCCTGATGGGCATGTAGTTGGTTGTGGTACAACAGTGTTTAAACTCTTGAATCTCACTGTTTCTGTAACTGCACACCCTACCACTCTTAATTATCCTTTACTGGGGAAAATAAGCACTGCACACTTGTCTTATGTAAACATTTTGGAAAACAAACTCCCTTATGAAACATGGTAGTTATTTGACAAGGTTGAGCACCAGTGTAGTTTCTGTATCCTGTCTTATTCTGGGTGTGGACATACCTGTGGTCGTGTGCCACCTCTGTGAGAAAGGTGCTGCTGATTCACAAGGTCCCTGTGCTTTGAGGAGGTTATACTTGGGAGGAGATGAATTGTACCAACTCCATGTGGTACAATAAAGTAATGACAATCCAGTGTATGCTAGTTGAGTGGGACTAGGGTGGTGGAGTGTGATCACCGAACATGAATCACCCTGCTTTCAAGGGGATGCAGTCAGGACACTTACCTAAAGAGGGCTCTTACCTAAATTAAAACCCAACTGTAGACCAGTCTTTCCCAACTGATACATTATGACGAACTCATTGGCGTGCTGGGGTATACTCTTGATTCTCTTACCACTCATCATTTTTGCCTCGGACAAAAGGGGAAAGATGGTAGCCACCATCGTGCAGAAAAGGAGCCTGTCTACATGTATGGCATAGGATCAAGAATTATTTGGACCACTTCCTGTTAAATAAGAGTAGGAGTCATCTCTGCGGACACTACTCATCTCTTCCCTCCTCTGTTACTGTGGTAGGTTTCATAAACTGTGACACGGACTACAAATTGACATTGCAGCTTGAAGCAGGGATTCTGGCAGGTTTTTTAAAAGCATGGTGTGGTGTGGTACTGTTTCATGGACTCGGTAGTGCCAGACACATCAGGTGAGCCCTTACTACTTAGAGACTCCCAAGAGTTTCTGAATGATCTGCATGGAGTTCACGTGTAACAGAAAAGCGTGAATCTAGGAACAAAGATCTTCTTGTCAGTATTAAGTCAACAATGTAATGTCTCTCTGGCCTTGTTACACTTGCAATATACCTGAAGCTGTGCTGTGGCTCAGCAAACTAGCAATGAGCCTTCACCACACCTAGGTGTACTCGTTAATTTTTCTTCTTGAGAATAATGAGTGACAAATTATCCCTGGGACAAGAGCATGGGTTGTCATTGTTACCATCATGATTAGAAACTACAAGGCCAAGAACATTCACAGGCACTAAGTGCTATGTACTGAGCTAAATATGTCATTATCACTGGCTCTCGAATAGAATTGTAACATGTCACCGGATCACCTGCAATGACATATACGACAACAGTTTTCCTTTTGGCTTGTCAGAGTCAAGTTTGTGGTGAAGTCCTCCATTTTTCCTGAAAATGAATGAGGTATACCATCGTGAGGATGACTGCTGTCATTGAGAGCAATTCTGCCAGGTAAGATAGGTTTTCCTAGTCCCTGATGTCCCTCTGTGTTCCTTGGAGCATCACGGGTTTATACTTATCAAAGAGCTTGGAGTTCTGGTCTTAAGCAGAGAGCTCTCTCTACGTGGCTCCTGCCCTCTGCCCAGCCTATGAAGCATTCCATCTGCCTCTGTCTGTGAGGAGGCAAACAGCCTCTGGGGCTGAACCGGTGGGGTCAAATAATGTTCTCACCATTTAGTGTAATTAACTCCAACCACCCGTCTGTTGCAAGCCCCAGTGCAGCCAACACAAGCAAGAGTAGGCCAAGAAGAAATTTCTCCTCATTATTAAACCTAAGTCTAAGCACTTGTCTGTCTGTAAAAACAGAGCAAAGGGAGGAAAACTGAAACCAGTGCACGGGGTCTGAGGTTTCAATAAATGTCAGGGAGCGTCAAGTCTGTTTAGATTGCAAATTATTGCTGGCTGACGGTCTTACCATTTTACAACTAGAGATTGCTGTCATGGGGGTGACGTGGTGGAGGGGAGCCTCTCACATCACAGCCAGAGGGGAACAGAAGTTACCAAATACTATAACAATCATAAAACATTACAAGAGGGACTTTAGTATTTGCTAAATTTAGTCTTTCCTTAATGCACATCTCAAGAAACAACAGCCCACAACACTCCACTCTTCCTATTGGTTTTGATGAAGTGTTGGATTTGCCAAAGATTGAGACCTCATTTCTCTGGTTTAACCATTCTAAATTTCCCTTCACCGCTCTCCTCTGCTCAGACACTTTGAACATCTGAGAGTGATAAAGACGCCTAAATGTTTCAAGGTGAATTAATACCTTACTACATATCCTGGAGAAACACACACCAATAATTTGAGGGGTGGTTAAGACTGTTTTTCAAATGGATTAAATGAGTGGGCAATTACTGATTAAAATAAACCCAAAGCACAAGCATTCCAGCCCTATGCATGGATGAACATTGGTCAGCTGCTTTCCATGGGTGGAAAGGCTTTTCTTGTTGTGAAACGCATACATGCTTCGTGGTGTTTCTGAGGAACTGTTTCTGCGGAAGTATCAGTGCAAAATACTGATGTATTTTTTAAATTTTTAAATTTATTTTCAGCATAACAGTAGTCATTATTTTTGCACCACACCCAGTGCTCCATGCAATCCGGGCCCTATATAATACCCACCACCTGGTACCCCAACCTCCCACCCCCAGCCCAAAATACTGATATTTTGTATTCACTTTTCTTCTGACCAACACCTAATGAAGATCTACTGTGTGCCAAGTACTGAGTTAGATACACTGAAAACCAAGAAAGTGACGGTCCCCCTTGTCCCTGAGCGGAGAGTCAAGTGTGCTTATTTTAACCAAGGTTCTTTTGGTTTCAAATCACTGAAAAATCCCTCAAGTTAACTCAAGGCCAAAGGGAGAAACTTATTCTAAGGTGCAGTGGGATCTGTAGATCCAAGAGAAAAAATGACAGCAGGACCACATAAAAGCTGGGAAATAAGCACTAAGAAGCTGTTAGAAATCCGATTACTTTCTCCAAATCTCTAGTTGCACCTTCTCCCCTTTCTCTTGCAGGTGGGATTTAATTATTCTTCTTCTCTGTTTCCTAGGATTTATCTTTTTTTTTTTTTTCCTTAACTCTGGATATAATTAAATAAGTCTTCTCAGGCAAGCTTCCCATTTCAATTAACTAGATTTTGTAAATCCCAACACAGAATTTATGGAAGAGAGAATTGGATTTGTCCAATGTGGGTCAGGTGTAGATCCTTGGCAGTTACTCTTGAGTAAAAGAAGTAAGATCTGAAACGTGTGGCTTAATGCCAAGCACATGAGGTAAGCTGAGTCTATTGATATAGTCCATCGATCTGATTTCTTTTTTTTTTCATCTATCTGATTTCTATAACTGATACATTTAAAATGCCATAAGAATGAGGTTACATGTTAGAGATGCCATAGAACTACTCTGAGATTTTGAGGACGACAGAGTGAATTAGTCAAT
This sequence comes from Mustela erminea, assembly GCF_009829155.1. Classification (NCBI taxonomy): domain Eukaryota; kingdom Metazoa; phylum Chordata; class Mammalia; order Carnivora; family Mustelidae; genus Mustela; species Mustela erminea. The sequence continues at coordinate 53,035,936 of NC_045631.1, read as the reverse complement.
GTCTGAAGAAAATCTAAGAAATGAAAATTGATTGCGGTCTCTGTCTCACTGTCACATGAGCTGTGAAGCTCTCTCTTGATAGTAGCATGACAACTTTCCATCATTTATTATCTTTCATAAGGATCTAGGTTATGCCAGGAAGAGCCAGAAATCACCTGCCATGGCAATGCAGCCCACCTCACAGGTGGCCTTGAACTAGAGTAGAGGAGGGACTTCCCGCCAGTGAAACTATGAGCCTTCTATCTTCCTGTCCACATTTTCTGGGAGGCTTGTTGATCTGAACTCAAATTCTACTCCATTTCCTGGGGAACAGCCAACACTATGACCAAATGACAAGTACCAGACTGCCTTAGCTGGGGATCCCAGAAGCCGAACTTAAGTCAGGGATTTGAGTGAAAGTATTTTATTTGGGAGATGACAGAAAATACCCACAGAAGATTGAGGAAGATAGACAAAGAAGGGAATGCAGCCAAGAAAGAGTGTGTTACCAAGCCAGTTACAACTATGGATAAATGGAGATTAACTCACAGAGGGAAACCAGGGATCAGTGTAGAGCCTGTGACTTAGAGTCATCCTATAAGAATGAGGTCACTAGGGAAATGATAGACAAACTCCAGTCAGTTTTATTAATTGAGGGTATTCCCAGGGTTTTGTTTTTAAATACTCTGACAACTCCAATTTGCCATGCCAGCCGCGGAGCACCCTCCAGAAAGCAATGGGGAGCCTCTGGGCAGAGAAGTGCAGGTGCTGGCAGTTGTGCTGAAGTGGAAAGTGTGAGATGTTGGTGGGCACTGGCGTAATGTAGTACGGGCTGACCCTTGCTCGCACCACTTCTGACACTGGTGCGCCCTGTCAGTTTCATTCTGTCTTACATTGATGCTTTGAGGCGGTGACCAGATGCAGTTTATTAAATAATTAAATAAAATACTCCAAACGGGAAGGGTCGCAGGGTAAACCACAGTCAGCTCAGTTGGTCTCAAGCCTGCACTTGACCTACGTTTTCTTCCTTCTCTTGCACACATTTCATATATTCCTCATTCCTGCCCCATGTTTCTACTGGTTGCCCACTGAGGAGAACCTCAGAACCTCTTCCCTAAATATCAGAACCCTTACCAGGCTCCTGTCAGGCTGCTGTCGTTGAAACTCCTGCAGTCACACGTTCAGTCTCATCTCCAGGCGTAGAAGCACCAACAAGCATTTAGTTCCCTGAGTTCAACACATGTTTTGACCCCATTTTATAGCATTAGTTCTCTGTGATAATCACTCCTTCCAGTTGGGTGGCAAAACATACTCCAGGTGCAAGAGAAGCCCCATAAGGAAGAAAAAAAAAAAAGCAGGATTTGGTCATTGGAAGCTGATATTGTGCATTGAAATAATATACACCAAGATGTGAACAGGACAGAGACAGGATCTGCTACCCAGGCATAGAGGAACACTTCGTGAAATTTTGCTAAATGAACAAACATGGATGTTTCCATAGAGATGATTCATGACAAGGAGTTTTGGGGAAACTGTGTATATAGATGGGCTTCTAAGTAATGACCCAATATTTAAAATTACACTGAATGTGATTACTCATAAGAAGATTCCAATAAAGGGACCCTGATTTAAACACAGTGCATTACTCATGCTGCTATGGAAAAAGAAGGGGCGACATTGTTAACTGAAGTGATTGGCTGGCTGTCAAGGGAAAATGTGTCTGGGACAGAAATGGATGGCACTTGGGAGTCTGGGGTGAGTCCTTGCACCACTGAGGGAGGCCACAGAGCTTCAGAATTAAGAGCAATGGCAGATACCAGGCTTTTCACATCCAAGTCCTGGCCTTCTGCAAGTCAGGACAAGCTGGGCTCTGCTGCACTTATGAACCCCACAGTTCCAGCCTTTAAAGCAATATATTTCTCAGCATGTCACAGTCCATGCAGGTCTTTAGAGTTTTAATGATGTACTAATTTTTTTTTTTTTTGAACAGCTGTGCGTTTCCTTCACCTAACTTCCACTTCCACCCAACAAAATTCTACTTAACTTCCAGATTCTTAATGAGATTTTACTCTTCCATGGGACATTCTGTTCTTCCCCGTTCCATTACAGGAAGCGATTACTCCGTCCTCTTAACTCTGTGAACTTTACTTTGTGTTATTACCTATTAAATTCTTTGGTTGTTGATTTTTTACTCTGCCCTCTCTGCTTTAGGATGGGGATGTGCCTTAGACATTATCATATCAGTCAGAGAGAAAAAAAAAAACAACACATAATAGCAAGTGTTTGTTGTATAATGAGTATAGTTTTAATGGCAATCTTATATAACTTTTGCTTAAGGAATCTGTACTTTTAATGTGCTGAGTAGATAATTTTTATTCTACAACAGGCCATATAAATCTTAGAGTGAACACAGTGGTACGGCATAAGGAACACCTGTGTGTGTGTGTGTGTGTGTGTGTGTGTGTGTGTGCTCGCACGTGCACACGCTGGCACTTTTTCAGAGTAGTGCTGGCACCTGTCTGTCAACATCAGGGAATATTTCCATCTCTCCTCTTTCATTTGCCAACAATGCTGCATGTCAGAGCATGTGTTAATCCATATGATTTGTCCCCCGCACTTATATATCTGCTTTTGTGCAGATATATAATTTTGTACCAGAATTTAAAAAAAAAAAAGGCAAACCTTAATTTTCTTCTTTTTCATGGTACCATTTTTTGGTCCTGGAATGTGATGCCTGTGTGTATTTCAGTACTATTGTGCTGACTCTTGCAGTGTGAGTGTTTGACAACGATGGCCCGTGACTAAAGACAGAACCAACATGGACTTAGCTGCACAAACATTTCCGCAGGACCCAAGGGAAGGTTGATCTGGGATGCTATTATTTCTAGTCGTGTTTTGGGTTGGTTGTGTTGTTTTGAAAGGGGTTGAAATACTTCATTTCTGTCCTCTTGGCCTTCAAGTTCAGAGCTGATTTCATCGCTGTAGTCATCCCGGCTTCGCTCAGCAGCTCACATAGATACAGCAGTCACTGCAGTTTGTTTGTTTGTTTGGTTTTTGGTTCAAGAACTCCTACAAAATATTCCTGATAAATGAGTGTGAATCCTCATCTCCTCGCCTTCCTCATCCTGGTTAATCTGGAAGTAACACAAGTCCTGGTTCCCCTTGCGGTTAGCAGCTGTGCACAGCCAATCACGTGGACTCTCCTTCAAATAGTGTTTGGTGAGAGGTTTCAAAGATCTTTTGGGGGAAAAAAGCAGCTCAGAAGTTACAGCGATCCTGCTCTTGTTCCTTTCAGTGGTTACAACCTTTCCACCGAGATTCCCAGGTTTGCCATTCGCTGGGATCCTCTCTTGAAGAAACGGCTCAACATTGGCAGCGTCCGTGATTCCATCTTCTACAGAGCGGGTGCGGTCAAGGGTAAACTTCAGAACCTGCTCGGGGTTTTTTTGCCCCCCTTTGCCACAAGTTTTTTCACAGGCACCATTGGAGGCAGAAAGGGCAATCATCGCAGTTTTATAATTTGTTGCGGTAGCCCCCATTGCTTTATGGCAAAAGGAGCACAAGCAAATCAACACAGAACACACATACCCGTGGATATTGGGTACACTGTCACCCACAAGTGTGCCTCCAGGATGTGGGCATACTTAAACACAGCATTTTGTGTGAAAGTGTATTCAGTTTTGTTATTCCATCCTGTCGTGCGTCAGATTTTTTTAGAAGCAAAACCTCTGAGGCTCTCCTACCTTCATAGCATGCTCTCTGGTTTATAAACAAAAAAAGACAAGGGGGAAGTTACATGTTAGAGTGGAAATATGTCTGTGTGTCCTAACACGCGCATACACTGGTAAAGTGGTAAATTTTAGAGCTATAACTAAGGATTTCTCACCAGTAATCTTCTAAGAAGGCCCCTCTGTGTTCCCCGATGGCAAAGAAGAGTAGCCAAGTTTCTCTTGTTCAGTATCTTAACATGGGCTCAATTTTGGTACAGCGGCATGCAAATCTGATGCTTGTGAATATTGCTCGACTTGCCAAGCAATCGAGCATAGCGAGTTGCTTGTACAGCATGGGGCAGACCCTTATAGAGACCTCGTGTCAGGAGGGTGACTCCTCAGTCTCTTTATGGACTCCTCTTTCTTGTGACCTCTCATGCTTGGATTCCTGAATGTCCCCCAGGTAATAAATTCCTTCTTTTTTCCTGACTGGAAACGTTACTGCACAGTTTTTTTTTTTTTTTTTCCAAACCAGGGAATTTAAAGGTTTTAGCAGAATAAAATGTCTCTGATCCCATTTGATTTGAGGCAGTTCCATAAGGAGAGAGGGAACAAAAAGGTGAAATGAAACCAAAAAGAAAAGGAGGAGAAATTAACCTTTATTGAGCAACTACCATGGCACATACTCTGACAAGCACTTTACATAAGTCCTGTCTTTATACTTCTAACTTCTCCATGAAGTTTCTGTTAATTTTGTAGATGAGCAAGCTCAGAAAAGTTAAGCAAATTGGTCAAAGAGCAAATTGGAATTCAACAATTATTTCACTACCTCTCACCCTCTGCTACCCCACTGTTTGAACATTATGATCTGCTTCAAAGACCATATTTTATCAGCACGAAAATATTCGGCGGACACACAAAATAACCAGACAGAATGATTGGCATGATGAAGAAAAGTAGCTTATGGATTGACTTCTTTACTCCTCAGCCAGTGGCTCTTGCATTATACATTCACACGTTCAAGGCTTGGCTGGACATTCCAGAGTCATCTCCCCACTGCTGACCTGTAGCCTTCTCTGCTGTGGTGTCCCTCCAGTGGCAGTTCCAGTGCCAGAGTTGATCCATCGAGTTTTCAAGGATGCTGAGGATTTTCACTCATTCAGCAGTCTTTTAGCAAGTGTTTATTGAGTTCTTTGTCAGGCAGAAAGTACTGAGTACTGGCAGAAAAAGAGAGTTTATTGCAGATGGTACTAAGGAAAAGACTTTAATGAAGGGTCATCTTAATTATATGTGGGCAGGGTTATAAGTAAAAATCTAGAGAAGATGCAGTGCCCAGAGATTAGGAGCATCAGAAAGCCATTACACACTCCACAGTGGAAGGAATTAGGAAAGAGCATTTACTGGAGGAACAGGGTCCTAGTAGGAGCTCTCTGGTTGCAGGAGAGACAGCTCCTGCTGGAAATTAAGGACCAAAGCAGTGATGGGTCAGGAAGGACTACCACAGCCCCTCTCTCCTCTTTCCCTCCACTACCTTCACAGTGCCTTACATTGGCTGAAGCACCCAGAAGCCATCTCATGATGGATGCAGCTCACAGGACTTTACTTCCAAGGGCACAGAGCACAGAGGGCTGAAAATGGACCTGGGGTGATTTAGGGATGAAGAATTACTTGTTTAAGTGCCCCCAAAGGTCTGGCTCTGACTGAAGCATTAAGGATGGAACAGTGAACAAAACAGGCAAGATTGTTCACGCAGGGGGCTATGTTCTAGTGCAGGATGGAGACAAAATAGGAAAGGGAAAAAAAAGATGGATGTTGAGGAGAGCCATAGTATGTTCCATACTGTGGGACCAAGGAGAAAATGAGGAAGCTGGGAAAGGGATTTTGAAATGTGGGGAGGGGAGAGTTTTAGATAGGGGTGGCCAGAAGTGCCCCTTTTCACCTTGAAAAGGTGACATTATCATAAAGACCTAATATAAAGGAGGGCGTGAGCTGTACTGGGCGAGGAGCATCACGGGCCGTGGGAACAGCACGTGCAAAGTCTTTGAGGAAGTGGGGAGGCTGGCCTGGTACCGTGTAGCTGCAGACAAGTGAGGAAAGAGGCAGGTGACATGAAATCAGCGCTTGACTCAGAAGGTCTCCTTGACTCATGGCTTCTCTTGGCATCTGATGGCTTTCCATTTGTGTTTCGTCTATGACCAGACGCTGTACAGAGGAGGAGGTAAAATGCTGATAGCAGAGAAAAAGAAGCTGAGAGATGCCATGACTCATCCATCACCAGTTAGCATGGGCCTGGTCTCTTGTGCTCGGCCAATTACTAGCACGTCCTCTGTTTATAGATTGGTTTCTGTGGAGTATGATGCACACTCCTGTTACAACGAACTCTGGCCACTGTATTAGAACATACGATAGACCGCAGCGACCGATGCACGTGAGGCACTTTAGAAAGAACTGTGGCGTTATTTAAGCCTTTCCAGGAGAATCCATGAAATTGGAGAGCACTGGACTTCTCCTGTACCCTGAGCCCTTTGGGTCTTCTCCACCCTCTAAAATAGAGTTTAACTGCAAGTTATAAATATATTAAATGTACGTATGATCTCCTTACGACTGGCCACCATCACCTCTCATTTAGATATTATGTGTGTGTGTATTCTGTGTGCATATGTGTATAGACATACGTGTGTATATGTGTATATATGTTTATGTCTGTATTTTTCTATCTACACACACACACACACACACACACACACACATATAAAGAGAGATACATATCTGTTACATAGAAATAGATATCTCTTTAGTTTTAACTATATAAATGTCCTTGCCAACCTTTTTTTTCCTGATAAATTCCTGTTTGACCATCAAGATTTCACAGCTCAGGGGCACCTGGGTGGCTCAGTGGGTTAAAGCCTCTGCCTCCGGCTCAGGTCATGATCCCAGGGTCCTGGGATCGAGCTCCACATCGGGTTCTCTGCTCGGCAGGGAGCCTGCTTCCTCCTCTCTCTCTGCCTGCCTCTCTGCCTACCTCTGATCTCTGTCTGTCAAATAAATAAATAAAAATTAAAAAAAAAATTCACAGCTCAGATATCACTTCTTCTGTGCAACTTTCCCAGATAAATCCAGGAATCTTGGCCAGACTCTTCATGATCTCATGGCGCTCAGTTCAGACGTATGTTAGAGAACTGTTGATGCTGATGTATGGTTTATCTCTTTATAAGTCAATGATCCCAACTAGATTGTGAGTTTCTTATGGCCAAAGATGCCTTATATTCTTTTGTGCTCCTGTCTTAACAGGATATGATGCATCAAAGTTGCTTAGAACGGACTTTTTTTTTTTTTTTAAGAACAATTGAAAAAAAATTCTTTTCACTATACAGTAAAGTTAACCTTCACTTTTTCCCCTTTTGGTGTACAGTTCTATTAATTTTAACACATGCATGGATTTGCCTAACACCATCACAATCAGGATTCTGAACAGTTCCATCCCCCTAAAAATTCCCATTATAGTTACAGTCTCTTCCCCACACCATGGATCTAGAACAGACTTTTTAAAGACAGATGAAAGATAGATAGATAGATAGATGAAATGAGCAAGCATTATTTAGAATACACACACACACACACACACTTACATATACATGTATCTATGTATCTATATATCTTAGATCTCATTACATGTATATATTAAATATATAGGGCTGATGTTAAACATGAGTCTGCAGGCCTGGTATCCTCAACAATTAGATCTTGGGCAGCGCTATGAAACTGGTCCTATGTTTTAACTTACTGAAAATTACAGAAACAGATACCCTGAACATAGATAATTTGTTGTGGCCCAGGAAACAATCACATACTACTCCAGCTTCCTTCAGATCCAGTGGCCTTGGTGAACTTGTCATCTGGGAGGTCTTTGTGATTTTATCTTATCTCTATTTGAGAGTCATAAAGATGAGTAACTAAAATGTGGTTAATAAACCCCAGCTGGGCATTTTCTAGGCGAATAAACACACCATTTTTTCTATTGTTTTTTCATGTGGAAATGATGAATAGGACTCACAACTCTTGTTTTCATTATAAGTAGAAAAGTAGAAATAATATCAAGTTATGATACTTGAGGTTGTTATAAAGTACTTTAGAGACACCCTGAAAGTTTCAAATAATTATAGCTCCAGTAAAATTTTTATGGCTGCCTGTGGATTTTCATGATCAAAGAAAAAGTAAACAGAGAACACTTTTAGGCTGAAAGATATTCAGACCCTTACGATTTTCTTGCTTGGCCCTCCCTCTATTCTTAAAAGAGTGACTAATAGTTTCACAGTGTAAACGCACCCATATTTGAGATTAGGTAATTGAGTGAAATTGATGCTTGAATCTAATTTTCATGTGCCCCTGGCATGCTGCATAATATATTATATTGGTGATTAAAAATACAGTGACCTAGAAACTTCTAGTTACCCATTTCATTCCAATTTATTCCATAGATTACAGCTCTGTGTTTTTTTTTCTTTTGCTAAAAAGTACATTGTTAGTACAAGTACTGGACATTGACGAGAGCTATAGATTAGATTTTAGTACAGTTAATATTAATATCCTGGTTTTAATAATTGTACTGTAGCAATATAATAGAATGTCCTCAGTTTTAGGAAAAACAGTGTATATGAGTCATGAAGCAAACATGTCTTTTCAAAAAAAGATTATGTGTGTATATACCTATGCATGTGCCTGTGCATATGATGTGTGTACCATGTACACACATATACATGTCATTGGTTATATATGCATCCACAGACATACATGTGACTAGATAAATACACACGTTTATGCATGCATACATATATGGGTCTGTGAAACACATAGACATTGAATATAGATACATGAAACAAATATATTTCATGCATATACAGTGTATGTTTATGTACACCTGAATGGATGTACATAAGCATATGTTACCAATTTGTTTTATCAGTAAAACATGCTTTACAGGGGTGCCTGGGTGGCTCAGTGGGTTAAAGCCTCTGCCTTCGGCTCAGGTCATGATCCCAGGGTCCTGGGATCGAGCCCCGCATCGGGCTGTCTGCTCAGCAGGGAGCCTGCTTCTCTCCCTCCCCTCCCTCTGCCTTCCTGTCTTCCTACTTGTGATCTCTGTCTGTCAAATAAATAAAAATAAAAATATTAAAAAAAACACCATGCTTTACATTTTTTGTTTTACGCAAAAATGTTTACACATAGGGATCTAAGTAAGGAATGTGCAAGAGTCCTTTACACTGTGTTAAAACTTTTTGATATGTGTGAAATCACTTCAAAATTAAGAAATCAGAGCCCTTTATGGGTGCCTGGGTGGCTCAGTTGGTTAAGTGACTGCCTTTGGCTCAGGTCATGATCCTGGAATCCCAGGATGGAGTCCCACCTCAGACTCCGCTCTCAGCAGGGAGTCTGCTTCTCCCTCCGACCCTCCCCCCTCTCATGCTCGCTCTCATTCTCTCTCTCATTCCCTCTCAAATAAATAAATAAAATATTAAAAAAAAGAAATCAGAGCCTTTTAAAGTATGCTGAAAGTGCTTCATTCTACCATGTGTTCTGGAATCATGTGCAAGATTGAATCCACATATGAGGATTCAGCTTTGCGCTAGGGAAAGTTGTGTTTTTGTGAGACTCCGGTTGGATTTCTAGTTCCAGTGAGCAATTCTGTGAAAGGCGTGTAAGGAAGAAGAGTGAAAGAAGCTTATGCACCCCAAAGTAAGGAAAAAAAACACATGTTATATACACCTAATTCTGATCTAGAGTGGGTCCACTCATATTTTCTAATTGAGATAAAGTTCACATAACCATTTTAAAATGTATAATACAGTGTGTGTGCAAATGGTGCACACTGGCAACGTTGCACAACCACCACGCAAGTCAAATTCTAAAACAATTTTATCATTTCCCAGCACCCCTCACCAAAACCAAACCAAACCAACCCCCCCCGACACACACACATTTCTTGTTAAACAGTAACTTCTTAGTCCTTGGCTATCATCAGTCTGCTTTCTGTCTTTATGCATTAACCTGTTCTGGGTATTCCACATAAATGGACTCATATGCTCTGTGGCCTTTTTTTACCCAGCTTCTTTCACTTTGAATAATGTTCTTGAAGTGCATCCATGTTGTAACATGTATCAGTAGTCTGTTGCTTTCTGTGTCTGGGTAATATTCTGTTGCATGTAGATACCACATTTGGTTTATTTATTCATCCATTGGTGGGTATCTGGATTGTTGACACCTTTGGTTACTGTGAATAGTGCTGCTATGAATATTTGTTTACAACTATGTGTTTGAGAACATATTTTCAACTCTTTGGTGTATATACCTAGGAATGGGGTTGCTGGGTCATATGGTACTTCTTTGTGTAAGTTTTTGAGAAACTGCCAAACTGTTTTCCCACTGAATTTTTATGTTATGGGAAGGCACATGAACTTACCATACAGAGATAATCTTTGAATTTAAGCAGGTGTTTTTTACATTCAGTACCTTTTCAAGGGCATGTCTCATACAGGCATGTCCTGTAAACAGGACCCGAACATTTCACTTCAACTTGTACTAAGCACTCAAGGATTTCTTATTTTGGTATCAGGCAATTTGTGGTAAAATGAGAAATATCTTAAGAGAGGTATAGATAAGGGAACGTGGAATTATATCGCTGTTTTTAAAGGACACAGTAGAGAAAAACAAAATGCTCCATCCGGAGTAGAGTATGGCGGCAGAGCTGAGTGGCTCAAGTTGGCTAAGCATCTGCTTTTGGCTTAGATCATGATCTAAATTAATTTTCTAAATATTTTCTCCCTGAGGAGATAAAGTATGTCCTACATGCTTGAGCTCAGGTCATGATCTCAGGATCCTGGGATCTAGCCTAGTGTCTGGCTCCCTGCTCAGTGGAGAGTCGTCTTCTCCATGTGCACCTTTCCCTAGGCTCATGCTCTGTCTCTCCCTTTCTTTCTCTCAAATAAATAAATAAAATATATTTGAAAAAAGGAGTGGAGTATGAGGGTTCTATACATCATCTACCATGTTTTCTGAATTTGCAAATATGCTTGCTTCCTGAGTCATTTTAAGAGCCCCACAGGGAAATCAATAGAAGCATCTTTTTAAAAAAAGATTTAATTATAATTTTTTACAGAAGTATAATTAAACATACAGTGTTATATTAATTTCAGATGTATAATATAATGACCCCAAAATTCTATTACTCAGTGTTCATCACAGTAAGCATACTCCTGATCCCCTTCACCTATTTCATACACCCCTCCACCTACCTCCCTTCTGGCAACCACCAATTTGTTCTCTGTATTTAAGAGTCTTTTTTTGTCTCTTTGTTTCTTTGTTCTGTTTTTTAAATTCTACATATGGGGGCACCTGGGTGGCTCAGTGGGTTAAGCCCTGCCTTCGGTTCAGGTCATGATCTCAGGGTTCTGGGATCAAGCCCCACATTGGGCTCTCTGCTTAACAGGCTTCCTCTCTCTCTCTCTCTCTCTGCCTGCCTCTCTGCCTACTTGTGATCTCTCTCTGTCCAATAAATAAATAAATAAATATATATATAAATAAAAATTAAAAAATAAAATCTTAAAAAAATTCTACATATGAATGTAGTCATATGATACTTATCTTTCTCTGCCCAATTTATTTCATTTAGCATTTTACCCTCTAGGTTTTTCATGTTGTTGCAAATGGCAAGATCTCATTCTTTTTATGGCTGAGTAATAACCCATTGTGTGTGTGTGTGTGTGTGTGTGTGTGTGTGCGTATCACATCTTTATTCACTCATCTATTAATGGACACTTGGGTTGCTTCCTTATCTTGTCTATTGTAAATAATGCTACCAAAAATAAATAAATAAAAGGAAAAACAAACCATAAAGGTACATATATCTTTTTGAATTAGTATTTTTGTTTTCTTTGGATAAATACTCAGTAGTAGAACTACTGGATCAAATGGTAATTCTGTTTTTACTCTTTTGTTTTTTTTTTTTTTCCCAAAGAAGACACAGAAATTGTCGACAGACACATGAAAAGATGCTTAACATCACTCAGCATCAGGGAAATGCAAATCAAAACCACAATGAGATATCCCTTCAAACCTGTCAGAATGGCTGGAATAAAAAAGACAAGAAATAAAAAGTGTTGGCAAGGAACTGGAGGAAAAAGAACCCTCGTGCACTGTTGGCGGGAATGTAAATTGGTGCAGCCATTGTGGAAAACAGTACGGAGGTTCCTCTGTACACACATCTTAGTCACACTTCACATGTTTCTCAGTTTGGTCTATTTTCTGTTGTTTTAGAGTTGGCCCCAAGTTGTATTTGTTGCTCTCTTAAAGTTGCCCCCACCTGCAGTTCATCTTACCTTCTTCTCCTGACCTCTAAAAGAACAAAAGATAAATATTTTCTCCCTGAGGAGATAAAGTATGTCCTACATGCTTGAGCCACAGCCTTCTTAATCTTCATTTTATTCTCTTGCTGATTGCACTGATCTCCCCAACTTCTAACCATAGGGCAATCCTAGGATTCGTACCTGAGCCTCGTCTCTACTTGTGCACTCCCTGGAAGTCACTAACTTTCATGGTTTTAGTGTATCCCATACACAGACAACTCTCAAGTTTTTATCTCAAGCCAGGACTTCTCTAAACTCTGGAGTTCTCTGTCTGCACAAGACTCTTCTACTTAGGGGTCCAACTGACACTTAAAACCCAATTTGTGTAACACGGAACAACTGATTGTCTTTCCCAGCCATGCTTTTCTGCTTCTGTCTTCCCTGTCTCAGCTGGTGGACACTTACCGGTTAGAACCCTAACCAAGAGTTGTGTCTTCTTCTCACTCCACGCATCTAATCTGCTAGTCAATCCTGTTGACTCTGTCTTCCAAATAGATTCAGATTCCAGCACTTCTCCCTGTCTTTTTCCAAGTCACTGTCATTTCTCACCCAGATTTGTGCAATACTTTTCTAACAGGTCACCCTGCTTGGTTATTTTTTTCAGGTTTCTGATCACCTATGATCTTATCAGTGAAGTCTTCCCAACAACTCTATTTCAAAGAGTATCCCAGCAATCCCTAATCCCATTCCCCACTTGTTCTTCTATCAGCTTCACACCATTGGACAAATATCACAGCATACTTTGTATATTTTATCTCTCCCTGGAGTGTGAGCTTCAGAAGAGCAGAGGTTTTTGTCTGTTTGTTCTTTCTCTCTTCCTTCCTTCCTTTCTTTTCTCTTTCTTTCTTCTTTCCTTCTTTCCTTCCTCCCTCTCTCCATCTATCTATCTATCTTTCTGTCTGTCTGTCTTTTATAGCTAGAGCTTCCCAGCACATGATAAAGACTTACTTAAAGTATTTTTAGGTGTATGAACGAATGGTAGTTATGTCTAGAATACTTGCAAAGTCGTCTTTGTGATAAATAAACAAATTCACCTGAAATTAAATTAGTATGGTTAAGAAACCAGTCATGTTTTGTTTATTTAAAAATATTTTAGAGCCAGAAGATCCTCAAAAAACAGGAGACTTTTGTATATGAAACATTTTCAGAGCCAAAAGATACCTCCCTGAGAGACTTAATTAAAGGGTGCCGACTTGGGTTGATCTGTGGCCTTCAGCAATACGCTAATAAACACACTTCTGAACCTCCACTGAGATATCCCTGGACTTGGTGCCTATAGCTTGGCAACGTCCTTGTGTCTTTGCAACACACCACTGGTGTGACAACTGGCAAGTTGGTTCAATCCACTTTGAGCTTAAGCTGTAAATTTGTGACGGTGGTAACCGATGTTGGTGAGTGTCAGTGGAGATTTCAGACATGGATTGTAAAATCCCAAACATGCTACAAGTATAAGAGGCCTGAAAAACGTGTTGTAAATATAGGGTGAAGACCTGTTCTCAAGGTAAGAAAAGACACATAAAAATTATTAAGTTCAGGGGTGCCTGGGTGGCTCAGTGTGTTAAAGCCTCTGCCTTCGGCTCAGGTCATGATCCCAGGGTCCTGGGATCGAGCCCCACATCAGCCTCTCTGCTTCTCTGCCTGCTTGTGATCTCTGTCAAATAAATAAATAAAATAAAATAAATTATTAAGTTCAGTTCCATAATTTGCTTACCACATAATTTTTCTTTACTATCAGTTTTATTCAAAACTTGATTGGAGGTGTTGTTTTTTCCTGTTGGAGAGAATCCTTTAGGCAGCCTGAGAATAACATGAGGATATTCAGATCCCAGACATCACTCAGCGGTCTCTAAATGGGCGTGGCTTTTCAGCTACCACTCAGATGAGGGCTACTCTCCTCTTCTTCTGGTTTTTAAAAATCAATCTGGCAAATGCCCAACAGGTGGCTAAAACAAAATGCATAAGGATGGGTTGAAGTTTTCAGGATATTGATACTGATCTAGGCCTCAGATCTGCTTTGGGACTTAAGTGTGAATGTCCACACTGACCAGGTGGGCTGTATTTTCTTCTCTCCCATCACTGTCACCATCCCCTGCCCATCAATGATTATCATCTCAGGGCCAAGAATCTAGTCAGCAGTCGATATAAGCCATTCCTTTTATACTTTACCGAAGCTCTGTGAGGTCAGTACTATTACCCTTTTTTTATACAGGAAGAGATTGGAACTCAGGGGAGTCGCATTGTTTTTCAATAAGGAGACGACTGAATCAGACCTTATATTCAAGTCTGACTTCAGAGCTCATGGTTTTTGTTATCACATGAGTCTCTTATTTTTATTTACTTATTTTTTTTACGAGTTAGAGAGGGAGAGGGAGAGCACACACAAGTAGGGGAAGCAGCAGGCAAAGGGAGAGGGAGAAGCAGGCTCCCTGCAGGGAGCCTGATGTGGGGCTTGATCCCAGAACCCTGGGAATATGACCTGGACCGGAGGCAGACACCGAACCAACTGAGCCACCCAGGCATCCCTGCAAGTCTCTTCTACTAGTCAGCTCCTTTATTTTGTAAGCCCACGTTGGTAGTAGAGTTCCCTGAAGGCAGAGATTCTCCAAAAAAAGGTTGGGGGGTGGGTGGCAAAGAAAAAAAAAACAACAGAAAGTAACACAATACAAAGATTAAGACTCGGAATAGAGGTATTTCTTACATTCTTATCACAAAGTTTTCTTTGGACATAGGCCTACTCTTTCCTGGTCTTGCCTGATTTGTTAAGGCTTTGGAAGATGAGGGTGATCATTGCCCTGGCCTCCTGTGGGTTAGAATTTAGTTGGAGTATTACTTATAAGTACTTGTTACTGTGGACTCTTAAAGTGTCTACCAAATGTATTATCTAAAAATAAAAAGTATTCTCAGATCCCTAAATACTCAATAAATAGATTTGATGGATATAGCCTTTGTGTTTCTTTCAGACTCTTGGTAAAACCCTACTGGGCTATTTGTTCCTTTTACACATGCTGTTCAGCACTGAATTAAAAGAATGAGAAGCCTATATATATCATGGCCCAGCTTCTAGCTCGCCTCTGGCCTGGCTGGTTCTTATTAATGATTCATTTCTTTTGACAGGAGCGGCAACATTTCAGGACTTCTTGGGTGGAAGAAAGTTGGCAGAGAGAAAGTCCACGGTGAGTAGTTAAACATTATATGAATTAATAACCCCCATCAATAGTTTAATGGATGAAATGCATTGATTGCTTTGAGAATTATGCTGAGGTCTACAGTAATAAGCAGAAATGTCTGATTTGACATCTTTTTTTTTTTTTAATATGTCTGCAACGTAATCTACTACCAATTACACAACAACCCCACCGAAAGAGTGCTGAGTGGTCCCACTACAGTAGTAATATGTTATAAAAGCTCAGGTTTCAGGACAATTAGCTTCTGGCTGCAGTTTATTACCCCATTTGAGATTTAAAACATTTTTTTTTCCATTGCATTCCAACAATGCTTATGTGTCTGGGGCTAACACTTTAAAACAATAATGGAATGGCAAATATCTGTCTGGCTGGAGTTTGTGCAAGAAGGAGGGTGTGTATTAACGTTAAAACAACAACAAAAAAAAATGAAGGCAGTGTGGACCAAACAAAAGCAACTTCCTTAATTTCTCAAAGTGACCAGGATTATGTTTACCAAGAAAAAAAAAATGCCTTTCATTAGAAGGTTCAAAAAATATTTTGGAGATTATGATCATTCCTGCTTATTTCAAAGCAATTTCCACATGATGAAAAAGCAGTCCATTGATAATTCATGTTCATTTATCAGTTTGGTGATCATCACCAGGTTTCTGGTGTAAAATACATGAGTCTCTCTTTGCATTGGCTGGTATTCCAAAAAACTAGCAATCAGGGATTTTTCAGTTGGTGATGATGATGAGGATGATGATGGTGACAGTGAACTTTATTGAGGGTCTACTCTGTGGGCAGGAACTATGCTAAAACTTTACCGGGATGATCTTATTTAATTATCCTAAGTATCTCTTGAGTTAGGTACTATTATTATTTCCCCCATTTTACAGATGAGGAAACTGAAGCTCACAGTGTTGTAATTGGACGGTTTTAGGACTAACAATAATAAGTATGAAGACTGGTGCTTTTAAAAACTAATGTAGGGCTTGGAACGCAATGCAGTACTGCCTGATGATAGTGGCGGTGGTGTTGGTGGAGGTTGTGATAAAGATGATGAAGGCAATAGTAAGAGACGTAGGGAACCTTCTTGTAAGTCTCTTGTACATTTTTTAAAAAATATATATATACTCTTTCCTCCAGGAATTTAAGCCATTTTTTTCTCCTGTTCCCCTTCTCCTGATGCCCATTTTGAATTATTTTATCCCAATCTACTGTGTTTCCCTCCTGTCTCTCACACTGTGTGATCTGATACTTCTGTGGTTATTGAGGAAGTGAGTCGGGTGGGAGGAAATGGGGACATGACCTCTAGCTCAGTAACTGCTCATGAAGACAGCTTACTTATAGGCTCCCACTTTTAGTGATGATGAGGGTGTCACAGATTGGGTTCCAAGAGCTCACTTACCTATCGTCAAGCTACAGTATTCATTCTTCAATACCTTTCTCACCTCAGGATTTTAAGCTTCTAATGTTGGATATAACCAAGTCCGGAGAGCAATCCACATGAGCGTGATGTTTCTCCGTAAAGCTGTGTGTTAAAACATGAATTTTGATATCAGGCATGTACTGATATCATTAAAATCAAACCCTTTTTTAACCCTTGGAATGAAAAATGCTGTTTATGAATTAAAATATTAATATTTAAGGGTGTCTGGGTGGCTCAGTTTGTTAAGAGTCTGACTTCAGTTCAGGTCACGATCTCAGGGTCTCTCAAACCCCACATGGTGCTCTCTCTCTTAAATAAATAAATAAAATCCTTAATAGGTATATTAATGTTTAGAAAAGTATAAAGAAAAAAGAAAACTTATCAAAAAAATGAATCAGGCGCGGTAAATAAAATAAGTGAATTAGCAAATAAGCAGCAATATTTTGTTGACCTAGAGGACATAGTGCATTATCAACTGTCTCCTGAGATCCGCTCAGGTCAGGGTTTTTCTCACCAAGGTGTGTTGCATGTAATGTAATGCATTAGGCCCAGGAAGGATGTGTCTCCTTCAGTCAGATGGTTCCTCTTTGTTCTAATTCTCCTGAGGCTCTTCATAGCACTTGGCATGTTGGCTTCCTGGAGTGGCTGGAGAAGGAACTAATTGTTTCTCTTCATTTGTGCAGTACCGTTGCCCTCCTGTACTGAGGTCAGGTTTGGTTCTGCTCCTGGAACCTTTTTTTATATGGGTCCATCACCTCCATGATATCAGATGAGCTGACACTGGTGTCTTCTGCCTAAAATGCCTTGCCCCTTCTCATCTATTTGTAATATGCCTACTTAGGCTTCCAAGGCTGCTTCAACTTTATCTATTCTTGTGGCTTCCTCTCCTCTCCTTTCTTTTCCTTTTTTCCCCAGGTAGAACTGCTTTCTCATTTGTGTTGCCCTAACTAAATGTATCACGTTGCACTATAAATGCTTGTTTTGTCTTCCTCTGCTGTGAGACTGTAGTAAGGGGATACTCTGGCTTATTTGTTCCTTTTCTGCATCTGCAGCAGACAGCAGAATGCAAGGTCAGTGTTAGGTTTAGGATAAATGTTTCTTGTCCTGCACTGAGGTTCTATGTCTCTGATTGTGTGCTCCTCCATTCAAAGTTACTAAATATTATAATATTTATAATTTACATACAGCACAGTAGATACTGGTCAGGAGCCATAATGTTGGATTATCTCTCATTGTTTAACTACTTGGTCATCAATTTTATCATCTGTAAACTCAGAGGAATTAATCAAATTCATTTGCTTTCCATTCTTTCATAAGTTTATTCATTAATTCATTCAAGATAAATTGATCAAGTATCTGCTTTGCCCTAGACATTGGACTAGGTAACTTCTTAAGTATAAAATGCTATGTTTTTTTTTAGTTTAAAATACTATGTATTTCAGTTAGAGTACAAAAAAGTTTGGATCTGTGTAGACAGTAGAGTTAATTTGACAACACTGCTTTATAAACTGTCCTACTAAAAATACAAATAGACACAGTTTTGAACATAATTCATATCAAGATAATAACATTTTGTTTCTGAATCTCATTAGTGCTTCAAATCATACTATTTATATCAACTAATCTTAAAATATCACTTTCCCCAGTGATCACAGGGTAAGATTTCTGAGTTACATCATAGTGTTTGTTTTACCTTCTTAAATCAGCAAGAATATTGACTTAATGAGTATTTTATAAATTTAAGCAGATGTGGAAAGTCTTTGGGTTGAAGAAAATCTTTGCATTTGTTCAACAGATATTTACTGAGTGCCTAAAATGTGCCTAGTGTTATTCACTGAGTATCTAACATATGCCTAGTGTTAAACTATATGCCCAGAATATGGAGGTCAACAAAAGGGGCCTCTGTATTTGCGAGGTTTATAGATCTGGGGGGAACAACATGGATGTAAACATACTATGATGGAAGAATATTTAGGTTTTAGCTGAGAGGAAGAAATGTGCTCGGATTTGGCTGAGAGTAGGGTGGGGACAACAGACCTGTCAGAAAAAAGTCTTCATAGACTTTTCTTGGATTCTGGTGTTGGTTCTTCACATCAGTAGATGGTCCTTGAGGTGATTGTCAAGACATATGTATGCCCCCAGGCTGACAGTGCTGGTAGGAGGGAGAACATTTGAGGAACAGGAAGCAGGATGAGCAGTAGTAGCAGATGAATGTGAAATAATACATCATATTTAGTCAAGTAGTAATATGTCATCATGATTAGAGAGAAAGAGACAAGCTGGGTTACAGGGTTGCCTAAGGCTGTAGAGTAAACATGGGTAGGACTTTGCAGTCTCTTGGTTAAGATGGAAGAATACTTTATCCTGCACGTAGAGGGAAATCCAAGAGGGTCTTATGCAGTAGAGGAAGGGGTTCATAAAAAAAAAATAGTAGAAATGTAAATGTGATTAAAAAATATTTGCTATATGATATGTTATCATATGGTTTCACTTACTTATGGAGCATAAGGAATAACATGGAAGACATTGGGAGATGGAGACGAAAAGTGAGTGGGGGGAAATTGGAGGGGGAGACAAACCATGAGAGACTGTGGACTCTGAGAAATAAACTGAGGGTTTTGGAGGGGAGGGAGGTTGGGAGTTAGGTGAAGCTTGTGGTGGGTATTATGGAGGGCACGTATTGCATGGAGCACTGGGTGTGGTGAATAAACAATGAATTTTGGAACACTGAAAAAAATAAAATAAAATTTTAAAAATTGCTTAATTTTAAAATATGAATTTGGAAGTTTAGACATACTTGTTTTCTTCTATAAGCATTTTTTGCTAAATTACCATTTTTTTCAGTGAATGGGAATTATTTATAATGCTTAGATGAGATCACACTATGGAGATGTAACTGGGAATGAGAATTTCATTCTATCAAAATCTCCTTTATCTACCTAGGATTAGGCCTTTATTAAATTACTCAATTCTATTTTTTACCTCTAGAGAAATAGAGATCCAGTATTCAAAGATTACCTTTTAATGGAAGTTAAAATAAAGGCTTGGGTTTTGCTTCTCAAACTTCACTTTATGGATCTGAGGAGGAAAAAGAAAACAGAGAAACAAACCTCGTAGATTTAGACATTTTAGTGAAGAAAAGGCATATTGTTAGCTATATTAGCTTCAAGTGAAAATATATCAATTGCTGATTTTTTAAATGCCAAAACTGCAGCATTTGATCTAGAACAAATTAGTTTTTGCCTAGCAGTTATTCAAGGCTATTGATAAATCAGTAATAAATAGAAAATACCAAAACTGAGGACTTCTGAGCTAACAATGTCTGTTGGCCATTTTTTCAGAGACTGTGCATCATAAAAATACTTGGAAATTTTTAATCTTTCTTCAAGAGAAAAAAAAAAATAAATAAAATGCCGTTTTCCTTTTCTTTGGGACAATGTAGTGACTTCCTAATTGGTTTGTGACCTCAAACATTTCCCTGTTCTAATCTGCCATGCCGTGTTAGTTACATACAGAACTCATCAATATGAAATCATACAAAGCTCATTTTTCTTCGTTCTGCAAGTTTCAGTATGCGATTCTCTGTTTTGCTAACTGTAAGACGGAAATAACACCTATTTCAAAAGAATGGGAAGTATCGTAAGGATTAAATGGAAATTCTTAGGCAGAGCGTCTTGTGCTCTATAGGTCTGGGACACTTATTTATTGAGTAAAACAAAGGCACACTTTGGATCATGCATAACTTTTCAATTAAGTTTGTTTTTTTACAGTTCTAAGCTAATTGCACTCAATTAGATAGATCCAGGTATAAAAATGATTTCATTTCTAATATCTGGATTGTGAAAATCCTCCAATTGTTGTATATGGAACACTATGAATAGAAATAATTTCAGGACATCCTGAAGCTCTAATGCTTACTATTTACACATGATTGCTTGTGGACAATTTGACTGTTTCCAAAGAGGAAGGCCAGGACCTATTCAGAAGTGGAAGAAAGCGCTCCAAACAAGGGATCACCTCAATAGCTGTGAAGGTAAACTGACCTTGTTTTTGATGAATTGCAGTGAATGTCTGCCTTTTACAAAACAGTATGCAATTGTTATTAAGAAGCCAGATGGGTAAAGAAAAAGGGATTGTATACCATTGGGAACTGGGGAAATCAATGAAAACAAAATCTTGAAAGTTGATTACTGGTAGTTCTAGTATTTTACTGCTGAGCCCAGTTTGATTCAGTAGTGAGCCTGGTGAATCTTGAGCTAGTGAAAAGTCAGAGCACCCGAGTAGTCACCCTCCAGTATGTCAGAGAGCAGCAGAGACTGGGGTCTGTGGGCTTCCCAGTGCCTTCTGAGTTGGTTGGTTTATTACTAACAGAAGCAGCAGAAGTACATCACTTTAAAGTAGCGTTTCTCAAACTTATTGCGCAGACCCCTTTACACTCTTAAAAACCAGCCTCACTCTACAGTGAGACCAAAGAGCTTTTTGTTTAATTGGACAATATCTATGAATATTTATCATTGTTTGAAATTAAAAGTGAGGAATCTAAAAAAAAAATAGTGTATTTACAATACAAGTGAGAAATATTTACATGTCAGACTAAGTAACATATTTTATGTATATATTTATTTACTAAGATTTTATTTATTTATTAAAGATTTTATTTGTTTATTTGAGAGAGAGAGAGAGAGAGAGCATGAGAGGAAGAAGGTCAGAGGGAGAAGCAGACTTCCTGCGGAGCTGGGAGCCTGATGTGGGGCTTGATCCCAGTCTGGGATCATGACCTGAGCTGAAGGCAGTGGCTTAACCAAGTGAGCCACCCAGGTGCCCCAGACTAAGTAACATATTTTAGTGAAAAATGACTGTATTTTCATCCCCCAAATAAAAAGATGACATTATTTTACATTTTTGGAAATCTCTTTAATGTCTGGCTTAAATGAAGACAGCTGAATTCTTATGTATGCTGCTGAATTATTCTGTTTCAAAAATCTTTTTTTTAAGATTTTATTTATTTATTTGTTTATTTATTTGAGAGAGAGTGACTGCGAATGGGGGCAGGAGCAGAGGAAGAGGGACAGGCAGGCTCTGTGCTGAGTACAGAGCCTGATGTGGGGCTCCATGTCCTCACCCTGAGGTCAGGACCTTGAGTAGAAACCAAGAGTTGGATGCTCAACCGACTGACCCACCCAGGCGCCTCTGGTTCTGTTTGTACATTTTGTTTTGGTTGAATTATAGGAAGAAAACCTGACCACATAAATATGTGTATCTGGAAAGAGAAGGATAATTTCATAACCTTCTTTGATAATTGTGGATATTTTTTCCTTGATGCTATACCAAAACTCTAGAAAAGATAGTGTCTTTAAGTTTAGTTGGAATGTAAAGTATGAGATACTATCAGTGAATTTTTTGGTGCTCTAATATGTATATATAAACAACATTGAGTGGATCTTCTAGCCCTACAGGAGGTTCTGACATTGTGCATTGGTGATGTGGAGAATATTAGTTCTCTACGTTCTTGGCTAACTAATTTATGTGGATCCTCTAAACATTGGCACATTTCATTATATTCAATAATCACATCTGTTACTGCCATCACAAATCACATCAGAGAAGTTTGAAATACTGGGACACTGTCATGTTCATGGCGATGGAAACAATTTTTCCAAAATGCTAATTTTTGCTGGAAAGCTTACATTTCATCATTAGTGACAAATACAACCTGCTGGTTTTCTTGAAATGACAGGTTTATTTCATTGATTGGTTGATTATAAGAAAAATGTTCAGAAACTGAACATGAGATCTACTCTCTTAACCGATTTTTAAAAGTACAATATGATATTGATATCTATAAGCTCCGTGTTGTACAGTAGATCTCTAGAACTTACTCATCTTGCATAACTGAATTTTTATAATGTTGACTAGCAACTTCCTATTTCCCCCCTTCCTAGCCCCTGGCAACCACCATTCTCATTCTCTTCTTTGCTTCTGTGATTTTGATTGTTTTAGATAGTGGAATCATTTATCCTTCTGGGGCTACTTTATTACACTTAGCATAATGTGCTTAAGGCTCATCCATGTTATCATATATTGCAAGATTTCCCCCTTCTTTTTAATGATAAGTAATATTCCATTGTATGTATATACCACATTTTCTTTCTTCAGTCATCCCGCACACACTTAGGTTGTTTTCACATCTTGGCTATTGTGAATAGCACTGCAGTGAACATGGGATTGCTAATACTGCTTTGAGATCCCAATTTTAATTCTTTTGGATAGATATCCAGAAATAAGATTGCTGGATCACACAGCAAGTCTACTTTTAACTTTTTGAGAAACCTCCGTATTGTTTTCCATAGAGGTTGTACTGTTTTGCCTTCTCAACAAAAGTATACCAATGTTCCAGTTTCTCCACATCTTTGCCAACATTTGCAAACTTTGGGGTTTTTTGGGTTGTTATTTTGATAATAGCCATCCTATAGGTGTGTAATGAAATTAGGCCATTTTCTTATACTGTACATGAAAATCAACTCAAAAGAGAATGAAGACTTGAAACTTTAAAACTCCTAGAGAGAAACCTATGGGAAAATTTTCATGACATTGGTCTTAGCTGTGATTTCATAGATATGACACCCAAAAGCACAGGCAGCAAAAGCAAAGGAGACAAGTGGGACTGCGTTAGACTAAAAACCTTGTACATAGGAAAGGAAATAATCAATGGAGTGGAAAATGTAACCTACAGAATGGAAAAAACCACTTATCTATTAAGTGGTTAGTTTCCAAACAATGTAAGGCACTCTTATAGCTCAATAGCTAGCAAACAAAAGCAAACCACAAACCAAAAGCAAATTAACTCTCCCACACCCCTGCAAAATAAAACCATCAACAACAACAACAAAACTAATAACCCAATTTTAAAAATGAGCTAGGGGATTTGGAAGGGGAGGTGAACCATGAGAGACTATGGACTCTGAAAAACAATCTGAGGGCTTTGAAGGGGCGGGGGGCGGGTGGGAGGTTGGGGTACCAGGTGGTGGGTATTATAGACGGCACGGATTGCATGGAGCACTGGGTGTGGTGCAAAAATAATGAATACTGTTATGCTGAAAATAAAAAATAAAAAAAAAATGAGCTGGGGAGGCATCCTTGGGTGGCTCAGTCAGTTGGGCATCTGACTCTTGGTTTCAGCTCAGGTCATCATCTCAGGATCTTGGGAGTCTGCTTGGGATTCTTTCCTTCCCTCTCCCTCTGCCCCTTCCCCCTGCTCTTTCTCTTTTTCCCAAATAAAAAAATGAATCTAAAAAAAAAAAAAAAGAACTAGGGACTTCAATTGACATATCTTCAAAAAAGATATACACATGGCCAACAGGTATATGAAAAAATACACAATGTCACAAATCATTAGGGAAATACAATCAAACCATGATATATTGTTTCATTCATTTCTGAAGACTTACCTGCCAAATACCCAAATCTGAATAATTACATTTTTAGACTTTCTTTTAAGTAGACATAGTGTTTATAAAAATAATGACTAGTTCAGGTTATAATTCAGAGAATTACACAAGGTTTTTTTTTTTTTAATAACTGTGGACAGTTGAAGTGCTTTAGACCTACTTTCCATTTTATCACACAAATGACTAAAAATACATGTATGAAAAATTTTAGATTTAATAAAATGAGTAACTATTACTTCATGATTTCTTAAATGAAACTGGCTCTTTTATAAATATGTGTGTGTATGAAACTGGCTCGTGTGTGTGTGTGTGTGTGTGTGTGTGTGTATGTGTGTGTATGTGTATTATGAATCCAAAGCAATGCAAAATACAATGACAAATACGGTTTGATGCCCTTGTCTTGATTAATAGTAAGGCACCAGCATTGCCCTAGCACTATCAAAACAATTGTCAGCATAGGGGAAAACTCTAATCATGTCTTTATATTATCATTAAAAATAGGTTTGCCCTCTCAGACACCTTGGTCGTAGGGACTGCTAGGACATTGTCCACCTCAGTTTGAGAGCTGCTATTCTAGTTTGCAAAGCCATTTCACAAAATTGTATTATCTACATCTGGTCATTTTATAGTTGAGGTTGGAATACTGGCAGAGTTAAGGGATATTTTAGCACACAGTACATATCACGAACTTAAACATTTTTGTAGTAGGAAAGAGTAAACTAGAAATACCTAAAATGCAAGTCTCCTGATGTCTGCTTCTGTGCTCTTTTTACTGAAGGTTTAACTTTTAGATTAGAGTGGTTACAGGGAATAGAAAGCACCCAGTTAAAGGCAGACGTGAAGGAGGAATTATAAATGTCTAATCTTCACACTGTACCAGAACTCTAAGTCAAACTATATGTCATTGATTGGTAATAGTTACCTGATTAGTTACATAACCAAACTTCCCGGTGATCTTAATTCATTGGCTTCGTTCTTTGTAGACCATACTCCCTGAGATACCAACTTCCTTAGTATTCCAGTCTAGCCTCCCACTTAACTCCCTGTGTTCCTAGGCAGCTCTCCTGAGAGAAGAGCTCTTTAGGTAAAGAAGTATAACTCCTCAAAGAAAGCAGGGCACAAGCGTGAGACAGCAGACCATTGGGCAGGGGCAAATCAAACTGGCTTAGGAGAAATACTCTTAAATATCGCAGAGATGTTTTCCTCTTCCCAGGAGGCAGCTGTTCACATGAACGCAAAACAATGCTTGCCAATGGTTGCCTTCAGAGGGAAGTCTAAGGACTACAAAATAAATTAACTTCCATTGCTAGTTCAGGCAAATCAGAACTGTAGAAAATTGAGACTGGTAGGGTGAATTAGCATTGACTTGTTCTATGAACGCATGGAAAACTTAAGTTTCCAGGGAGGTGCTTTTGGCACCTTAAATGAAAGCCACATTAACTCAGGGAAAAGCTGATAGTGACTAACAATCCCTACAAAAAGCTATTTTTAGAAGCAAACCTGGTGAAATCATAATGGTCAGTCAAGAGAAGGACTGGCCCAATGACCTAATTACCACTCAGTGGGGAAACTAAAACCAGCCCTGGAAAATTGCGTCAATATTATGGCCTTTAATGGGCACCATTTTTAAAAATACCCATGGCTATCCTAAAAATTTTCCCTTTCTTTATGAGTAACCACATACTGAGAGCCAGTTTTATTTTGAAAAAAAAAAAAAAAAAAGTTCTTCAGATTTCAAGATTTCATGACAACCCCACCAAGAGCTCTGGTCCTAAAAGGTTAATTAGGTAATTGATCAAATGAGCAATTGTGCTCCTCTTTCTGGTACATCACTTGGACTCAGATGCCTATGAACATCTCATTAATTAATTTAGTGCCAAGTGGGTGAGTACCTTCATATTTTAAGATCAGAGCTTTCATAGAGGTATATTTTTGTACATAGCTACATCTAAATGCACTAGTAATTTGTTTTTGATAGATGCCTTTATTCTATTTTTTTAATAGATACCTTTAAATTTCTTTTCTTTGCTGCAACAAACATGCTACTTGCCTCAACTTCAGTGTGCATCTGTGGACATAGTTCCAGAGCCTCAGAGGGAAAGTCATCTAATTAAAGGCGATGTAAATCTGGAAAGCACATGAACTGGCAATGAAAACTAATTAATCCACTTATTCATTCAATCAGCAGTTACATAGTAAATGCATACTACGGTACATATTGCAAGGGATACACAATGGATAAAACCAGAGAAGGCTTCGGCTCTCCAAGAGTTCAGGGACTAGAGTCTTTCAAATATTTCTTATTAACTTGATTTGACTAATTGAGTATATTCCAGGTATGAAGTACTCAATGAAAAAATAAGGTAACTGAGCAAATGTTTTAAGAAAGCTTTCATTTCCAGAATAACAGCCTAAGTTCAATCATTTAGCCAACAGCTGAATTGTTGGTGGTAAATAAATCATTCAACTGAAATTTTAACTTGGAATCTTCAAACAAGTTTTCCTGGCTTCTCTTCATTTTGTGCCCAAAGCCCCTCACTGAGGTATGGCTTTCATCAAGACCTGAGCCTTTCTTCACATTGAGAAAATAAAGTGTTTTTGCCTCCCTCTCTCCCATGGTTGATTAGAATACATTGGAGCTTCTCAGACATCCTTACACTCCCTTCCACCTGTTTGTTTTAAACTGGGTCCTCCAGCTGTCCATGTGCTTCCCCTTTCAATTTTCCGCCATCGTTCTGATACACTTCTCTTTCACTGACTATCTTACTCTCCCACAAGCCCCAGAATCCCTTGTTCGAAGATACATTTGTCTGGGCCTAAAGGCAACGTGCGCAGTTTCAGAGCATATAGTTTGAAGTAGAAAGATTCTTTCAGAGTTTTTATCAAAGTCCTTATTGTTGTGGTCTGTTTGCAGAAACCATCATGGCCTTCTAATTCCTCAGCTATCTGCCTGCAGTTGTAACAAACTTTTCTATGGGCCTTTTTGAATTCTAGAGACCTAGCCAAAGGTTCTGTTTATAGTCCTATCTTTTTATTAGTGGCTCTTCTGGAAAGTTAGAAATAAAGCAGACAATTTCTGTGAATTAAGTACCTCTAGATCCAGCTTTTTCCTATTTAGTGTCTAAATTTGTCTACGTTATGTCTAAATTAATGTATAAACAGAAGTATTTTAATTTTATTCCAGCTGTTTTATTCCCTTTCATCTCATAAATAGGTCAAACTCACCAGGTTTTGCCTCGCTATCCTTTGTGATGAAAATGAAGAGAAGTTACTTGTTAAATCCTATTTGTCCCTCCTGATATAGGTTACAAAAATCCACATTGGTAGATCAGAGTTTCTTGGAGCTTGGGCCTCAACTGCACACTTCCTTTATAGGAAATTAAAAACTTCTTGTTGTTCATCAAAGCCCTACATAATGTTCATGTTGCCTTCTGGTGAAGTTCACCAGGGACTGAGACGGTCCTAAAGCCATCTCTATGTTGGTCAGAACTAGAATTGTGTGATCTGAAACACTTTCCTCCTGATATAATATTTGTTCCTTTTTACTCCAGGTAAGAGTTTAGTGAAATAAAAAAAAGATAAGAGATCTTCACCCCTCTTCACACTAGCTGTCAGTAGATTTCAGCCTCAACTTTCTGACGGATACTATTTTTAATTCTTTCAAAACGTATGCACCAGAGACAATTCTGAATTGTTGGCCAATGAGACTGAATCCTTACTGCCTAGATAACATGCTCTGGTAGAGGTCAGCAATAAACATGCAATCAAATAATTAAGATAATTTCAGATGATGATCATTTTTAGAACAATGAAACCAGGTAATGGAGTTGAGAATGAGCAGTAGGGAATATGGGTCTGGGGAGATGAAAGCTTCAGTGAGGGACAAGATGAGAAAGCTTCTCCGAGGGGGGTGACGGTTGAGCTGAGTGAGCATCAGTGATGACTGGTGCCAGATGTGAGCATTCTAGGGAGAAAGATGGCAGATACAAAGTGTCGAAGCTGGAAAAGTGGCAAGAAAAAAAAAAAGTGGCTGAACAGCAGTGAAAGAAGTGGAAAGCTTTGGGGGAAGAGGTGGGAAAAGGCACATAAGTAAGTCTTCTAGACCATGGTGAAGACATGGGATGTTTTAGCCATTACAGTGGGCAACTCTTGATCCTTGAAACACACGTGAAATCCCATGGTATTTTCTCTATGCAGTCCTCAGTGTTTGGCTTATAAATCACCTTCTCTTGGTAACTGGATATCAGAAGTAGCTCTAGCTCCACAGTGTATCTGCTGGTTGCGAGCCTGGCAGTTTCTCCTCAGTGCCCAGTGTCTAGCTTGGGTTCCTGGCAGCGACTGGGAAGGTCTAGGAATGCCGGCCTACAACCTTCAACTTTTAATTTTACATAAACCAACATCAAATAACTAAAACTTTTAGTGAACTTAGAAATTAGCTTATTGTCGACATAGCAGGTCTTAAGAGCTTGCCTTTTTATTTCTCATTTTCACAGCATGCAAAATAGTTTAGTGAAGATTTCTTATATAAGAAATTTGAGGATAAACTTTTGTGATATCCAGTTCCTGCAAAGCTGACAGTAAGTTCTCCCTGAGGAAAAGTCTGAGGAGGGCAGTTCCTTATATCTTCTGGTAATGAAGAGATTATAGTCTATCTTTGAGTATCAGTGGTGCATAGCTTTGGTGAAAAGCTACCTGGTTGACTGTAATGGATATTACACTTCCTGCCTAGGACTCTTCAAATGGGAGATCATGAGATTCCTAGCTAGGTTCACCTGTTACCATAATCATCAAACTTTATTGAGCACTAAATTCTATGTAGAATACTGCTGGGCATTGGACCAGAAGGACAATCGCATTCATCTACAATAGCTTTTAATTTCTACAGTGTGGTTGAGATGTCAGGAACAGAAGAGTTTTTCCTTCAGCCTTCAGTTAACTCTTGATGAACAGGCACAAGTTAACAAAGCGTCCTCTCCACTTTCTTCTACAATGCTCTGCTAAGCTCCGTATTCCTAAAAGCCATCTCTCTCAGAATCTATGAATAATTAAGATAGAATTTTTGTTTATCTGTTTTGTTCTGTTTGGGTCTCATCGGAATTCTGCTTCTTAAAACTTGTTGGGATAAAAAGGCAGCAGCCTGTCGGTACCATGAGGTCTACTGTCAAAACCAGCTTTTTGAATTTGCAACTTAACACTTGTTGCTAAATATGAAGAGACCTTCAGCGCAAGCCTTTTAAAATATGTTGAGCCTACTTAGAGGTTGTCCCACTTTGTATCTGTCCTGTATCTGTATCTGTCCTGTATCCCACTTTGTATCTGCCCTCCTCCAGTATTTTCTCTCTCAATTTGATATTGATATCCCAAAGTGAAAAAAAGATCAATGCCATCTATGCTTACCTCTGTAACCTTGGAAATATAGTTCCCATAAACTTTCTTAGATGCAATTTTAACCCCCAAATTTGAAGACTTTGAGAAAAACAACAAAAATCACTTCTATTTTGTATTGTGTTTTAAACCTGTGGTTCTCAATTGCAAGTGAGTTTGCTCCCTAGGGAGTATTTTGCAACTGAGATATTTTTGTTATTGTCACAGCTTGGGGTTGGGGGGGCACTACTTGCATCTAGTGGGTAGAGACTAGAGTGGCTGCTAAAGTTTTGCAAAGTGGACATAACAGTCATCTACAACAGAGAATTATCCAGCCAGAATGTCATTACTGCGCAGGTTGAGAAGCCTTAAATGAGACTCATTCTTGGGAAACTCTCAGCCAGTTTGCCTTTTATTTATCAATAGTCACAAGGCTTTGGTGTAGAATATATACTTGTCGTTTGCTGAAATAATGAAATTTTTGCTAAACGATTTGTTAAGTATTTGTTAAGATTTTAAATATAATATTTTTGAAACTTAAATCATTCCATGGTATTGCTGGTAGCATTTCCAGTGATATAATTTTGTTATGCAATAAAAATCCTGGTGTTTATTCCAAGACTGCTAAAAATCCTTGGCCAAGTTAATGAAGAAGGCCAGTCTGAATATGTTTGGAAGGTTTAAAGGTGTGTTCTAATTAGAACTAAGTTGTGTGTAAACACACACTCTTGCTCACACATATATATCCAAGTGCCATGTTTCCATCAAGAATTTTGCATTAAATACCTTGTAAGGTATTTACAACCTATATGTTTGATGGCAGAGGAACCAGATTAATTATGAAATCTATAGGAGGGATCACAAAACTACATAATATGTAAGTTCAGATGCTTTCCTAGTACTGTTTTCCATTTGAAAGCAAATACACAAATAAAAAAGCTTTTATAAATTTGGTTTATCCCAAGCTCATTTGTACTCGTCATCATGAGAGAAAGAGGAAGAGAAGGGTCATCTACTCAAAACGTATTTTCCCAGGCTTTCGTAATTGGATTCCTTTCCATGGCTTGTTTTCAGTAAATAAATTGATTTTGAAAATGAGCTATCAAGAAGGATTTAAATATCAAAATGGTTATTATATAAATGAGTTTGGGGGGGGGTTGACTTTTGAGAAGGGTTGGTTTACTTTAAATGGTATAGTTTTACTTTACATGTCATCCTACAATAACCAGAGAGACCAAAAGAACTCTGATGGGGGTACAAACTTGTTGGGAAATCACCAGAATTCCACACACGATGTTGATGACTTCTGCCTTACACAGCATGACTTGCATCCTCTGGACAAACTCTACAGCCATGCCTATGGCTAGTCCCCCCAAAATAGAGCCTAATGGTACAGATATGGTGGCGTTCAAGACGTGGTGTTTATAAGCCATATTCCCTGAGGCAGCTTCCAACCCCCATGTGATTTATTTTCCCAGCGATGATCTCTTCTTCCCTCAATGTATTCTTTGTGCTTGCTGGACTGGTTTGAAGTGTGAAGGTGAAGACACTGGGTGTGTATGTGGGAAGAAGTCCACACCACTACCTAGAGGCTGTTAATCATTCTCATTGTTATTTTAACATTGAGAATATACTTTATCTCTGGGACTAAAACCTATATACAGGAATCAGGTGACCACTGTTTCAAGACTGGACTACATAACTTTACTATTTTATGTAATATGTTAGCCTTTTTATATCTTAACAAGGATACAAGATCAGCTCTTTGAATTCTCCTGTGCATTAAATTTCTATAGGTGACATAGATTTGTACAACAAATCTTTAAATATTGGGTACCTGATTAAATTCACCCCCTGTTATAAGAGGCACATTTACTGCCAGCAGAAAAGCAGTTTGATCTTTTGACCTCAGTAAAGCCAAAGAAAATAACAAATAATCATGATATTAATATTGTTATAGGTTTTTTTTTCTTTTATTTCTGTATCTTTCATCCAAAGACATATATATGTGTTTTTGGTGAAATATCTGAAATCAGTCTTATCTGATGCCAAAAGTTAATTCAACATAAGCAATGGTAAGTAAGTTATATCACTGTTTTACCAGCTACCCATGAGGTGGAGAGCTGGACCTGATTGCCAGCTCCTAGTGCTTGGTCGGTCACATGTGCCTTGTACATAGGACGCACGTTCCTTTCAGAACAGATTTACTTTTATTTTCGGTCTGTTTCTGGGAGAAGAGATACCGTCTTATTTCTTGGTCCAAATACCTTAACTACTGTGTTCTTTGATCCCATTCAATACTGACTTCTTCGTTAAACTTCGTGTACCATCAAGTCTCTAGTAGGAAAAGATTAACACAGAATATTTGTATCCCAGTCCAGGGAGAGGTTAGGAGACAACTGAATGAATGGGTGAGCAGGAGAGCTTGCTTACCGATAGATGGTAGCTTCTTGGCTAAATTATTTCTCTAGAATTATTAGATGTTTTACTTTAGAAAAATAGAATTATATTACTAAAGAAACCATTGAAAATGTATAGATAGAGATAAAATCTGGACAAATTAGAATCTGTTTCATACCATTAAAAATATAAACAAAATACCTGATATGATGTCACAAACCTAGAAAACAAGTCTCTATCCCATTTCTCAATGCCATTGGTTAGATCCACTTAGGGACAAGACAATTAACCTGATATACCAAGACTGCTGGCAAGCATCTGCAAACAATGCATTAGTACTGGACAAAGTTAAAATATTTCTAAGCAAAAAATGGAAAATTTTCAGTGGAGTAGTAAGACAGTCGTTTTAGATTTTCCTGAAAGCATATTACACCTGGTAAGGAAAGCTTGGTATGTATGACAAAAAGGAAAATACTGGAGAATATTCAGCCTGTGTCATTGGGCATGTGTGTGCGCGCGCGCGCGCGCGTGTGTGTATGTGTGTGTGTGTGTGTGTTTGGGGTGCTTTTAACACCTCCTTCTAAGACATATATATCTTGAATTTAACCACAGTTGAGTTTCTTTACAAAATAATGTAGTGGAGCTCTTGCAGGTTTCTTCTCTCCTTACTGTTGTCCGAGGGAAGACTGCTACATGAAGATACGGGGTAGTTCCCAAGATGTACCAGAGGCTACTGAACCGGATCCAGAGCCTTTCGATAGGGGTAGAGTTTGTGGAGACGTCATTGTAACTGGGGGTAGGGCCTGTTCAAGGGGGCGTTCTGTTGTCTGTGGACAGAGTAATTGAGGAGCCATCCTGGGTTGTTGGGATACATGATTTACCCAGGGAAGCATGACATTCCGGTGGTGTCACTCAGCAGTAACAGGAGCAGGAGAGGGAGCCAGGTGCTCTTTATTGGGAGAATGTGGTGTCATGGGCCTTTCAGAAGAGTGATCAGACCTCAGGAAATTTTTTGCCTCCTGGGTGGGACCTGGATATGGTCTGGAAGTTTGACCATCTATACTGCCCTTTCAAATACTAGCTATAAAAGTGTGGCAAGTTATTTGCTGTCTGCCTTACAATGGGAGGAGAATTTTGAGAAAAAAAATGGGCAGATAGAAAGATTGGAAGCAATGGTGGGATTGTGCATAAAAGAAATGGCCAGCCCAGTTTGTTAGGTAGCTTAGGAACACACACAGTCACAGACGTGAGCACTAGACTCATGTTAGCCGTATCTCTCAAGTCTTTGGGAGGGCAGTGTCCACAAGACCACATTTGGCCATCTATTTAGTAACATTATTAGCATTAGTTTGGCAAAGCAACATCAGACATAGAATTTAATAATGTGTTTTTCTGGACCGAGCCATTACAGTTGTTTTGTAGCAAAAGGATAAAATAAATGTCTGTTCAAGCTAATTACTGTCCAGCTTGTGATTTTTTTGTTGTTATTTAGCTTGTAATAAACCCAGCTCAGTTTATTGAGGTGGGATATAAAATAGTCCCTATATAATATTATAAATCCTGCAAAGACTTAAACATCTGCACTTTTTTTTTTTTTTTCCTGACAATGTGCACTTTAACTCAAAACGTCTGTAGCCAGTGACCAAAAGTAAATGCACTGGGAAAATGAAAGTCCTCCAGTTCAACACTTTACTTTGGGATTTAAGTAATATTTAGAATGTGGATTTCCAGGTGACAATGAAAAGTATAAGGACCTCGGGAGAGGAAATAACATATTCCCTGGGCTAGAAACCTGTTATTTATTGAAAGGACCGGAGCAGTGGGGTTAACTGCTGGAGATGATGGGAGTGCGGCACCAGGCCGCGAGAGCAACTTTTTGCTGAATTCCTCCCGCTGCTTACTTTAATCAGAGCAGGCTGTCATGGCCTTGGAGAGCGAACAGCTCATTCCAGTGTGCCTGGGACTTCCCCGGTTTTAATACTGAAGGTCCTGTGACTCAACAACTCCCCCAGTCCTGGGCAGACCAGGATATTATTCACCCCAACCCTGCGGAAGACAGCCAGCTTCTCAGGAAGCAGAATGCTTTACAAGAACACCTGCCTTTCTCCATCAGAGTCTCTGTGAAGCCAAGATAAGCAGAATGCACTCCTCCCTTTCAGGATACCAGAATTTCTTTGGTACCTGGATTTAGTTATTTCAGTCTTTGCCTCTCAGAGAGTCCTTCCTTGGTTCTAAAGACAATCTCCTCATCCCAGGTCAAATTAAGGTTTTGATGTACATATTTGAAGTGTCCTCTGGAAGTCACTTTCTGTGTGAAGCTTAAGTGGGGCAAGGTCATACGTTATCTACTTATCCCAATGACAAAGGGCACTTTTGTACTCAGTAGAGGACATGGGTACTCTCACACCTTTCAGAGCCTCTCTTTGCTTTGACAGAGCAATCCCCATGGGAGGGGGGAGGAAACGGAGAAAGATCATCTGCAGGATAATTTTATTTCAGGTATAGCACATAGTCTTATTATGTAAGTGTATGACATTTGCTTGGAACAAAATCTACCATGAGGAACTGGGACAACCCCCAGCCCTAAGCATCTTACCTAGAAGGGAAGACTTGGGGAGGTTACCAGAGGCCAAGTGCAACGTGCCGTTCCTAAGTCAGCCTCCTGTTGAGGTATCCGTGCCGTCCGGGGTTACCGCATGATCCGCCATGTTCCAATTATGCCATTCATATGCTTCATTTACTATATACACACGTCAGAACTAGAGTTTATCTCAAGGGCAAAACCCAAATTAGGCCACCAAAGCCACAGATCACGTAAGCCTGTACCAAACACCCACAAAGAACAGTGCCGCATGCACTGCGGGTCCGTGGATATACATTTGTATATCGAAAGCTAAAACAACAGCACAGATTGAAGGGAAGACCCCAGACTGTCGACCTCCAGGGCACAGCATCTGAGACACTATTAGAAGCCAGAAATGCAGCTCCCCCATTCACCTAGGAGTTTTTTGGCCAAACTTGAAAGATTCCAGTATTATATCCTCACGATGTCCTCTTTGAGTGAGGAGTCTTTTTGACGTGAACTGTTTTACTCTGGTCCTTCTGTCAGAGCACCAGGGCCTTCGACCAGCCCGCCTTAGTCATCTTCCGATCAGTCATCAAGTTCTGCCCTTGGGTTAAGTTCCAAATGACTGAAGACAGCACGAAGTTATATTCCTCACACAAAACCTGCAAGAAAAGGAAAGTTTGGTAAAGTGGGGTTTCAAACATCAGTTAGAAGAGGCGGGATTTACTTGGTAGTGGAGGTCTCCAGCACTTAAAATCAAGTCCCTGAGTCATTACCTCTTCCATAGCCTGTCACATCCTGAAGAAGATGCTCCAACTGAGGAAGCTATTGAAATGCTTTGAAGAGTGTCCCTTTGAACTTGAGTCCAGTACCCTTTATTTTCTAACTGAAATCAGGAAGTTATTTTTACAGGACTGCAGTTATTTTTATAGGATGCCAACAATGTCTCAGGGCCAAATTTGGTTCTATAAAAGGAAGGTGAAATTGAGACAGAACATAGGGGATATATCAGTCCTAATCATACTGATTTGATCTTTCTTTTACATGTGAGTGCTCTGAATTCAATAATGAAACTGCCTGGGTTATATAGTTATATATATATATATATATATATATATATATATAAAGTAGTACATGAACAGATTGGAAGTGGTATCGGTAAATGTAATATGTAAAATGTAATAAATTCTATACAATTTCCTAGTTCCAGGTAATTCACTGACACTATTCAAATTGGTTAGAGGAAACTTGTGTGCGGACATGTGTGCGTGTGTGTTTTCCTAACAGCACCACTTTCACCTGTTTCTCAAATCAGTCCTAATGTGTAGACTAGACCTATAGTATCTGTAATTAGTAAGTGACACCCAAATGATTAGAATAATGAAAATCAGGTGCCTCTTTGTCATAAAGCTATACATTGTTACAGGTTTTAGAAGATTGTGCCACAAAATTTTGTGTCTGTTAGCTGGAATTTATTGAGTGCTTGCTGTGTGACAGGCATTGTGCTAAGTGCTTCATGTAATCGGTCTTATTTTATTTAAAAAAAAAACTACTATAAAGTTTTTAGAGATATGCCAGTACTTTTTAAAATAAATAATAAGGGGCGCCTGGGTGGCTCAGTGGGTTAAGCCTCTGCCTTTGGCTCAGGTCATGATCCCAGGGTCCTGGGATGGAGCCCTACATCGGGCTGTCTGCTCAGCGGGGAGCCTGCTTCCCCCTCTCTCTGCCTGCCTCTCTGCCTACTTGTGATCTCTGTTAAATAAATAAATAAATAAAATCTTTTTAAAAAAATAAATACTAAAACTGAGATTTAGAAGGACATCTCCTCAAGTTGTTATTATATTAGTTATTCTAAGTATAAATATTCAATGATTAAAGGAACATCTATATTTCTAATGAATGAGTTTAAAAAGTAAGGTGCAGTTTTTAATCTATATGTAAAGCAGTCATATGAAAACTGAATTCATCCCACAAAATTAGGATACTCCTTTAAAATTAAAATTTAAAAAAGTGTAGTAACCAAATAGGGATACAGTTTTTAACATTATTTTATGAGTGAGACAAAGCACGCTTCTATTAAGTAAACTAACAGGCTTTTAAATTATTTTTCCAGTTGACTTAAGGGTACAAAGGGCGGCTTTTGACTACTGAAGAATGGAGGTCCATTAAACCTACATCGTGTAACACTGCAAAATTGTGCCAACAGAAAAATGGACACACATAGTAGGCACTTTAGAAGTATTAGACAATGAGGCTAATCAATTGATAATCGTGTCTAAGTTCTTTGCAACTAAATTTTAAGCCACTTGAGTCTGGCCATTGCATAGAATAGATCAACTCTCCAACTTTACCTGTGCGTCTGGCAGATGGCTGGGGACACAAGAGGAGGAGGGTTATCGCGCCCTCTAGGGGTAACTTGTGGAAAAACCTCCCAAAGCGCAACTTCTCAAGCAAGTCATACTGCTCCTTCCTAGCCCAGCAGGAAGCGTTAAGAGAGGAATCCATCTGCCTCTAACCCTAACCCTCCGCTGGCTCCTTCTTGGAACTGCTCCGGCAGACCTTTCGGACATTCTAATTATTTTATTATTAAAAGGGCAAGTTTACAGCAGGCTGTCAATTTCAATTGCACAGTTATTTCTTTAGCCTTCATATTCCAAGATAACTGTTAGTGGATAGATTTCTACCTTGGAGGGCAGGATCTGTACAGCGGTTTCCCCAGCCGGGGCTTCTGATGCCATGTGGTGCCTGCAACAGCCCCTCCAAATAACATGTGTTTTCCTTATTTAAAAAGCTTGAATCGCTGAGAATCAGGCTATCTTGGGAAGATAAGCAAGGTCTTAGGGAGAGATAGTGAGAGGGAGAAATTCATGATTTCAGCAACATCAATCCAAAAACAGTTACGAATTGCTGAAAAGAAAGCAGAGAGCCAGGTACTAAGAATAAAAGGATGCATGGAGGAGTTAACCCTTACTGCACAGGGTGCCCAGGAAGCTGTAGACTAAGCAAATTATGTGTAGTAGCTTGTTTAGTGACTCACTATGCCCCTAAGAGATAGTTCTTGTTATCCTTATTTTTCAAGGAATGTGATAGTCATTTTGAAAAAAATAATATGTTCAGGGTCATACAGTCAGAAATTGGCAGAGAAAAATTAGATCTTTGGTCTTCCATTTCTGATGCTGTCTCCAGTTACCGTCACTTCTGTCTTCTGTGAATGTACAACTTCATTTGATATATTTGGGGAGAACAGAATGATGTAAAAGAGATGAGAGCTCATGGTAAAGTTGATGGCACCCCTAATTAAAGTTGTGGTAAAATGAAATATAGAAGGGGGTAAGAGCTGTCTGTGTGCTGGAGGTTAGAGGACGTTTCAAGAAAAAGAAGGACTTACAATTACCACTAAAGACCTTTTAGAGAAACCAAGGAGGGATAGAGGACATTGGAAGATTTCAGGGAGAGGAGGAAGTGAAACATTATGAGCTAATGGACGTGTTAGCATTTTTCACGCGGTATTGCAAAGGAGTTCAGACTGCTGTTCTACGTCTGTCTGTGTTGTAAGGTAATTTGAAATTTGATTGGAGAGGAAAGGTCAGATGAGTGAAAGCAGTAGCAAGACAGACTTTTGAACTTAAGTAATACTGAAAGAAAACCAGCTTAGACAAAGCACTGCAGTTATGAACTCTTAACTAAATAAAGTCATGAGGATTCGGGGGAATGGAAGAAAGTAAGTGTTAAAAGATTAGCGGAAGCACAAAAATATTATTGAGTGTCCTTTA
Organism: Mustela erminea; assembly: GCF_009829155.1. Classification (NCBI taxonomy): domain Eukaryota; kingdom Metazoa; phylum Chordata; class Mammalia; order Carnivora; family Mustelidae; genus Mustela; species Mustela erminea. The sequence continues at coordinate 52,997,701 of NC_045631.1, read as the reverse complement.
GTCGAATTAGGCCCATTCCCCAGTTTTACTTAAGAATATGTTTTCTTGGGGGAGCCTGGGTGGCTCATTCAGTTGAGTATCCAACTCTTGATTTCAGCCTCAGGTCATGGTCTCGGTGTCATGGGATCGAGCCCTTCATCTGGCTCCACACTCAATGGGAGTCTGTTTCTCTCCCTGTCCCTCTGCCCCTCCTCCCACTTGGGCTCTCTCTCTAAAGTAAAATAAATAAAGCTTTTTAAAAAGTATGTTTTCTTGAATGCGTAATTTCACATTTATCCTCATGAATGTTTTTCACCTCCTGGAAAGAGGAGACAAGTATAAATTAGGGAAGAACATCTTACAAAATGTTGGTGCCGTAGTGTGTGTCATGATGATGAACTTCAGGGAGAGGAGGCAGACCTCAGACTAGCCATGCATATTAATAGAAGATATACATTGGGCTTGTTCGGTTATGTCATATCCAAGCCACACACATGCATGTTTAAAGCAAATTAGGGAAGTAGTTTGAAGTTATCCACCTCCAACTAGAAAAAAATTTAAAACTCACTTGTACATTCTTGCCAACTTTTAGCTGTCCTTCATGTAAAACCAATGCATGCATGTAAAACCAATATTGTCAGTTGCTAGAGGTAAAGTGTATGTGATAGCCTTGAGAAAAAAAGTCTGAATACAGAGCATAATATACAGCAATAAAATGTGTCAAACAGATTCATCCCTAGATATAGTGGGAAAACAAGTGAATGGGCAAACACCTTAACTCCAGATAAGCAAATTTCTATTGGTAGGAAGAAAAAAAACATGTCCTTTCCAAGTGCAGGACATGAAAAGAAACATAAAGACTGAGTTGATTTTTTTTTTTTTTTAACTATGAGGATAGTGACACAAAAACTTTGACCTTGGAATTTACATGTCTAGATATCTGAAATCTTATATAATGAAATTCCCCCTCTCCATTCTCCAAAACTTCGTTTTCTTTCATTACCGGTTTTGGAGCCTTGGATTCCTTCAGATAATGTTCTGAATTCACCTCTTTGTATTGTCCATAATGACATTGCCTAACAGAAAAATCAAGTTTCAGGCTTGATACATGTTTAAGAATTCACTTTCAACATCTTGATGTGAGCCAGAGGTCTGCCTAACAGCAACAAAGATGAATGCAGAAGGAAATTTAGGCTGACAAATACCAGTCCCACCTGTGCTGGTTAATAAGCAAGACTCCAGCCCAGCCAGTAATCCTCTGGTAACTGTCATTTCCATGTATCCAATCAGTTGCCTGGGAATTATCCCAATAAAAAGAAGACAGTGTGTCATTTATCAGGCAGCCAATTAAAGGGCCTCTGTAGCGCTAGGATCGCTGGAAGCCAGTTCTCACAAAGGAAGCAGGATGGGGCCAAGTCAGGATGGCCTTGAGGGAGTTCAAGAAAGTAAGTCGTGGCTGATTCAGAGAAGGACCAGATTTACAAAATAGTAGAAGGAGTTGGTAGCAGTTCACTATGTCTCCTTGACAATCTGTGGAGGACACCAGGGCGTGGGATGACAGATAAAAATGGACTTGTCTGATCTTACTAAAATGGCACTCTTCCTCTTCGTAGCTATGAGATAGTTTTCAGAACACTTCCCTTGATCTCTGAGGCCTGTTTGGCATTAAAATCTTGAATATGTGAAGTAAAAACAAATAAACGAAAATTAAGTAAGGACCAAAAAAGCTCCATGAGTTTATTGGGTGTCTTTGTCTTCCTAACTGGTCAGCAGGAGGAACCGGAGTTGATGGGGACATTCTATTCTCATTTTTGGAAAATGGAAACTATTCTGTGTCCTCAAAACCCTTCTACAACACAGGTTTTCACCCCCACGGTCACCTTGGCTAGTCAAAGTTCTCTCTAACAATAATTTTAACCCGGAGATAGTTAAATATACTTTAGTCCTGCTTCAGCCAGTTAGTTAATTTGTAATGTTGAGTCAGTACTGAGACATGTCAGGAAGAAACAGGTGAATCTATCTCATGGATTCCAGGATGTACTTGTTTTTCTCTTTCTTTCTTTCTTTTTTTCTTTCTATTTCTTTCTTTTTTCCATATTTTAGTATCTCTAATTTGGGACAAGTCTATAAAGACTTGTGCATTAAATTAACTGATTATAAAACATTGTGCAATGAATTAATTGTTGGCATTTAACATTTTTTTAGTCCAAAGTAAATTAGTGGTATGTCTTGCCATCAATGACATCTGACATTGGATGAAAAATGGGAATGGATTTTAAGTAAATTGGGTGAAGGGATTCTATCTGCCCACCAGGAAAATAAAATCTACCTGTTTAAAATATATTCCCAGTAGGTGAGTATATATAATGAATACGCTAGGCTCGGAGTATCACAGTGAAGAAGCGAGAGACTCTGATTAGGGAATCAGCATAACGTTCTTATATTCTTGGAAGACTCTTTTGAGTGGTTGAAAAAAAAAGACACAATTGGAGATCTGTGTCTTGGTTTTCATAAGATAGATCTCAAAATCCAAAGTACATAGCAATCAAACTAAAGTTAGTTGTTCAGTGAGCCCTGTCATCCATTTTCTGATTATCTTATTTAAGCCAGTCTTAGTATTGAGATAACTTTAGTTAAAAGCACCCGAGGTTCACCTGATCTGTCGCATGGTACGCACTGCCTGTGAATTGTTTCAACAGTTAAATGCTTTGGGGAGCACTTGATGGCTTAACTTGTGGAAAAGATCCTATTTATAATAGATAGTCAAATACATGAGCATTTTTTTTTTTTTGTAGCTACTCTAAGATTTTACCCTTAAAATACGTCCTGCTAGTGTTCAATTGAAATCACTAGGTATTAGCTGAATAATTGATTTGCGCCCTAGAATGTCTAAGGGACAAGCTGGGATTCTGCGTTCAACTTCCAAGCACAGTGTTTGCCAGCTGTGTGATCTTGGACCCTTAACTTCCCTTCTCTGAGAACCCGTTTCTGTTTCTTTAAAATGGAGATAGTAACACTTAAACGCATCAGGTTTAGTTCCAAACAAGTAAGATCCTGTTGCGAAGTGCTTAGAAAGGGGCCTAGTACACAATACACGCTCAGTAAATGGCAGCTGTAATAAGACTTTTTATTACAGTGAGCACTCTACTACAGGACCACACTAACAAGTCTAATTCAGTTAAAGAAGTGGTTTCCCATTTCTTCTGCCCAGAACAAATTAAAGGCTGAGCATTCTAACTCTGTCCTGAGACAGTGTCTAACGTGACTTGGCAAACCACAGATGGGTTCCAATTTTATTAGCTGTACAGGAAATTTCTGATTGATTTAACCTCCAAAAGACAATACCGTGTAATTAACATGTAACAAATGTCAACTCTTGTTATTGCTGGAACCGACAAGCCCTCCAGATCTCTGTCCTCCTGGCTTTTCTATGCATCAATGCGGTTTTTTCCTTTTCTTTCTTTCTTTTCACTTTCCCATAGCGCCTCGTTGCACCCAGCTTGCTTTGAGTGATATTAGGGACAATTTCAATTGTGGTTCTTCCTGAAAGTCAGTTATTTTGAAATATAAAGAGACATAAAGAGATAAACACCACCTACCTGCTCTGTTTTGGGTGGCACAGAGCCAGAGTGATGCAACTGGTGTGAAGGCTTATCAATAGGAGGCCCCCCCCATAGGATTCTTCGTATTTACATATCTTAGTAATTAAGGGATTTTTTTTCCCCCCAGAAGCAATTTGTCCAAATCCTTGAAAGACAGCATGACAGGAGAGAAAAAGACACGCACGCACAAACAAAACAAAACAAACCCTCTCCTCTTTAAAATGATGATATGATGGGGGTTAAGACAGTACAGTACCAAAATATACTGTTTCTTGCTGAAAGTCCTGGCTGTTAGTTCTTGAATCTACCAATAAGACCTTGAGCCAATTTCCTTTCTTCTCAAAGCTTCGAATTCATCCTCTTCACAAAGATTTCCAGAGGTCCCTTTTAGTTTTTGTATTTTATGACTCCACATTAAGAAATACACATCACTGAATGGCAATGCAGATTTCTAGCAAGGTTACCGATGAGGAGAAGTCAGGCTAACTCGGGCATGCGCTACCCTTTCTCTATAAAGATGCTTCTTTTGGTCTGTGGTATGTCGGCTATACGTTTCAAGCTTTCGCATTAGTAAAAATACTTCGTAACCACCTAGTAACTGGCTGGAGTTATGGCTGGAAAGAATTTCCTCTCTCATAAGCAAACTTGATTGTTTTTATCATCATGAAGCAAAGCTTGGCCACATTAACCCTGAATTCTAGTTGATTGGCCCGAACGTTGAATGATGATGACAAATATAACAAAAGGGAAACAGAAAACTATTTCTTTTTAATTATCATTGTTTAGTGATTTTGTCTCTGTTCCTCCACTGTTAGCCAAACTCACTGTCCTAGCCCTTCACTAAACACACATCTCACTTTCCTTTTTGTGTTTAGAGATAAGTTTTCATTCATTTTTTTTTTCCCCGCTCTATAGGTATTTACTGAGGACTTGGCAAAATTTTCGGCAAGGAACTGGAACAGATACTAATGGTTAAGACAAAGAGACGAGAGTCCTTCTCAAAGAGTTTGCACTTAAGAAGGAAAAATAGACAACGTATATCAATAGGATATAAAGTATACCCTGTAAAGTAAATAGGGTATAAAGGAGAGATTACACAGTGATGTGAACATACATATATTCATATAAATATACACATTCACATATCCAGGAAGTCAAGGAAGGAGAAATTACACGTAAGTGGTTTTAGAAAAGACTTCATGGAGAAGGTGGCATTTACAGAGGCTCCTGAAGGATGGGAGATTGGGGGCATGAGAAAGTGGGGTGGGGGAAAGAGTCCATCAGGTGAGACTAATATGCAAAAGACATGACGTCATGAACAAAGAACGTTCATTACAGCTGGAACCAAGGATTTTCACAGGAGCAGAGTGGAGGTTAGAGGGGTATGTGATGGTCAGACCATGGAGGACATATGTGGCAGGGTAGAGAGTTGAGAGTGTGTCTGGTAGGCTCTGGGGAATTAGAAATGCATCAGGCAGACTCCACAGGTATCTGCTTGGCTGGCCGCGTCCTACATGCACCTCTCAGGTCGAAAGCTGCTTTCCTCAGTGAGACCGTCCTTCTCTGGCTCTGTCGATTAAAGCAGGTGCTTACACGGCTCAGTTCCTTTACGTATTATATTCCTCTGTTTTGTTTTGTTAATAAAACAAATTACCATCTAGGACTGCCTTGCTTATGTGTCAGTGTGTTGATTTTCTGCTAACACCTTCTGGAACGTGGAATTCCGAGAGCAGAGGAACCTCATCATCCTCGGTCAGTGCTGCTCCCTAAGACTGGGCACGTAGGGGATCCGCATCTGAGAATTGTCCGGGAGATGATTGAATGAACTTGAACACGTCTGGTAAATTCTCAGTTTACAGCTATCCTCAGCCTATAGACACACAGTTTTTCTTTCCTTCGCAGTCTCTGGTAAAGGGAATGAAAACGGTTTTAATAATAAAACTCAGCTTCTGCCAACCTGAATTAGCGGCATCCCCGACTACGTTAAGGGTCTCTGTATTTACAGCGACGCCTCTTCCAGATGCTGGTGCATGTTCTTTCTTTCCAAGTACAGCTCAAACCTCTCCTGTGTTCCAAAACCACATGCAAGTGGAACGTTAGATCTGGGGGTGGGCATGTCTGTGTCATTTCCTTCATTTCTATAAGGTTTTGGTGGCTTTTTTTCTCCCTTAGGCCACAGATTAGCTTAACAATTGCAAATCTGCTTCAGAGGTTTTCTTTTAAAGAAAAAGGAAAAAAAAAAAGATAACGTGTTTGAACAGGCGAGGCTTGGTGAAAGTCTCTTTGTTTTACATCCTGAACTCGCCACTCAGCTTCCAGTTACCCTCTTCTTTGGATCAGTAAAAATCATTTTATATATAATATAATATATATGTCTGTATATATATATATATATATATATATATATACTCATCTCTTCTTTCAGATTGTCCCAGGAATCAGAGAACATGATGGTCCCTTTATATTCCTGACCAGTATTGGCCTGTATGTGTGTGTGCGCGCATGTGCCCGCGTGTGCACTTTAATACAAATTCCCAAAGGAGGGAGAAAAAGAAGTGTAGTATAAATAAGCAAACAACCAATTGACTTAACAAATTCTTGTTTAGCTGGCCTCTGGTTTTATTTTTGAGAACCACTTTCCTTGTTTTGATTTGAAATGATGCCACCAAAACATATTACAGAAACTTTGCGCTTTGCAAAACAGAACGAGTCAAATGAGCCTCCCCAAGTGTAAACAGAAATCTTGTTTGGATGAACTGTTTTTAAGAATCCAAATTAAACCAAATGGCATCCTTTAAAAGTGCGTGTGTTTCCCTTAAGTGCTAAAACTATATTATGTTCCTGCAATTCTTTTTTATCCCAAATGTCCCAGTTAAGCTGTGGTTTTTAAGACGCCTGGACTATGAATGGTTTTCATGCATTCGGCAAACAGGATCCTGGAGTCACCCGCGAGCACAGCCAGCATCTGGGTGTTATACGTGCTTCAGCATCCCCAGGGAACCAAGGTTGGTAACACACAGCTTGGCAGAAACTAGTTGGGTGCCACTGTGTGAGGAAAGATGGGCAAGTTCCTTGCATCTGTTTGCCTGTAAATAAATCAAGTCTGTGTTTTCCTACCCTGAGTACACTTGACTTAAGTGCCTGCATTACGCCTTCTGTCACACATTGTGACTTTTCACTTCTCTATAAACCATTACTAGTGATGGTAGCACGTTTCAAGGTCAGGTCCACTGGACTGAGCGTTACTTTCTCATTCACCTCTGAGAAGGTACGTTACGAGTGACAAGTCCAGGCATGAACATTTTGGAGGGGGAAAAAAAAAAAAAAAAGCCCAATTTGTCTTTTTTTGGATTGATCCAAAATGGAGATAGTGTGTTCATTTTGAGCATGTTATCAAATCAGATCGTGTCTTGAGAGTCAGAGGAATAAGAAATTAATCTTTTGGGGCACCTGGGTGGCTCAGTGGGTTAAGCCTCTGCCTTCGGCTCAGGTCATGATCCCAGGGTCCTGGGATCGAGCCCCACATCGGGCTCTCTGCGCTGCAGGGAGCCTGCTTCCTCCTCTCTCTCTGCCTGCCTCTCTGCCTACTTGTGATCTCTATCAGATAAATAAAGAAAAAATCTTTAAAAAAAAAAAAAAAGAAATTAATCTTTTACAAAAGTCCATTGTATCAGTGATCTCTACTTGTTTACTTCCTACTTGGAAAATATGTCCATTTATCCATTAGACATGGGACTGAGTCTCAAAACTGACTCCTTCCTAGTCTTCCCCCCACCCCCCGCCCCGGCACACACACAACACATACACAGTGTCCTTAGCAGAGTTTTCTTAAGCAGAGCTCAGTAAGTGGAGACCTAGAGAGGGGGTCGTGGCATTTGCATGGGTTTTCACTGAGATAAATTTACTTTCAACTAACCTTGTCTCACACCATCTGAAGCTAGCCGGATGTTGAACAGAAAGATCCGAAAAGTGAGAAAAAAAACTTCCGGCGGCCTTGTAGATCCTGGCCCGTGAGTTCACCCGTTCCCCTTACTTGTCTTTGGAGACAATGTGGTATGAAAAGAGATAGGAGAAGACTAACCAGCAAATGAATGGAGTCACTTTAACACATTTGACAAGTTACACATCCCCAAGGGTGTCCCTACCTTCAACTCAGTTCCTTTGGAAGTTTATACTAATTATTCATAAGCATTTTGGATGATTTTTAAATTTTTTTATTCATAAGCATTTTTTTTCCCAGAAATTATTTTTAGAGCCCGAAGCACATTCCTTACATGTTTAAATATTTGAGGGCCGATATGACTTCGGCCGCAGCCAGTTATTCTTCATAGTGTCAGCCAGGGAATCCCATCGGATCCCAGAACTAAAATCGCCAACTGTAAAATAGTGGGACCAATACTTCTACATATATAATAAAACATTTTTAAAGTCTAACGGGACTGTGAATGTAGACATGTGAAGTCTGCATTTTTTGTCTTTCCTTTTTTTTTTTTCAACTGGCATCACTCACATTAATACAGAGCTTCTTAGATGATTAATATGGGAGCAGAATACACATCAACTGGGTACAGATGAGCTCAAGTCTGCTATGCAAAGGTGCAGTTTATTTTGATGTGGAAATCAGCACTCATTTTAGTATAGTGTCTTAGTGTTCCTAAAAAATGCCTATGGGGATAAATGATATGAAGAAAGGAAAGTAGAACACAAAGAAGAAAATAAGAGAAAATGGAAGGAAAGGAATAAGACAAAGTTTTGATAATATGGTGCTGGAAAGGGATGGTTAAAGGATCAGCAGTAACCCTTTGGGGGTTACTCAGTAGCATCACTCCCAAGCAGTCCTTCTATGATTTGGAGAATGGTTTGTGTGATGATGATTAATTTTATATGTTAACTTGACAGAGTCATGGTGGGGAGAGATACTCGGTAAAACATTTTTCTGGGTGTTTCTGTGAGGGTGTTTTTGGGTGATTTTCCCATTTAAATTGATAGATCAAGTAAAGCAGATTGCCTTCCCTAATGTGGGTGGGCTTTATCTAAGAGTTAAAGGCCTGAGTAGAACGAAAAGCCTGACCTTCCCCTGAGTAAGAGGAAACTTCCTCCCTGACTATCTTTAAAGTGGGACATTGGTTTTCCCTGCCTTCAGACTCAAGCTGAGACATCTCCTGTTCCTGGGTTTTGAGTCTACTGGCCTTCAGACTGGAACACGTCCTATTCTGGTTCTTAGGCATTGCTGCTTGGACTGGAGCTAAACCATCAGCTTTCCTGGGGCTTCTGCTTGCAGACTACAGATCTTGGGACGTGTCAGCTTCCCTAATCATGCGAACCAATTCCTTAGAATAAAACTCTCTTCTCTCTTCTGTCTCTGTCTCTCCATCTGTCTCTCTTTCTTCATAGAGATAGAGATAGAATACAGTTCCTGTTGGTTCTGTTTCTCTAAAGAACTCTGACTAATGCAGTTTGGCTACTCATAATGACCTTGTCGTCTAGAGTTTTGCTGACCTTGCCCTTCATAAATCTGCATCACCATATTAATGAATCTTGACAGATGAGAAAATCTAATCTCAGTCAAAAGGAGCTGGGGGCGGCGGAGGGGGGGGCAGGGGTAAAGACTAGTACTGGCAACAGCTTATTGTGGCTGCAAGTCTGTACCCTCAGGCTCCCTGGATTAGCACAATCAGCAGGTGGCTGGGGAAAGACATCTGAACCGGAAGAACCCTCCCCTTCCTCACTCTCACCCCTGCACCTCTATTCTGTTGGGGAGCATTACACATGTTTTAACTCTAACTGTGGAAGCGAATGCAGCTGCTCTTTGTAATTGTTTGTGAAACTGAGTTAAAGGGAGGTTGTTGTGGCACTGCAGGTGCAATCATTAGACGCATCTATGCTGTGTAATTAACCTCATTTCCATGTGAATGTCCGTGGTTTACCCGCTGCTGAGAGAACTCACGCCATGATCATTGCACTTACAGTCAATCCAATTAGACAAAGGTTCCCACACTTAGAGAAGGATCAGGACAAACCACAAGGGTAGGCCTCTCTCAAGAAGGTCTCTAGTTAAATGTCTCAAAATAAACAACTGTGGCCTAATTAATTGTATGGCTGGCCAAAGGAACACACCAAGGAGCTACTTATGTGTCTGGATCCCAATCCTAGGGAGCTGCTTAATAGACTCTCCCTTTGTCCACACTTTCAGTGGCTTAGAGATATGTAGGGAGAAGAAGGGTTGGTGGCTACCCTCCACCCTCTGTCTTATCACGAACCCCAGTTGCCCTATAAGATATCCAATGGCTTTATTTTGATTTATTCTATCCCCTTTATGTTCTCAGAACAATTAGGGGGAAAAAAATCCATGGGTACTTCTCAAAGAAAGTTAGTCAGGCTGGCAAGGTTTTCCACAATATTTTATCAGAGCTACAGCTAGAGGGTGCCACGGAAGGATATTTTCCCTGAACGTCCCAGATTTATTGACTTCCTTTTCTTCTAAATTTCTCTAATGCTGCAGATCTGACACTTTATTTTATTTTAAACATTTTTTATAACATACGTGTTATGCATGTCCCTCCTTTCTCTGTAGGTTCATAATTAGTTCCTTGAACACATCTCAGAATTCTGTTCTCTCCCCAGAGCTGCCTCGCATGTGCTGTTAACTTCAGGGGAGCCAGAAAATACCTGTGGACTAATGTTAAATGAGAAGGATCGTGGCTCGTCAGATAGTCACAGGAATCTACACAGGCTTTTTATATCACAGGACACATCCAGGACTGCTTGAAACTCAAAAAAGGCAGGCCGCACGTAAAAGAAGTTGGGAATGAGAGCAAAAAGATACGTAATAAACTATAACCCCTGGAAGAATCAAAGTTCGTGATACTTTTGTGCTAAACTTTAGCTGGAATCCGGCCCCTGATGCTATAATGTGGACCAACAGCAGTGGCATCCCCCACAGTGTGTTAGAAGGTCAGAGTCTCAAGCACCATTCCAAACCTACTGTATGAAAATCAGCGTTTTACAAAGACCCCAGCTGCTTGTTACGCACTTTCGAGACTGAGAGGCACTTGGCCTTGGAACTGTAGAGGGCTGTAGGTTCAAGGCTCGGTGGCTCCCAGGAGAGCTCCAGGACTGTCCACCATTCCTCCCAGCTCCTGTTAATTATTGTCTCTTCCTTATCCCCTTCTTCTGCCGTCTCTCTACAGCTTTGTTTCTTATTCTTTTTTTAAAAATCTGAGATCCTGTTTTAGGGTAATAGATCTGGCATCTCCTCCTCCTCCTCTGTTGCTTTCCTGTGTCTGTACCTTCTCCTCCTCCTCCTCCTCCTCCTCCTCCTCCTCCCTCTTCTTCTCTTTAAAGATTTTATTTATTATTTGAGAGAGGAAGAGAGAGATTGAGAGAACGAGCGAGAGGAGGATCAGAGGGAGAAGCAGACTCCCTTTGGAGCAGGAGCCCGAATGCAGGGAGCCCGACATGGGACTGGACCCAAGGACCCTGAGATCGTGACCTGAGCCAAAGGCAGACGCTGAATGGACTCAGCCACCCAGGTGCCCATGTATCTACCTTCTTAAGGATACTTTGAATCACACTTATGGGTTACTTCGAGGAAGCTTCTCCTAAGACTTCCAGGCTGGTTTGCTGCAAATTGGGTTTCTTTTGCACTTACAGTACTTACCAGATATTCCTAAGGATTTATTTACTTATTTAAATCTCTGTCTTCCTCATTAGACTTAGAAACACAGCAATTAGCATGGCATCTGGCATATAAATAATTGTCTGAAGCATGAAGGAAAGAAGAGAGCTCTTTAATTTCCAGTCTGGGGTGCTGTACATGCCACACACAAGTTAGTGTTCTTGACTATTTTGATTGGCTGTGACATTTTCTTTCATGCTTTCACGTATTCAAATGCTGATGGCAGGAAAATGATATATACATATTTCGTCTCTGTCCTCAAGAAATTAAAATCTGATAGATTTGGGTTCCACAGTAATTATTTTTTAGGAGTTTTGGCAGTGTTTCTCAAAGTTAGCTGACTATATTTTGAAAATTATTTGTAGAGGTTTGTAAAAATCCCAACTCGGGGGGCTCCCCAGGAACAATTAAAATGAAATCAATGTCAGTGAGGCCCCAACGCAGGCATTTTGAAATGTTCTCTGGGTGATTCCGAAGTGCAGCCGTGGTCGAAAATCACTAATTGAAATGATCAGTGGGAGTTAAACTGTTATGATTAAACTAAGCTTGAACGGTGGTTTCTGATATGCTCATCTCAGAGTTCTTGTGGTCCCAGGGCTCCGAGTTTGTGGGTTTCATGGGAAGGCATTCGGAGGACGCTGAGATGGCTCTAGACCCCTTATACCCAACCGCATCAAAGCAGCGTCATTACGTTTCAACCTCTGAAAAAGATTTCCTAAAAGAAAGGATCTTGTTTAAAAACAAATAAAAAAAGGCTCTAAAACACTCATTTAGGGACCAGCTACAGGTGATAGAACATAAATGATTTATCATTTCTTTTTCTGTTTGTTTTCTTTGTCACTCTTTTGATTTAGGGATGTTTTTTAAAGAGCGACTGCAATCCCCTCGCTCAGCTTAACTCAGCTCTTATGAGTTTATGGAAAGTTTAAATGACCCTTTCTCAGTCAATGGTTTCAGGGAAAAGAATGTGAAGAATTAACTGAGTTGATGCCAAACCAACAAAATCGTTCAGCATAAAAGCCGATAATTAAAAATTAAGTAAAAATAGCATGAGGTTGTTCGTAAGAAAATTTATTTTTATTTTTTGTCAACAATAATTATTAAGCATCCATTATGCATAAAATACTAACCTAGCTCTAAGCAGTTTACAGCCTTATATATAATCTTATGTAACTGAAGTTACATATATAGTATATATATACATATATATCATTATATGTGCACCATCTAAGCACACTCGGCAAGGAAGGAGATTTTGTCCTACTGAGAGGAGCCATTTCCAAGAAGTATGCTGATAGCCTACATTTTTTAAAGATTTTTTTTTCCAAGAATATTTTTGAGACCTCTGAAGCAAATATGGCAGAAAGGTTAACATTAAAAAATCCTGGCAGTTAGTAAAATGTGATTGTTGCACGATACTCTAGATGATTAAAATACTAAGATGGGTAAAAGTAATCATAATACGGGAAAACAAAGAAGAAGAATGAAGACGATTTGTATCGGCACAGTATTGTTTTAAAAAAATTACAATCGCACCGGCCATGTTTATCCATTGAATATGACGACTGTCAGTTTCTGGCTGACTGAAAGTCTGTAACCTGCCGTTGAACCTCTCCAGTGGTTCTGTCTGTGGGAAGATTTTTCTGCAGGACAAGCCAAGGCAAGTCTACAGTGATTCCTGTAGAAGAGTTTAGGAGTGACTGTAATTTAGGAAAGTCCAAACTCCCAACCGGGCACTATAGAATATACCCCTAGGAACAAGAGGCATGGCTTCTGCTGGATATTCGTTTATCCCTGTCCCTATTAACTTGCCGGCCTACTCCTTCCTACTTTACGCCCCAGAAAGCAGCCCTTGTAATGAACTTCAACAACTGGGACCCCTTTGTCCTCTGGTAAAAAATACGTTAAGTCAGAAACTCAAGTATCCTATTAAATCTGATCATTCTTATTAGTGGAATGTTTCCCCATCAAGCCTCGAAGATATTCTACAGCAATACCTATAACATGGGACTTAAGCCACGGAGAGTGTGAGGTCCAATTAGTGAAAGTACTAATTACCTTCATAAAATAGTTGGTATGGGGAAAAAATGTAGAGATAGATACAATATAGTTTCTTTCCATTGGCCCATATAAGACCCAACCTGGGAAAATATCACCTAGGCATCAGGTCTCAGTTGGTCCTAAAATTTCTTTCCTGATCCATAATTGCTAATTCACTTAAGTAAAAACAATATTTGGTCTCACAGGTGCCAACCCAAGTAAGCCATTGCTTTGCTTGGAGTGGCTGGAAAAATACAATTATATTACATTCGTGAACATACCTCCTTCTTGAAAGAATGCAGTTAACATTTGGAAAATGATTTGCTGCTAGATTATCTCAGTCCCTTAGTTCTAATGAATAATAAGTCATATATTTTTTAAAACATAGGACTGTCACAGAACTGTCATAAAGACCTGGTATTGATACAAAAAAATTAAAATAATAAGCAATAATTAAAACTTTTGCCTTATGTGACTGAAAAATCCTAACACCACCTGTTGGAATGAGCTGTGAATATGTTGTTTTTACTTGACAGCTCCATCCAAAGAAACATCCCATCTTTTAGGGAACAATATTTCTTCAAAGAGCTGCTCTCCCCAACAGTGCTCTTATGGCAGAAAGTATTACATCGCCTTTAGCAAATGTCACTAAAAGTCTGAATTTTGTAAGCTGCATGAGTTCACATGATAATTTGATCTGAAGTAAGACCTAGCAGTAACATGAATAGTAGTTCCTGGCTAATAAAGCCATTTTGGGATTGGCATTCATGGAGAGGAAGCCAATATTTTAAAATAAGAATGTTTAAATGAGTTTACGGGCTCTCTTTTTAGACTAATATAATTATATCTGCATTAAAGCTCTGCATCTCTCATTATGAAATAAATTAAATATAAATTATGCATAGTAAAAATCTTTAAAAGCAGCTAAGTAGGGGAAACAGACAGTTTTTTATTATATTTATCTTTTCGAGGCGTGGCCATGTGAGCACATTTTTTTTTTTTTCTAACCATAGCTATGCTTTCTCATTGCTGACTAATCTGTGTCCAGGTTTATCTAGTCCATGCCTGTATTTGTATAATAGGTAAAATATGTATATATACTCTTTGAAAACAAGCAAAACTAAAGTCAATTTCTTGAGTGGTAAAGTAGGAAAATTGATGGATTTCTAATTCCTTGTAATTATTATGTTCAGCCAGACAATAAGAACCAGCCTCAGGCCAATAATTTATTATGCTAAATCACTCTCTCTGAAGTATATTTCATCCTTGGCGAATCTGACTCAAATGTTTAAAGTGCATCGGCCAGTATCTTAGCGAAGTCCGCTTACAGCGTTATTTAAACGAGACTCTGTAGATGGGGAGAAGCAAACAAGAAGGGAAAACTTGATCATCTTCATTCTGCCTTGCAGACTGAGCGCCTGTCTTTCTGCAGATGATCACGGATGTGCGTGAATATTCATCTATGACCATTAGATGGAGAGTGGGTCTAGGTGAGAACAGTCAAATGATATCCAAGGAGCAGATTTATTTTGATATTAACTGCCATGAAGCTAGGGCCAAGGGCCTTTTATTTATCTTCTCAAAATCTCTAAGAAAGACTTGGGCAGAAATTGTAAGGACTTGAATTTAAAAAAAAAAGTGCTTCAGTAATTTTTCAAATTTATTTTTGATGAAGGATTTTGGAGCCAGTCATTTTACTTATAAGTACTTCCATATCATCTATACCCTTTTCAGGGTATTTAGTGCCAGGGCAAGATGCTTATGATATAATCCTTTTTCTTTTTTTTAAACAATTTTTTTAAAAGATTTTATTATTTGACAGAGAGAGATCACAAGTAGGCAGAGAGGCAGGCAGAGTGAGAGTAGGAAGCAGGCTCCCTGCTGAGCAGAGAGCCCGATGCGGGGCTCGATCCCAAGACCCTGAGATCATGACCTGAGCCGAAGGCGGAGGATTTAACCCACTGAGCCACCCAGATGCCCCTTATGATATAATCCTAATAGACTATTTTAACAGTGTGGATTGTAATATTTATGAAACACTAACAACTAGAAGTTGAGAGAATTTGTTATTTGCATGTTCGTTCAAGGATCAGGTTTGTTTGGGGGTGGGGGGAGGGGTGATGGAGGGAAGACTCATCTTTGTAAGATAAAGAAAAAAAAAAAAGGAAACATACTTAGGTGCACTTCCTATTAAACAGACATTTCCAGGGCGCCTGGGTGTCTCAGTGAGTTAAAGTTAAGCCTCTGCCTTCAGCTCAGGTCATGATCCCAGGGTCCTGGGATCGAGCCCCGCATGGGGGGGTTTCTGCTCAGCAGGGAGCCTGCTTCTCCCTTTCTCTCTGCCTGCCTCTCTGCCTACTTGTGATCTCTCTCTCTGTCAAATACATAAATAAAATCTAAAATAAAATAAAATAAATAAACAGACATTCCCACGTGAGAAACACAAATCTAGTATTTTCATATTTGTAAACTTTTATTGTTAAATTACACTATGCCTAAGATGCATCATTAAGAATACCTCAGTATTTTTCAACAGAACCACTGAAGTAGCCAATTACCTTACTCTTGAATGATCTTCATCAACATGTTATGAATTCATTCATTTAACTTCTGAGCAGTTTTGATGCAGACAACTGGATTAGAATCTAAGGAAGCAAAATGAACAAAACATTGTTCATTAATAGAGGGTTCTCAGACGCATATAAGGAAATTATTACACTGTAGGCTTAGTTCAGTTTTATCAATCATTATAGAAAAATGTGGTAATTTATCAGACAGGATTATTGACTCTTCCCAGAAAGGAGAACCCAGGAAGTCTTCGGAGAGAGCGATCATAGTTGATTTCAAATACACAGTGTAGCCCCTTGCCCATAATACAGGGGCATTAAGTAATCGAATTAAATTTTTTCCAGAATAATATAAAATGTATAAATTGTATGCTATAACCAAGTCCAGATGGAAGATTTGCCTGGTTCAGTATTTTGTTTTGTTTTTAAATTTTATTTTATTTTATTTTATTTTATTTTATTTTATTTTATTTTCAGTGTTCCAACATTCATTGTTTATGCACCACACCCAGTGCTCCATGCAATCTGTGCCCTCCTTAATACCCACCACCAGGCTCCCCCAATCGCCCACCCTCCTCCCCTCTAAAATCCTCAGTTAGTTCCTCAGAGTCCACAGTCTCTCATGGTTCAGGATTTTAAAAATGTATTTTAGGTTCAATAACTTTGCACATAATTCACCGGGGTCTTCTCAGCATATGATTTTAAATAAGGATAGGGTCAAATTTTATTGTTAAAAATGTATTGGCTTTGGGGTAACAAGACTGGCAGACTGAAGATAGAAATTTAAGACTATTATAAATCCAAGCAAAGGACATGAGATTATTTTGTCAATGAAGTGCCCTCTGTTGATTAATCCTAAATCCCAGACCTGGGACGTTCTACGTTCTCATTTCAGTATCGTGAGGTCATCCTGATAAGCTTATTTTTCTGCACATGCGGATTGCAGCAGGGCTGTTACATCTCCACAAGAAAGAGCAGCAGCTGAACCTCATCATAACCCTGTGTCGATTTTTGCTTTAGGGACATCACATTTATTTGCTTGTTAGCTTTTACCTTCAAGGTTAACTAGGTCAGTACGTGTCAAAAGCAGTTATTTTCATTTAAGACTTATTTTCCCATGGGTAGCCGTAAGATATTCAAGTTACTAATGAGGGCATTGAAGTTAAGGTTTAAGTATATTATTAAGAGAAACATCACTGCCCGGAGAATAACCATCCTACCTATTTTAGCCACATCAAATCCCTTTTAGGAAGGCAGGAGACCAAGTGTATGTGGGGGAGAGAGGGTGCAGGGGAGGGAACAGGCACATGTGTATGTATATGTGAACATAAAACCAAAGATCAGTAAGCCATTTTTTTTTTTTTAAGATTTCATTTATTTATTTGACAGAGAGAGAGGCTGTGAGAGAGGGAGCACAGGCAGGGGGAGTGGGAGAGGGAGAAGCAGACTTCCTGTCAAGCAGGGAGCCCCATGTGTGGGGCTCCATCCTAGGACCCTGGGACCATGACCTGAGCCAAAGGCAGATACTTCATGATTGGGCCATCTAGGTGCTCCACATTTCATTTTTTTAATCTGTTAACCTTTCCCCAAGGTAGACAGTTCTGTTGATTTACCTTGTTCTGACACTAACTTCAATCTATCCAAAATTATAAAATAATCTTATTTTATTCTGTCCTCTGGGTTTGATCTAAACAGGTCTGTCCCCCACACTACACTATATTATCCCCAGCTCAAAAAATGTCACTTTGTAATATTTATGTCCCTTGTTCTGTGCCTTTATGCTCATTCTTTGTCCTTCAGAGTCTTGACCTGCATATTATAAACACTCCAACTTTAAACACTGTAAGATATGCTTCTGGATCTTTATGGGCACACAGATTACCTGCAAATCTTGGTAACATGCAGATTTTGACTCAGTAGGTCTGGGCTAGGGCCTGTTTCCAACAAGCCGTCAGGTCACCTTGATGTCACTCATCTATAGATCATGTTTTGAGTGGCAGAGGTTTCCGGTGCACCTCCTCCTGGTTCCCCAGGGCGCTCATATCCATTCCTATCTACTATGAAAATGAAGCCATTCCTGAAAGGGAGTATAATTTTGGGGGATCACATTTGGTTTTATTAAACTTGGGTGTTGATATTATACCAGTGTAATATACATAGGGGTATTAGTGTTGTTCCCTTCAGAACAGCTACCAACTACTTTTCCAGTGTGCAAATTCCGCTTCTGGAATTGTCTGTAGATACTCAAGGATGAAGAGTTACACATTCATTCATACCATAATTCAACAAATGTTTACTCAGTGCCTAAAAAGTCCTGAGTACTGAACCAGAATCTTTGGGATATACAGGTGAGTAAGGGAAAGTTGTTGCCCTTAAGGACTTGAGGAGGTCAAAGAGGAGACAAGGAGTAAACAAGCAAGAACCTTCTACCATAATAAATAAAAATGTGTATGTGTTGAGCATATTTGTTTTCTTAAACCAAATAAAAGCCCTTTGGACTTAAAACTGGTATCAAATCTGGTCATGCACTTTCTTATTGAAAATAAGTTGGGGCTAAAACCAGTGAAACGTTTTCTTGAATGTCTTATAGCTTGATTCAGCATGCACTTAGAATTGGGTCAGGAATGGTGTTTTTGGAATACACGATATGTGTATAGTGCCCCAAAATAACTGCTTTGAAGAAACCTACTCCTAGGTAACAGCATGATTGCGCCAGAATTAACTCCATTACTGCTTCTTCTTCTTCTTCTTCTTTTTTTTTTAAGATTTTATTTATTTATTTATTTTAGAGAGAGAGAGAGAGAGAGATATGACTTGCACACCAGTGAGGGAGAGGAGGAGGGAGAGGGAAAGAATCCCAAACAGGCTGCCCCCTGGATGCCTGCCCAACTCAAGGCTCCAGCTGACAACCCTGAGATCATAACTGGAGCCAAAATCCTGGGTTGGATGCACAACCGAGCCATCCAGGCGCCCCTAACTCCATTATTTCTCATGAACTATGGATCTGGATGTGTGTGTTATCTGTATAATCTGTACACATGCATAATACCCTATACCAAATTTAATCATTTTTAGTAGTTCAATCTTGTGCGTTACTGGTCTGTACAAACAAAAGACTATAGAATTAAAGAATTCTTAACTCACACCTCATACATAGCTTAAAGGTGGGTGCCCGGGGAACCTGGGTGGCTCAGTGGGTTGGGCCTCTGCCTTTGGCTCGGGTCACAGTTTCAAGGTCCTGGGATCGGGCCCCGCACTGGGCTTTCTGCTCAGCGAGAAGCCTGCTTCCCCCTCTCTGTCTGCCTGCCTCTCTGCTTACTTGTGATCTCTCTCTGTCAGGTAAATAAATAAAATCTTTAAAGAAAAATAAATAAAGGTGGGTGACCATATAAGTAATATCCACCCTTGAGAGTGAAAGGCCGCACTATTAATATTT
Organism: Mustela erminea; assembly: GCF_009829155.1. Taxonomy (NCBI): domain Eukaryota; kingdom Metazoa; phylum Chordata; class Mammalia; order Carnivora; family Mustelidae; genus Mustela; species Mustela erminea. The sequence continues at coordinate 52,978,399 of NC_045631.1, read as the reverse complement.
CTACCAGGATAACAGGTAAAATGGGGACTATTCTGGGGCAGCCAGGACGTAAGATCATCTAACAGAAAGACCAGAAAGAACTGAATAAAAACATCTCTGGTCTGGCCTGTTGGTCTTTTAGAATTAACTTATTAAAACATTGTAATTTTTCTGAAGAAATTGTGTTCAGTAAATCTCTGCCTCCATTCCAGAGAGTGAGGCTCGTGTTGGAGTTCTGGATCTCACGGTTTTCTCCTGGCACCAGTCCTCAGGACTGCACTTTGTCACAAACAGGGAGCTCTAGGAATTTCTGTAGACAAAACCGTGTTTTTGGAAATAATGAAACAGCCTGTGGGGGAGAAACCCCCTGCATTTGATAATTTTTTTTCTTTTGATTTACCAACTGTTCTTTAGAATATGAGTTCTGGCTACAGTACAACTTAAAAGAGATTTTTAGAGGTGCCTGGGTGGCTCAGTCAGTTAGGCCACTGCCTTCAGCTCAGGTCATGATCCCGGGTCTTGGGATCGACCCCCATCAGCTCTCTGCTCAGTGGGAACCTGCCTCTCCCTCTCCTCTGCCTGCGGCTCCCCCTGCTTGTGCTCTCGTTCTCTTTCTAATAAATAAATAAATAAATTAATTAATTAATTAAAAAAAAAAAACAATTTTAGGGTAAAAACCTATACAGTTTATAAGGATATACCTACATACAGTTTTGGGTTAAACAGCCTATTTGGAAGACTCATTTGATCAGTGTTTTTTTTTTTTTTTTATATATATATATGTATATTTATATATGAACTGTTTTATGAATGCAGGGTATTATTTTATAATTTACAGCTGCATTTGGCCAGACATTCTTGAAAAGGGGTGGGGTATGGATTGTACAGCTCTTTCATTCAATCTTGAAAAAAATTATATTGAAATACATTGAAAGAAAGAAAGAATAATTCACTAGGGCTTAATAGCTTATTTCTGTGGGCATAAAAAGAAAAAAAAATTAAGGCCAGTTTTCGCTGAGCTCTGAATACACAATAAAACGGAACCCATATTTTCAGTTATAATTGAAATTCAAATTGTCATTGAAGAGTTGTTTTGCTCCTGCCTCAGACTGGCCTTACCTTTCACAACCTTCTATTTGATACTAATTTTTCATAAAACTGAATGGCCCCACTGATCTGAATGTTCTGTTTTTCTCTCTGCTGTAAGGGAACTGTGACACTTTAGCAGGTTATTTTTCACGGTTACTTTTGAAAAAGTGCCACCCGTATGTAGTTCCTCTGTTCGAAACAGAATAGATTGAATAAATAGTTAAATTGAAGTGTCAACACATAACTGACATCAGAAAGACTCGACTAATGTAATCTTTTATTTCTCTCTGAACATTTCCAATTCATCTATTCTACTATTATTGCAGTACTTTTTTCTTTTCCAGTGTCAGTGCTTACTTTGATTTTTGGGCCTGCATTAATCCTATTTTCTTTTTATCGTTTTATCCTTCAGATCTTCTTCTGTTCTTTGGAAATACAATTTCCTTTAAAAATGCAGATGGTCAATTTCTTTGTCTCATTGTTTATCTAAAAGTTTACTCTTCTTTCAGCTTTTCTCATGGTCACATTTTTTTATAGTTCTTAAACAATAGATTTGCGTGCAGTGTATGATGCTCGGTACACATAGGAGAACCATCCAAACTCCCTTTATAGTGGGTGATTTTAAGTATAGATAGTTCAGAACCTGTATCTCATAGTCTCTGGTTTTAACATTAGTTCGACATAAGAAACATTAAAATGTGTGATGTAAGCCACAATGTTTTTGAGTAGAAAGAACAGAAAAAATATATTGATGATCCTAGGATTTCTGGGATTCGGGTAGAATGATGTTTGTTCCTCATACATAGGGTTTTGTTCCTCAGTAGACAGCAAGCCTTATAGATTCTCTGAATTATTAACTTTGACTTGTCTGACCCTTTAGCCTCATTTTCAGTTTCAAATTTTTATTTAAATTTTAGTGAGATGATGGAATGGATTTTCATGATTTTTCCACTTTTTGCCCTTTGTAGAGAAACCAAAATATCAGAAGACAATGAAATGTGTTTATCTAAGAGGGCCATAGGTATTTGAACTAGAAAGGTGAGAGAGAGAGAGAGTGTGTGTGTGTGTGTGTGTGTGTGTGTGTGTGTATGTATTAACTACTATTTTCAATGCACAAAGAAACAGCTCTTTGGTTTTTACTTGAGTTACTGAGATTTGCCCAGAAAACCCTGGGAGAAAAGACACTACGTCAGACTATAAAAGTGAAACTTATTTATGTTTTTTCATTATGTCATCTCAATCATCCCAAAGCCAATGCTAGATGATTCCTCATCGTCTATTCTTGAAAGTTGACTAGTTTTATGTGGTTTGACCATTTACCTTGGAATACGATTCTTTGGCTAACAAGGATTCTATTTTGAAAAAGATAGTCTCCCTCTTGAATCCGCCACATGTGGCCAGTTTAATACACATCATGTTTTCCTGGGCACTGCGGTGATCAACAACAGCAACAAAACCCCTGCTTGACCAGTGTAGGGCCATCCCTCACCATCCTGACATCGACCCTCCAGAGTGATCACACCTCTGTTCTGTAGCCATACCCTTGGGAAAAATACTATTCACAATTTACCAATCATTGAAACTACTCTTACCTCTTTTTTCTGCTTTCAAATTTCCATTATCCCACTGTCCTTTCCTTGGAGGAACATTCCTGACGAGGGCAATTTGCTGAGTGTTTTTCAGTTCTTTCTTTGTCCCTGGTCAAAATCGCTTATGAAATACCCTAGGTCATGATTTGTCAGGAAAGGTGACACTGGAAAATACTACCTGTTTGTCTCAAGTTAGGCCTCCCTAGTGTTACAGTGATGTTCAGAAGACCGCCTTATGAAACTCTTTATAGTCTTTGTAGACAAGATATTCTAATTTTACTGTCATTTGGTCATCTAACTCCCATTTCTGGCAGCCAACTCCATGTATAATCTCTTTCTTCATCATTAATGAAAACTCAATCAGTGGAGTCTAAATTAAGGAATCCATTTAATTAGATAACAGAGATACCAAATGGCATAACCACTTAATTATATTGCCAGAAAATTTGGACATATTTTTCAGATATAATACTCATATCAATAAATGAATAGTTTACACATCTGTCAAATGCTAGCTTTTATCCAGGGAGCTTTATTAACACAGATTACCTTTCCTGACACTCTAAAGGAAACTTCATTCCTTTTACAGGTATGTGGTATATGCCCTTGTAACAAATTAATTTCTGAATATCAAATAAAATGCCCAGGAAACTCATGTGTCAAGTAATAATTAGAGAGTCATCACTAATGTGCATATTTAGGTGCATTTATGTTTCGCACTGTTACATGTGCTTCCTATACATAATCTTGTAAATCAACTCAAAACTATTTGTTTGGTCATCACCACTGTTCAAAAAAGGAGACCAAGAAAGAAAAGTTAATCACACAGTTAAAAAATAAAAGTGGATTTCAGATCATGGCCTTTTTGCATCTGTATGTCATGGTTAGTCAATCTGGGTTATTGTTAAAGCATTTGTTTTCATACATCACTTTCCCTAACTGGCACGTAGCTCCTGCTTACAATGTTGTTTTCTTTTACCTTGATTTCTGCCCTTTACCCATGACTTACTCTTTTGTTCTTCCTCCCCCATTTTTTCCCTCTTTGCCAATGGTTTACAGTTGTGATGGCCTGCAGTGGCAATTATAAGTACCATTATTATTAGTTAGTTATGGCTAAGTACATTGATAAAATTTACACTGAATTAACAACATCTCATTGCTCCTTTTTCCCCAGCACATAAAAATAATACCCCCCTAAAAGAAAGAAATAGGGTGAAGCCCTATTTTACACGTTTCCCTAGACTTTGCAGTGACTATGATTTAAACACATAACACATAACTGCAATTAGGAACTTTGGGCAGAGTCCTGTGACATTTGAACTTTCTTTGGGGCTTCCCTATTTATGTGGGTAAGTGGGAATAAAAGGAAAGGTGTCTCAGGCTGAAATGTAAAAATGATACCAGGAATTCTTCCTGCCTAAGACAGGATTCTGGATGCTTAAAGTAGTTCTCATTTTAATGTTCATAATATTGCCTTGAGATCTTATTAAAATACAGATTTTGATAGAACAGGTCTGGGATGGCACCTAAGACTCTGCATGTCTAACACACTCTTGGCTCCTGAACAGTTGAGCCAATGCTCTCTGCTCACAAATTTATTCTGATCCTAGCACCTCAACACATGTATCATAGGCTTGCACTGTGGCCAATAACAATGAGCTGGTGTCTGCGGATTTGGGGATAATAACATGTGGTCATTGCCATCAGGCATTCATCTCAGGATGAAGCTTTGTGCATATGCCCCACCATTTCAGCTGGATTTCATCAGTTGATCTGGAAAGGAGACATTGATTGGTATTCTTGCATAGCTCCTCAAGCTAAACACAGCATCTCAGAATGAAGACTCTGTCTTCTTGTTAAAAATCGTGTGTGTGTGTGTGTGTGTGTGTGTGTGTGTGTAACCATTTAAAAATTTTGTCTGCATTCTGATATTCTCTTTCCTGGACTAATTAAATGCCAACATTCACTCATTCATTCAACATTCAACATTTCTCAAATAATTGAGAAATTATTTAAAATTAACCTAACAACCATTCTCTTATACCATACACAAAGATAAACTCGAAATGGATGAAAGACCTCAATGTGAGGCAGGAATCTATCAAAATCCTACAGGAGAACATAGGCAGTAACCTCTTTGACATCGGCCACAGCAACTTCTTTCAAGATATGTCTCCAAGGGCAAAGGAAACAAAAGTGAAAATGAACTTTTGGGACTTCATCAAGATCAAAAGCTTCTGCACAGCAAAGGAAATAGTCAACAAAACAAAGAGGCAACCCACGGAATGGGAGGAAATATTCGCAAATGATACTGCAGAGAAAGGGCTGATATCCAAGATCTATAAAGAACTCCTCAGACTCAGCACACACAAAACAGATAATCAAGTCAAAAAATGGGCAGAAGACATGAACAGACACTTCTCCAAAGAAGACATACAAATGGCTAACAGACACATGAAAAAATGTTCATCATCACTAGCCATCAAGGAAATTCAAATTAAAACCACATTGAGATACCACCTTACACAAGTAAGAATGGCCAAAATTAACAAGACAATAAACAACAAGTGTTGAAGAGGATGTAGAGAAAGGGGAACCCTCTTACACTGTTGGTGGGAATGCAAGTTGGTGCAGCCACTTTGGAAAACAGTGTGGAGATTCCTTAAGAAATTAAAAATAGAGCTTTCCTATGACCCTGCAATTGCACTACTGGGTATTTACCCCAAAGATACAGATGTAGTGAAAAGAAGGCCATCTGTACCCCAATATTCATAGCAGCAATGGCCACAGTCACCAAACTGTGGAAAGAACCAAGATGTCCTTTAATGGACGAATAGAATAATACAATGGAGTATTATGCCTCCATCGGAAAGGATGAATACCCAACTTTTATATCAATGTGGATGGGACTGGAGGAGATTATGCTGAGTGCAGTAAGTCAAGCAGAGAGAGTCAATTATCATATAGTTTCACTTACTTGTGGAGCATAGGGAATAACACAGAGGACATTGGGAGAAGGAGAGGAGAAGTGAGGAGGGAAATCAGAGGAGGAGAAAAACCATGAGAGACTAAACACTGAGAAACAAACTGAGGGTTTTGGAGGGGAGGGGGATGGGGAAGTTGGGTTAGCCTGGTGGTGGGTATTAAGGAGGGCACATATTGCATGGAGCACTGGGTGTGGTGCATAAACAATCTTGGAACAATGGAAAAAAATAAATAAAATTAAAAAAAAATAATGAGGAAATAGAAAAAATACAAAAAAATAAAAGATTACCCTAACAAGAATTTTATTTATTTATTCTTTTGTTCATTCACTCATTCATTCATTCATTCATTCATTTATTATTTTCTTTAAGGATTTCATTCATTCATTTGAGAGAGAGAGAGAGCACACAAGTAGGGGAGTGGCAGGCAGGGGGAGAGGGAGAAGCAGGCTCTCCATGGAGCAAGGAGCCCAGGGTAAGGCGCCATCCCAAGATTTTGGGATCATGACCTGAGGTGAAGGCAGACACTTAACTGACTGAGCCACCCTAACTGACTGAGCCATGCAGGCGCTCCCTAAAAGAATTTTAAAAGGAAAAGAAAAATCTAGTTTTCATGGTGTTTATAGGTACCAACAACTATTTGTTGCATAGAAAACTTCTGCAAGTCAACAGGGACTTCCTTTGGGAGTTGTGGATGCATAGAAGACACCAGTGCCTACATCATAGTAAATGACAAAGTGCCTATCATAGTTAAGTATATGTGTCAATTTGGCTAGGCTATGGTGCCTAGTTCTTTGTCAGACAGTAGTCTAGATTTTGCTGTGAAGGTATTTTCCAGTGTGATTAACATTTACAATCAGTTGCTTTTAAGTACAAGAAAGTCTCCTAATGTGGGTGGGCCTCATCCAATCAGTAGAAGGCCCAAGAGCAAATCACTGAGGTGTCTCTGAGAAGAAAAAATTCAGCCTCAAGACTGTAACCTAGAAATCCTGCATGAGGGGCACCTGGCTGGCTTGGCCAGTGGAGCATGTGGTTCTTGATCTCAGGACTGTAAGTTTTAGCCACAGTTTGGGTGTAGAGATTACTCAAAAAAATAAAAGTTAAAAAAAAAAAAGAAAGGAAAGAAAAAGAAATCCTGCATGAGTTTCCAGCCTGCTAGATTTCTCTGCAGATTTCAGACTCAAGACTACAGCATCAAGGCTTGTCTCAATTTCTAGCCTAACAGCTGCCCTACAGATTGCAGACTTGCCAGCCCCTACAATTCTGTAAACTCCTTAAAAATAAATCAATCTCCAATCTTCAATCTCCAAAGACAGATAAATAAATCTTTCTCTCTCTCTCTCTCTCTCTCTCTCCAGTATCTCTGAAGAATATATATTTATATTTCTTCTTCTCTTGGTTCCTATTGGTTCTATTTCTGTAGAGAACACAGACAGATACAGTGCCCACCTTGCTTTAACCTCTTAGTCTATTTCCTTCATCCTTATGTGTCACATGTTTCCTCAAAATAAGTTGATTGAAATAATAATAGTTTCACTAAGGAATGTATGTTACATCATTCTGCAAGTATGGTACTTATTACTCTGGGTAGATGATTGCTGGTCCTAAAACACACCAGAGAGGTATAAGTCCTTAGGGTGTATTTAGTACTTTTGGAGACGAGATCCATGTATGAGAAAAGATAATGCAAGGGATTTAATAATAATCCAGTGTTAAAGTGTATAGCCAGGTGTGTAGTATCAATTATAAGTGCTGTAACTGTTTAATTAGGGAAGGAGAATTTAGTGGCACAATAGGTAGGAGGATTGACTTGAGCCATAAAATCGAAATGGTTGACATTTTTTTAGCAGTAGAGATTGTAGGGATTGAGATATTTAAAGCACAGGTAATGGTATGAGTCAACAAGTAGAGGTAAAATGAGATGTTACTGATCTAAAAGAAGTCCAGACTTATCAGGTAATCATGCCCCTATTTCCTCAGGCAATATACACCTAGATCTTGAGCATCTATTCCCTGTACAGAGATACTCCTCTGTGACTATACAGAGAAAATATTTCAGGACAGTTGTGCCTTCCAAAGGGAGTGTGGTTTTAACATGCCATAGGAAGGTCAAAATTCAGCATTTTTTTTTCATGGTAACTAACCCAGCAAAAAGTGATGTGATGGAAATTAGCACTTTAAAAAATATGTGTGTGTGTGTGTGTGTGTGTGTAAAACACAGCCCCAATTGGACTTTTTAAAACCTCTGCTTCCTGCATCTTATGACTAAGTGTGGTTAATTAAGCCAAGATCACTTTTTCCACTCCACCCATACTTCATAAAAACCTGTTGTAATTTTTTTCTTGATTTATTTGCTCTTTTGTATTTTTCTTTTGCAATTTGCTAAAACAATAATCATTTCATATGAAAAGACTTTCATATCAATAGGTGACCCGATGATTTACTGATCCTTTTAACACTGTGAAAAGAGAAATCCATTACCTTCTGAGGTGGCGGGGTAGGAGACGGAAAAGAAGGCCTCCTAACAGTGGTGTTCTATATTTATAGCTTTGGGCTTTTGGCTCCATGAGAGGTTTGGGGGTGGAGGAGTAAATGATACTCATTTGTAAGTATCAGCCATATTCACCAAGAAAAATGAAAATTTGATTTGTGGAATCCATTAAGATATAAGCATGAATAATAACCTGAGAGTTAGCAGGGTGGGACTTTAAAAGGTACCTGAGTTTTAAAATGCATTCTATTTTGCACTTTCAAAAGTATGTGTTCCAAATGGTGAAACACATGCCCAAATCTGGCCCATGAAATAAAACATTCAAACCAGAAACCTTATTTACTTTGGCTTGGCCTTGGCCTTCTTCTCTTTTATCCATCAATGAATCAATCAATTAGCATTTTTAGGGAGTCTGCTGTGGCCCAAGAGGGTGATGAGGAATATGGAAGAAGCGAGGAGAATATATACATGTTAAAACTAACAAAAAACTTTGGGATTCAGTCCAACTCTTTTGGGGTCAACTCTTCTCATTCCAGTTGCTTCCCAACATATCTCCTAACTCAGTAACTACTTCTTACCTAGTTTTGCCAGATTTAGCAAATATAAATACGGGACACCTGTATTTATCTGGCAACTCAACCATCTGTGTAATCCTCCTCATCAACACTTTCCATAGCCTTCTACTCTAGGACAGACTACTATAAAATATGAGCAAACACCCTGATAACTCTTTATAAAGATAATGTCTGCTTGTTGTTATAAATACTATATAGGCTTGATTCTAAATCTGGACCTGATTCCATAATTTTGGTGGTAAAGTTCAGCAAAGTGAAAAACACTTACTTCTTTACCACCAACGCCACCCTCCAACCAACCCGTGCCGCCTTTGACCTATTTCTTTAAACTAACCCAGATCTTTGCTTTGATGCTAATGAGAGTAAAGAAGAGACTGCAGGCACTGTCTTCTGGGAGCCATACGGGCATCTCCAAACCAGATTCACTTCTTGCCACATACCACCATGCTGCCTCCACAGAAGTCGGTGCTTGAAGAGGTTATTACTCAATAGAAGAGAAAGTGCCAGAGTCTTTTCCCACTGTTCATGGCAGATAACCTGCTGCCCAGCTCCCTGGCATGGCCCGTGGATGGTTACAATCCCAGTCTGTGGCAAAAACACTGCTATTTTTGTAGAAAATCTCAGAACTTTTGGAGTGTTGGTTGTTTGGGGCTCTGACCTAGTCTTAACCCAGATTTTCAGAAATTTGTATTTCTGAAGAAGCAAAACCATACATTTAGGAATCAGAATATAATTTTTATTATCTCACAACTTCCACCTCCCCCTTTTCCCCCCAATATCTTTGTCTTCTCCTGATCCTGCTTCTGAAAGTGCTGGCCAGCTGGGACCTGCTTAGAAAATGAAAATATTCACTAACCCGGGTATTACTGCCACAGCTGCAGGGAACCTTTGCTGCCAGCCCCAATACTAAGGCCAGGGAAGTCTAGAGTTTCGCTGAAGTTTGCAAAGCTTTCAGTACATGTAGGCCAAGCCATGATTTCACGTGGAAATCGTGTGATATGTGGTCATTTTGCCCCCAAACCATGCAAAGCCTGGAAATGTAGTTGATGTTCAAGCTTGCATTGGACTTGGAGGGAGCATGGAGTATGAGTAGTAAGCACAGTGGTGATGGGGGAAATTCGGGTGTGTTGGACACACCAGCAGTGGCTTGCCAAACCTTTCTACCCAAAATGGCATTTGCCATCTGCTTCCAAATAGCATGGCCATATGTGTTTTAGATTTTTTTTTTTTTTTTCCCTAGAAGGAACCTTCATCTCCTGAAATCAGTACCTTATTCACTCCTCAATAGCACAGAATTGGCTCTGGAGAACATCTATTTCCAAGGGAATGTCATGCTGACTTAGCAATACCAAGGTTTTTTTTGTTTTGTATTGTTTTGTTTTGTTTTTTTCACATGGTGCTTCTGGCTACATGGAGACTAAGATACTGGCCAAAGCTATGATAGAGAAAAAACAAAACAAAACAAAACAAAACAAACAAAAAAAAAAACAATGAAAAATCACTCCAGTGTTCCTCTAGGAGGATGAAAACTTAATGGACCACCTCTGTCATCACTCAATAATCAGATTTAACATTTAACGTTCTTAGTTGGTGATATTAGGGCGATTGTCTTAAGTATTGAAGGGCATTTGAATCAGGAGTCCCCATTTCAGAAATGGGTTTAGGCAATTTTCTCAGCTCCGTAATGGGGCCCTCAATTCTAGGCAACACCCAATAAGTGATGTCAGGGCTCCAAGGGAAAATAAAAACCTTACTTTCAAGCTCAGCAATGCCTTTCAGGTTTCTAACTCAAGGTGTAGTTGGAAGTGTGAACACCAGTCAGGACTACTCCTTTCCTTAAGGACTTCTGAATATGAACAGTAAGCACAAATTATATGCCATTTACTCAGTTTAGGGAAGCACCTCATTCCATGAAGATGGGACTAACAGCGTGGTAGACTCTATTCCAAGGGAACATGGAATTCCCTGAATACGTGGGACAACTTTTGTTTGTTTCCTTCTTTTGAAACACAGCATATAAATACTTGCAAAATTACCTTGGATTTTATAGAGGTGGGGTATCTTGATTTCCAGATGTCCCAAATCACATGGTTGAAAACCTTTATTACAGACTCTTTTGGTTAATGTAGGGCGTGGCCCCTGATGATTTCCTATGTCAGAGGTTTAAGAAATACAAAGACTAAGGGGATAGAGACTGTTATTGTAAGAGGTGGTGGTTTGTGATGGGATCCCAGGCCTGGGTGTGGCTTTTCAAGTGCTACCTCTAGACTACAGAGAGGTGCCAGCTTGAAACTAGCATGAGGACTGGCAAGGGAGTAGGAACAAAACAGAATACTTCAGCGTGTTGTCAGTGATTTGTCTACTTTCCTTCTCCTTCCTTTTCTTATTCACTCACCAGATTCCTGACTTCCCCATCAGAAAGACCTTTCATTCCTCCTGGTAGAGATAGGAACCTTGTTGGTGGACAGGGACATGGGAACACCACCACGTAACTGGAGAAGGAAAGCAACTGTCTCTTGTGTGACTGCCATGTGACAGATCTGTAGGTAGTTAAATTATGTGTATTCATGGGTTTTTCCTAAAAACCCATGGGGAAGGCGTTCTGGCTGCAACTTTGAGCAACTCATTGGCCAGCGCAGTCTGCAGAGTGGCAAAAGAGTGAGATTGGGTTCCAAATCCAGGTCTGTTTACCAAGGCTATCTACTCTTCTTTGAAATTATACCTAAGTGTAATGAAAATGGCATTTTAATAAATTCTAACTTAAAGGGATATGGGTGCATTTTTCATGACCCCCAATTTATTGCTTCATCTTCCCATTTCTTTCTAAAAGAAATCATTTTGAAGCTGCTAGAGAGATAAGAAACAAAGGACTTGAAATCAGTCTTCAATAAGTCCTGAAAATAAACTCTCATTGTGGGGTGGGGGCGGGGAATGGAAGAAAGTTCACGTGAATGAATGGTTATACCAATTGTTCCCTTTGCTGAGAGTGATAATGACGATGATCAGAGGACAAACACAGGAGTGAGCACCATGTGTTACGCAATCTGCTATATTCTCTATGCGCATCGCCTCACTTAATCTTCACAACAACCTTACGGGATATCTACCATTGATTAACTAAGAGAGGTCAATTACTTTATCCATGGGCACATGGGTCTTTCCGAATCCATGTTTTGACCCTTCAACACTGCATGCTGGATCATGCTCTTTCCATTTGAATGATACAACTAAAATGCTGCTTAATTTATCAATGGTTTATGATTTCAGAAGTGATATCCATGAATACCTGATAATTTCCATATATTGTGGCATTACCATCAAACTGTGCAGAGGCAATTGTATGCCTTGACCTTGAGGGATGCCGGGTCTTACCTAAGAAAATATCTGGTAAAGGAAAATCAGATGTTGGACTTAGAATGAACTGACTCATCTTTTGTGTATCGTTTTGGCTGGTCTTTTATATCTATCTATCAATAGATAGATAGATAGATGCGGGCTGAGTATGTGGGCTTTAGTTTTTTTTTTTTTCTCTTTAAATTTTTGTATGCTGAAATCTTCATTTAATAGTGATACAGAGAGGAGACCATTGAGGCGCTATAGGGATATATATTTGGGGAAACAGAGATGAGAAGATATAATGGTCAGTAACGAGTTGGCAGAATGATTTTCATCTTTGTCTCCAAGCGTGAATGAAGAGAACATGAACCAATACACTCAAAGTATAAAATTTCAAATTTAGTAGTGGAAGGCAGAAGAGAATGGAATTTCTTAAGATCTGCTACATTCTGTCTACTTTAAATATATGCTTTGCCACCTTGTCAGTACTTGTCAATTTTTTTACTCATTTTGTATCGCAAGTATCGAGGTTCAAGTCAGTTGCCTAATATCACATTGTTAGTGAGATATCGCAAATGTAAAAACATGATCTTTATAGTTGTCAAAGCTGTGATCTGTTTAATACTTCATATTACCAGCTGTGTTCCAGCAAACATTTTAAAGTGTGTCCTATATGTAAGAGGTCATGTGTAAAGAGCTGCTTTTTAGAGGAAATTGCCTATCATCACAAAATATATATATATATATATATAAAATAATAGTGTTGATCTGTTTGGGAGATTTGAGTGTTCGCTTGTTGAGGGAAAGGGGGCTATAAATAAATGGTCTTGGGAAAAACTTTTAGATCTCTATGGCTGTGATTCTGATCAGGGATCAGGAATCCGGTGCTGATGCTGGAAAGAACAGTGGTTTAAACAACAGAAGTTTCTTTCCTCTCAAAAGAACGCAGGCTGGAAGGGGGCCAGTAAAGACATCAGATCCGATGATCAAGTCCTTAGAGACCCAAGTTTCTTTCCTTTTGTCTGTCTGCTCCTTAAAGCAAGAGGGTTTCTGTAATGAAGTTCATCTCACACTCCCAAAATGTCACTGGAGTTCTAGCCTTTGGGTCTTCACTCTAGGTGGGAAATAAAAGAAAGTTTGAGAAGGGTGAAAGGGCAAATGCCAACACTCTACCCCCCTTTTCGGGGCTTTCTCAAACGTCTCACACACAAACTTCAAATTACATCTTATTGATCACCCTTAGCAACAAGGGATTTTGCAAATAAAGTCTTTTGGCTGGGCACATTGCCACACAGATTAAATTTGAGGTTCTATTACTAAGAAAGAATGGGATAATGGATATTGGATAAGCTACTTGAAGTATTAACCACAATTATCTAATCAGGTGCTCACTCCCAGTGGCCTGGCTTCCAATATAAATTCATTAAAATAACATCCTCATTGCCATGTGTGGTCTGGGATCATTAACAAATAATTGGATCAGCTGCCCACTCAAGGGAGAAGCCATGGAACAGTAGGATTTGGAGAGTATGTGTTTGAAACTGTGCAGTCTGAGGACTGTCACTGTGGATTGGGAAAAGAAGGAATGACTCACAAATGTTAATAGCGCTTAGTCATTGCCCTTCTGGATCTGTGTCAGTCATGTAGGAATCCACCAGGAGAAAGACAGCATGGGAAGCTGCATTCCCCATTGGCTCCAAACCAGATAGAGAGTCCCCACCCAGGCATCCTTATAGCTCATTTTCGAGTATTACATCTAAAGATATTTATGTTATTATGAACAAATAAGCATTTGGTCATAAGACTAGAAGGAACCCCGGGCAATCTTCTAATGGAAGTAGGACTACATCTATACTTTCCCCAGATAGCTTTTGAAAGTAGGAGTTCAGTCAATCACCTTCCAAACTCCAAGAGTTTGGACTTATTAAACGATTTAAGAGTTTTATCCATCTACCCTTGAGTTAGTTTTAACAACCCCAGAGATTTTCTGTCTTTCTGGTTCCCGACTCCTACTTCCTTCCAAGGTTTGTGACAGTCTAGCTAGAGGCAGAGGCGTGGCTTGAATTTCCATCATGCAGCCTTCCCTCCAATCAGGCATGTCATGGTGGAATTTTTATTGGTCATAAATTTTTTTACTGGCTAGATTAATGTGATTGAAAGCATCACACCCAGTAAATACCGTCTGCTATTTGCTTTAGCAATACCTGTGGAAAAGGGCAACTTGGGACCCAGGCACCGTGGAGCTGGTGAAACCATTGGCTGTGCAAAACTCGTTGGGGGCCCCTTTGACTGATGACCAGAAGTTGCTCTTAGAGGGAGGTCCACCCAGCAAGAGGCTCCATTGGTGCATGCCACTGCCATGTGTAGCCATGATTCACTTCACTGACTATCAAAGCTTTCTACAACTTTGCTTGCTGACTTTTGACCAGAGGTTCCCTTTCAACACGAGGAAAATCTGCCTAGAGAGAGCAAGAGAGAAAGCACATTACGGAGAAATAAATGGCAGCGTGTTTCTGGCGGTCTTGGTTTTATTGCCTGAGGAGCTTCGGTCTGAGCCTGCCGTGCGGCGTTGCCCAGTGGATGTGTATTGTGGCATTTTATGGAGCATGGTTTACATCAGCATGGATTATTATAACAACAACAAGGGGGATATTCAATAAAACCTTGTTTGATGGCACAAAACACAAAACACCTCTCACAGGCCAGAGAAACGAGTGGAGTGTTTACAAAAGCACTACCCTCGGAAATCTGCTTTCACAGAAAACCGCCTTCTGAAACAGGTTTTAAAAGAAGGTGTGTGATCTGGGACCCTAGGCTCCCCATCTGTTTTCTCCCCTCTGACCTTTGGTTGTTTGACTACATGGTCATGACCCTATATTGAGTGGGGTAGATGGTCTGTAAAGATGTTCGTGCAGCTTTGCCTTCATGCCTCCCAGCCGTGCCCAAAGCCCTCCTACTCCCTCCTTCCTAGAAGAAATGCCAAAATTTCACTTCAAAAAAAAAAAAAAAAGTTAGAAAAGAGAAACACAAATAGTGAATGTGCCAGATTGCTAAGGGGATCAAGGATTGAAATATAGCCCCAAAAGTTGCATGTACATAGAGAAACCCCAGACTTTCCCTAAACCCAACCTGGAACATTTATCTGCCCGACTCTCTTTTGTCTCAGGCCAGTTCTTAACCATTAGATGACTTCAAATTATAATGCTGGCAGTGGCTACGTTAGACAGTAGCTGGGGGGAATTCTCTCTTTCAATTTAGCTCCTTGTGTAGGTGGGGTTGGCGAGGATGCAATAGCCCTTTGGTGCAGCTCCGAAGAACCCGGGATGCCTTTCCTGGGCTGGAGTCCTGTGGATCAGCGTTTGGAGATGCAAGTCGGGGAGGGAAAGAGAACCCGAAAAGAGGGTGATGTGGACAGTGTGAAAGGCCGGTGAGAGAAGGCGTGAGGGAGGAAAGAAAAGGACAGAAGTCATGGAAGATAACAAGAAAAAGAGAGAGGAAGGGACTCACAAAATAGAAGGGTTGAGGGGAGGAAGGAGATGAGAAGGAGACAGAGAAGGACCAAGTCGCTGGAAAATAGATGTACAAATCAAAAACATCTTCCGCTGGAAACCGTGAAGGCGATTTCATAAGAGTTCCTGATGGTTTTGAAATATCTGGCTCCTTGTTCTCCCTTCAGACCCTCTTCTTGCATTGTCCCAGACCAAGCCCTGCGTAATGGCAGAGATGGGGTGAGCGCCCAGCCTGTGTTTGTGGACGGGACGTGCCATGCAACAACCACACGAATTTCTAGTATCGACAGAGAGAGAGAGAAGGACTTGATGAATAACAGAAACGGCCTTTTACATGAAACGCCGTTCAGTGCACCACCAGCCAGTGGCTCTAATCTCAGCCGAATGTGCCGTGTTTATTTTTCCAAGAATGGGGCCTTCCATGACTCACGGTACTCAGATGCTACTTACTAATGGACCCTTGTACAAGTCAAGAATGTGACACACGGCGAGACACGCAGCTTAACAATCACAAACAACAGCACGGTTAATGGGGGGTGAAGCTTCGGTGACATGTGTCACACCAAAGAGCCGACTCCTCATGCTCCCTGAGGCCACAAATGAAGGGTCTCTGGATTGTGTAATAATGATAAAATATTGCCATCTGTTGGCATCCTGTGTAAGCAGGCTCTGACATACATAACGTTGATGTTTTTCCAGACGGCCTCTCACGGGCCTCCAGGGAGAGGATATGTGAAAAGCACCAAGAACAGAGCAGAACATGGCGGCCTGACCTTACAGGAGGAAAAAAATAACATTCTAAAAGTTCAAACCTGGAGGAGAACAGACTGTTGGATGTTGGTCTAATCTCTTACTTCAAGGCACGGCAGGAGCCAAACCCGCCCGAGGTTGCCGACGACAACAGAGATCATGGGATTCTGCTTCGGAGAAGTTGTCAGATGATTTGGGGGCACACGCATTCCTCTTCCCAATGGGTTCGGGGTGTTTTAAATCCAGGGAGACCTTTATTTATTGCCAGTGAGTTAAAGACAAGGATGTTTGAACTGTAAAAATCATACGTGTTTTGGGCAAAAGGGTAAATTGCAGTCATCTTAAAGACCCCCCGTGATTATCCATAAATTCTGGATAAATATGACATAATTGCTTTTGTTTTATTTTAGTTTTTTGGCTGAGCTTGCGAAATATACAAGAAAATTGTCTAGTTGAAAAAACAAAGGATAAACTAGAAACCAGTGTAATAATCGAGTGAGACTTTAGAAGCCTCCAGAAGTGTTGGTCAGACCTAGTAACCTAGAACTTGGGTTATTTTGTCGATTCAGAGACAGTACAAGGATGAGAATTAGCACGAGATCTCTATATAAACCTGGGGTCCTTGAAGGGCGGCAGCTTCAGAAGGTGAGGGAAAAATGAATAAATAAGACTTGCAACCTAGGGACCCTTATCGACATTTGCCAGGCTCTGGCTGAAACAAACAAACAAAAACAAAGGAAGTCCTGACAAAACCATACCACAAATCCTAGGACTTTCAGCAGTTTAAATTTACACTATTTTCATATTTTAGGAACCCCCAAACCAAAAAAATTTATGTTATCAGGGTCAGTGGTCACTGACTTAGTATCACTGTGGTATGTCCCAGCGGTGAACCCAAAATTGTTCTAGAATGATTTTCCCACAGATCAGCCCACAAGGAAGTCACACAAAAGAGTAGAGGAGAGAGAAATCAAAGTCCCACCAAAGAACTCTCAATATTATATTATTGTGACACATGGCGGTGGGGGGGTGGGGAACAAAACCAAAGCCTCCAGGAGCAATGCTTAAAAAATAATGGTGCAGAATTTTCTAGAACTGATGGATGCAAACATTGTAAGTTTAAAAATAAAACCAAAAACTAATCTGTGTGTAGACCCTTTATAGTGAATAAGGATCATTAAAGGAAGTCTAAATCTTCAATGTGTAGTGAAAAGAAAGTCATCTCTGCGTGACCAACAATTAAAGGCCACACAATACATGAGCAGAGTTCGAAAGTGAAGATCCATTCAATCTCTCCAGATTTAAGGTGCTTTTTACAGGACCATATTCAGCACATTAGGTCATTTTCCACTTGTTGGTAAGAAATAGAAAATCTTAGTTGATATGAAAATGTATGGTGTATGCATAATAATGTATATAAAACCATAATGCTAACCCTTCATTATCTAAATTCTACCCATTTTGTTTCCTTCCTACCCGGTCACTGAGCTACAATAGTTGTCACCATTTCAAATCTGAGACACCTCACAAAGATGAACACAGATATGTGACTCCTCACTTGTATGACAATGAAACAGTCTGTGCCTGAAGTAGGCACCAACAAAACATAAATAAGGATTTGTGGACATGCAACGTGTTTTTGTACTAAGTCATAAATTGAAATAATTTTTCCCTCTTTGCTTTTCTAGAGATTCTATTTTTCTTAGGATCTTGTTAACCAAGACATTTACTTCCTAGCAGAACCTTCTACCTCAAGCTATGCTTCCTTCCTTTTCTTAAGATTTTATTTATCTATTTATTTATTTATTTATTTGAGAGAGAGAGTGTGAGAGAGAAAGCAGGGGCGAGGGCAGAGGGAGAGAGAGAGAATCTCCAGAAGACTCTGCACTGAGCACAGAGCCCAGTGTGGGGCTCGATCCCAGGACCCCAGGGTCATGACCTGAGCTGAAACCAAAGTCTGATGCTTATCTGACTGAGCCACCCTCAGCCGCCCCCCTTTCTTTTTTTGACTGCTCTAGGTAGGCTTTGGAGACTATAAGGCTGAAGGTGCCTTCATCACCAATAGCCAAGAGAAGTAATTATTTTTTAAATGCTTTTCTAGAATTAGGGCATACTGATGTTGTTGCTCCAGGCCTGAACCTATGTTACGTCATACTATTTTTTCTGCAATGTGGGGTTTATTATCCTGTCGGAAATTTTACTCTTAAGCATTTGCATATAAGCCTATAGACCGAAGAGCTCACCATTCCAGTTCCTGCTAAAAAACATGAAAGAGCTTTATGTATGTTATTTTCATAACTGTCTTTTCCCTCACATAAAACTGTGCCACTAAGCTTAGTTTCTCTCACATGATGAATACTATTGCATTTATCCTCACTTTTTAAAAATTAACATATACTGTATTATTAGCCCCAGGGGTACAGGTCTGTGAATCATCAGGCTTACACATTTCACAGCACTCACCATAGCACATACCCTCCCCAATAACCCAGCCATAACCCAGCCCTAACCCAGCCACCCTATCCCTACCCCCTGACCCCAGCAACCCTCAGTTTGTTTTGTGAGATTAAGAGTCTCTTATGGTTTGTCTCCCTCCTGATCCCATCTTGTTTCATTTATTCTTTTCCTAACCCACAACTCCCAGCCCTGCCTCTCAAATTCCTCATATCAGAGAGATCATATGATAGTTGTCTTTCTCTGATTGACTTATTTTGCTCTGCATAATACCCTCTAGTTCCATCCACGTTGCACAAATGGCAAGATTTCATTTCTTTTGATGGATGCATAATATTCCATTGTTTGTATATACCACATCTTCCTTGTCCATTCATCTGTTGATGGACATCTAGGCTCTCTCCATAGTTTGGCTATTATTGGCTGTTGACACGGCTGCTGTAAACATTTGGGTGCACGTGCCCCTTCGGATCACTACATTTGTATCTTTAGGGTAAATGCCTGGTAGTGCAATTGCGGGCATTTATCCTCACTTCTTAATACCCACCGCTTTCTTGCAGCTCAGACTGAAGGCAGATATCTTGTAAATATGTACAGTTTTGTTGAAAAGGCAGTCTCAGAAACACTGTAGTATTCCTAACAGAGACAGCTGGTTTGGTGGTTGAGTTATGATCCAGGTTCTAACATGATTTTCTCCTGAGTTTTCCCTTTCCATCAAAGAATTCTCCTCGTCTTCCTTTCTTTCTTTGGAAGTAACAGAATAAAATGTGGATTTCACAAACCTCATATTCTCAGGATCATTTGACTTAGGTGGCTTGAGCATGGCACTGCTAAGTGTGGAATTTGAAGTCTGATTCCTGCTGGGGTTGGTTCAGTGTCCTCTGCTTTGTGGCTAAGTAGTGTATCCCCTCCTCATCTGGTAAGAAGTAGTGAGAATCTCAAAGAGCATGGGTGGCTGGACTACATAGCTAGAGTTCAGAGGCATCTTGATAGTGCTGACACCTCCTACTTTTCTAGTCTAGACATCTGGGTATTATGAAGACCCATCCCATTACCTTACAGCCCCAGTTCTAAATGTTCATTTAAAAAACAAAACAAAACAAAACAAAACAAAAAGCTCCAAAGTTTAGATGACATCATTATACTGCATGAGAAATAAAACTTCTCACATGTGTGCTTTTGATACACAGTGACTGCTTTGTAATGTCTGAGCACAAATCTTTCAGCAAAATTGGGAGACTATTGGAAATTATAAGCTGTAAACATCATTTGGCCGTGTTGGCCTGTGTGCCAGCTCTGATTCTGTAAGGTGATGTGGTTTCACTTCTAAAAAGTACTTAGACTTCAGCTGAATGAAGAGCTGTGTTTGCAGAACAGCATCTCTACAACCCATCGTCCCTCCGATGTCTATCAATTCATCGCTGGCACACCTAGGATCTTTAACATTTAATGGGTTTAAAAGAGAAGAAGACAAGTTCTGTAGGTGCCAACAATGTTCGAATCAGGGCCCGTGCTTGGTATCACCTTCCCAAACAGAGGCTGCGCTCAGAATGTTTGTTCTGCTACAATTAATCACATGCTTTCCAAATGTCAACATAATTTTCATGGTCTGCTAAAAAGTAGTATTCATAATAGAGAAAAATAATAGAGTTACCATTAAAAATTGATCTGTCACTGTTCATTTTAAAATCGTTGGTTCTGCCTGAACAAACTGTATGGAATTTTAAAAGTTTCCACCCCATGGATCCCTGCATGCCTGCTTGGAAAGTTTACCTGGCTTTCTGGGCTCTCCCCATGCTTCTCCATTCTGCAGAGCTATACTGAAATGAAAATATGATGAAGGAAATATGCTAGCTTGATTCTTTCCGAAAGTCTTATCTTCATGTCCAGGTGCCGTGCACATGTAGGCGGTCTCACAGTATCTGCCATTTGTTGATATTTGAAATATCAGTGACTCTTGATATAAAACAGATCTAGGGGTGCCTGGGTGGCTCAGTAAGTTAAGCAGCGTTTGCCTTCGGCTTCGGTCATGATCTCAGGGTCCAGGGATTAAGTCCCATTTGGGCTTTCTGCTCCGTGGGGAGCCTGCGTCTCCCCCTGCTTGTATTCTCTCTCTCTCTCTCTCCCTCTCTCTTTCTCTCTCTGTCAAATAAATATATAAAATCTTTAAAAAACAAAACAAAACAAAACACAAAACCGAGAACTTTATAAATGTAGGGGGTATTCCTAAACTTTCCAGAAATAAGGGTTTCTGATGAGATAGTTGCTGCCTATATTCAAGAGTATTTTCTAAAAGAGGGTCCCATGAACTAAACATGTGTTCAGGTGTCTTTACTATAAGCTTTGAGCCAGTTTCTTTATTATGAAAATAAATGCAGCCATACTTAGAAAATTCCTCAAAGAAACCACTTTCTTCCTTGGGCTACGCTATAAACCACCCAAAGGCTAAGCTGTTATTTGTCACAGTAACTTCACATTATAGATACGGCACAGTCTGTGAGGTTCCTTCAACAAGAAACCAATAATTTGTGATCATTATGATCCAAGTTCTCTCATAAGCTTTGGATTTCCACATTCCTAAATGATTATGTACATGAGGCCCAAACGAGAGGTCTACACAATCCATTTTACTTTCAAAATGAAAGTGAGGAAAAAAACAAAACAACAACAAAAAAAATTAGAAGAGAACCTAAGTATATGGCTGACTGATAATTTTTGTGTTTCAGTTATTATATGTTAAATATATATCACCTATTTATTTCACCATCTATATAGTATCACATGTATTATATCACATATGATGGATGTATCAGCACATTTTGGGCCCTAGTACCCCTTACTACTTTAATACATGTATTTGTCAGATGAAATGAAAATCTGAAAAAATATGAGAAAAGGCCCAGATGGAGATCTTTTTTTTTTTTTTCTTAAAGATTTTATTTATTTATTTATTTGACAGAGGGAGATCACAAGTAGGCAGAGAGGCAGGCAGAGAGAGAGGAAGGAAAGCAGACTCCCTGCTGAGCAGAGAGCCCGATGTGGGGCTCAGTCCCAGGACTCTGGGATCATGACCTGAGCCAAAGGCAGAGGTTTTAACCCACTGAGCCACCCAGGCACCCCCCAGATGGAGATCTTGACAGTCATTTTTATACATAGACAAATCAAGGGGCCATCAGGAGACCATTTGTTTCAGCTACTGAAACCCAAAACAAGTGCTTGAGATGTTAATTCCACCCACCTACTCTCTCGTCTCTGATTTGATCCCCTCACCTTGCTGGAATGGTCTGAGTCTGGGTTAAATCTGTGGCAGATTTTCTGAGGAAACCTGTCTGGCCCATGCAGAAGTGAAGCATATGTCCGTTCAGACACAACAATCCCTTCCTCTCCAGTGCGTTAGCCCAGCCAAGCCAATAACAATAAAACTCTCCTCGAGATCAGTTTCCCACAAAATTTGTCACAGACTGTCGTTTAGACACATTACTTTTAACATAAAAAATAACTAGCTACGGGGCGCCTGAATGGCTCAGTCAGTAGAGCGTGCGGTTCTTGATCTCAGGATTGTGAGTTTGAGCCTTGTGTTGGTCTTAGAGATTACTTAAGGAAATAAAAAATAATCACTAGTTCCCAAATTCCAGAACTTCAGGGGCTAGTAATGAAATTCAACAAAATTATTTCTTTTTAAGATTTATTTTAAATGTTGGCTTCTCTTAGATGAGCCTAATTCCCTTTAAGATGAGTCTTTAAGTCTGCAGCCATCTTGACCTTTAGAAGAGCAGATAAGATTGAGCATCTCAGAGTCACCCTGGGCTGGGTGACGAGTGATCAAGCATCAAAATTTTCTGCATTTCATATTTTCCAAAGAAGCAGAGTGAATAAGATTATGAATCTGAAATCGTGGATATCGTGTTTGATAGAGAAATGCTAAATAAGGGTTAAAAATATTACAGCCATTGATAGATAAGAATGGACCAGCACTTTCCAAATATGCGTCTGAGCCGTTTCATACTGAATGCTTGGGACCTACACTCTTTCAAGGGCCTTGTTAAACTGTTTGATAAGGGGAAAATATTTATTGGTTCCAGAATATTAAAATTATAAAATCAAAATTATTAATAATGTTGGATGTTAAATTATATAAATCCTTTAGTTACAGTAACATAGTGGAATGTTGGTCATTTAATTTTGTTTTACATTATGTAGGTTGTAATCTCAAAAGACTGAGTGCCTTAGGCCTCAGAAGATCTTAAAAGCACCCTGACCAAAAGCACCTGGAAAAGCTTTATATCCAGGTTCCTGGACCCTACTCCAGACCCTAAGACTCAAACCTTCCAGAGTATGAACCTGGAATCTGGATTTTAAAAGCTCCCCCAAACAATTCTGACAAGTAGCCCTGTGTAAATGATATAATCTGGATCAAATTTGATTTTTTGCCAGATCCTGTGCTAAGAACAAAATCATTGTGTCCCAAATGCTTAACAACTGTCTTTAAAATATACCAGTTGGCAATATTTATCTAAATTATAAATTCATGTGCTTCTCTGACTCAGATATATATCAATTATGAGAATTTATCTTATATATTTGCCTAGATAAAAGCATATTTTTATTACAGATAATTGGGAGCCATTCAAGGACAGATCTACTAGGAACTAGCTGAATAACCAGTTGTATCTAACATACTCTAGAGCTTTAAGAGGGAGCAAGCACTCTGTGTCCCAATTTGGACAAATATGCAGGGTATATTGTTAATGAAAAACAGAAAGGTGGGGTACAGAATAAATGATACATCACCATCTGTATAAGAAAGAGAGGAAAGAATAACTTACATCTTTTTGCTCTTTTTTTGTGAGTTTATAAAAATTGGGGTGCCTGGGTGGCTCAGTAGGTTATGTGTCTGAGTCTTGACCTCAGTTCAGGTCTTGATCTCAGGGTCATGAGTTCAAGCCCCACACTGAGCTCTGCACTGGGTGTGGGACCTACCTAAGAAAAAATTGAAGTGACATTTATGTACAATATTATATTAGTAATTCAACATTATATATATTACAGAATGATCACCGTAACAAGTCTAGTGACTATTTGTCAGAGTTTAATCATTTTAGGTACCTCATATAAATGAAATCATGCAGTCCCCCTATGATTGGCTTATTTCACTTAGCATAATGTCTTCAAGGTTTATCCATGCTGCTGAATAATATTCCATTGCATATATATAAATATAATATTGTAACATAATATAAATATATAATTATATAAATATAATATATAAATATATAATGTATCAGATATAATATAAAATATAAATATATAAATATATCTTAGATATATAATATATTATATATATGTGATTTTTATTTATATAGATTTTATTTATATATTATTTTATTTTATTTATATATAAATGTATATTTATATATAATATATATTATATGTAGTATATATTACATATAAAATAATACAATATAATATAATTATATATAAATAATTTACATATGGGGCACCTGGGTGACTCAGTGGGTTAAAGTCTCTGCCTTCCGCTCAGGTCATGAACGCAGGGTCCTGGGATCGAGCCCCACATCAGGTTCTTTGGTCAGGAAGGAGCCTGCTTCCTCCTCTCTCTCTGCCTGCCTCTCTGCTTACTTGTGATCTCTGTTTGTCAAATAAATAAATGAAATTTTTAAAAAATATATTATATATGTATATATATATATATCTCACATTTTCTTCATTTATTCATGAACATTTAGGGTGTTTCCATATTTTTGCTATTGTGGCTAGTACTCCATTGGACATGGGAGTGATAGTATCTCTTCAAGATTCTGGTTTCAACTCTTTTGGGCCAATGCCCAAAAGTAGGATCGCTAGGTTATGTGGTAGTTCTATTTTTAATTTTTTGAGGAACCCTCATATTTTTTTTCCATAGTGTCTGTACCTGTTTACATTCCTACCAAGAGTCTGAACCAGTTTAGAATGTACCAACAGTACAACCCCCAGCACGGTTCCAAATTCCCACATCCTCATTGACACTTGTTTTTTGTTTTGGGTTTTTTTGTTTTTGTTTTTTTGATAATTAGCCATTCCAACAGGTGTGAAGTGATAGGGACAGGAGCAGGGGAAAATAAGAAGTTGCTAATCAGTGGGTATGAAGTTTCATTTATGCAAGATGAGTAGTTCTAGAGATCTGCTCTACAATTTTGTGTTGTACAACTAAAAGCTATTAAGGGGATAGATTTCTCTAAGATGTTCCTACCACAATACGGTAAAAATAAAAATAAAAAAACCACATGTCTATATTTACTTCTATTTTTCTAAAAAGAAAAATGAAATACCCAGCAAGAAACGTAGTAAATATGCTTACAGAGGAGGTGGGAAAGTTAAGGACTGTTCAGCTGGTAAATGTGGATAAGGCAGAAATGAGATATTTTATGTACATTTATTACTGGCAATAAGCCATATGAAACATATCTATAACATATTTTTAAATAATTAAAAATGCAAAATAAAATACTTTTATCTTAGAAATGTAATGTTTTATCATTACTGGATAATGCAGATTCATAGTTATAATGAAATTTCTTGATGATACATCTGTACAACAAAAAGAAATAATAGTAGCAATCCTTCAAAAAAAGACATCAAGTAAACCCAAATGTTTAGGAACATGTGTCAAGCCAGAGAATATAATAGCCTACCATCAGTTTTGGTTTGAAAGCTAAGTGCTTTCCAAATTCCCGGGAATGACTTATTTTCTTCACCAGAGCATACTCTTTGATATGTCCTTGCCAAAAGGCTCTCATCTCAAAACCAACAGTTCTGTGGTAAAGCATGGCACCCGCTGCCCCCACTACAGTATGTTTTTAATACAGTAACAAAGAAAAGGATAAATCCATTTGAAATTCAGAATCCTGGGGAAATTCTGGAAGTGGGTGGAGAGCAGTTTACCAGCTTTGACCCAGAGCAAGAACCCCTGAGAGGACAGGCCCAGATTATCTGTCTTTAGCCCCCCTGCGTTTGGGGCAGTCCAGAAATACATGTGTGTGCGCGCACGCATGTGTGTCTAATAATACTAGAAAATATTGGAGAATATCTGGAGGTAGAGCTTTTCTCTCATGAAGTTTTGATACAAGAGAGATAATACAGTTCTCATAGTACGGTACTTCTGAAATATGACTTCATTCTTTCCTGACATGCCAAAAGAATGTCTCTGAGTGTTAGGCATGGGGGGATTTCCAGTTACCACTGGACCTTCTCACAGCACCATGCTGAAGCTTGTAGAGGGGAAGGCAAGTATCCTAAGGCTTCCACCTACGCCCGTGTTCCCAAAATACCACCTGCATCTCCAGGGAGCATGGCTCTCTTGCTGCAGGCTTTGGATTATTTTCCCAAAATAAAAGACACCCAACCCTTCATGGAATTTTTAGTCATTTCATTCCTAAGGGGTTGATTCACCAGTGTAGAATTAGGTAAACATACAGGGGAGGGGGAAAAAAACTGTTGCAAATATGCAGATGTTCCTACGTGTCATTTTGATAACCAGACTAGTACTGAACTGCTTTTGAATGACCATTGTTATACTCCTTCTCTCGTTGCTAATTGAACTTGTAGCGGCCATTTAAGTTCCTCAGTTTATTTTCTGGGTTATTGGAGCAATAGCTTGAACTCGCACACAGGCTTATGGGTACATATGTGACGCTCAGCCCTTGGCATTGGAACTGGATTTCAATCAAGATATCAAAGGTAAATGCTTTTGTACCCAGATTCTCCACTGAAAATATGAAGCAATAATTTGTCCTGACTGGCCTCAGGAAGATCTAACACATAACCTCTCTGAGTCTCTGTTTCCTCACCTTTAAGTCCTGACTTACCTAGATCCATGGGCTGCCTGTGTTTGTATCATGGCCGCACACATGAAAGCAATTTGCATCTTATTATTTTACCTGTGCATAGTATACATCGTATGCCTTATGACATTACTCATTATAATAATAACCATCATCATCATCATCATCATCCATCTTAAATAATTTTCAACCTTGAAGGACTTTTAATGTATTTAGTTCAAGTTTATTTTTTCATAGACATTCAAGAGATGTGGGGATTGCTTGGGTCAGCCATTTAATTAATGGCAAAATAGTACTATCTAGATCACTGGCTTACTAATTCCAGTCCAGAGTGCTTTGTGTTACAACATGTGACCTTACCATCATCGTAGAGAATCACTCTAGTTCTAGGTCTTTAAAAAAAAAGTGTGTGTGTGTGTGTGTGTGTACATATACATATATGGGCAGAAAATGAAAGAACTTCTCTTCAGTCTGAATGACCTTTTCTTTTTTGTAATTTTATGTTTTATTAATTTTCTTACAATAAGCAAATATTATTTTATAAGCACTTAGCAACAAAAATAACTTTAAACTTATGTTGGTATTACATCACCCTAGAGCTGTTTAGAAATTTCTTGTAAACAGAACACAAATTAAGAAAGAGGATATAAAAGTACAATTTTGCTGGAATCATAGGCCAAGGAGATGAAGGGCCTTTCTTATTTGCTTTGTTTTGTTTGTTTTTGTTCTATGCTGTCCCCTCTAGTCATACATCCTGATGGATAACGTTACTGGAGAAAAAGAAGAGCTAGAGAAAGATTTCACCTTATTATCAAAAAACTTGTTGAAATGTACTCCTTTTGTGAGCATGCTCTAAATCAGAGGGAGTCCATTCCACCACTAACCTTTTCAGATGTGTTCATTTTATGATACACAGAAGATCTGACAATTATTTTTGCCATGCCTTATTTTAGAATAGAGATATTAAACGACACAAATAGGATATCTGTTGGCTTCTATTTTTTAATTTTTGAGAAGGAAAGAGGTTGAAAGCAAATTTAAGTCCCAGACACACCAAGACAGGTTTTAAGGAGCTGGATTCCCTTGACGCATTGGGATGCGCGAGGGTAGCGGAGTCTTCCCCTGATCTGCTTCGTTGGTGGGGGACCATTCCTTCCTTGTCAAAGGGAGTTGGAGATCTCCATCTTTTGATCAAAGACAGATTTACACGTGAAGGTATAAGAATTCACCCTCTATGTTTAATCAGTGCTCAGCAACTTTCCGTGCTACCAGACTGTCAAAGAATTTACTTTTCTTAGGTCTTTGTGTCTCTTTTCATGACCATAAAGAGAAGTGAGGAAGTGAGGAATGCACAGCCCTGAGAGAGTCAGCATATTCAGGTTCTAACATCCCCTCTGTTGTTAGTTAATGGGGTGATTTTTCCAAGCAGTGTAACTTTCAGCATATATTTATTGAACGATCAGCAATCCCTCTGGATTTCAGCTTCTTTATCTGTAGAAGAAGGGAATAAACAACTGAGGTTCACCCCTGGGTACAGGAAATGAAGATGGCTTGGAGGTACCTAGAACTAGGATAAGGAAAAAAATGTTTTTTTTCCATGTGAGTTCACGGAAGGGACACTGCATTGACTTCTGATATTAGGGCAGCTCTACTCAGAACAGGTGTAAATATCGGACTTCTAAATAAGACTTTCTTTGATTGAGGCTTTGGCTGACAAAATAAGGGATCTGGAGACCACCGTACTCCTTGAATTTTAGTTTTTTTCCCCAGTTCTAAGATTCTTTGATTCTGGTTATTATGATGGCAATTATAACTAATAATTGTTACATAATATAAATGTTCCCCTTTAAATATATAATTCAAAATATGTCCTGTAGGCCACTGTGATGGTGTTTAACTTCCTCAAAGAGGAATGATGCTCATCTTCTCATTTTTAGCTTTTAACATCTCCAGTGTGGATGAGTCTGACAAAACAAAGGGAATGTAAGTTGGCTGCCCGAGATCACATAGTAAGTTAGATTAGTGCCAGCATTAGGATCTAACTTTTCCAATTTCTGGTCAAGTTTTGATTCCACTAACTTAACTAGAAATTTTTTTTTTAAATGAGCATGAGTCTTTCACTAACGGTGGAAGAATTTTTATAATACTTGTAAAATTCTTAGATGGGAAAAACCATTAAGGGTCTTCTTGTCCAGCTCTGTCACCAATGCAAGAAGCCCCACGAAAAAGCTGCCCTCATGTGTGCTGCTTCAAGGCCAACCACTAAACTTCCTGGCTTGAAGCCAAGCTTCCTGGCTTGACAACACAAGAGGAGCCAAATGATTCACAGTAAGACCTCATTTACTAATATTCGATTTAGAAGGATGAAAATTTGGTAAAACCTGGCTACCTGCAACCAAAATATCAGCTCTGTTTTGTCAGATCTTTTAAGGATTTATTAGGGAAGTTACTTGACACATTCATAGTTGGTGATTGGTTAAACTCTACTTTCCAGTCAGTCTTTCCTAGACAAGTTAAGAGGCATGATCGTAGAGCCACATGTTTCGTCTTTTTCCAAAGACCACAACAGTGGAATGGGATGGAAAGAAGAGTATGTTGAGGAGTGTCGAAGGAGTACATACCTGGATCTGTTCCCAAGTACGGTTTTAGGTCATTCTCAGAGGTATCTCAGCTGTGTTATCCATAAATTTCCTCACTACTTGTCATGATGATATTTTATTATGCATTTCTTCCTCTTTGGTTCCTTCCAAGGTGCACACTGTTACTTCTTATCCTAATGTCCAGTAATTCTGCCACCCAGTGCTATCCTTTTTTGCTTCTTTAGTTCAAATGTTGTTAGTTATAGCTGTCTGCTTTAGCTACCATGAATATTTTGTAGGCTAAAATGGGGCCCATTCATTTAACCATCAGTTGATCTCTGTTCTGAAGTAAAGCTACAATGCAGTGATGTTTTGGCCTCTCAATATCTTCTAGAGAATGTATGAAGTTATTTTTTTTTTTTTACTGCCACTGTATTAAATTACTCTTAGCAGCCATGAATCCATGGAGTCAAGAAGGCCTTGACTCTAAAACTTACCTTAAACCAATCTTAATGGACTTCAACTTTCTTTTCCTTTCCTTTTTAATTTTTTTTTAATTCTTCAGTTTCTTGAGATTAAGCCTATTCAATTTGCCCAACAGAAGTGGCCTAAGTGCAAGGCAAATATCCCTTTTAGCTTCTCAAGCTGAGTCTCCCCATTACATATAGGGTCTGTGCGTAGTTTAATAAGATTTCCACTGTAAATTTCCACAGAACCCCACAAAATATTTTGTCCCCATCTGTAATAACTCCAGGTTGTTTATAGAGGCAGGATAATCTGCAGAGTTACTCATATTAAGAACTACTGAAAGAATGGTTGTAGAAGTAGTACATAGCCTATGTTCCCCAAGGAAAGAACTTAAGATACAACTCTTGCCCAGTTTAATCTTGTTGCCAACATACCCAGAGACTGTGTCTTTGAAATA
Source organism: Mustela erminea (assembly GCF_009829155.1). NCBI lineage: Eukaryota > Metazoa > Chordata > Mammalia > Carnivora > Mustelidae > Mustela > Mustela erminea. The sequence goes on along the minus strand of NC_045631.1, from coordinate 52,948,298 downwards.
TCCCTGCCCAAGTAGTTAAAATAAATTAAGAGGTCTGCCTATTCCAGGAATGGTCCCTAAAATGACGATTTTTTCTTCATGTCCAGTGATTATGTTTTCAAAAAGGTGCTTTTAAAAACCACCTTTTTGCTAACGAAATGCATAATCTGTCCAAAAACAAGGCTGTGGCTTAGCAGGTTGTTCTGCTCGGCTTTCCAGCTGAAGGTAAACAGGATGCTTTGCTTAATTTTCCCTATTTTTCTTCATTTACAGTCATGCCATACTGTCTCCTCCCTCATAGCCCAAGGCAAGTTCAGATGGAGCCGCATCAGTGTGGTCACACCAAGAGAAAAAAAAAAAAATTCTCCTCCTTGCATTTAGCACAGAATCCAAAAAGGGAAAGAGTTAAAGTAAAGAAGCATACTTTCATGGGCTGGCCTTTACTTGTGGAGTGACAGAGAGGTAATGCTGAGAACCAATTTTAGGGAAGTTAAACATAGAACATAGGTTACAAGAGAAGTCCAGTGTGAAAACTCCAGAGCAAAGAGCACAGATGAAGTCTGAGTGCAATTTGAATATTGGTAGATAAGACTCACAGGAAAGAGCGAGTAGTACCGTCATGATGTGGATTTCTGACTTGATTATGAACGTTAGTGTCATAATACCCTCACTGTGCGTGATTCTTGGATTTTGTATTCTTGTGGAATGCGTATTGATGGGATGCCAATGCTTAGCTAAAGCAAAATCTGTGCTCACTGTCTTGTATTTAATATCTTAAAAATAAGTGCATCGGCAGAAGCATAATTTAATATATTTCCTTTAATAAGCTATATCCCTTAGTCAAATAATATTTTTATTTCTTTTTAAGCTTTTCATGTACACATGCACTAGGAGGAAAATGGGTCGTTGTTGTATTGATATTTTTATACCCTAAATGTATTTTTAAAGTACTGTTTGTTATTTATTCTAATATTTTACAAAAATCACAAAATTTACCAAGGTAAAAATGCCGATACATACCAAGAATCTCTAGTTCTCAAATTGTAGTCGCTTTGTCATTTTATCTTGCTCTTCATTTTCTTTAAATCCTATAATAGTGACGTCAGTGTTCCATAAGCAGGAATGACGCCATCAAAGTAGATGTCATCTTGGAGTTGTACATTCATAGGGCTGACCACTGTTCCTGTATGACCAATCGGATGGCTGGCGATCTGTAACTTGCCTCCTTTTTTTCGCCTCTAATGAATGTCTACAAACTTGTTTGTAATATTGTAAAAGAAAAAAGAATGACTTTTGGAAGGAAGCTGCTCACAAAAATTCAAGAGGACTTAAAACTTTTAAATTCCCGTTTTAAGCTAAGTCTGTTCTGTGTTTCCCTGGGGAGAATATTCAGTGAAAAACAATAGAGAAGTTGCACAGAGAAGTGCTGTGGACAAATAACAACCATCTCCAAAGGCATTTCTAGAGATGCAGAACTTACACAATGGCCACAATTCGGATGTCAGTAGGAACGTTTGTTATAAGAAACTATCATTTCACTTTTAAAGTTTTGCACCTTGGGGTTGCTCCGTGCATTAAGCTCTGGGTGAAAACTGAATAACCCAGTGATTTGAACCCATTCAAATGTAAAAGAGAGAGAGAAAAAAAGCACCTTGATTATTTCAACTATGGATCAAACTCTGGGCTTTAAGACCAAGTCCCTATCTCAACCTTTCCACACAATGCTCCTATGTGGTCGACTAAATCCAAAAAAAGTGTCCAATTTCTCATAGTGCTTTAGGCACCCAGGTCTGGGTAGATTAACTTTCCATTCATGAAATGTTTCATTCAGGTGTTCAGAAATACTGCAGGAAAAATAAATGAAAATTTAATATGTATTTGCATCGAGTCATTTTACCATCAATAATCTGGACTTACTGGAAAATTAGAAAGAGAAACTCTAAAATTGTTTATATTCTTTACAAAAATATATTCTCCATATTTAGCAGCCCTATTCACGTAGTAAAATGAATGTATACCTTCTGTTTGCTCTACCATAATCAGACGGAAACCTACCTATCGTGTTTAGATACACAACAGTTAGTTTAACTTAAATATTGTCCCTGTTTCAGTTGTATCTTTTGAGTTGTTAGTAAGAAGGGTGGTCCTTCAGTTACCGCCTGCAAGGGCCCGCTTTCTCTTGCAGTATTTCAGATTATTTCTTAGGTTACTTTTCCTGTGATGTATGTTTTCTGGATGAGCTTTCTTTCACTCCTCATGTTATACTCCATCTCCAAATTCATGTTGCCAGAGTCAGTAAATAAATATTTGGTGCTTTTGCTGTTGTTTTTTGCACAGGGAAAACCCCAAACTCTCGGTGTCGAGAAAAAGGATGACTTACTTACAGTTATTAGTATTGCTAGTTATTACAATTAGTTAGTCTGAGTTTTACTATTAACACCAACAAGTACCTATTGAGCCTTTACTGTGTGTAAGATCGAAGGGGGATCTTCTTCTACTTGTTGTATATGAGAAAAATAGAAAAGGCAAGAAGATCCCCTTAGAGAAAATAGTGTAACTATTTTAGAAATCTGGTATTTGAATAGATGCCATGTGAAAGGGCTCTCTCCACAGGGTGGTGAGCTCTCCAGGGCCCCTCGTTGACATGATTCCAATACCGATTCAGGTCATTCCACTAGTCCTTGGTTACGTTTTCCCAAGACTTCGCTTCCGAGTGCTCATGCATTATTAGTTGCATCCGTCCGTGAAAGTGGCCAGGAAATGAGTTTGCTGTCGGGATGTCTTGGTGCTAAAAAGAGTGCGATCATGTGAGTCCTGGTACCCACTGTTGAGGCAATACCCAAGTCCTAATCTCAATCCTAGGATTTCACTATTGCGTGCACAAATTTCACATCACTGCTACATCTCCAGCTCCTAGTACGGGGCCTTAGTATATGCAGTCGAAACAGGCACAGGTTTAAAAAAGATGAAAATAAGAACTCTCAGTAGTTGGGAACTGTTAAATTGGAAGGAAAAAAAAAAGAGCATTTATTTGCAAAAGAACAGTTTATTTAAAATTTAAGATATTTCATATCCACCTGAGGGAACATGGAAGCTGGAACATATAGCTTCACCCTTCTGCTTTTAAGGACGGCTGTAATTACAAGTTCTTTCACAATCTCTTCCTTCGGTCAGAAAACAATCTTTGGTTAAATTATCGTTCATGTCTCCATAATCCTCTAGCTTACTTCTGTTCTCTTAAAACAACAACAACTAGAACAGCAAACCATGAGCATTATACTAATAGACTCTTGAAAGTATTCATTCATAATCTCTCACTTTGAATTAAATGCCATTGAAATATTGACAGTTGCTTTATCTGAGAGTCAGATATGGAATTAACCCATGAGTAACTCATCTTTTGCTTCCAGCCCTCTGGCGTTAGGCTTTTCCTGTCCCAGTAAATGTCACATTTACACTGTCGCTGCCTTACATCCACGAGATGACCTTCCCAACTCCCATCACAGAGCACGGGCCAACCACCTCATATTTCCGGAGTCGGGACCCATACTCTGTGCCCTCTATCTCTGCTAAGAGCAGTGTAAGCTTTTCGGCTTTAGGTTCTGAATTGCTTGTGAAAAGGGCACTGAAAAATGTAAACACGAGCAGCTGGGGGAGCCTCCTTCTGTCCAGGAAGCATTTAATTTGCTTACACTGGCCTGTTGGCGGCTCAGCCAGCGGAAAGTGGATATTCCCCTTTAGAATGTCACGGTGCAGACTGCCTGACAGTTTTTTGTCAGTCAATCCAAGCATCTAAATCACTTCTTTGTATCTGAACCTGGGGAAAAAAATAGCAGTAAGGGAACGACTGAGGATGTGGTTATCATGAGATAATCAACCCCTGGGGAGATCAGACACACCTGTGCTATTCTGTCGTGGGCCCAGGAGAGTGATTAAGGCAGGAAAACTGCTCTCAGGCTCCTTCACCCCGATCACACTCTGATACAGCAGGAACCACCAGCCTATAAATACATCCCCTGATAAAATCAGCTCACCTTGCACCCATGACTACCGTCCGCAAGGAGAAGGGGCAAATAGCACAGGAAGCCATAGATTGTTACTATTTTGCTTTCCTGGCAGGGATTCCCCGATAAAAACTCATTGCAGGAGCAGTGTCTAGTGCGAATGAAGGCCATGCCTGGGTCCACGGGGATTTACCCTGTAAATCATACCTGCTCCACCTGGGGCAGGCCACCTTGGGGAAGGCTGTTGGAGACAAAATCCTCTCCATCGGTGGGTTAGTGCATGTGAAATCACTCTGTATAACAGGAAAGACAAAAGCGCTCTTTATTTCCTTTGGGTCCAAACCCGTTTTGCCTATGAGCCTTCGGTCACGAACAACTTTTCTGCCAGGTGAAATGGAGTGTTTACAGGCATGGAAAAAAAAAGTTTAAAAAGAAGACGAAATTTTTTTTTTCTCCACACTAAATGCGTTTCATTACAGCAGACTTCTCAGGCTAGATGCCAGAAATCTCACATATGAAGGAAAACTAGTTAAAATAAAACAAAACCAATCCCACCCATTTTGATTTCAATGTGGAAAAACTCTTTCCACGGGGGTCAGTTATAAAATAAAAGTTCAGAACCACACCAGCTGAACCTGATGTCTACAGAGCATTTGGGGGGATTGGTGACATCCTGCTTTGTCACCAGCCAAAGTGAGTTCGCCACAGAGGTGGTCTATTATGTACAATAACTCATCTGTGGATTCATGCTTAAATCCCAAACATGTTTCCGCAAATTCACCAACCCATCAATGCAGCAGAAGAGTACAGGGAAATGTGTATTTTTTCATGAACTGGGGGATTCCTTGATAATTTTTTTTTTTAAAGATTTTATTTATTTATTTGTCATAGAGAGAGAAGTGAGAGCAAGCACAGGCAGACAGAGTGGCAGGCAGAGGCAGAGGGAGAAGCAGGCTCCCCGCCAAGCAAGGAGCCCAATGTGGGACTCGATCCCAGGATGCTGGGATCATGACCTGAGCCGAAGGCAGCCGCTCAACCAACTGAGCCACCCAGGCGTCCCCCTTGATAATTTTTTAATCATTTTGATGACCAGTCTGGTTGGAAGAAGCGGCGGTGGGGCGGAGGGGGCGGCCAACAGGCCAGTGTAAGCAATTTTGGACGTTGTCCAAAATTCAAGTAAGTTGCAGGTGGGTTTTTTTTAAAGTACAGATATCATCTGGGAGGAGTGAGAGGTTCTGAGAAAGTGGTTCCTGAGTTAAGTCTTGGGGACGGGTGTTAAGTCAAAGGACATTAGTGGGCCCCGGGGGTTCAGAGCGGGATAAAACTGATCAGTCTTTGAGGGAAAGCATGATTTTCCCGCAGCAGTGGCTGTGAGTGCTGTCAGGTCTCCACATCCCTCCCAGCGACTGGTATTATCAGACCTTTTCTTCAGTTTTGCCAATCTGATAAGTATGAAAAGTCTTCCTGCTATTTTGCATTTTCCTAATTATTAGAGTGTGTGAGCCTTCTCTCCTGTGCTTTTTGGTCATTCAGACCAATTCTTTTGTGAATTACTTATTACAGTAATTCGCTCATGTTCTATTGTTTTTTTTTTTTTCCTTAAATTTTTTTCAATATGTGTGTGTAAATTGTCCCGGTAACCTTTATCGATGACTGATTCATCCTCAGTGATTTGCGATCATTAATTTATCATAGAAATTCTGTTATGTACTTGGATCAATCCTGGCCTCCCCAAACCATTCCTTTGATAGGTTTGTCCATTTCCCTGTAAATTTTCTTATTTGTAAGATCCTCACATAGCATGCAATTTGTTGTGGTGGTGGTGGTGGTGGTTGTGAAAACATATCTAAGGGAGCCTGTGAGTGTCTAATCTATTTCCAACATGCGTTTTTACATGTTTTTCTGCTGGAACTTTAAGGATTTCTAAAATTCTAGGTTTTGCTTGTTTACTTGATTACTTATTTGTTGGTTTGTAATTGTTGATTTATGCATCAATCTATTCACACATTTAGGAAGGGTGCAATTGAATATCACACCCCTAAGATTTGAAGTTCTTGGGCACGAATTACGTTTTCCCCATTTGAGGCTCTCTCGCTGCTTCTCAGGGCACACAGAAGGAGGTTGAACCCCTCTCGACTTTTCATGAATAGATGGCTCTCAGAGGAGGAGAATTCTAGCGTCATCTTACTCCAGGCCCTTCAAGATGACTTTTCTTGGCTCTTCCGGGGCTTTAGAATTCCAGACCCTGCTATTTCGACTACCTTATCCATTCATTCAGAAAGTTCTGCATTCCTATCTTTTATTATTTTTTAAAATTTATTTTCTTTAGTGCACTGAAGGATTACTACTCCACACACCAATCTTATTCTTTGAAGTGCAGCTGTATAGTATATATTATTATCGAATGTTTTATCCAAAAGTTCTGTGTGTTCTTATCAAAATAACTGCTCTCAAGTTCACACCAGAAAGTAGCCACCCATCTCATATTTTCCAAAGGTCTGCAGCACTTCCATTCCCAGAATAAGCCCTACTTTGTCATTATATTTTAATATGGATAAAATATGCCATATTATTTTCAAATTTTACATTATTTTATGGTTCTTGGTGTTATAGTAAATGGAATCGATTCTCTAATTTCCCTTTCTGTATTTTCATTGTTAGTGTATAAGAAAGCAACTGATTTCTATGCATTGCTTTTTTTATCCTGCCACATTACTGAATTGCTGTATGAGTTCTAGTAGTTTGGGGGCGGGGTCTTTTGGGTTTTCCATATAAAGTATCATGTCATCTGTGAAGAGAGAGAGTTTGACTTCTTCATTGACAATTTGAATACCTTTTATTTCTCTTTGTTGTCTGATTGCTGTTGCTAGGACTTCTAACACTATGTTGAACAAGAGTGGGGAGAGTGGGCATCCTTGTCGTGTTCCTGATCTCAGAGGGAAGGCTGTCAGCTTTTCCCCATTGAGGCTGATATTCGCTGTGGGTTTTTCATAGATAGATTTTACGAAGTTGAGGAATGTTCCCTGTATCCCTATACTTTGAAGCATTTTAATCAGGAACGGATGCTGTATCTTGTCAAATGCTTTTTCTGCATCACTTGAGAGGACCATGCTGTTCTTCTCTCCTCTCTTATTAATTTGTTCTATCACATTGATTGATTTGTTAATGTTAAACCACATTTGCAACCCCGGGATAAATCCCACCTGGTCATGGTGGCTAATCTTTTTAATGTGCTGTTGGATCCTGTTAGCTAGGATCTTGTTGAGAATCTTAGCATCCATATTCATCAGGGATATTGGTTTGAAATTCTCCTTTGGTGGGTCTTTTCCTGGCTTGGGGTAAAACTGGCTTCATAAAAAGAGTCAGGACGTTTTCCTACTGCTTCAATTTTTTTGAAGCTTCAGCAGAATAAGTATTATTTATTCTTTGAAAGTTTGGTAGAATTCCTCAAAGAATCCATCAGGTCCAGCTCTTCTTTTTTGGGAGGTTTTTGATCACTGCTTCAATCCTGTTACTAGATATTGGTCTATTCAGGTTGTCAATTTCTTCCTGATTCAGTTTTGGAAGTTTATGGGTTTCCAGGAATACATCCATTTCATCTAGGTTGCTTAACTTATTGGCATATAACTGTTGATAATAATTTCTGATGATTGTTTCTATTTCCTTGGTGTTAACCATAAGATACCTAGGAATAAACCTAACCAAAGAGGTAAAGGATCTATACTCAAGAACTACAGAACACTCATGAAAGAAATTGAAGACACAAAAAGATGGAAGACCATTCCATCCTCATGGATCGGAAAAATAAACATTGTAAAATGTCTATACTGCCTAGAGCAATCTATACTTTTAGTGCCATTCTGATCAAAATTCCCTGGCATTTTTCAAAGAGCTGGAGAAAACAATCCTAAAATTTGTATGGAATCAGAAGAGACCCCAAATTGCTAAGGAAATGTTAAAAAAAAAAAAATAACAAAACTGGGGACATCACGTTGCCTGATTTCAAGCTTTACTACAAAGCTGTGATCACCAAGACAGCATAGTACTGGCACAAAAACAGATGCATAGACCAGTGGAACAGAGTAGAGAGCCCAGATATGGACCCAAAACTTTATGGTCAACTAATCTTCAACAAAGTAGGAAAAAATATACAGCGGAAAAAAGACAGTCTCTTCAATAAGGGTGCTGGGAAAATTGGACAGCTATGTGTAGAAGAATAAAACTCGACCATTCTCTTATACCACACACAAAGATAAACTCGAAATGGATAAAAGACCTCAATGTGAGGCAGGAATCCATCAGAATCCTAGAGGAGAACATAGGCAGTAAACTATTCAACATCGGCCACAGTAACTTCTTTCAAGATAAGTCTCCAAAGGCAAAGGAAACAAAAGCAAAAATGAACTTTTGGGACTTCATCAAGATCAAAACCTTCTGCACAGCAAAGGAAATAGTCAACAAAACAAAGAGGCAACCCACAGAATGGGAGTAGATATTTGCAAATGACACTACAGACAAAGGGCTGATATCCAAGATCTGTGAAGAACTCCTCAAACTCAACACACACAAAACAGATGTCAAAAAATGGGCAGAAGACATGAACAGATACTTCTCCAATGAAGACATACAAATGGCTAACAGACACATGAAAAAATGTTCATCACTAGCCATTAGTGAGATTCAAATCAAACCACATTGAGATACCACCTTATACCAGTTAGAATGGCGAAAATTAGCAAGACAGTAAAGAACAAGTGTTGGAGAGGATGTGGAGTAAGGGGAACTCTTACACTATTGGTGGGAATACAAGTTGGTGCAGCTACTTTGGAAAACAGTGTGGAGATTCCTTAAGGAATTAAAAATAGAGCTACCCAATGACCCTGCAATTGCAGTACTGGGTATTTACCCCGAAGATGCAGATGTAGTGAAAAGAAGGGCCATCTGTACCCCAATGTTCATAGCAGCAATGGCCACAGTTGCCAAACTGTGTAAAGAACCAAGATGCCCTTCAACGAACGAATGGATAAAGAAGATATGGTCCATATATACAATGGAGTATGATGCCTACATCAGAAAGGATGAATACTCAACTTTTGTATCAACATGGATGGGACTGGAGGAGATTATGCTGAGTGAAATAAGTCAAGCAGAAAAGAGTCAATTATCATATGGTTTCACTTATTTGTGGAGCATAAGGAATAACACAGAGGACATGGGGAGATGGAGAGGAGAAGGGAGTTGAGGGAAATTGGAGGGGGAGACGAACCATGACAGACTGTGGACTCTGAGGAACTAACTGAGGGTTTTAGAGGGGAGAGCGGTGGTGGGTATTGTGGAGGGAAGTGTAGTTCCTGCATTCATACTTATAAATATTTTTACAGCCCTGGGTGTGGTGCATAAACAATGAATTCTGGACCCTGAGAAGAAAATAAAAATATAAATAAATTTTTTTAAAAAATTACATTATTTTATAAAATATATTCACCTTATATTTTGTTCCTTCTGTTATTTTCATCTGCTTTTGGTATGAAGTTGTAAAGAATTATAAAGAATCTCTTAGTGACCTTTACCTGTTTTATGATCATCTGAAAATAGTTTTTAAAAGACTATATCTTTGGGGCACCTGGGTGGCTCAGTGGGGTAAAGCCTCTGTCTTCAGCTCAGGTCATGATCTCAGGGTCCTGGGGTCGAGCCCCACACCGGGCTCTCTGCTCAGCAGGGAGCCTGCTTCCCCCTCTCTCTCTGCCTGCCTCTCTGCCTACTTGTGACCTTTCTCTCTCTGTCAAATAAATGAATAAAATCTAAAAAAAAAACAACAACTATATTTTTATGTTTTAGATATTGACTTTTAGATGATCTATAAAGTTAATTGACCTGTGTAATATTTTGTTTTGCTTTGTTTTGTTATTTTTGATAACTGTTTTAGTTTTATTAATAGTTTTTGATATGATTTGTCCCATTTTTTAAAATCAATTTTGATAATTCATACTTTTTTCTCCAAAAATATCCATTTGGGGGCATCTGGATAGCTCAGGGGGGTTAAGCGTCTGCCTTTGGTTCAGATCATGACCCCAGGGTCTTGGGATTGAGCCTTGAATCAGGCTCCCTGCACAGTGGTGAGCCTGCTTCTCCCTCTCCCTCTGCCTGCCGCTCTGCCTACTTGTGATCACTCTCTCTCTCTCTCTCTCTCTCTCTCTCAAAAATAAATAAATAAAAATCTTTAAAAAAATAAAAAGAAGTAAAAGTACCCATTTGTTTGAAAATTTCAGTATTCCCAGAAAATAGTATTGGTATACTTTCTAATTTTTTTTTTATTTCTAGATTTGTGGTTCTATTCATATTTTCATAGCTGATTTTGTGTATTTTTGCTTTCTCTCCATTTTTGCCTAAATAATCTTTCTAATTATTTTGTCTATTCAAAAAATAGTTTTAATTTTCTTGATCCTTATTATGAAAGACTTTAAATTCAAACCAAATTAATACATTGAAGCCATTTAAAATAATGTCCTGAAAAAGATTAATAAAATCTAATGTAATCTAATCATGCCATGCAGAGATTAAGTATACAATCATTGCAAACTATTTTTTGTTATTGTCATTTCTCTTTTATATCTCTAAATTCATTAATGACTAGTTTTATTTTATTTTTGGAATTTCTCCCTTTTGATTTCATTTATTTTTCTTTTGTTCATCTATTAAATTGAATGCTAGTCCTCATTTTTATCAGTTTTAGTGTTTGTGCATGTGAATTTTTCTAAATATTTAATTGAATATCACAGATGCTATCCTGTGAGTTTCATCTCATTAGTAGTCATTTAATCACTATATTAATTTCCAATAATCTTGGATTTTATTGTCAGTTTTAAAGTTTTTTATAGATTTTTATTTCCTTGTTTCTTTTTTTCTGTTTAATTTTGTTACCATAACTATTATTTTAGTGAGGAAATGTTCTCTGTCCTACTGTCCTATTTCTGTTTCCTTGGAATTCACTAAGGTTTTTTCTTTTGTTTTGTTTTGTTTTGTAAGATTTTATTTATTTACTTGACAGAGGGAGAGATCACAAGTAGGCAGAGAGGCAGGCAGAGAGAGAGGGGGAAGCAGGCTCCCTGCTGAGCAGAGAGCCCGGTGTGGGGCTCGACCCCAGGACCCTGAGACCATGACCTGAGCCGAAGGCAGATGCTTTACCCACTGAGCTAAAATTTGGGTGCCCCCAAATTTACTAAGGTTTTATGGTGACTTCATATACTTTTAATTGTGAATCTTATGTAGGCCCTTGTAAAGACTTCCTCTCTTTTTCTTGAATCTAGAGTTAAACACACACACACACACACACACACACACACACACACACACTCACACTATTAGATCTCTGTATTTATTTTTTCTAGTTATTTATTTTTCAATCCTCATACTTGTCATGACTAGGAGAGATGGGTCGCCATCTACTAATTTGAGGATTTTGTGTACTTTTAGTATTTCCTGGTGCTTTTGTCTTAAGAAATTTGCCAGTATGCTGTTTGGTTCAGGGTGATGCACGCTTATTAGATATTCGCCGTGAATTGAGAGTTTTCATGTTCACTATGTAGTCATTTTAATGCCCTTTCCTCTGAATCCATCCCTGTTTATACTAAGATTAGGATCTTTATTTCCTTTGATCACTCACTTGCTTATTATTCCTCACTCCACATTTTTAGGTCCGGGCCCCTCCCACAGTCCCTCCACATCCTCTCCATTAGGTCCCTCTGGTTGGGTGTCATGTTTAGGGCATATGGATTTGCAGTCTGCACTGAGCTCTAGAGTTGTAATCTTTGCTGGGAGGGGCTTTTATTTTCTTTCCGGCTTTTACATTTTTATAGAATTTACATCTGCTGATAAAGTCGGAGAGTGTAAACCGCGATCTAAGTTATCCTTTCCATATGTGTCGCTGCTGCTGCTTTTTACCCGACTTCTGCAAAATGATTTGGTGTTTCCTGACTCTGTTGTGTGTCGTGTGGCTCCTTCTCATTATTCCAAGGGCTCACTATTTTTCACTCTAGTGGACTCTGCAATCAGAACTTACACACTCCTTTCAACTCCCTTTTCTAGAGAATACTGATGGGGCAACTGAAATACTGTGTTTAGTATTACTGAACATAATTTACTCTTCTTTACAATTTACCTACTTTCATGTTCTCTGCACTGTTACCAGGATTTGAGAGATTAAATTACTTCTGTAGTTCCTGCATTCATACTTATATTTTTACACTATTATTTGTTTCATATATCTTTTTTTTAAAAAGATTTTATTTATTTATTTATTTATTTATTTATTTATTTATTGACTTGACAGACAGAGATCACAGGTAGGCAGAGAGGCAGGCAGAGAGAGAGAAGGGGGGAAGCAGGCTCCCTGCTGAGCAGGAAGCCTGATGCAGGGCTCAATCCCAGGACCCTGGGACCATGTCCCGAGCCGAGGGCAGAGGCTTTAAAAACCCACTGAGCCACCCAGGTGCCCCTTGTTTCATATATTTTAAATTGTACCTTTTTATTTTTTTGAAGTTTTATTTTATTTATTTATTTATTTATTTATTTATTTATTTGACACAGAGAGAGAGATCACAAGTAGGCAGAAAGGCAGGCAGAAAGAGAGAGGGAACAGAGCAGAGAGCCCGATGCAGGGCTCGACCTCAGGACTCTGAGATCATGATGTGAGCTGAAGGGAGAAGCTTCCCCTTGAGCCACCAGATGCCCCAAATTATATCTTTTAAACTCCAAGTACAAAACAAAGCAGCATATGACAGTATCTCATCATTTCTCTATCTGTTCCTTTTCCAAATTTTGATTTTGACATGTTGTCTCATCACACACATATACACACACAGTACATAGTATATACTGGAACATGACACATATCATACTGCATATATATACCGTTCAACAGATACATATAACATTTATATTATGTCATTCATAATCTTTAACTCTGTCCCCATTCTGAACCCATTGTTGCTGCACCCTTAGGCTGATGGTTGCATGGCTGATACGTCTGTGGAATTTTCCTGCTGTTCAGTGCTCCTCCAGCCTTTTCTTCAAAGCAGGGCTATAGGGAAACGCTTTCCCTGAGGTTGTCCGCACGCAGAAGCATCGCCCATTTCTTTTACATCAAACAGCAGTCTTCACGTAGATGCATACCTGTCTTTACAGAGAAGGCAATCCCGGTTGCCCTTTTATCATTATATATTGTCTGTGTAGGTTGTGACTTGTCCACGGATCACTTAGTGCTGGAAGCATATGGGAAGTAATGGGGAAGAGACAGGGCTGTGTTACCTTGTAGATGCAGTCCTCAGTGATGGACCATGTGTGTGTGTGTGCATGATTGTGTGTGTGTGTGTGTGTGTGTGTGTGTGAGAGAGAGAGAGAGAGTGAGAGAGAGAGAGAGATAGGAGGGGGAGAATGCCATCTGTAGGGCTGCTTACGACATAAAGTCTCTCTCCCATATACTGCCTCGTTTACTGACAGCTTCCTGCACAAATGGGGTATAGATCTGGATGTTTCCGCTTCATTCTTCCTTCCTATCTTCCCCCCATCTCCCCCCCCCCACCCCCGCCTCCCCGTTATCCTGTTTTGCCAAACAGATCCAAGAAGCTCCCATTGCCAATCCAATTACTCAGTTTTCATTGTTCCCAACAACAGATAAGGGTTATTCCTTCCAGGGTGCCCACCTACTTTGGTGAGTGTGTCCTGCTGCCCGTGTCAGAGATAATGTAGCTGCAGGTGTGCGCTCCCTCTCCTGGCTCCCTGTTTGATGATCAGTGCGGTCGGCAGCCCTTGAACATTTACTCTGGGGCCAGGTTACAGATGCCTCTTTGTTTCCTCGAGGATGATGTCTGTGTTCATTTCTTTCTTTCTTTCTCTTGTTTTGGGGTGATTTCCAAGAAGTGAAAAAAGCATACTTGTCTCCACCCTGTTAATCTTAAAACTAGAATTTCATTCCACTGATTTGGGTTTGTAATATTTTAATTACTCAGTTTTAAGTATTTTGCAACTTCTGTTATGGTTTCTTTCATGTGTTTTATATATATATAAATATATACACATACATACACACACATGCATATATCATATATATACATATAAAATAAGTTTGGGGGCTACTTGTAAAATCATTTCCACTTTTATTTCACTATGGTTAAAGAAATGGTTTTAAGTAATGTGTTAAATGTGTTGATATTCTTTTTGGCCTAGAGATATTGTTCTTTTTCTTTTTTTCTGTAAATATTTGATGTGGGCTTAAAAGTAACAAATCTTTTTAAAAGTTGGGTTCAGAGAATCAGATTGATGAGGCTTGTTAAGTATACCTTTTCAACTTGTGATTATTACTAGTTTTTGCAAACCAGTTTTTTTTTTTAGAAAAATGCTTTAAAATGTTCTGAATATAATTATAGATATGTCATTTTCTTTTTGTCCATTACTTCATGTATTTCAAGGCTTATTTTTAGGTTTATACTAATTCCTATTATTGTAGCTTTTTGGCATAGTTGTATTAATGATTAAGAAACAATTGCCTTATATCCAGTGCATGCTGCTCACATTAAAATCTATTACTCAATATTTATGTTGCTATACAAATTTTCTTTTGCCTACTATATATTTTTGATCTATTGTTTTAAACATTTTTGTATCATGTGAATTTTTCCCCAAACAGTGTATTTAGGAGATGTTTAGAAGTCCAGTCTGAGATTCTTACTCTTTTAATAGGCAAATCGGATCTATTCAAATTTATTCTGATTACTGATGTTATGGATTATTTTCTGTCATTTTATTTTGTATTTTTCTTTAACTTTTTTTTATTATTTTTCTGATTTTGTAGATTAATTTTTTGGAAACTATTTCATTCTCCTACTGTTTTAAAAGTCATGCTTTGTAGGGGCTACCTGGGCGGCTCAGTCAATTAAATGTCTGACTTTGGCTCAGTTTATAATCTCGGGTTCCCGAGATCAAGCCCCATATCAGACTCCGTACTCAGTGGGGAATCTGCTTCTTCCTCTCCCTCTGCTCCTCCCCGTGCTCATACTATCTCTCTCAAATAAATAAGTAAAGTCTTTTTAAAAAGAAGTTATGCTTTGTATTTGCTTCATTCTTTTTTTTTTTAAGATTTTATTTATTTATTTGTCATAGAGAGAGAGGGAGAGAGAGTGAGCACAGGCAGACAGAATGGCAGGCAGAGGCAGAGGGAGAAGCAGGCTCCCTGCCGAGCAAGGAGCCCGATGTGGACTCGACCCCAGGACACTGGGATCATGACCTGAGCTGAAGGCAGCTGCTTAACCCACTGAGCCACCCCGGCGTCCCTATTCGCTTCATTCTTTAAGGAATTTTAGTATGCATGTGTCATATATATATATATATATATATATATATATATATATAATATATAAAGACAGTTATATATATTTATATTTTATATTTGTTTAACAAAGTTTAGAATTATTTAGTCCATATTCTCATCATCAACAAGGATACGTGGTAACTCCTCTAGGACTCTAGGCTTTATGCCGGAAACCGAATTCGTAATTCACTGGGATTATATTTATATTATACAATGCTGAAATCCTATTTCTCTCAGTATTAAAGTTTCAGTTCTTAAGTTCTTCAACTCCAGTGCATAATACTGTTTTAAACCTCTAATTTTTAACATCTAAGGATATAATCTTTCCACTCGTATTTTGGTTTGCTTTTGGAGTATTTTATAAAGCATTTATGCATATTTAATGTGTGTGTATCGGGGCTTTCTCCGTATTCTTGTCCTCACTCCCTTCCCTTGCGCATGCTCCATGTAATTAACATCCCGCTCTCTGGGAATGAGAAAGCCTTAATTTGTAGGACTTGCGCATTTCCATGGGCAAACACTCCCACTGCAGTCAGTGCAAGGTACCAATACAACATGAATGCACACTCAAAATTCCTGAACATTTAGCTATCGACTCTTAAAAGGGTGAGTAAGAGTGACCTAGCTCTGGTACACCGCTGTTAAATTATCATGCCATTACAGTGTGAGAAATTCAGTGGAACTGTCATTGGACTCAGGAATGTGCGTTTTTATATACATCCTTGTGGTTCAGAGTCAGTGGACCATACCTTGGCAATCATACTCTTTGGTGTTAACAATAAGGTAGGTTGGAAGAGGCCATAGTTACAGTTAATGGGAAACAATATTTTAGTTGTTGTGGACTGGCATTTTGATTACTCTTTTAAACATCTTTCTCATTAAAACCAAGCTTTACCATGTCACAAAACTCCAGTTTTTATTAACTTCAATTAATAAAACCACCCTCTCCTGACTTTGCTAGAGATTGAATATTTGTTTTCTCCCAAAATTCATATGTTGAAACCCAGTCCCCAATTTGAGAGCATTGGGATGGGGCCTTTGGGAGATGGTTAGATCATGAGGGTGGAGCCCCATGGATAGGAGCAGTGCCTCAAAGAGCTCCATCACTCCTGCCATGCAAGGTCACTGCATGAAGATAGGTGTCTGTAAACCAGAAAGTGCGTTCTCACCACACATCATATCTGTAGGTGCCCTGGTCTTGGTTGGACTTGCCAGCCTCCAGAAATAAATTTTCTGTCATTTATATGCTACCTAGTCTATGGTATTTTGTTACAGCAGCCCAAACGTACTAAGACATTGCTTAAGCCAAAAACATTAAATATCATCCTTGATTCTTCTGCATCTCTTATTAACAGTAATCCTAAAACTTATATCCAAGTGTTCTGCTTCTTTCCATTTACATTACAATCACTCTAATCAAAGCTAACATTAATGTTTATCTGTATCTGCACCATCCTTTATTATAACTATTTGCCATATGAAGCTATTGAGCACTTAAAATATGGCTACTCTAATCTGGGCATTGTGAATGTAAAATGCACACTGGATTTTAAAAGCTTAGTACCCCAAAAAAAGATTGTAACATATTCCATTAATACATATTGATTGCATGTTGAAATGATAATATATTGGGCAGTTTGGCCTAACTTAAATATATGAATAAAATTACTTTCCCATTTCTTTTTTCCTTAAAGATTTTTGTTATTTATTTTAGAGAGAGAGAGAGCTAGTGAGCACAAGCAAGGGCAGAGGGAGAGGGAGAAGCAGGCTCCCCACTGAGCAGGGAGCCCAACATGGGGCTCAATCCCAGGACCTTGGCTGGGATCATGACCTGAGCTGAAAGCAGATGCTTAACTGATGGTACCACTCAGGCACCCTGTTTTTTTCTTTAATGTGGCTGTAAGAAAATTAAAAATTATATATGTGGCTTGTATCTTATTTCTGTTGACCTAAAAGTACTGGTCTAAACTTTTGCAGTAGCTTCCTAGTTTCTTGGCATCCACGTTTGCCCCTTCCCCACCCCCGTACCTATTGTCTAGTCCCCAGACCATATGTGTTCTTATAAAATTGTGATTGAGATTATGTTACTCCCTGACCCAATGTCTTCCCATTTCATTTGAAATAAAACTGAATCTCGTCATCATCGCCTATTGGTTCATATAACATCTAATCTCAGACTGGGCTTCCAAACATAACTAGCTAAGTTGCCCCTTCTGGTCTTTCAGTTCTCATCAATACCATTCCTGCTTCACGGTTTTGCATTTGCAGATATTTCTACAAAGCCATATCTTTCCCTCAGAGCTTTGTATGACTCACTCTTCCTCATCACTCAACTCACATGCTACCTTATCACTTTTTTTTTTTTAAATAAAGTTCTTCCATAACCACCAGATCTAGAGTGGTCAAGATTTACATTAGGGATATGGAGCTATATTATTTGAACATGGCTTGTCATGATTGAGGGAGGTTTAACTAGGTAAAATGTTTATTTATATATATATATATTTTTTTTTCCCCCAATAGAAATTAAGTCCCATGAGAATAAAGATTATGGACCTCACTTCTTGTACATATATGTCTTCAACAAAGATTTGTTGAATGGATGATAGGATAGACTTAGTCTTGAATTCAAATGTGAACTCCACCACTTATTAGTTAAGTAAAATTGAGAAATGTTCATTATTCTCTTTGAGCCTTTTTCTATTTCTCATTAATATGAGATAAACATCAAGCACAGGTTTGGCCTATAATTTGTGCTTACTATGTTGTGGGTATTACTAGAATTTTTATTTTTTTTATTATTATTAATATTATGACAGGGTGGAAGAATTGTCACAAAAGCAAATGCATGAAACTTATGTGTTGCCATGTGTTGGGACAAGTTGTTTAGGACCTGTTTCAGGAGGGACAGTTGTGTTTTTCTTCTTTCATGGAAATTTCATCTGCTGAGTTTATGATATCATGTTGCTGTTATTTTGGATATACAGTCAAAGACTCTAAAATATTATTTTTTTAAGATTTTATTTATTTATTTGATAGACAGAGATCACAAGTAGGCAGAGAGGCAGGCAGAGAGAGAGGAGGAAGCAGGCTCCCTGTTGAGCAGAGAGCCCAATTTGGGGCTCAATCTCAGGACCCTGGGATCATGACCTAAGCCCAAGGCAGAGACTTTAACTCACTGAGCCACCCAGGCACCCCTTAAAATATTCTTGATCTAAGAATCTATACATTCGATTTTTACTAAAGATATGAACACCTAAGGTATGATTCAGTCATATAAAACATAGCACACACACACATAAACATACTCCTCAAAGCTTCAGTTAGGAAAACTATAAACAAGATTAACCTATTGTGCTGTTCAGAAGCACAAGGCATATTACCCATCCTGAAAAATTTAGTAGTAAAGGAAGCTCTTAAACAATATTTAATCCAAAATTATCTAAATATATTTGATTCATAGATTCTTTTCTGTTCTTTTTACTGATTTTCTTACTTTGACTCTGTTGTAAGGGATATCCTTTGGGGAATGAAGACTTGAGGGTAGTTCTCAAGATTCTGTGAATCCCAAATGCAAAGGAAGTGAAAAAGAAGTAGGCTGAACTTCGTGCAATCCAACTTGGACTTGGCTGATCATAACCCATATTCAGTGCTACTTAAGACTAAAGTAAAAACTAAAGCAAACAACAGCAATTGAAAACCATGACTTTGGGGCACCTGGGTGGCTCAGTAGGTTAAGCCTCTGCCTTTGGCTCAGGTCATGATCTCAGGGGCCTGGGATTGAGCCCCACATCAGGCTTTTAGTTCGGTGGGGAGCCTGTTTCCCACCCCCTCTCTCTGCCTGCCTCTCTGCCTACTTGTGATCTCTCTCAAATAAGTAAAATCTTAAAAAAAAAAAAAAAAAAACAAGACAACAACAATAAAGAAAACCATGACTTTGTGGAATGTACCCACGCTTTTTTACCTTAATCAAAGGAGAAAGCTTATCACAGTGTTTGGGGGGAGGATTTTTGCTGAAGAGCAAATCTCAAGTGATGGCCTGAATCCAAAATGTAACAGCAAGACCAGATATGAGATCAGAACCAGAGCCTAAAACCCAAGACCACACAACTGGAGATAAAAGCAGAAGGAAGCAACCCAAAACTTTTGCTTTTAATAGGGTTGGTATGTCAGAGACTTGTGTCTGCTGGTAGCAGAGTCAATCAACCTGAATTTAAAGTATGGGCTCAGAGCAAGCTCATCATTTTAGGCACTTATTTCTCCCTAACATCCAAATGAAATAAATCTTGACTCAGTCGAAACCTATTCTTGTTCACACCTCTCCAGATTAAAAATACAAATTTTAAATAATCTGCCATGAGCCTGTATAATGTCATCTCTTAGCTTTGGCATTTTCAACTTAAATGAAGACAATGGCTTTAAACTTTACTTTGAAGAAGCCATGCACTTAGATGGTTTAAACTACTATCTGAGAAACATGCTCTTATACCTTTGAAACTTTTCAAGGTTGAAAATTGGATATTTCCCAGCTGCTCTCATTTATGACAGTTAATAACAATAATCCTATAACTTGCTTGGAAATTTTAAGATAGTAACTTTTTATTTTTGAAAGAACTGAACTAAATTTTCTATATCCTGTGCTTCTTGCCTAGACTGAAAAAAAAAAAAGACACTGTAAGAAAATAAGATTTTATTTTGGAATCATTCAACTTCTGACCCAATCTGACCCAAATTGTAGTGGGCTCAGTCATTTGAGTAAGTGCAACACTAAGGAAATGTCCCAGATTCAACGTGCTGTGTATCTTGCTCACCAATGTACAGTTGAATAGAAACTCACCCAGAATATTCCTGCTGATAAGATTACCCCTACCCCAGTTTTCAAAGTAGACTTTGATGCTAGATTTTTTTTAATTGATTGTTTTTATTATGATATCCCATCCACCGTTTCTAAATTCTTTAAGCCTGAAGGTTTCCCAGCATTCCTGGAGGGCTGATTGGCTTGCATGATGGGGGGAAAATAATTAGTAGCTGAAAATTTCAAGAGAATGGCCAAGAAAATACTATTGTGGCACATAGAGTGAGAAATTACGCATGAACTAAATATTCCTTAGACCCATGCACTTGGCTCTTTGTAAAAATTCTGTTAGCGTGGGGAAATGTACAAGAAAAGGAAGAGAATATAGAACAATTTGGGATACTGGCTTTTTAATTTTTTTTTTTAAGATTTTATTTATTTATTTGACAGAGAGAGAGAGAGATCACAAGTAGGCAGAGAGGTAGGCAGAGAGAGAAGGGGAAGCAGGCTCCCTCCTGTGCGGAGAGCCCAATGTGGGGCTCGATCCCAGGGCCCTGAGATCATGACCTGAGCTGAAAGCAGAGGCTTAACCCACAGAGCCACCCAGGTGCCCCAGATACTGGCTTTTTTAATGAGCCCCAGAATGTCTCCTCAAAGACAGAACAAAATAAAACCAAATTATCATTTTGATGATATACCCCAGATGACCATTCAAAAGAGCTATTAGTGCCTCTGTTCAGCTACATTCTAAAAGCCAAATGTAGACAGTTACCCTTGCCTACAGCCTCAAGTCCAAAGGAAATTGAAAGCACCAAATAAAGTCTGCATCATCTTTTTTACTATTGTAGGCCTGTGATGTAAGAATCCTCCTTAAATTTGCTAATTGGACACCATAAGCTAAACCTGGTACATATGTAATATGAACAGCCCACTTTTGTGAAACATGTGACATATAAAGAAAAGTATATAAAATATATATGTATGGCTAAAAGATTAAAACAGAATGAATACTTGTTACCCATTATGCAGTTTAATAAATAAGACATTACCTTAAAATCCTCCCCAACTCTCTGTTTAATAAATAAGACATTACCTTAAAATCCTCCCCAACTCTCTGTGACCTTCCCAGATTGCATCCTCTTCTGTAGTAGACAGAATAATGAGCCCACAAATATGTCCTCATCCTAACCCCTGCAACCTATGAATATGTTACCTCCCATGGTATAAGAGACTGCAGGTGTGATGAAGTTAAGGACCCTGAGATGAGGAGAACTGAATTATCCAGCTGGGCTCAGTGGCCTCACAAGGTCCTCATAAGAGGTATGCAAGAAGCCTAAGAAGTCAGAGTCAGAAAAAGATATGATGATGACACCAAAGGTTTGATGATCCAAGGGATGTGGGCGGCCTCTAAAGTAAGAAGAGGAAGAGGCTTCTCCCTGGAAGCCTCCAGAAAGAACACAGCCCTGCTGACATTTTGATTTTATATTCTGACTTCTAGAACTGTAGAAGAACATGGTTTTCTTGTTTTAAGTCACTGAGTTTATGGCAATTTGTTATAGCAGCTGTCAGAAACTAATACACACTTCCTTCTCTGGAGGTAACCACAGTCCTGAGTTTTGTGACAATCACTCATTCTCTTGCTTCTTTGTTTGATTTTTAAAGTTGTTACCACCTATGCATTTGTCTTTAAACAATATGTATAGTAAACTTGCAAGGCTGGGTAGCACAATGTGTAAGCTGTATAAGGACAGGGTGATGGCTCTGTTATGTGAGAACTGCACGGAGAAAATAAACTGAGCAGTAGCTCTCGTTGCAGTTCCCTGGGAGTTTACAAAATCTTCTTCTGGGGAAATCAGCAGGAAAGTTCACGAGTAAGGCTTGAGCAACTCAAGACTCCCCAGGCTGGGGCACCTGGTGTGGTTAGAGTATGAGTACTAAGTATCTAAATATCTAAAAATGAAAATTAGAATGTCTGGTTTCTCTCTCAAGATTTGGTTTTTTTCCTGGATAATCTCTGACCGGTCTTGCTGTGTTTACACTTTGGGTCTTCCATCCCACATTAGAGGCTTTTCCAGATATCTGTTGATTCACGGCTGTCTGTTTTGTGAAGAGTAGTGGAGACTAAAACCCTCGTTAGAATCACGCTGAGGTTACTGGTAGTATTGTTGAAGAATAATCTAGGTGGGCATTGGTTTGGGAGCCCTTGATGTCTGCATCCTAAGAGAATACGGCTGGATCTCCAAGGAAGCATTCTTCCAGTTTCTTGTCTGGGGGTTACAGGTCAGGCTGCCAGTATGTTTGGAACAGAATGGGAGAAGGATGGGGGGGAAAGGACTCTGTTTTCAAAATCCAGCATATAGGTTAATTCCCCTCTCTGCATTCATTAGAGCATCCACGTTCTCGTCCTTACCTGGCATCCCCCAACCCACAGACTCTCTAATTCAGATCAGCCACAGGATGAATCTACAAATTCTTGAAAGTGCAGGGCTAACAGTTGCTCACTGTGTCAGAACAAGCATGTGAGGATCTACGCGCTTCTCTATCAGCTGCTCAGTCCTTCTGATCTTAGCTGTCTCTCCTTCTTCCCCAGTTCCAAAACACCCTTCCCCAGTTTCAGAAATTCAGGTAAAATACACCTTTCCTTGTTCCAAACTTGGGATTTAACTTCCTTGGGTCAGTTAAGTCCATTACCACTGGCCCATCCCTTTCCCAGCTTTCAACAACATTGTGCTGCTTTTGTCCCTCTTGAGTTTTCTACATCTTTGAGGTGTACATCTTATTTTTTTTTCATTTTTTTTATTATAACTTTTAGTGGGATTTTTGAGAGAAAGGAAAATCAGTGTGTCTGTTGAACCTGCCATATATGTATGCGGGCAAACACACATGTACACACATATGTGTGTAGTGGAATTGGTATTTTAAATATTTTTAAAAAGGATATAACTGAAATGTTGTAGACAAAAATCCGGATATATGGCTTCTCTTGACAATTGGAAAAATTTGCTGACTTTAGTCTCATGACAACAGTTGTAACTGGTCGCCAACAGCCTTTTAAAAAGGAGCAGGTACTCTTCAGTTAAACAGTGTCTCCACCTCTCCTGACTGTCCAACACCTACCACATTTCGTCTCATTCATTCCCTGTACTTAATTGGCTTCCATAGCTCCTGTAGTCAAAGAAAATAAATGATAGCAGCTGGCGTCAGGGATAGCAACTGTGTGAGGGATGGTCTTGGTGACTCTGAGTAAAGCAAATTATTGTATTTCTGGGTGAAAAATAATTGAGGGTCTGTTAGAGCCATTAAACATTTGTGAAATCAAAGTAGCCTTACTCTTTCTAGGGTAAGAAAGTACTCTTTACAGGAGTACTATAAGTCTGCACACTCTTCACTCTTATAGGAGTAGTAGACTTTCTGCGTAAATCCTACAGATTAAAAGCTAAGTGCAAGCAATGATCGTACATGAATTATACAAACAGAAAATGCTCCCTAACCTTTGCATCATGAGGATATCCAAGTGTAATTATTTTTCCATTTCTCACATCAGAGTCTTCTAATTCCTACCCCTCCTGACACCACATGTCGCCTGGTATTAAAACGTATGTGTGTCATATTTCCCCAAGTAGGCTATCAGTTTAACAATGGAAGAGCTTCTGTTTTGTTGGCTGATATACCCCCCAGGGCATAGAACATAGTAGATGCCAAAAGATTTGTTGAATGAATGAATGCATATATAATTCACTTCTTTTAAAATGAATGTGATTGAGGCACCTGGGTGGCTCAGTGGGTTAAAGCCTCTGCCTTCAGCTCAGGTCATGATCCCAGGGTCCTGGGATCCAGCCCTGCATCAGGCTCTCTGCTCAGCAGGGAGCCTGCTTCCACCTCTCTCTCTCTGCCTGCCTCTCCGCCCACTTGAGGTCTCTGTCTGTCAAATAAATAAATAAATAAAATCTTATTTTAAAAAAAAGAAGAATGTGATTAATACTCCAGGCCAGAGTTTCCTAAAATGTTTCTTTGGAAGACAGTTCTCTGTAATGTACGATGAGAATCGTTCTGTTGATCTTTACAAATTCGGAAAATCTTTGGTTGAACAAAATTAAATGGGGTTCTTTACTACAGGACTTTTCAAACCTTCGGTAGTTTCTTCATTTATCAACAGTATTTTCACACGTCTACAAGCTCTTCACCGTGCTACGTGCTTGGATGATCGACAGCATCTACATGATACTGCTGTTGTGGACCCTAAAACCTGGCAATATGCAAACAAGAGGGAGAATGGATGCAATGTTTCCCTTATAATTTATTTGAATACAGTAAATCCCTTTCCAAGGAGCATCTCATGGTACTAGTATTTCATGGAACAACCTTTGGGAAACCCAGCTCTTGCCATAAAAATCACTGTTTTAATTCAAAAACTAGTTGAGAATTTTTATGTGCAATTAGTTCCAGGCCCCGTAGTAAATGGGGACTAATAGATTATAAATAGTCCCAGATAAGGTTCTCCAAACCCAGTCAAACTTGCCCAACTCCATTTAAGAAGAAGCAGTGGAAAAACTAGCTCCCACTGGAGATATAAATCAGATCCAAGGGGGAACCAATGACTTCACTCACCATTCAACTTTTGAAGCCAATCTCAGGAGGTGAAAAGTGTTATAATCAATACAGAATATTGTGCAATCAGGACCGAAACACCTAATGGTGTCATATGGGAAGTGGACGTTTCTGAAAGTTGTAATAACGCTGTTGAAGATGTTGCTGTGTCTTCCCAGTGAGTGGCATTTTATGGCAAGACCCATCATGACAGATGTTTTTCACATACCAACCCATTTGAATTGCCCAATCTCAAATACCTCAAACTCAACAGAGTGTATTTTGGAGAAATGCCAAATTCTATTAATTAACTTTTATCTCTCTCTTGCTCGTTTTCTCTCTCACACACACACTTGCCCTTTAAAAAAAAAAGGCAATAAAGTTTCAGTAAACCTCAGGAATCTAATGTTTATTTTAATTAGCAATAAGTTTTTGAACAAGAGAACAGACGAGGTATACTATAGTACCATACTAGACTCTTTCCCTACAAGATCAATACTAAAATTGTCATATGATTTTTACTGTTTTTATAATTTACTTGTATATTTATTTATTTATTTATTTTGCAAATTGCAGTCTCCATTTGAGGTTAAACTGTAGATATAAGGACACTTTAAGGGTTATGGGCCCTATTTGTAGTGTGTCATAAAGATTCCTAATTAAAGTAGGGTGATAATACTGCATAAGTTTTTGATTATGACTCCAAAATATGTCAATAAAGCTTCAGGGAGCTCTACTAATAAGACTTTAATAATTCCTAACATTAACCATTGTAAGTTACATTTGTAAGTTAGCACGAGGGGCAAAAGGGAAATACAGAACTGGGTTGCTTTGCTTTAATTACTTATTATTGTATATTCAATTTTAGAAATAGAAACGAATCATTGTTTTAAATGGAAGCCATAGAGCTGAGAACGAAAACAACCCAATAGTTATTGCAGGATTTATGAAGAATAATAATAGTAATGAAGGTAAGAAATCATGGACATTTACTGAGTGCCTACTGTGTGTCACACAACTCATATTCACCTTCTGCTAACCTTGACAATGGTCTGGAAAGTAGCTGTTTTTTTTTTTTTTTTTTTCTTTAAAGATTTTATTTATTTACTTGACAGAGAGAGAAATCACAAGCAGGCAGAGAAGCAGGCAGAGAGAGAGGGAAGCAGGCTCCCCGCTGAGCAGAGAGCCCGACGTAGGGCTCCATCCCAGGACCCTGGTGTCGTGACCTGAGCCGAAGGCAGCGGCTTAACCCACTGAGCCACTCAGGCGCCCGAAGGTAGCTGTTTTTATTGCTCCTTTATTAATGGGCAAAGTGAGACTCTGTGGTATTTAGTAAGTTGCTCAATATTTAATTCAGTACAAAACATGGACTGAAGCTCAGTCCAATCTCAAAGTCTTGGCTCTTTCTACTAGGCCGATTTCCTCCTAGGAGGCGGCTGTATTCGAATCTTTGCCTGTCCAGTTTAATGGTACTTTACTGAGACCCCACACGCCAGCTGCAGGGGTTTAGACTGGGAGAGCAAGGACCATGGCCCGGTTGCTATCTCTAAGTTAGAAACTGAAAATCATTAGCAAGGCGCTAACCCTGGCATAGAGACCAAACCTTCTTTGGCATGAAGAGGAAGCTTTTAAAAAAAAAAAAAAAGAAAAAGAAAAAGAGAAAAAAACACTAAACTAAACTAAACTAAACTAAACATTTGATCATAGTTAGAAATAACACCCCATCTCTAAGGAGACTGCTGCCAACTTCTACCCCAGAGCTAGGGCCCAGGTGCCAAGAAGCCAGTGCCTGATGCCTGACCATGACAATGTTATTTTCCTGCAGAGCCGTGCGGGCCTGACGGGATCATCCTGTCACGTGACAGGTCGCCGGCACTGACTTGTCTGAGAATCAGTTGCTGGGGCTGCTCGCCAGCCTGGACAGGTTGAGCCAGGGGGGTGGGTGCAGAAGCAATTAAAACACACACTCACGTGCATGTGCTTCATTGCACACGCAAGCGCGCGCGCGCACACACACACACACACACACACACACACCACTACCACCAACCCACTCAAACACCTGTAACTTCATTTGTAATTAATAAATTAATTAAAATGTTCTCATGGGAAAATGCCTTAGCGAAACCATGGGTTTACTGTAATGAAACCCAGCATCAAGAGCTGTACTATAATAATACCAATCATACCAGGAAGTGAGGTTATTGGTTGGTTTTTAACTTAGGGAGAGGGGAGTGATACTTTTTTAACTGTTCTGTTTTCCCCCTCTCTCTTTGCACTTTTTGGTTGACTAATGTCTGCTGAGGATGTGGCCTAAACTTAATTAAAGGAAAGGGAAGGAGGGAGAGTCCAATAGCAAAAGCTGTATTAATTACAACAGACCCTGTATTATGGCTATTTTCCCTTTAGAATCAAAGCCGAAGCCAAAGTGCACAGTAAAAGGCTTAGAATTGAAGGAATTTTTTAAAAAGAAGAAAGTAATAAGTATTGGACATGTGAAATGGTATAAAAATTATCTGCACAAACCACCATGTTGGGGTTGGAGAGTAGGAGGTGAGCGTACATTTATCTTCAGCTTACAACGCACTCACCCCCACGACGTTATCCCACCCACGGGATCACGGACGCGATGGTGATGTACACAATTACCAGTCAAGATACAATTTAAGACCATGTTTTTGTGTCTGGCTTTGGCTACTTGATGTAGTTATCTTGTATCTACATCATTAGTTCCTGTCTTATTGTTTTTTTCATTCATTCATTCACAAATATTTGAGTTCCTCTCATTTGCCCAGTCTTTCTCCTCAAGGAGTTACAACCTCAGGCAGGGTCTCTCTTGGCACTACCGATAGCTGAAGCTGGATCGTTTTTGTTCTGCAGGGTGGGGGCTGTCTTCTGCTTTGCAGAATACGTCATCGTATCCCTGGCTTCTACCCACTTCTACCCAGTCGCTCCTCCCCCACATTGTGATACTCAGAAATCTGTCTCCAGAGGTCAGATGTCCCATGAGGGGACAGGATCACCCCTAGTTGGGAACTACTGGTTTTAGGGGCTTGGTATCTCTTTGTAAATCCTTGAAGGTTCTTATCTGTGTTCTTTCCCCACTATTCTCCCATCCAAGTACTAACCAGGCCCGACCCTGCTTAGCTTCCGAGATCAGACGAGATCGGGCGCGTTCAGGGTGGTATGGCCGTAGACCCCACTATTCTCTAACCATAAAGCCCAGCCTCTGTCCATAGGGAAGAAAATGGGTCATCTAAGCCTGCGCTCCTTCAATTTGTTTATTATTAGTCCCTTACTGAGAAGATTGGCCACTGTTCTTGCAGTGGCTGAGGCACCCATGTCAGACCTGTGATACTAGGTGTATGTTCAGGAAATCTTAAGCCTTCCATGTCAAGAAGACAGTCTGATGAAAGAAGCGTGCAAAGGCAGGACGGGAGAGTAAAAAGACCATAAAGACTCCAGCTTCAACTGTGACGTGTCCACTTAGCTAGTGGTATAGGTAAACCTTCTAAGTCTTAGTTTTCTATGGTACAAAATGAGGACACTTATCACCCATGATGCAGGACTGTTGGGAGTGAGGGGTATCTAACACAATGACGTGATAGAAAAGGGAGCACTCCGCTAAAGCTTTGTCCGTCACAGTTAACACGAGACAAACGGAAGACCCCAAATTTTATCGTTTTGAAAATTACGTGGATGTGTCTGAGTTTTCTTACCTAGACATCTTTCACCATTTGTAAGATGTGGGATGCACTTCCTCATGTAGGTTTTCACTGGAGACTCAGGTTCTATCTCTGGAAAAGGTGAATGATGATAGTATCTTGCTGAGCAGGGGCAGTGAATCAGAGCTGACGTGTCCAGCATTTCTCAATCGAGCAGGTGCCTGGTGGAACCGTGGCGTCGGAAAGCAGTTCACTGGGCGGTCTGCGGCTGCAGGTCTCCTGACTGTCCCTAACGAGAATGGAACTTTCTTGGGACTCAGGGTCTAAGTATTTGGTGCTTTTAGTCTGCCGGAAATAGATTAAGCCACAGACACTTTGATGATGCAACATTTCTTTTCCTCTTAAGGAATCCCAAATGCCTCAAATTGGAGTTGAGACATCCTCAACCAAAATATCTTCAGTGTGCCTCTGAAAGACAGTCTTTTTGGAATCTTAAGTGACTTTTGTGGAAGTGTGAAATTATCTGAGCAAATAACTGAGAAGTTATTTGATTATTGGAATCTCACAGCATGAAAAGAGACTTATAATACAGAACAAAAGAACCGTCATCTGGCCTCACACTAGAGTTCTGCCTCTTACAGAAACAAGGACCCCCTTTTTGGAAAATATGGTATTCGCCCCCCATGATAAGAACCTCTAAATTTAATAGATGTTCTCTGAACATACTTAACGTTTTGTGTTGTAGTATTTTTAGGCATATAAATAATTTGGCTCTGATGAGGGAGCAGGAGGCTGGCTGAGGACAAAGCAAAAGCTGGCGCCTTGCACCCCCCCCCCTTCATCCGCTCCCCTCCATGTGTGTAGCATTCCTCAGGCACCCCTGACTGCCATAAAATGATAAATAGTTAACTTGCTGAGATCGCAATCCTGCAAGACAGGAGTCTCCCTTGGTTTGCAAATTTCCTTGAGATTACAACAAAGAAGTTACTTTATCAATAGCCCAATTTCCAAAGACACAGAACTCAGTTCCTCAAGCCTAATGTTACCCTCCCCTCCATAAAAACCGAAGGATGACTTATGCTACACATTTTCCATTGATTCCATTTTTTTGTACCTTATTTTTACTGTCGTCTCTACCATGGAATGAAGACAAGAGTATAGGAAGGGGAAGTGTGAGAATTAAACAGTTAGTCTTTCTCACCAGCTCCTGGGAACAAGAATTTAAATGCTCTGGAAACATTATCTCATTCCTAGTGGACCCTGGAACCACATGGGTTTGAACTGAGTGGGTCTGCTTATACGCAGATTTTTCTTTTTTATAAATAAAGCATGGCACACTCAGAAGATTTCAGTCACTTGCCCAAGGTCCCACGGCTGAGCTGGGAGTCCCATCCAAGCTGATCCCTGACAGCCGTTGTGCACCAGGTGGCTGTAAGCCACCCAGAGAACTGACTCGGGAGGTGCTGCCTGGGCTGGGCTGCAGATGTTTTATTTCCTTCCATTTGTCCAGCTCTGGATTCAGTTTGCAGTCAGATGGAGCTTGCAGGCCAAGAAAACACCTGAGCTCAGCACCATTGTTGTTTACTCAAGTATGTAAGTGCTCAGGGCAATCCTTTGCTGGAGGCAGGTCTCTTCAGCTCAGATAAGAGAATGGTTAAAGGAAAAAAAAAAAAAAAAAGAGCTGCCAGTTCTCAAGGAGAGCCCAGACTTTGGCTGTGGCATCCCTTGATGTTTATGTGAATTTAGAGCACCCGGTTTTAATTTGACACTATCTTTGGGAAATCTAATTAGCAAGTCATAGGGTTTCCGTCTGCTGATTCTTCCAGATAGCAGTTGTGTATACCGTAAACACAAGCAAGAAGACAGCAGCGAAGGAGTCTCAGGTGGGTACAGGCAGGTCCTGGGGCAAGAGTGCTGACTCAATCCGGATGAGTCAGGTACGCAGGCAGAGGACACCCAGGCCGGAGCTAGGCCCAAGGCTCAGGAGAAGCCATGTGGGAGAGGAAACAAGCCCTGTTTGAATATAATTAGTGTAAATGAGCTGCATTGTCATTTTTACTATAGATCTTGAGGGGCTGAGGTAGAAATAATGGAACCCTCCTTCTGTAGTGACTGTTGATTTAAATTTTCATACTCAGCAGTTATCTTGTGATTGTTTTGAAAAGGGCATCAGCATAAAATATGTATTTTTTAATGTATCCTTTTGGAACTGTAGAGCAGACTTTGAGGCAGGTAAGCCTCGGGATGCTACTTAGTTGCCCTACCTTCTGGTTGCGTAAATGACGTAACATCCGTGAGTCTCCAGGTTTCCTCATCTGAACAAGTGGGATTGAAAGGTGTCTTCCTGGGGTACCTGGGGTGTGCAGTGGGTTAAACGTCTGACTTGGGTATGGGTCGTGATCTTCAGGTTCTGGGATCAAATCCCACATCATCATCATCATCATCATCGGGTGTCTCTGCTCAGCCGGGAGTCAGCTTCTCCTTCTCACTCTCCCTCTGTGCTCACTTCCTCTCTCTCTCTCTCTCTCAAATAAATAAAAATCTTAAAAAGAAAGAGAGAAAGAGAGAGAGAAAAGAGAAGTATCTTCCTCACCTGGAAGATTCCAGCTGTAAACCCGTTAGGTGACACATAGGATTCATTGATTTTTGCTATCATTGTTCATTAAGTGTTATTAGTGTTTATTAATGGTAAACTTGACCCCTTTCCTTTGTCGTATGTCTCTTCTATATCAAATGCTTGACACACATCATTTTTATTTTTCATGAGAAATCCTGTAAGATATGTTTGAAGAAATGGTCAAGTTTATGTCTTTTTTTTTTTTCTTTTCAGCAAGATCTCTCAGAACATTTTAAACTCTAATATCCTACGGAAAATGCAGAACCTAAAAAGGGATCACATAAGTAATGCCCGTATGTGAGTGTTTTATTGACAAAGACATCAGACAAGAAAAAAAAAAGTCTTAACTTTCAATCTTTACAAAGTCTCTCCTATTGTAAGATACTCTATTAGTTATTTAATGTTAGCATGCTAGTAGTTCAGAAAGATATATTAACTTGTAAGCAAATCAATCAGAATAGTTTTTAATGCATATAGGATGATTTGAGAGAATAAGGGGGGAAATTATAAATGATGTCTTTGTAAATTAGATCTTTACAGATCACTTTTAAAAGTTAGTATGATGATCACAAACATTCAAAGTGAACATCACCTTTATATGATTCAAATGGGGAAACATGGCGTGTGCTAAAACTCCCAGTAACATGAACGCGTAAGGATGGAGTCAACATTCTTATAAAAAGGTAAAAGTCAGGTGCTTTGAGAAATAATGTGATAAATGTCTCAAAAGATTTTTTATAAGAAAAATCCTATTGTTGAAGGTTTTGGAAGAAAATGGTTTTGTGAAATATAAGTGGAAATGAGTTATTTCTAGTTTAACTTCATTTAATATGGGGTTATAAATGTTATTAATGACTTAAAATAAGTTATCTTTCTCCTTAAAAAAAAAAAAAAACCTTTTCTTTTTTAAGAATCTTTATTGGGGTGCCTGAGTGGCTCAGTCAGTTAAGGATCTACCTTTGGCTCAGGTCATGATCCTAGGGTCCTGGAATTGAGCCAGGCATCTGCCTTCCTGCTCTGGGAGCCTGCTTCTCTCTCTCCCTCCTCCCCTTCTTCCCCCCTAACCCCCACTGGTGCATGGTCTTTCTCTTTCTCAAATAAATAAATAAAATTTTTTAAAAAAGAATATTTATTAACATATTTTAGAAGATGCATGGGTATTGAACAGTATTTGCTGAAAGCAAGCTACTGAGCTAGCTGTCCTTATGGATATAAATGTTAGATACTACTGCTAACTTCAAGGAACTTACAGAATAGTAGGAAAGATATGGCATATTTTAGAAATAGCTATTATATCTGATAGAAGGTGACAAAGCCAAAGGAGAAGTTATAACTGAACTATTTTAGGAATTCACTGAGATTTCAAAATAAACCACAAGTATGAGGTCTAATAGGTTACTTTCTGTGTGTTTATTTTTTGTCTTTTGTCTGTTTCTTTGGTTGTTTGAGGTTTGAGGTTTAGTGAAGAGAGTAAGTAGGGGTGACTTGAAAGCTAGCCATGTCACATTGACTGTGTCAAAGAGGTCCCTTGAAGTGGGTTTAGGTTTAAATGTGTAACTATAGCCATCCCAAATCCCCCAAATCAAGCTGTGGTGGCCAGTTTCATATCTGTTATCCTTTCCAGGGTGTCAGATTCTCCTGACATACCTTCATTACTCTCAAATAATGTTAAAAAATTATGTAGAAGAAATGTGGGTGTCACTCTTCAGGCCAGGAAATAGAGGTGATTCTGAAAAGATATACTGTTTAGGTCAATAAAAGAGGTATTCAATGTCTTTGTGCTTCCAGAGGCTTCCTTCTGTCACCTCCATCTATCCATTTTATGTTTTGGCCTCATAAGAAGTAGCATATGGGTGGGTAATAGATTAGAGCCTCTACTCAGAGAAAGAATCTTGCTCTCGGCAGCTTTGGAAAGACCCCTGGTCCATCTCAACATCCTTAGAAACTTAGAAATTCCATTTACTAGTGCTTCTACTTCCTCTTTTGGCCCATTATGGTGATAAACTTTTGTTTCCCTGAAACTGAGTTAAGTTTAATGTATGTATGTATGTATTTTATACATCTTGCTTCTTCATTTAAATACTTCCTTCCGAGGCATTACAGAATGATGCATATGCACAGAGATATTTTAAGTGTATTATCTAAAGAACCGCCAGAAAATGGGGGCAGTTGAGTTAAAATTAAGCATATTATACTGTTTTCTGGCCTCTAAAGTTTTGCAAACAATCATAAAAACTGTCACCTGTGGGGGCACCTGGGTGGCTTGGTCTGTTATGCATCTGACTCTTGGTTTCGGCTCAGGTCAGGATCTCAGGGTCGTGATCTCTGAGATCAAGCCTTATGTCAGGCTCAACACTCAGCAGCGAGTCTGCTTGGGGTTCTCTCTCTCTCTCTCTCTCTCTCCAAAATAAACAAATATAAAAAATCTTAAAAAAAGAAAACAAAAACAACCCAAACAATTATCACCTGTGGCTCTAGGTAAAATAATTATCCTGAAATAATTAAATTTTACTTGGAAAACAATAAAGAGACAATTAGTACAGGTAGGTAAGTCCTTTATGCTTTTTACTATACTGATGATGACTTTGCACAAAGCAAAAAAAAAAAAAAAATCAGTGAATACGTGAGCTGATACACAGTTCTAAGTTCAAGTGTACATGATGCATGAAGAAGTCAGTTTATTACTTAATGTCCAGATCCAAATAACTGGTTTGAATTTTCTCACTGACAGCCAACTAGTTGCAGTAACAGAGGCATGACCTGGAGTTCTCATGGCTATATCAAGCTTCTTTGCTCTTCACCTATAGCTAACCTCAGATAGAATTTCATTCCTCTCTTGGCTGTGAACTCTCATGATGAATCAAGGCTATAATGCATCTGCGATTTTTTTTTTTTTAAGCATTACAATTTTCATTGGATGCAAGGAGATGTATTTTCTTTTCTCCCAAGCAAATGTATGACATCTGGCCATTTTCCCCCTGTTGAAAAGGCATTCTGCCATGGCTGGGCCACGATCGCACCGTTGTTAAACAGCAGGGATTATCAGGCAGGACAGTATTAAGTGGTATTTAACAGCAAGACCAAAGTTCTCTGTCAAATGCCTGACTTAGGACTCCTTGACTGTTAGCATCGAAGCCCCGAGACCTTTTGCACGGGACCATTTTTCATCCTGACAACAGACCACTGTGGCTATGCAGGGTTGCTTTGCTGGAGCTGACAGCCAAGTATTTCTGTGGCAGAAATATTGCCACAGAGTAGGGGATCAGGGGTAAAAGAGAGACATTTTTATCTCCTTTCACTCCAAGTGCAATGGCATTCCAAGCAGTAGGTGTCCCAAGTCAATGACTGGTTAATCTATTCAGTATGATCCCTTGTCTAGTCATAACAATAGGGGGGTAGAGGGCAGGGGAGTGTGGAATATCGGCCTCACAATGTGATTGTCTAAAGTGCACATTACCTTCTCCGTCTTTTCCAAGCACATTCTCATTGACATAGGCTGGGGAGGGTGACCACTGAGACTGTCAATTTAAGTGCCATTCTCTAAAAGGTTTTTTATTGGGGGAGGGGAGGGGGAGAAGGAGAGGTGTTTGACAGGTCCCCAAAGTTCAAGCCCAGCCATTTTTATGACCACAGTAAGACATCAGTTATGGAACTTATGATATGATGGGTGCAAAGGCAGGAAATAAAAGAAAGAACTTAATGAAAGTTTAATCTTCTGGGGAATTTGTGCCCCTCCGAGGCATAAATCGAGTGACCTAAATCTAAATTTCCCTGTCAAAGGCTGGCATCAAGTTCATGCACATTTTACAGCTATTCTAGAAAGGAATATATATTTTTTAAAATAACTATTTCTATTCTTAAGTGAGAACCTGCCATTGCTGATGGAGGCTGGGAAGTGCTCCCAGTAGATTTATTGGAGACATTATTGCTTCTCTGTATAGCGTGCATTATAGCAGAGTTGTATGAGTGTACTTTGCAGGGCAGTCGTCTGATCTGGATTTAGCTATCAGTACGGTTGGTACTTGATTGGGTGAGAAGTAAAAAAAAAGAAATCTTTGGGAACTGTCCCATCGAGCTGCCCTTTTTCAGATCTGGGACACTAGATCCCTACCAAGGTCCTATTAACACTGGTTCTTGGGTGAGATGTGGCTCACACTGCCTGTGACCTCTGAGGCAGAATACAGACTGACTGGAGGTCGCGTGGCCAACCCTGGCCTGACTTTCCAGGACTCCAGGAATGAAAAGAGTGTTTTTGGCGAGAGGAGTAAAGAAGCGAGGATGGCAAAGATGGGGAAGCAGGGCCGAGTTGGGTGCATAGATGCCCTTAAGAGATTCCATGGTTATTTTCCTGACAGTAGCTGCACGTGATAGGAAACCTGCGCTCATGAAAGTCAGGAAGTCCTGCTCGCTTCAGTCTTCATAGTGTGTGCCCCATCGACCCCAACACACTGGGTTCTCGGTCAGAGATGACATTGGGAGACCTTACACTTTGTGGGTAGACGTCTTCCAACAGATGAGTTCACTTCAGTAACAAGTCATGAGCTAACTAACTTCATACACACGCTGTGTCTTGGTTGGGCACAATAAGCATTCTGTCTCTCTGGGATATACAACATATTTGTAGAAAGGATATTAACACTCTATGACAGAGGCAAATACAGTCTCTGACGTATGCAGCAAAAATAAAATAACATCAACATTTAATTCTTGGAAGAGTGGCAATAGTAGTTGCTTTCAGATTGAGTACAAATGATTAAATCACCAAAGGAGGGATGTCTGGGTGGCTCAGTCGGCTGAACGTCTGCCTCCAGCTCAGGTTGTGCTCCTGGGGGTCCCAGGGTCCTGGGGTCCTGGGGTCAAGCCCTGCGTGGGGCTCCCTGCTCAGTGACGAGTCTGCTTCTCCCTTTTCCTCTGCCTTCTCATGTTCTCTCTCTCTCTCAAATAAATAAATAAAAATTTAAAAATATCTCCAGAGGAAAGGACATTCTCTATTTAGGTCTTTTTTCACCTATGAGGGATTAGTTATGTTGTAATGAAAGAGAAGCTAAAGGAAACATCCAACAGATTATTGTTTTTATTTTTATTTTTATTTTATTTATTATGTTTAGTTAGCCACTGTAGAATACATCATTAGTTTTTGGTGTGGTGTTCAGTGATTCATTAGTTGCATATAACACCCAGAGCTCATCACCACATGTGCCCTCCTTAATACCCATCACCTGGCTGCCCCATCCCCCACCCCCTTGCTCTGAAACCCTCAGTTTGTTTCCTGTGGTCCATAGTCTGTCATGGTTCATCTCCCTCTCTCATTTCTCCCCCTTCGGTTTTCCCTCCCTTCCCCTATGATTCCCCGTGCTATTCCTTATGTTCCACATATGAATGAAACCATATGATAATTGTTTTTCTATGCTCGACTTATTTCAGTTAGCATAATCCCCTCCAGTTCCATCTGTGTCAATGTAAATGGTGGGTATTCATTTTTTTCTGATGGCTGAGTAATATTCCATTGTCTGTATATACCACTTCTTCTTTATCTGTTCATCTGTTGAAGGGCATCTCGGCTTCTTCCACAGTTTGGCTACTCTGGGCATTGCTACTATGAACCTTGGGGTGTGTGTGTCCCTTCTTTTCACTACATCTGTATCTTTGGGGTAAATACCCAGTAGTGCAATTTCTGGGTCATAGGGTAGCTCTCTTTTTAACATCTTGAGGAACCTCCACACTGTTTTCCAGAGTGGCTGTACCAGCTTGCATTCCCACCAACAGTGTAAGAGGGTTCCCCTTTCTCCACATCCTCGCCAACGTTTGTTGTTTCCTGTTTTGATAATTTTTGCCATTTTAACTGGTATAAGGTGCTATCTCATTGTGTGTGTGTGTGTGTGTGTGTGTGTGTGTGTGTGTTTAAGATTTTATTTATTTATTTGACAGAGAGAGACACAGCGAGAAAGGGAACAAAAGCAGGGGGACTGGAAGTGGGAGAAGCAGGGAGCCCAATGCGGGGCTTGATCCCTGGCCTAGTATCATGACCTGAGCCAAAGGCAGATGCTCAATGACTGAGCCACCCAGGCACCCCTCGTTGTGGTTTTGACTTGTGTTTTCCTAATGGCTAGTGATATTGAGCATTTTTTTTATGTGTTTGTTAGCTATTTGTATGTCTTCTTTGGAGAAGTGTCTATTATTGTTTTTTAAAAGCTCAGTTTGGAAGCCAATATAAAGGTAATAAAATGCACACATCCCAAAAAAGAAAAAAAAATGCTTGTGACATCAGTTTAATTACCTATGATTACAAAATAGTCTGATTTAGGCTGCTAAGTCTTTCCTATGAATCATTTCATCACTAGAAAGAGGAATGTAGACTCAAGTCAGGTCCTTGTTGTACTGTTTATAGGCAACTTTATTAAATTATTAAATATTAAATGAGATCGTGCCTTTCAGGGTTATTGGCATATAGTAACTATTAAATAAATGCAAGCTCTTATCATCGGTAGTAATAGCAAAGGTAGCAACAGTTATTTGCATGTGAAAATGGAAGGAGTTGCAAACAAGAGAAAAAAAATGACAATAATGAATATCTGTAATTAATTTTGTCTCTACAGCACACTAAATGTTTTCTTAACTTGCAAACCTTCTAGCTGATTATGAAATTGAGCAAGTGTCTTCACTTGTTTTCATTTGTTAATTTAAATAAAAACAGTCTTATCTTTCAAGCATTTGAAGCAGTATGAATTATAGCTTCCAAACTGGATTTTCAGCCTTCCTAACACTTCAGTGCATATGTAGAGATGCGTTAGACCAAGTGCCACATGGTCTAGCACCATAACCAGCATTTGGTCAAAACCAAGATAGAAGCCAAACTTAAAGATCACTGCCACGGAAATGACTTCTGGGATACGAAGATACATGTGACATTTTAATAAAAATTCCCATTCATTTCCTATTTTATTATTTAAAATTATAATTGTCAAATGGGTGTGTGTTACATTATATTGTAGGAACAATTACTATTTCTTGGGATTGTCAATTCTTAGATCTTTAAAAAAAGTTTTTTTTAAGATTTTATTTATTTCAGAGAGAGCAAGAGAGAGCAAGAGTGCGCGTGTATGCCCCTGCGCAAGCTGGCGGGGTGGGGCAAAGGGAGAGGGGGAAACAAACTGTACTAGGCTGAGCACAGAGCCCAACTCTGGGTTCTGTCTCAGGATGCTGAGATCATGACCTGGGCAGAAACCAAGCACCCAGCCACCCAGGCAACCCTTAAAATTTTAAAAAAATTTTTAAGGGGTGCCTTTTTTAGTTTTAAGGGGTGCCTGGATGGCTCAGCTGTTAAGTGGCTGCCTTTGGCTCAGGTCATGATCCCAGGGTCCTGGGATTTGAGCTCCCGCATCAGGCTCCCTGCTTGGTGGGAAGCCTGCTTCTCCCTCTCCAGCTACCCCAGCTTGTGTTCCCTCTCTCTCTGTTCTCTTTGTCAAATAAATAAATAAAATCTTTAAAAAAAAAGTTTTTAAACAATTCATAGTTAGATACATTCTTATTTTCAAATGATGCATTTTTATTTATTTATTTATCTATTTTCAGATTTTATTTATTTGTTTGACAGAGAGAGATCACAAGTAGGCAGAGAGGCAGGCAGGGCGGGGGCGGGCGGGGGCGGGGAACAGGCTCCCCAGTGAGCAGAGAGCAGGATGCCGGCCTCGATTCCAGGACCCTGGGGATCATGACTTGAGCTGGAGGCTTTAACCCACTGAGCCACCCAGGTGCCCCTGATGCATTTTTAAAATGTTGGTAACTTTTATTTGATAACCCAGGGTATAATACAAGTCTTTAGTATCATGTTTTCTTGAAGGAACTTTGTTCTTAGGATTTATGGCTTATATAAATATCAAAAAACTCTTTCTCTTCAACTACTGAAAATAGTTGACAGCCTATACATAATTATTTCAACATTTATTTTTTGTTTGTTTACCAATTTAACCACTTGGTATTCAAAACTAAACAGAATAGTCTCCTTAAATTGCTCTTGTGAACCTTGTGATTTCAAAGTTTGAATAAGTAGTTAAAACAAAATGTGGGTACCTCTTTTTCACTCTAACATTTTCTTCATTTTCTATGTTCTTTGTATTCTTAACTCTATCTGGATGAAAAATGATTTATTATTGATACTGAACATGGCTTTTTGTTATTTTTTGCTTTTCTCCCGTTTTTATGTTTTCTTTAGACTGTAGTTTCTCCTTGCATTAATTTTTTAAGGGGAAAAGTTGACTTTTTAAGTTTTTCTCAAAAGATTTCAAGAAATTCCAAAATGGTAGCTTTACAAAAAATCTGGTGAACTAAACTTAGTTAATTCACTGTGTGTTAATGTTGAATGTTTAATATGTATTAAAGGGTAGTTTTGTTTGATGTTAGGAATGCTAATATAAGATAGAATTCCTAGTACTTTGCCTTGCATTATTATTTAAATTTTATGAACGTTTGATAACATCATAAGAAAATGTTCTATTACATTTTCTAGTTAATGATTTTTCTTAATATTTGTATTAAATAACAATTTATAATTTTTATGTTTATAGATTTTTTTTCAACTAGTAGAATGCGTTAATTGCCTTTGGACATTGTAGTACTATCACAATCATTAAGCAATAAATGACTTTAGCTTAATAATAAATGCACATTATACTTAAGCTAACTGAATTTCCGCTTATAAAATACTTAAAGAGATTTTACTCCAGTTTACATCTAGAATGAATTCTCTGATGTACTGATTCTGAAATTGGGATGATTTCCTGCCTCTGACCACCGCCCCCCACCGGAAATTCGGCAATGTTTGGAGACATTTTTGGTTGTTACAACTGGGGAGGGACCTAGAAACTGAATCCTCCAGTTAATCTTACTGTAACAAGACCCTTCATCAGCTAGCCTAGTAGTTCTCAACTGGTGGTGGTACTTCCTTCCACCCCCAACCCCAGAAATGTTTTAAAATATAAATGACTTTGGTTGTTGAGATAATTAGAGAAGGGGACATGGCCTGTGGATGGTGGGCAGGGACAGGGTTATCATCTCTCCCATACTGTGTGATATAATCACACAATAATAAAGTGTGGTCTTGCCCAGAATAGCAATGGTGTGTTCATAAGAGAATCACTAGTCTAATCAACAGATCAATAGGCCTGCTTACACACCCTTAGTCTACTCAGCCATGGATCTGTTCAGGATGATGTTGGTCTTTAATTTACACTTGTGCTTAGGACTCCCTTGTGCTCAGGGACAATGATTAGAGCAATTCTCCATGGAAGGGTCTGTGCATCTCTAAGGCATCATAGCATAACATAGCATAGACACAGGTAGTATTGAATGCAGACTTCATGAAGAAAGCTTTCACAAAATTTTTAAGTTTTCACAAAAACTTACACACCTGTCATATTAAGCATCATATTAAGGTTTTTATATCTTTTTTACTGTTTGATTTCCTATACAGAACTATAGTATCAACACTGCATTGTTTTAACCAGTACTTTAAGGATGGCTAGCTAACAAGCGAATCACTTTAATTTGCAATACAGACCCTAGGAGCTGTTAGTGTGTCAAACATACTAATTATGACTGTTCTTTTCTCAGATAGATTTTTAAAAGTATCAGCTGTATAACATATCAACATTGGAGGAGTTTATATTAGAAATAACCTTAAATAGGTGAAATGAATCCTAATTTCTAAGGGTGTGGATTGGTGCTGCCTTTCCTGAAAAGGGAATAAAAATCTGGTTAATGTAGTGGATCCTGGAATGCATGGGTGGCTCAGTGGGTTAAACACCTGCCCTTGGCTCACGTCATGATCCCAAGGTCCTAGGATCGACTCCCCTCATCAGGCTCCTTGCTCAGTGGGGAGCCTGCTTCTCCCTCTCCCTGTTTCTGCCTGGTACTCCCCCTGCTGTGCTCTGTTTCTCTCTCTCTCTGACAAATACATAAAATCTTAAAAAAAAAATGTAGTAAATCCTGTGACCATCACTTAATTGAGAATTTTCCAACCAGGCCAAAGATTGGGTGAATCTAGGTACTAAAACATTGTCTCATCTGTCTTGAGAGAACCTTCATGCACAATAGTTCACATGTTAGAGAGTGCCTAAAGGAAAAGCAGCCATATCACGAGCTTTGGAGAATAGATTGGATGGCAATACCTAAGTCTGATTGCTAACACTCAAAGGTTTGGATGTCTGGAAGATTTTAGTCTGATTAGTTACAAAGTAACATACCACCTGAACATGGGGCTATAAGCCCCACCAGCTCTCATAGTAGAAACCAACTGAGTCCTACCAGGAAGACCCAGTCTAAACTGGTTTACATTCCTCTGTGTTTCTCTTACTTAGTAGAGGCAAACTTTTGGATGGCAGTCAGTTTCCTGTATATTTCATTCATTCAGTAACATTCTTTACTGTGTCTGCAATGTGCCAGGCACTGTGTTTGCTCTTCTCCATCTGCTATCAAATTCCACCCTACAAATAATGGAGAGAACTGGATAGCCTTTACACCTGGTATGGATGAGGAAACACACTGAAAAATTATAAGTAATTTGTAGGGGTGCCTGGGTGGCTCAGTTGTTTAAGCGACTGCCTTCAGCTTGGGTTGTGATCTTGGAGTCCTGAAATCGAGTTCCACATCGGGCTCCCAGCTCCACGGGGAGTCTGCTTCTCCCTCTGACCTTCTCAGCTCTCATGTTCTCTCTCTCTCTCTCTCAAATGAATAAATAAATCTTAAAAAAAAAAATAATTTGCCTAAGTCACAGTGACTGGCAGAGATAGCATTAAGTGTAGATTTTATGAAGAAGAAAATCCCATAATTAATTTCTCAAAAAAAACCCCAAAAATAAACCAACCTTTAAAAACTAATAGAGGGGGGCGCCTGGGTGGCTCAGTCGTTAAGTGTCTGCCTTCGGCTCAGGTCATGATTCCAGGGTCCTGGGATCAAGCCCTGCATTGGGATCCCTGCTCAGCGGGAGGCCTGCTTCTCCCTCTGCCTGCTGTTCCCCCTACTTGTGTGTGTGCTCTCTCTCTCTTTCTCATTATCAAACAAATAAATAAAATATTAAAAAAAAACTAATAGAGGTTGAAGTCCAACACGGTGCCTCATATTTAATTTGCACTCAATAGGTTATTAATAGGTGCTTTAATACAATTTATATTATAAACTTCTGAGTACACAGAAAGACTTGAGCACCTAGCTCTTTGTCAGGAGTCAGGACAGTTTGCTGTCCAGGTACTCTTGTGGTTGGGGACCTGCATCATGGGGATAATCCTCAGGTCTAGTGGTTTCTAAGCTGAGATCTGAGAAACCAGTGTCCTGAGGGAACCCAGAGAAAGGCAAAGAGAAGCCATTCGGGCAACATTCTGTGACCACTGACCACCTCACTACAGCTTTGCTTCACCCTGAGTATTTTTCCTTAACTTCTGAAAAACACATACATAAAAGTACTCTATTTTGGAAAGGAAATTCCCAGCCTTAGAACAAAAAGGGAGGCATTCAGTTAGATGACTGATAATTTTACCTTAGGTCTAAACAGTTGGTGCTGAGTAAAAATTAACTGTCACAAAGAAATCCATCTCTTTTGACTGAGTTCAAGATAGAATTATCATAGAACGATAACATTAATTTATTTCACAGATAAAATTAATCTATTACACACACACACACACACACACACACACACACACTTCACAGTCTTCACTCAAGACGTCTTCAGAACACCTGTTGGAATAAAAATGTATACAAGCTGACAAGCCTCTGCAGGAGAGAGAAAAGATTATGAAATAAAACTCTCCGGAGCCAAAGGAGAGACTTAAAAGTAGCGCTAGAGATTGGCCAGAATGTCAACTTCTTCAGGAAGTGATTAGCACAGATATTATCATTTTCTTGGGGCAAGCCGTACATCTGGGCAGCCAAAACTCCATAAATCAACAATGTAACCAGAGTTGGGAATTCCATTAGCCCTTGATTTCAAGGGGGTTCTCTTTTTAAAAAACGTAGCTGAAATACTTATGAAAAACAATCCTCTCTGAAACGTGTGTGTGCACATGGAGTCAAGCATTAAGAAAACGAGCACCGCTCACTGCGGCAGCCCATGACAGCTTATGTGGCAGAAAAATCAGCAGCGGCGGCTGCTTTTGTGGTTCATAGCAAAGCGCTTGGTTTTACCTGCGCCAAAGACTCTCCGACAGTTCTTTTGAACTACCTTCAACTGTTCCTCCCTCTATCAGGAAAAGTCAGACTTGAAACCTTGCATACCCGTCAGGGTGGAGGGAATCCCGAAATTAGAGAAATATGGTGATTTTGTTTTGTTTTGTTTTGTTTCCCATCTCCCTTCCCCTAGGCAAGGCGCTTTATCCAGTACACGAAAGACTGACATTTCCTGTCTGCTCCATCCTTGTTGATACGTGTGCCCAAAATCTATGGAGGTTTCCAGACTCTTAATTTGTTGAACAGCCTGATTCTAAAAATTAAAAGTGTTTGGGTACATTCTAACTGGTTACAATGGAATCTATCTCTTAATTCCTCTTTCGGAAAAAGCTCAGTATATTACAGGAGGCAATTTGTAATATGGGCTATTTTCGGTAATTTGTCAGCTATTGAAATGAGTTCCATTTGGTTTGCTTTGACTCTGTAAAAATAAGTTGTGCTGGTGTCTGTAGAATCAGAATGGGGTCCTGTTCTTTGAAATGTCCTTGGCACAGATAGGGTTTTGTTTTGTTTTGTTTTGTTTTAGGGTACCCAAGTTCTGGAGGAAGCCAAAGGTGTGAAGGATAGCATGAAGTAGCAGAGACAGGAGTTCGAACAGGGGAAGGAGAAAGGGAGAGGCCTTAAAAATCAATTAAGGAATGCATATAACTTCCTTAGGATTTTCTAAAATATTAAAAATTGTTTTTATCATCCCTTGTGAAAATTCTTTCCATTAATGTTTGTTAATTGGCCTTTGGAAAAGAGTCAGTCTCTAAGCATTTTGACGAGTCCAGTGGTCATTTTATAAGTGCTATATGTTAAATTTCAGAGACTTAGAATTGTTCCAAAGAGAGGGCAAGAAACCGACATGTGGATTTGGATGGAAGTTATTTTGAATTTCCGGAAAAATATATTTTGGGTGGTAGC
Organism: Mustela erminea; assembly: GCF_009829155.1. Lineage (NCBI taxonomy): Eukaryota > Metazoa > Chordata > Mammalia > Carnivora > Mustelidae > Mustela > Mustela erminea. The sequence goes on along the minus strand of NC_045631.1, from coordinate 52,904,161 downwards.
TGATTTGTTTCTGTTAATTCATAAATAGATCATAGGTAGAGAGTCATGTCTCATTTGATTCTGTTTTCAAAGCTTTAGAACCCCCACTTGGAAATGAGAGAATTGATAACTTGACTATTTACATGAAATAATTTCAATTCTTTAGCTACTTCCGAGGTTCCATTTGACACTTTGATTTCATGTCTAGTAGAAACTGAAATTCATATGTAAATCAAAATAAAAATGTCACATGGAAAGTTGGGATACGTACGCACATAAAAACCACAGATGAAAAGGATTTCAAGGTTGGGACACACACACACAAACACACACAAACTTATATGAACCACAGATGAAGAGGATTTTAAGGCGTGTGGATCTCTTTAGAACTTGTTTTCATGAGGTGCAGATAGAAGTCTTAAGATTTTATTTCATTCTGCTGCATTACTATTAAAGAAATTTGCCATTATTACCATTTTTATAGTCTCCAATCTCCAGATTTTCCAATAGAAATGCAGTAATCACTGCCCCCAGTTGTATTCAGTTTACCAGAGTACCTCATTTTGCACAATTATATCAGGGGCCCTGGGTAGAATTATAAAGCATGGAGACATGACTTCTCTACATTTATTATAACCGAGTACAGAAGCTGAAAACTCTATTTAGGCATATAGTTTTTTCTTCCCAAAGAAGAAAAGCATTGTATAGGATCTAGGTTAACTTTAAATTCACTACTGGTTTGGTTTGACCTCTGATCTATCTAGAACTATAACTTTGTACCCTGCTGTATGCAGCTCCCATATTAGAGTGCCCCACTTTGGGATTTTGTTTAAAATGTAACATAGTTGCTAAGAGCACATGTGCCAAAGCCCAAAGGCCAGAACTTCAGACTCTGGTTCCACCACGTTAGAGCTGTGAACTTGGCAAGATCTTTGAATGAATGAATATTATTAGAGATTATTTTTTATTTTTCATAAATAAGTTATAGTGCATAACTTGTATAAGTTATATTTAGTAGATTTTCTGTTGTTAAAAGACCCTAAAATAATTAGATACTAAAATATTTTTTAAAGATTTTATTTATTTGTTAGAGAGGGAGAGGGAGCACGCACAAGCAGGGGGAGTGGCAGGCAGAGGGAGAAGCAGCCTCCCTGCTGAGCAGGGACGCCCCGCCCTCCCTACCCCATACAGGGCTCCATCCCAGGCCCCTGGGATCATGACCTGAACCGAAGGCAGATGCTTAGCCGACTGAGCCACCCAGGCATCCCTAGATACCAACATCTTAATTTTAGGGTGTGTCTATGTGGAAAAAGTAAATAAATGAATGATTAGTTAATTAGGTCAATGAGGAATATTGATCTAGAAATTCAAATTCAAATCTAGAAATTCAAATACTCAAATAGCCATTTTTCCTTGGCTTACAGAATTTGAGGGCAGGTAAATGTTCAGTCAGTGATGAACAGGTACTTACTGAGTATCCGGTACAAACACCATTGTCTTTTATGGACTACGGGAGAGAAATATAATGATAAAAGCATGGTAGTTGCTTCATTCTGTCAGGCACAGTCTCTTAGGGAATATAATGGCAGCACACAAGAGTGGCCACAGGTCACTCACCATGATCTTTCTTCCAACTGGGTGAGAAGAAATGTCTTCCAGATTAGAAGCCTTGTGCTCCACCACAGACCTTCGTTCTTAGTGTCCCAGGTTGGTCCCATCCAGAAGTAGAAGCCACCATGTTAGCTGGAAGAATGGATCATCCAAGCTCTCAGCAGAAAGCAAATCCAAACTAAACTGTGACTGACAGGTTGGATCGGAATGAAGACAGCTGCACCGTGATCCCCCGTGATCTCCTGTTTGGGAGAAAACAGTCAGCTCTGGGGCTTTTCCTCAGTCAAGCTACATCGAAACCCATTCATAGAACTGTCACTGTGAAATGGCAAATTCTCTGCCAGTGGCCCGATGATTGGGATATTGGGCATCTGAAGACAGGTAAGATGCTTGTTTCCTGAACCGTGAGTAGACTCAACATTTTGCATACGTTACCCTATAAATGGTCTCAGTATACATGGATTCATCCATACCTCTAGGCAGGTAGTACATACTTAGTAAATATATTAGTTTCCAACTCCCCTAACAACTGTTCATCATTGATACTTAGTGATCACCTTCCTTCAGGAAAACCTCAATGTGTCAAGGGGACATTTATAGCTTGACCAGTGTATGATTGAAAAACTCTGGCTTTTATCTGTTTCTTGAGTGATCCAGAATCATTTTCAGATAAGGCTATCCATATCCCAGCTATAAACCATCCACAGCACAGCTAGCTTTTAAAAGTGACAGGCAGCCATATTCCACAGCTATTACCAGAGCGTCCTAAACATTTTCTCAACATCTCAGACTTTTTTTTTCCCCCCACTAGGCAGCTGCATGCTTGGAAATTTCCCAGCATCAGTTGTGCCAGAGTTAAAAATCACCTAACACCCACATAAAGATTTTTTTTTTTCTCCCTTTATGAATTGGGCTTTAAATCTTTACCTTGATTTAGTGAGAAAATAAAATTGGGGCAATAGTCAATGTCTCATTTGTATATATTTGTACGAATTCTGTAACCTGGAGGATATCTCCAATCCAAGGAAATGTAACCATTAACCCACAGCTAAACAGTTTCCAAAGAAGCCTTTTCAAGGAATAGCTTTTAAATGCCCAAGGAGCTCAATCTAACGGCAGAGATATTTGAAATATACACAAACATACAAGACTTTTAGATAAACACATTTTCAGGGAGCTTTTGATGAAAGTGATAAGTTACATTCTCTACAACTACACACACTGTATTTTATTACCCTTCAGTAGACACTTATCAGCTATAAATGTTGGGTGGTTTAGGCTAGGAATCAACCCTGAGGGAAACAGTGGGAGGACTCTGGGACTCACAGTTCTATAGATCAACATAAACCTGAGACTCAATTTTATTTTCATTTATTAAAAAGGTCTGTGGTCCGCTTCTGCAATTTCAAATCCATTAGCTTCCTGCCCCCTTTAAGAAAAAAAAGAAGGTAGCTGCAGATGTTATGGACTGATTGCTGATGGCTATGCTACTGCTCTATTGGTTTTGAGTGGAGAGTCCATTACAGATACATTACCCATAAACCATGTTTCCAGTGGAACCCGTAGCTTCCAGTCTGACTGGGGAATGAGTGGAGCTGGCTTGGTCAAAGAGAGGCTGGGGAAAGGGTCAGGTCTCTTGGAAGCTAACACAGGGTAGGCACCGGTATAAATTACAAACGTTCTTCCTACTTCCACATAATTATGTCTCAAATGTGCAGCGGTTGGATTTCGTTAACCAGCCACCAGATGAACTTGGAAATCATATCGACAGTAGATTAGAGTGGGAGTTTTCAACCTTTTTCCCTGCCATGTATGTTCAAACAATATATTTGTCTGTCTTTGAAACGCCCTGCTTTTGGCTGCTCGTATTCGACAGCTGACTGTGCCCATATGGTTTTTTTCCTAGTCTCAGGTGTACTGCGTTTAAACCTTTTTCAACAAAGATGCAAAAACATTTTTAATGGCAATAAAACAGATGAAAATACGGTTTTCTATTTCCTTCTGTAACCCCTAAATCTTTGATTTCCAAAAAGGAAACAAAAGTTAAATATGTCTTCTGTGTGATTGCTTGATTTCCGTATCCAGTAATTTCTTTCTCTGTGAAAGGGACAGAAGAACAATTAGAACGGTACAGCTGGCATTCCTATAAGTGGAGACTTGTTTAAGGACGAGTCTTATTGATCTTTGAATTCTAGTGCGCTACAGACTTTATGCTTGGCACACCGTATATGACCAATGAATTTGTCAAACTGAGCAGGATTTTTTAAAGTGTAGTTAACTGCACGAAACTAATATGTTCATTCTTAAAATGGAAAGATATTTCTTTTCCATTTTTAATGCAAAAGTTATGTCACTTAGGCAAGGCACAGTGAGAATTTAATTCCTTTTTTTTCTGGTGACTTTTATTTATGTGGTCTTTTTCAGTCCGCCACCTACACACACTCCCCTCTACAGCCTGAAGTTTCTGCTTCGATTTGCCAGTGCGCATCAAGGATGTGGAAGGGTCTTACATACCTCTTCCTTAATATTTGGGTTTTGTCTAAATGGTACAGTCAGATAGCCTACTCTGATCTTCTTTTTTACTGTATTTTATTAGAGCCTTTTTTTGGTTCATAAAAAAATTGAGAGGAGGGTCTAAAGGTTTCTCAGATACTCTCTGCCCCTATACATGAATGGTTCACCCCATCCTCAACCTCTCGCCGTGCCCCCAAATGGTGTATCTGTTATACTTGAGGAACCTACATCAACCTATCATAGTCACCCAGAATCACAGCTTACCTAGGATTCACTCTTCGTGTTGTAAATTCAATAGGTTTGGGCAAATGTGTGGTATCATAGAGTATTTTACTGCACTAAAAATCCTCTGTGCTCTGATTTAATAGCATGCTGTATCCATTCATCCGTTAGTCCCGCCCCCAGCCTGTCACTCCTGACAATTATTTTAATAATTTTGCTCTCTCGTGAATACAAATCTGGGTTTAAAGCCCTTTCTTCCATGGACTGATCTCCTTTGGACAAACATTCACCCTTCCTCCCCAACTTCCCTAATGTGCGTATTGCCTTCGAGGTTTTGCTAGGTATATGTCACATTATATGAAGTGTTTGAATCGGACATTATCTCTAAAACTCTGTGGGGTCAGTATTATAATCATGATCGTCAGCTAGGAGTCACAGCTACTCACTTATTCAGAGCTTAGAAGACTTTGAATGTGGAGCCTCATCCCCACCCCCCACACCTACCCACCCCTACCTCATTCCATCCTTTTGGAAGTTCTGCCTCGATGGGACATTCTGCTGTTAGGTCCCATCTTCACAGAGCCATCTGTCGTCAGGCGCAGTGCCCCACCAGAAACGTGGGGGTACCCGTTGGCCGGTCTGCTAACAGAAGCTGTTAACAAAGATCTGCTGACCCTGTGCTCTTTAAAGATGTTTTAAATTCCATCCTTTGATGCCCTTTGCCCTTTGACAGGAAGATATCAACCCCTCATCTCGAGCCACTGGGCCGGAATAGACAGCCCAATGACAGTGGAATCACTGTCTTGGTGGAGATAGGTTTCGAACTCATAGTTTTAAAATTAAAAAAAAAAAAAAATCACAAAAGCATTGTTCTCTTCACCCCGACTGAATTCCCAGAATGCCCTATGCTCCCTGCCCATCTTTCTGACTTGTCAAGAGAAGTTCCAAATACGGCTTTTCCAGCCCTGGTCTCCAAAAAACTGGGAACAGTTCAAACAGGTGAGATCCGCTGCGAGAAGTAGTACCTTTGATTCAGCACCCACAACTATAATGTAGTAAGTAGGATTAAGAAAAACAGTAGAGAATTTTCAAAATGGGAGGCCCCAGCACCATTATTGTCTGTCGTCACGTTAGCCCTCAATAAGACCACAAAACCAGACAGTAAAAACTGGGAGCCTGTGGTTCTCTCCTAACCAAGGGAGACGAGAAAACAGAGAGGGAGCGGCTATGTTTTCTTTTTACTTTTTTAGGGAACTCCTCATGAAGTCAGCCTTTCCCTGCTCAGCCCCGGTCTGACCACAGCACAGCGGTGGTTCTGTCTTTTCTAGGTACCGTGTGCTTTGTCACGGACACCATATGCTTACTGTGGTTAAACCTTCTTTGCCAGCTGCCTCCCACCCCCTTCCTAGTAGAAGAGTTGTTTCTGGGTGGTGTGTGTGTGTGTGTGTGTGTGTGTGTGTGTGTGAGAGAGAGAGAGAGAGAGAGAGACAGAGAGACAGAGAGAGAGAGAGGCGAAGTCCTTTCTGCCACCAGTACCCAAACTGACCCCATTTAAACACAAGTTGTATGTGACTCTTATGTATAAAGAAAGTCTCCGTTTCTAAGACTGTAATAGCATCACCGCTCTTCATTTACACTGCTGTTTTAAGGGAGTACTTCCTGTGAAGATAAAATGGCCACGAAAATGCTCACATTTTCACCATCACTTGAAAATAGCTTTTGCACAGGTGCAGAATCTCAAGTTTAAAACAGCAATGCCTCTTGCTTGGGGTGGCCTGTCTTTAGCTCAGAGCTCCTACTGCACTGGGTGAACAGAATCAAAACTGATCCAAACCGGCAGAGAATTACGGAGGTAGGCATGGCCTTAGACAGTCCCTTCCAAACACTTGGTTTCACAGGTAAAGGAGCTGTGTCTCAGTGATGTATAAGGACTTGCCGCTTAATAGCACAGCCGGCAAAACCAGGTCTCTTGGTTTCCATCTGTCAAGAGCTTCTTCTAATACACAACCTCAGTAATTCTCAGCAAATCGTCTGGAAGGGGTTGAGTGATCCCCTGGCTCACTGACATAGGCATTATGATTTTCTCAATAGCATCAAATTCCCGACGATGTTTTACTTAGCCTAATGCAAAAATTAGTTCTGATTGCCTGCAGATCAATCTCAGACAAATGAGAGGGAGCCCAGAGGCGTGCTCAGTGGTGACAGAACGGTTGTTTGTAGGTGGGCCCATATTTATATACAACCCGAAGGGTGGATCATCTCTGTGCCTTTATCCACAGTGTGGTTCTTTCGGTTTTTCATTTTACCTCCACGTGTGGGTTGATTGGTTTTCACTGAGGAAGTATGGACAAGTGTTCTTTTTAGAAACGAAAAAAAAAAAAAAAAAGAAGAAAGCAAGCAAGCGTCGATGAAAATGCAAACCAGAAGCAAATGAGGGAAATCGATGTAGCACCCCAGCTCGGCCTGCCTTTGTGGTTCCCTGGCAGGGCCACTGCCATCCTCATTGCTTCGCACATAATTAGCCTTGATATTGGAAGCCCACGTTTGTAGATCTCACTTACCACATTTCCTGTATATTACTAAACATTTCAAACCGAGACAGAGAGAAAGCAGGAGAAAGTGATTTCCACTGGCAAAAAGGCTCACATTTCTTCTGTCTTGTAAAACAAAAGAGAAAAAAATAAAGGGAAATCACTCTCCCGGTGCCTCCTTTTCTTAAACATCCCCCCCCCCCTTCTCATCTTATTTTAAATAAAACCTGATGATGCAAAAGACCGTTTGCCTTCTGACTGTGCAGTCCGTCAGCTTGCGATGGAAATGTTTTCTTATTTTTATTTTATTTTTTTTTTAAATGGCTACATATTAAAAGTGAGCCAGTCTTTGCCAGCTTTGGATAAAAGGCTATTTATTTTCAACCAATTTGATAGCTGCAGTTTTCAGTAATTGAATTTTCTGTGGTCAGAAAAGCAGTAATCTTAGAAACCAAATAAATATTTTTTAATAAAATGGAACACTGAGAAACCCTATAATAATGTCAAAAATGTAGCCACTTATGGATGGATAAATATTTTAAGAAATTTACATTTCACCCAAAGCTTTAGGCTGCTAGCTTCCCTGGAGATTTTGAGGAGCGTAACGTTTTGCTTTGGGAACGGAACAATGTGGGGCTCAGATGAAATATACACGCCCTATAGAAACCTTGCTGGTTGCTAATGTCTCAAAAACTGGTAGCTCTATCAATGCCCCTAGCCAACAGTCTGCATACGACAGGGTTTCTCTGTCCTGGGACTGTTGACATTTGGGGCCAAGTAATTTTTTGTTGTCGGGGGGCTATCCCATGCATGGTAGGATGCTTAGCAGCTTCTCTGACCTTTACCCACCTGAGAGCTGCACCCGCCCACTCTGTTGTGACAACTAACAACGTGTCCAGCCATTTTCCAACTCTCTCCCGGCCTAGGGTGCAAAATCAGCGGCAGTTGAGATCTATTCATCTAGGGGAAGGCTCAGATAAATTTGATATGTATTTTGCTAAATCTTATGTGCCTGGAGTGTTGGTTCCTTTCCCTAGTTTATCATTGAATGGCAGGTATTATTTCGAATGTGAACAAAAGCCCTCCGGAAGATCTTCGAAGACCCAGTGCGGTAGAAAGTATTTAAATAGCCGATAAGCATGAGTTGGGAGAGGAAGCAGGGTTCAGGTAGTTTTATGTTTTGATGTAATATTACTTTGTTGGAAGGATTCAAGTTCTTATCTGGGCTCCACCATCACCTCTGTGACAGGCTTTAGGCAATGACTGACATGAGACAATTACCTTTATTGTGTTTCTGGTTTTTCCCCATAGTAGACTAGAGATGGTACAATTGATATGTTCGAATTTCTCACTACATGTATTATATTATATTGAATGACTAGTGAGATTAAGTGTTTATATATAAACTGAATTATTTCTTATAACTTTTGTCATGACAATATAAAACTTAAGAAATTTTGGTATCAAAATTTTTTATTTCCCTGTTTATACTCAGGATTTTTCCTAAGCCACCAAGAGTAGATTTTGTGTTCTCCGTCCTTTTACAAACTGGACCAGAAGAAGAAAAGCAGGTCATTATGAAGTTGCGAATGGAATGGGAAGCCAAAGAAAGTTGGTGGCACACAACTTTTTTTCTTCTGTCTGCTAAATAAGAACGGACAGAATGTAGTAAATGCTGTAATAATATTCCACACTCATTGGGTTCCATGTTTTGATTGAATTTCACACGAATAGAAGTTGTAGACCATGATATTAAATTATTAGCCTTGATTCATGAAGAAAGCAAAAAATTCCTCCAGAAATACATCACAAGACTGAGAGGCACCATAAAAAACCGCTACTAGATAGACCCCTTTCTGATGATGTGAAGGAAGGCCATAGCAATTCTCAATACTTTACGTTAGGAATGATGCTAATAAGATGATAACATTAGGATTAAAAAAAAAAAAAAAAGCCTAGCCTAAGCCAAGATGTGGATCATAACACCGTTATCATTTCCAATTACCTTTAACAGTGTTCTTCTCCGTCATTACACATTTAGCTTGATCTGTAAGCCAACAGTGCAACGGCTCACCTTGGTGAGTGTGTTTTTAATCTTGAATGGCACAAACATGCAGCATTGATTTAAAATTCAATGAACACATAAGCATGGCATAGACCTAATTTCAAGGTCACAATTTCAAAAGTACAGATTTTTCCCTAACGATTGCTTCCTTGGTATTTTTTTGGACCTTTCCTGGAGGCAGTGGGCACAGTTTTGGAATAATTCCTTACGTGTCCATTTATTGAAAGGAAGGGGAAGGAACAGTCCCATTTTGATGAGTGGATCCAGATCTGTCCGTTGGCCTGGAAAATTTTTTTTTTTTTCTCCTTCTACATATGCATTTGTTTTCACTGGTTTGATCCGTTATTCAGTTAGATTAGTCCCAGTTTAATAATAATGGCCTCCCTCTAGCCTGTCCCTTTAATGTTAGTGAAAACGAAAACCCAGGTGGTTTTCAACATGACACTAGGTGGAAATCAGTTATGAAATTACCTGTTTATTAATGACGTGTCAGGAGACTGACAAGCTAGCGGCGGGTACCGGCTGGAGTAGTGCTAATGTAGAAATAACAAGACCATATTATGTGCAATATGTATTCTATAGAACTATAACTTTCATTCCCTGGGGACACCGTGGAAATCCAGATGTTTTATCTCAAGATTTTAATCCCAGAGAGTGAAGATTTTAAAGTGAAATCAAGCATGCTCGAAGTCGCTGTTTGGCCACACTTCCTCGCTGGGGGACCCATGTGAGCAAACATTTAGTACCAGATGTGCAAAGGATTAGTGTCGTATCAGTTAATTAGCCAGACAGCGTGGGGGGGGGGTCCTTTTGCAATTGCAGAAGTGGATTTAAAGCATAACTTTAAAATGCATGTTGTGAAGACTGGTCTATTGATTAACGTCAGGGACACTTTCAAGGTTTAGTAGTTCTAGAGCAAAATAAAAGCTGATCTAAATTGGGGAGAAATGAGCAACTTTATTTTAAATAAGGAATTTTTACAGGAAAGTTTTACATTTTTATCCTAAAGAGATCTGGCCACAATACTATAAATAATATACTGGATAGATTCATACGGGCCGCATTTTTTTTTTTTTTTTAAGCAGGCAAAAATGTGCCGTAAAGTTGATATTAGTACCAGGTAAAATAAACCAATAACCTTCACAACTTGGGTGGGGAAAGGATTTTTCTTTTTCATTTTCTTTTTCCCTTAGAGTTTTCTAAAATAACTCACTCAGCAGATGGAGTGGAGGAAGAGCAGGGATCTGAGGATTCTGTATTCCTGCAAATAAATCGCAGTCGACAACAGGCAACTGAATGTTTACCAGATTACACCCTTAGAGACAATATATCTCAGTCGCTGCATTAGTGCCCACAGTCGTGTTGCACCCCGTTTTTCTGAACCCCCTGTTTCAATGCGAGTATGCTATCTCCCAGAGTCATCTCTCATCCTGGGGGCCAGTCCGAGTGGAGTGTACGAAACAGCCAGCAACTTTGGGCCTGCGTGTGGAAAGTAACCTGAAGCCACAAATGTCTTTAAGTCAAATAACTTCTGGAAGCTAAGGATCCGTGCTCTAATACCAAATGGCAAGAGAATTAAAAGCACATCAGTGTGCTTTTGCAAAAGAGAGGAAAAATATTACCTTTTTTACTCCTTTGGACTTCAAATTGCATTTTGGCAATTTCCCTGCACTTAAGAAACTTTCCCATTGCACAAAATCGTGGCGCTGAATGCTTACTGGTAGGAGGGTAGGATAGGGTGGGATGGGGTGGGGTGGGGTGGGGTGGGGGAGATTTGGCTGGGGTAGATAATCTATGTAATTAATGAAGCACATTGGCTTTTGAGCTAGGAAAACCAGGCAGTGGAATCGCCCATTGCTGATTCCCTGGAATTTAATTTCTAAAGAGGTAATGAGGTGGTGAAGAAAGCTTCAGGCTTCAGCTCTGGTATCGCCTTCTCTGTCTGATGGGCTTTTGATGTCCTACTTCTGTGCTTTCCTGAGATTCTTTTTTCTTCCTCTTTCCTCCATCCTAGACCTTACCATATCATGCTGTTTTGCTATTTCCCCTCCCTTGACTGCTGTTTGGATCTGGACTTCTTACAGTCCTACCTTTGAGCCAAGTTCCAGGCCCTTAAATCACCGTGTAGTCTTAACCGTTGAAGAGTCTACAACAGTTTGTCCCTCGCCTTTCATTTTCTTGTGCGTTTTCTAGCTGGATGTTTACGACAGCCTTGCGAGGTGGGCATGATGAATATCAGTAACCCCTACTTTAGAGGGGGTCACATGGTGAAACTTGCTTTAGTACTACAAGTCGATAGGAAGAGAGGGAAGATTGGAACTAAAACCCTTGCATTCAGACCTTGTGTTCTTTCCACTGTACTAAGCTGATACACTTGTGAGCAAGAAACAGGACCTCGGCTCCCAGGAACAGTATGAAAATGTCCGTCGGTTAGGTGCTGCAGTGAAAACAAAGTCATAATTTGGAATTTAAAAGTCTAGTTTTTGAAAAGAAAGGGCATCCCTTGGTAAACAAATGTTTTGATGATTAAAGCCAGCTTCTCATCTCAAAAATACTTTTTCAATTTAGGCCCAGTTTAATGAGAACCCCAGGATTGATAAGCCCTCAAAAAAGGGGGGAAAAAAAAAAATCAAGTTTCAAAGGAGCAGTAGGGATTTGGAATATTCGTTGGAGCCTAAGGGATGTATGAAATCTACATGGTTATTTACATAAATTCTTATAATTTCTATCACAAATATACTCTTGCTGTTTTCCCAAATCTTTATTTAATAATGATTATAATAAAATTAAGTTTATCTTCGCTGCCTTGCTCTTGATGCCAAGCAGCCAAAGTCAGCAATCCATTTTTTTTTTTTCCTTTTCAATAAAAGTCCCAGAATAGAAATAACATATGACTGTGTGATGCTTACATTCATGGTAGTTCAAAAGCACCAGGTCCCAAGTGGAAATAAAATGTGGATAATTATAAGCAGACTAGAGTTATTCTTTCAGTTAAGGTAAGCAATAGCATCTTCTGGCATCTCCTAATTTACGGGGATTTGAAATCCCACAGGAGCTGGGAATTATCCCGGGGTACTATCTTCTTTCGGAGTCAGTTTCCAAAATGAGATTTGTTCCCCCTAGAAATACCAGATTTAGAAACCCAAAGGCTAGAAGAGAATAATTTTGTCCAAGGAGTGCTCAGTGGCTGTTTCATGCTCAGAATCAGTGTGAGGGTGACCCTAGGCAAGCCCCATAAAATGAGGGAACTCAGTGTCCATTGTCTTCTCATGTAATAAAACTTCCTGGGTACAATATCTGTCTTTATTAGCTAAAAAAATTAGCTGTGTTTATGGAATGCATGTTCACTTGTATTTTAGTATCATAGATGCTTGGGTAGAACATGATTCAGTTTACCTTACAAAAATAAAAACAAAACCAAAAACAACAAGGGCAAAAATTCCCAATTTTTCCACTGTCTCCTCCCCAGAGCAATCAGTCTCCAAATCCTGTGGATTATGCATATTTTTTGCATTTTGTATGTGTGTGTGTGCACATGTGCACACGTGTGTCCGTAAAGCCAGCTCCAGTCCTCGGACTCTAGTCCATGTACACACTGTGTTTCCCATTAGCAAGAAATATATCTTCACCCCATCTCTGATCGAGTTGCCGGAACCAGGAGGATGGGATTCATTAATTAGCTTCGACAAATCAGAGCCCATCCCTGAAATGAGACTAAGACTAAGTCCATCCCGCTAAGACTGCCTGAGTGTTCCAGGGGTAATGGGAGTGTTTTACTCAAGAAATAGTAGGATGAAGTAAGTGGATGCTGAACTTCAGAAGTAATCTGTCCACTCTTATCGTTTGCTCTAGTCTATTTTGTATATCACTGGTGATTTATGAGACCATAAGCTTTCTCTGGGGCACCTGCGTAGATCAGTCAAACTCTTGGCTCGGCTCAGGTCATGATCTCAGGGTCGTGAGATCGAGCCCCGAGTCGGGGCTTAGCATGGCATCTGCTTGAGGTTCTCCCCTCCTCCCTTTCCCTTCCCCTCTGCTCCAGCCCCCACTTATACTCTCTCTTTCGAAAATAAAATAAAACCTTTAAAAAAAAAAAGCTCTAAGTTTTCTCTGATTAGGATCCATCCTATTCATATTTGTATCCTAGAACAGCCTCCCAGAGGCTTCAGCATTTCCAGGAAGTGTTTGTCCAGTTGAATTGTGAATGCAGGGAAGGGATGGTCCAAGCGGGTGGGCCCTAGAACACCTGGGCTTCTGTCTCATGTACCTGCATGTCTTGGGTTTTTAACCTTAGTTTGTGAAGGATTATCTCTCCTTTGTTTTCCCCATCTAGTATGACTCGTGGTATGTCTTTACACCTCGAATTTCTCACAACCAAGACTCACCTGACTGAGAAACTTTGACGCGTGCCTACGTCAGCGAAGGTTAGTTACACTGAGGCGGTAGCTTCCAGCTGAAGTCGGTGGGGAGAAATGAGAGGGTAGGAATCCCTGCTGAACCAGCCATTCGCTGGGCAGTGAAGACAGTGTTGGCACCATGACAGCCTATCAGAAACATCCAGAGTCCAGCCAGAAACTATTTGATTTGGGTTCTGACGACTCAAACACAGCTGGTTGGGATTTCCTTGTCTGTGTCTTCTCCATCGGAGTCGGTGTTGAAAACAGTTTGCAATTCATGTGAGGGTTCCTTACAGATGCCCTCAAGTACATGCAGCATTTAATTGAAAAACCACCAAATAAAGACTTCCGGGCCGTTTAACAGGTCTGCCTGTGGTGCCAACACTGAACTGTACACCTCCGTGGCTTTGCCCTAAGTGGATTTTGATACATGGAGAGTCCCCTTCTTGAAAAAATTATCTTTGCCACAATTTCAGAAGAGGTACTTCAGGCCTCCGCTGGCCCCACGGGGGAGCACAGGGGCAGACAGCTCCTACCACAGTGTCGTCTTCTCTAAGCTACCAATTCAGGAGACAGATTGCTTCCAAAATCAGGTACTAACCTATCAGGAAGAATAGGACGCCTGGGTGGCTCAGTTGGTTGAGCAGCAGCCTTCGGCTCAGGTCATGATCCCAGCGTCCTGGGATCGAGTCCCACATCGGGCTCGATCCCACACCTTGCTCGGCGGGGAGCCTGCTTCTCCCTCTGTCTCTGCCTGCCATTCTGTCTGCCTGTGCTCGCTCGCGCTCCCACTCTCTCTCTGACAAATAAATAAAATCTTTAAAAAGAAAAAAAAAAAAAAAGGAAGAACAGGAGTTGAGGGCAGAAGAGTCTCTTTCCCTGTTTAAAAGAAATGATTGGAGAACGAAAGGAAGAATAGGAAGCAGGAGAAAGGGTGGGAAGAAAGAAATGTCTTTGATTCCCTAAAATCTCTTCACATTCATCAAGCCACACGATGGGAAGAGATGCCTCAAAATGTACTTCAAAGACGCTCTGAATGTCTGACTATTTCAGCACTTACTTTAGAAGCTACCCTAACCCCCCTTCCATGTGCATATCCACGAAAAGTTTTTAAAAAGAAAAGGAGAGACATCTTCCTTTCAAAAGCAAATGTCTTCGCCTCCACTGCATGGTGACCCCAGAGGATACTCTTGACTCCCCCAGTTTCTAGGAGCACTTCTGTTCCTTCAGTTAAGACAGCTTGTGAACAGTGGAGGCGCGTGCACATGAGGATGACAAAGGACAGTCCCCTCTCTCCCCGCAAAGGCATGGCTCGCTTTTCAATTTCTTCTTAGGGACAAAAACTGTCTGTATCACGGTAAGGAGAGGGGGGAGTGGTGGGGGAAGAGGCTGGAAAAAACTAGCGAAGGGAAAAAAAAATTGGAGAGCCAGCCTGGCACCAAAAATATAATTTAGTGTGCAGGTATTTGATTTGATAGAAAACCTGCATTGATTTAAAAAAATAGGTTCTTGACAAGGTCGTAATTCATTGAGAGAGGCCAAGCCCGCAGCTTAAGTTTGACATTCCCCTCCAACCTAAACCATAACTGGTTTTAGGTGATCCCCTGTGAGGGTAGCATGTTGCAGCTGGCAAGAAAATAAACACTCCTGAGCCCTGCGCTAACAGAATGTTTTTTTCCTTTTTTTTTCTTTCTTTTCCTTTTTTCTTTCTTTCTTTCTTTCTTTCTTTCTTTTCTTTTCTTTTTTCTTTTTCTTTATTTTATTTTATTTTATTTTTATTTATGCCACAAGCTAAGGAAAACAGTGACATAGTTGTGAGCCCCGGTTTTGTTTGGCCTTCGCAAGCTTGCAGGATTGGTGTCCCGCTGGGGGAGAGGGCCACTGCAGAAACTGTAGCAGGAGGGAACAGAGCAGGCAGCTGGAAAAGGCAGGGGGCGGGGAGGTGGGAACGCTGAGTGTGAAGACAGAGACACATGGTAGCCCACATGTGTGATTCTCAGGCATCTCCCGGCAGGATCCCCTCCCTTTCTTTCTGCCTCAAGGACATTCAAATGTCCCCTTACAGGCAGATTCCTTCCGAGTTTAAGATTTGCAAAGGATTAGCTGTGCTTGTTTTCCCAGGCAGCATCAACCTTTTCGCAGAGTTAGATAGATAAATAGGTAGATAGATAAAGTTGGCCATTGAAGAGAGCTTCCCTAATCACTTTTCTTAGGCAGTGTCCTAGTGGCACAAAATCTTTCAGGCAAACGGTGCAAAGGAAAGGCAATGTTTTCCTATCCTCTGGCTGTTATGTGGTGTGCTTGGTCCCCATTTTGCAGAGAATGAGTTTGCAGGGAGTTTAAACCCTCTACAAGGTCATCTAACTCCTCACTGATAGTCAAGGTCTAAGGGCTTGGGTCCTGCTTGTCCAATCCAGTGGGCTCTACACTCTACCACATGCCCTGCCTTCATTTAAGAAATTTAAGGTTCCTAAATGCAATGAGGTATCTTGGATTGGATCCTGGGACAGCAAGAGGCCATGAATGGAAGAACTGATAAAATCCAAATAGAGATTGAAGATTAATGAATAGTAATGTACCAGTGTAAGTTTCTTAGTTTGGATAAGTTTCATAGTGATATAAGAGAATCATAACTAAGGAATCTGGGTAACATCACTTGGCACTATATTTTCACCTTTTCTGTAAATCTAAAATTATTCCCAAGTAGAACCTTACTGTCTGGAAGAAACAACTGCAGAAAAACAAAGGCATTCAGCTTCTTTAATCCAAGTTTGTAAGTAGAGTGAACTCCTCTACAGTCATGCAATAGGCTGCTTATTCCCAGCAGCAGAAATGGTCTTGCTTCTCTTCTGGGTATGAACTGGGAGGTGAAAACAGGGATTTCGACATCGTTGCAGAGATCTCTCAGCGGGCTGACGGATAGAGGTGCGGCTTCCTTCATCAGCCTCATCATGTTCACCTTTAGAGAAGAAAATTTACGTTTTATAACAAAGGGCAGGTTACAGATGGGGAAATTGAGGACCTGCTTGCGTATCTTTCTGTCCCACAGAGCCAGAGGATTCGCAGTCATTAGCCTTGAGCGAATCCTATCTTAACCCCAGTATTTGAAAAAACATAAATAAGGTATTTCCCCAGGAGCAGGCAGCCCAGCTTTTGAGAGTCGGCTGTAGTCATGGCTTACCAGCTAGCCACTTGCCAGAACCTCTAAATCACTCACATTGTTACATCATCCCTCTCTGTGTATGTCGTTGTCGCCTTTATGCCCTCGCTAATCTGTTCTATCCACAGTATCTATCACTAAAAAAATGACT
Source organism: Mustela erminea (assembly GCF_009829155.1). Taxonomy (NCBI): domain Eukaryota; kingdom Metazoa; phylum Chordata; class Mammalia; order Carnivora; family Mustelidae; genus Mustela; species Mustela erminea. The sequence goes on along the minus strand of NC_045631.1, from coordinate 52,887,531 downwards.
TCACAGATGATAAATTATTCCACAATAATGTGCAGAATTACTTGAATCACATTCCGTCTCCATGACAATATGAAAATATAAATGTCTGGTGCACAAAAACAAACAAAAAAACGTGTCACAGTGGAAAAGAAAATGAAATTAATTCAATACTGAAACCAGTTTTTTTTTTTTTTTACCACTTTGTTATTGTAAGTGCATGATGCAACTGTACTGCCTTTTAAAATGCACACACAGGCAGAGAAATGGATATTTTTTCCATCCTCTTTGTCTCGTCTTCAGACACAACCACTGATTCACCAGCCGCTGGACAGGCAGCAACAGCAGCAAAGGCGCCTGCGAGCTGGAGTATAATAAAATTCTAGCATAACAGTGTGTTGAATGTTTACTTTGGCTCTGCTGCCCTCTCAAATCCCCCTTTTCAACTAATATTTTAAAATGTGGAAAGACATTAAAATGGAGATAAATTCAAGGCTCTTTCTGAAAGTGAATGTCTCTTACGTGGAGAATTCTGAATTTTGCCCTCTCTGCTGCCTTCAAATTCCCTTCATTCTGATAATTATTATGACATGAAAATTCAAGTCACTGCCTGCCTTTTGGCAACTAGCAATTTTACTCCGAAGTAAAGGAGAAAATGGGGTCAGATATGCTTTTATAACTACTCCTGTTTCATCACTGACATTTATAATTGGTCCTAAGGGGGGAAAAATAGAATTAATTGGAGTTTATCATTGGCGCTTCATAGGATTGTACTGATGAAGAGTTCTGGAGTTCAAGCAATGATGTGAATGAAGTCCCCAGGGGCTTGTTGCTACCCATGTTTCTGGAGCAAATCACCTGAGCTTTCCCATCCTTAGTTTATTGATATGTAAAAGAGGGCAATTAGGGGCACTAATTCAAGAGCAGAATTGAATTAGGTAATGCAGGAAAACACCCCGCTGAGAGGCTACCAGACAACAGGTGCTCAAAACAGGTGAACAGGAGTTCACCATCATGGTTATTTGTAAATATTATAATGATCAGTGACTCCCTATCCCTTCAAAAGTCATTAAAACTCCAGGCCAGCTGAGGTGGTGTTCAGTTCATAGTCAGATCAAGTGCTTGCTCTCATGGAGTTTATGGTCTAGAGGTAGAGAGGGATCATTAAAACCAAATTAGTCTTTTTCAGGTGGTAGGTGCAATAAGGAAGAACAAGCAAGAGCTGGGGACTCTGGGGTGAGGTGAGCCCAGGGAAGACCTCTCCGAGGTGGTGACAGTTGAGTAGAAACCCCGCTGAAGAGATGGACGCTGAGTCAGATGGATATCTAGAGGGGGTTGTCCCAAGCAGAGGGAACGAGGTATATCAAAGCCCCCATAAACATGCTGCTCGCATGTTTATGGAATAGCAAAGGACACCCCTGCCTTGCCCCCAACTCTGGGAAAGCTGAAGGAGATAAAGTCAAAGAGGGAGAAAAAAGCCTCCCTGAGGAGCTCCGGCAAAGACTTTGACCATATTGTGAGTTGGATGGAGAGAGGTCATCTGAGGGTTTGAGCACCACAGTGATACATCTTACCGTTGTATCTATAACGTTTAAATCTGTGCAGAGAATCGACTGGGTAGGGAGAAGGAAGGAGAAGAATCTTCGACGTTAGTCTGAGAGTCTGAGAGTCATGGTCATGACTTGGTTGACTTGGTCTAGGGGTCAGTGGAGGAGTTGGTGAGAAGTGATTTTTTCCCCCCCCGGGTAGAAACAGGTTTTGTTTGTGAATTGGATGTTTAAATTTCTACCTATCTGCTTTATTTCTATTCCCATACCCAACCTCAGTCAATGGATATTTTTAGGTGACTCAAGATAATCTTATGTTTTCCTAGAACTGTCTGACAGTAAAAAACACAGGTTATGTCCCTTCTGGAGTGTGAGCCCTATTAGCAGAGGGTAGAAGGATGTTACAGATCAGTGAATGCCAAGTTTGGGTGCCTCCTTTGCCTCCTAGTCACACAGTGACCTTGGGGAACCAGATAAGGGTGACGACAGGCAACATCCAAACAAATAGCACTTGATCTTCCCCAAGCCTTGTTCTAAGTCTTTTCCTGTCATTAATTGTTATTATATTTTATTATGATTCTCATAGCATGATGAGGTGGGCACTAAATAAATTATCCCCATGTTACAGATACAGAAGCCGAGGTACAGAGGGGTCGCATGACCCCTAAAAAGTAGAAGTGCATGTGGCTGTCTGGCTCTGGCCTTTCCAACCTTAGTAATCTGCCTCACGGCCCCTCATCCCACATAATTCCCTTCCAAGAGTGGAATGAGCAGGCACGCACACACAGGAAGACGGGCTCAGTGTGATGATACCGTGGAGGAAAGAGTGCGAAGGTATAGGAAATGCAGGGACGGGGGGAGAACATCAAGGACGTCCGTAACCAGACCAGATAGTGCCGCGCCAGGGAGTTGACATTTCAGCTCAGATCTGAAAGATGAGGAGATCCCGGCTACTCCCCGAGTGGAGCAATGGATGCATAGGACAGGCGTTGAGTCATCAAGAATGCGCGGCATGTTTGGGAAACCAGAGAGACGGCCACGTGGCTGGGCAGAGTGAGCCATGGGAGATGTGCAGGTAAAGAGTCAGAAAGTGAGTGGGGAAGATTGGGAAAGATGCTGTGCGCAGGATAATAGACTTCTTTATTGCTCAGAGTGGGACGCTTTCAAGAGCGAAGATGAATGTCAGGCCCCTCGTTCACTAGTGGGCAGTATCTCAGACGAACTGGGAAGTGTGGCCACTTAAAAGACCTCGGATTTTACTTGGGCTCTTGTGGAAAGTCATGACTGGGTTTTCTATTACTTTTAGAAAGCTTGCCTGTATGTATCCCGCAGATACTCGTGTATTTGTACACTGAAAGGTGTGTACTGGAAAGTACATAGCCGCACTATTCATAACAGCTCCAATCTGGGTTTGACGAGTAGTATAGCATCTTGTAGGTCCTGCCATGGAGTACGCCGCAGGGCAGTGGGAGTGAACCGACGGTGGCTACTTGCCACAATATGGGTGAATCTCAAAACTGCAATAAGCACGCAGCCAAGGCAGTCGCCCCCAAAATATACAATGTCTGTGTCATGCCCTCTTACATAGTATTAATGCACTGAAAGTTTTCTGTGATGATTCAGCCAGGAAAAATGAGTATTTTAGGGAAGATCATAATGTGGAATCCTGTTAATATACTAACTTTTTGCTCCACATCACTCGGCATCAGGGAAATACAAATCAAAACCACAATGAGATACCACCTCACACCACCCAGAATGGCTAAAATTAACAAGGCAGGAAATGACAGATGCTAGTGAGGATGCAGAGAAAGGGGAACCCTCCTACACTGTTGGTGGGAATGCAAGCTGGGGCAGCCACTCCGGAAAACAGCATGGAGGTTCCCCAAAAAGTTGAAAATAGAGCTACCCTGTGACCCAGCAATTGCACTACTGGGTATTTACCCTAAAGATACAAATGCAGTGACCCAAAGGGGCACCCACACCCAAATGTTCATAGCAGCAATGTCCACAGTAGCCAAACTAAGGAAAGAACCTAGATGTCCATCAACAGATGAATGGACAAAGAAGATGTGGAATATATATAGTGGAATACTATGCAGCCATCAAAAGAAAGAAAATCTTGCCATTTGTGATGACATGGATGGAACTAGAGGGTATTACGCTTAGTGAAATTAGTCAATCAGAGAAAGACAATTATCATATGATCTCTCTGATATGAGGAAGTTGAGAGGCAACGTGGGGAGTTTGGGGATAGGAAAAGAAAAAATGAAACAAAATGGGATTGGGAGGGAGACAAAACATAAGAGACTCTTAATCTCACAAAACAAACTGAAGGTTTCTTGGGGGCAGGAGGTAGAAAGAGGGAGGTGGGGTTATGGACATTGGGGAAGGTATGTGCTATGGTGAGTGCCGTGAAGTGTGTAAACCTGGCGATACACAGACATGTACCCCTGGGGCTTAAAATACATTATATGTTAATAAAAAAATAATAAAGGAAAATATACTAACTTTTGATCCAGGTACTGGTTACGTGGGATTGTTTAGTTTGGGAAAATTCTGAATTGTTCATTGATGATCATGCACTGTTTTCTTTTACACTTCCTAGAGGGAAGCCATGCTCCCCGCTATGTAGAGAATAAGGCAAACAAAATTTAGAATAGAGGTTGTCCCCGTGTTTGCTCATTTTTTTGAGCTACGTCTTCTTTCCAGGACATATGCTTGAGACATAAGACACATTTCTGGCATCGCAACCCGGGCACTGTTGATATTTGTTTCGGGTAATTCTTTGGTGGTGGTGGTGATGGAGGGCTGTCCTGCTTTCGGACGATGTTTGGTGCGATTGCTGGCCTCCGCCCACTAGGTGCCAACGGCAACCTCACTTGCAGTACTGACGATCAAGTACATCTCCTAACATTCCGGGATGTCTCCTGGGGGTAGAAATCTCCCCCAGTTGAGAACCACTGAACCATGGTGACCACCATCTCTGGCATTTATTAAGTGCTTCCTCTTCATTTACTCTACCGACATCCCTCAGAAAGGTGCTCTTGTTTTTTCTGGTTCCTTGCAGAGGAAACTGAGGTATGGTTATTTTAGGCACCTTCAGCAAAGCACTGTGACTAATCAGTAGGTGACAGAGTCAGGATTTACACCCAGATGGTCCAGTTTCACAGAGCATGTTCTTAGCCTGCATTCGAACCTGCATTCTTGACTCTTTATCTAACACAGGGTCAGTGCTGCATGGTTATCCTTAGATCGAGAGGGATATGCCCAGGACCTTGTGACTTCCTTAGTGATATATCTTCAAAACTTTCCATTCTTCAAAGTTACAAAAGTTAGGATTCATATTTTTTAAAAGTGTTATGAAACTCAAGCTTAATAACCAAGTAATAGTGTGACTCATGAGTTACACCTTAATAAAACTTCAAGAGCTCACAGAGACCAATGTGATTATGGGACAAATTATTCCATATACTTAAACACAGGGGAAATATACTTATATTTTACAATTGCCTTGAGTTATATATAAAACTAGCTTCTGGCCCTTTAATTACAGATAAAGGTAGAACCACTATGAGAAGCTCTTGAAGGAAGAAGTGCCATCCACACCTGAAAAGGCATTTCTTCGGGCTCCAGATTCAGTGGCAAGCTCTTCCTCTGGAGCCCACCCCCTCCCCAGTTTGAGGTTCTTTCAGAAATAGTTTTCTCTGTTGCCAAGTAAGTATGATTGGGAGTGCAAGAGAATCAGATATCAAACAGCTTGCTTTAAATAAACAGTGTAAGTAGAATGACCAAGAACTAATACTGGGTACTAACACTGTTTCCCAACTCGATTCCCCTGGGAAAATCTGATTAGAGACTTCACTAACCATGCCTCCGTGGTCCTCTTGTTTGCCCCCAGCTAAAGCAGGCAGCCACTCTGCCTGCACTGACATTCCCTTCCTGTGAGTTGGTCTTCTCTGCAGATGAATTATGTTCAACAAAGTTGTAAAGTTGGCTGATTAGAATTGAGATGCATCCTCAAATAAAAATCCTGCTATAAATGCCATTCAGATTCCCTGGCCAGCTATCCAAAGACTCCAAAAAAGAAAAAAAAGAGAGAGAGAGAAAGAGAGAGAGAGAGAGGAGAGAAGTAAACATTACAATGATCTCATGAGCTAGTGGTATAATTTGTTCTGGTAAGCATGCACATGTGTGTCCATATATATGTGAACATATGTATGTATATATATACACACACAGCTTCTCATTGAGACTAGATCCTGTACCTCAAAATTTTTGAAAGCTGATAAGTGCAGAAAAATTACATTTTAAAGTTCTTGTGCAGTTTTAAATGGTAGCAGTATCTTTGGTTTTTCTCCTCGCTGTGGAAGTCTAAATTTATCACTGCGGAAGTACACCTTTGTTTTTGGAAAAGACGCTCCAAGGACTCCTTTGAATACGCCAGGGTAAAACAAATAGTTTCACTCAAAGGAAAAGATCAGAAACAACAAGAAGTTAAACTCTTCTCCTCATAACATAAAGTTTGTCTTTCTTGGAGTTGAACTTGAAATTCTGCCAAGCATTTCATTTTAGGAACTTGTGTATCCTTCCATGGGATTCAAGGAAATTGGAAGAGGCAGTCAGGGTGAATGCTTTGGTGGTGGACCAGGAGACAGGGAGAGAGGCCGTGCAAGTGTGGACCTGAGACAAGCATCTTCAACATCAGCTGAGAAATCTGTGAGAACCGCAGTCTCGGGCCTCACTCCAGAAAGAGCATTTCCACAGGATGGTCATAGACACGTATGCACAGTAGAGTTCAGGAAGAGACTCACCCATGGAGTCCAGCAACAGTCACATGTAGGATTCATTTTTTAAGGTTTTTTGGGGTTTGTTTGTTTGTTTGTTTTACTTTGTTTGTAAATGTTCTGTGTTCTATTATTTTCTTTAGTCTTCAACACCATGGGAAGCTAAGCAGGGGCCTCATCTTTGCTTGGAAAAAAGTGCTTCTGGTGAACATTGCTGGTTCCAATATGGCATCCACTTTCTCTTCCTAACAACCCCCAGATTGATCTTTGTTCACTTCTTCTCAGCACAGCACATTTTGGGGGAGACAGTGAACCCTAGCTCAAGTGGTTGGGCTTGGTTGGTTCAGCCTCTCAGAATATATTATTCCTTGGCCATAGCCACTAGTTCAAGGCTGGGGACTGTTTTAGTCAGTCTAGACTTTTATTACAGAATCTGGGTGGCTTATGAAGGACGGAAATTTATTTCCCACAGTTCTGGAGCCTGAAAGTCCAGGATTGGAGCTTTGGTACTTTCATTATCTGCTGCGTCTGCTTCCCATGTTCTCACGTGGCAGATGCAGAAAAGGAGGTTTCCAGGGTCTCTGTTATAAGAACACTAATCCCGTTCAGAAGGGCTCCACCCTCACGAATTCACCCCTTCCCAAAGGTCCAACCTCCAGATACCATCCCAGTGGGGATTAGGTTCCATCATCGGAATTCAGGCGGGGACAAAAATGTTCATGGTAGAGCGGACATGTAACTTCAGCCAGTGAGTCAGGATGAGTCTTGGTACCTTTCTTTGGAAGGCTGGGTCAGGCACACTTCTTCTTGTTTAACTAGAATGAGGAAACTGGCATTATCGCTGCTGGCCGACTTCTGTGACCCTGGGTTGGGGTGGGGGTAGGGGTGGGTGGGAGTGAGTGAGACATAGCTTGAAGCCAACACCCTGGGCACAGGAAGACAGTAAGAAGAAAATGTGTACTTGATGACATTTTCAAAGAACGCTCATCAGTTCTGAAGCCCTCCCTAGAGAAGGACTTCTTGTATGGAAGCTGATACATCCCCCTTACTGTGTGTGCCAGGTTGAGAAGAGTCTTCTGGCCTGTGGAGCCTTACGAGATACAGTGTCGCGGAGGGAGCAGCATGAATGTGATTGAAGCCATGCTTATAACCGGTGACCTACAGAGTGCAATCCTGCTGCCCGCCTCCAGGGGGTGACCAATTGGTTGGGGTGATGCATTAAGTATTCCTCAAGACGATCAAGAACATTTTGAGAGGGAAACGTGGTAAAAGACAACTTCCTGTCTTTGAGCAGAAAGAAAACCCAGATTTTTTTTTTCTTTTTTTTCAATCACTAAAGGATGTGTGATCCTTGAAGCATGGAGATATCTGGAAGTTAGGTCACATAATATGTCTGTTACCTTGATTATGGAGTACTTGGCATAGGTAAGGAAATGAATCAGACTGAAATTCATCTCATCCCTCCCAAATCCCCATACCCCATTATAGCCTTAGCAGTGCTGGAAAAAGAAGTGTAAGTGAGATTAGTTGTGGTCCCTGCTGCTATGGTTGATCCCAAGGCAGTAACTGATACTCATCATGTCTTTCCACCATTGCCCTTTCTAGGCTTCTTTTCACTCCTTCAGTATTTCTATGGGGCCGGGGGTGGGGAGAGGCTTGCCTAGTGGGGTGACACAGATTCTCATCCTTGAGGTGTCTGAGCCCTTGAGTTAGTTCGTTGTTGTTGGTGATGGTGGTGGTGCTCAGTTAAAACTGGGCATGAGGGTATCAGGAGATGCCCAATGGTAAACATCTTCCTCCCTGACCCTATTTTGTAGCAATGGTTTTACTTCTTCAAGGTCATGACTTTCTGTGCTTTCAGTTCATTGTCATGAAGATACCAAAATTATACGTGGCGGCTTTAGCTTTAGTTTTAGAGGCATTTTTCCTGCCGAGAGCATCCTTTCTTGAAACCTAGGATATCTAGATCACAGAGCATAAATTCATAGGGATGGGAAGCACACATTCTCCACATGGGTCACCAAGCATGTGAATGGGACCACTCCCACTTCTGCCCTTGATTGCCTAGCCCATGTGTCTGCCTGCTGGGAACACAGCACCATATATGAGACTTTGGTTTAAGATATGTACTTAGCAAGCCAAGTCATCATGAAGGGTGGAACTCCATCTTCATAAAGTATCATCTTCAAGCTCTGGGCTAAATCTTTAAGAGACTATGCTCTTTCAATCCAGTGACTTCTGGATGGTGTGGTATGTTAGGACCAGTGGACCTATGGCCCTGTGTCCACTGCCATACCTTATTTGCTGTACGTTGTATCCCTTTGTCTAATGTGATATCATGTGGGATCCCATGCTAGTAGATGAGACACTCTTTGAGACCTGTAGAGTGGTGATGGGTGAGCCACCCTGAGCAAAAAACAAACAGACAAACTCGTATGCAGAGTATGAATCAGTCCAAGCCAAGATGAAATACTGTCATTTCCATGGATGGCTTCTCTCCTGGAGGAACTGGAGTCTAGACAGGAGGGTAGGCCACAGTCTTGTTCTCCACTGCTAGTGGATCAGTCATCACCAGCAGTAGCCAGATTAGTCTTGGGGGAGAGGCAACACTTGCTCTGAGTCCATGCACCAGCCTCATCTCAGCCATTAGACCCTGTGCACAAGTCCATTGCTAAAGCACTGAGATGTCCAAGGATGTCAGAGTCTAGAGGACATTGACTGGCTGTATCATTCTGTCAGTTTGGTTGTTTCCTCTGTGTGGGCACTGCTCTTTGCTCAACATGAATGTGAGATACAAAGATGCTCCCTCTATATTCATTCCTATTGAGCCGTCAATATCTCTAGAGTGAGCCTTCTCTAAAGTCTAGTTGTTTCGTAGCAGAACGACCCCTCAAATAAGCCTGGTTGGTGTAATGCAGAATAAAGAGTTAATTTTAAGTTCCAGAGCATAATTTTGATCACCATTGAAATAAGGGAGATTTCTCAATGAATAGAATCACAGGAATTAGGACTGGAGGCCATCACTGATTTCTCGACCATGATGTAGTAACATTCCCATTGTATGCTTTGCATACATTTTCATCATTGAATCCTCACTGGACTCCAGGAGGCAATTGCCAATTCTGCCTGATTCTAGATGATGAAATGAAGACACAGAGAAGTTATGTAGCTGGCTAAATTAGGAAATGGTGAACCTGGGCTCAATACTCAGATATTCTGACTTCAAAGCCCAGGCCAGCACACCATACCGCACTAGTTTTCACAGTGCTAAGGTATGAAGAAATGTATTGCAAACGAAAACAAGCCCAATAGTCTTGACTGAAGCTGATATTATCATCTACTATGAATTTTAAAGACCTGGTATTTGAACTGCTCCAGAAGGTTCCCTCTGACCATTCTTTCCTTGCTCCTAACACTTCCCCAGAAGCCTTATTTTGGTGTTTCAATTCTGAGGTCATTTTCCACAACAGATATATTATTAAGATTAAATGTACTTAACTGTGTCCACTTTCTATCTTTTATCTAGTATTTTTACTCCAACCTATTTTAAAAACAGCACTGAGTTTCCTTTTAATCTGCTTTTCAAATTTTAAAAATAGCTACAAGGAAAGAAACTATAAAAAAAGCATGATATGAAGAAAACAATCAATTTCACAAGGAATTATGTTAAATGTAGGTAGTGCAACAGTAAGATAATGACGACATGAGAGCCTTGTTCAAAAGAGTAATTTCGGACATGACACCCACTCCAAAGAAACAGCACATACAATTCTGTTGCTTTGTTCTGAAATGATCAAGAAAACAGTGCTGGGAAATGCTCTAATCTCTCTTCACTAGGTTGGTATATCAGTTTTAATTGATGCCTTGTGCCAAAAAATGTCTTTGGCAGCGTTTCACCCTCATTCTATGCCAAGAAACTGCTCCTTGGTGGATAACAATAAAAGGAGGTAGTTTACAATATAAAGTTCAATATGAAAGGAAAGTTAATAGGAAATAAAATACATTTAGTATATTTGGCTGAAGGCGCCGAGTGTCAAGCTACAGGAAATCTTCTGTAGTGATTTTATAATGTCTGTGGTCTGAAATAAAATTGCTCATGAAGTGTCTACCCAAGGCACAGCCTTCCTTCCACCTTGAGCCACAAGAGGACACGCGCATTTGCATTTCTTCTGGAGGATGCTTCTGATTCCTTGACTGGAATTTGTATTCTACACTGTGAGCTTTCAACATGGTTTCATAAAGCCAGTGGACAGTTGGGGCCCGGTGGATGGAACACCGCAAACAGTTGTCAGACCACCACGACAGCGACAGGAAGCAAAGCGAACAGCCACAGAAGCTGCCAGACCTAGACACATGGCAAACACTCGCAGCAATTTATACCCCAAACAAACAAACAAGAATCCTTCCCCAGAAATCAGTACTTTAAAAATGACACTGCTGGGGGTGCCTGGGTAGCTCAGACTGTGAAGCATCTGCCTTCGGCTCAGGTCATGAGCCCAGAGTCCTGGGATGGAGCCCCACATCGGGCTCCTCCTCTCCCTCTCCTTCTGCCCCTCTCCCCACCCCGCCTTGTGCTTGCTCTCTCTCTCTCTCTCTCTCTCTCTCACTCACTCTTTCTCAAATAAATAAAATCTTGAAAAAAAAATAGAGTGACATGGCTGGCTTCATTCAGGTTAATTTGTATTTGTGTTAGAATGTTGCAATGTCCAAAATAATGCAAAAAAAAAAAAAAAAGCACTACACGTGAAAAATCACAGGAGAGATCATTTTAAAACATTCCCTTGAAATTTTATGAATATGGGGGAAATTTTGAAATGAAATTTTATGAATATGTCAAAAAGACATACATCTAAAAAAAAAATGAAATGATGGTATTATGAACTGTGCTCACATTTTCCATGCCAAATAGCCCCAATAAATACACATTCTCTCTCTCTCTCACACACAACACACAGACACTCAGATGAGAACGGAATCAAGTACAGAGAGAGCTTGACCTCAGCTCTTTAACTTTATGCTGTAGCCGTGGAAGGTGTGATACAAGCAGCTCTGAAGGAGGATGTCATACTTGACTTGTGGTCCTGAAAACAAACGTATTCTTCGATTTTTAACGTACAAACAGTTGGCCATAAAGGCGGTAGGGGTTTTTTCGTTGTCGTCTTTGAGAACATAACAAGCTTGACTGAACAAAGAGTAAACTTCAAAGTCTTGCTGTTTGGTAGGAAGTGCTTTCGAACAAAAATCATAAGCTTTTGTCAATGAGACCTTTGTGAGAAATGATGAACCCCTCCCCCCACCCCCACCTCTTGTCAGTCATTAAAACGAAAGGAGGTTTGTCTGCTGTACAAAAGAAGCCCTCAGTCAGAGGAGGGGTCCTGCCCCGACAAACCTTCCCTTTGCCCCAAGCATGGTCCTGGCACTGAGTTGAGAAGTGATTTTGTAATAATATATCACAAATAAGACACATCGGGCTGCACTTTTTCCCCCTCTCTTCCTTTCTTTCTTTTATTTATTTACTCATTTTAATCTGTACCGTCCTGTCCTCTTAATAGACCTTTGGGGAATTTCTAAGGCAAGGTATTGCAACCAACACATGACAGCTGGCTAAGTCGAAATAGGTTTACATAAGGCAGTTGCTTTTGTCCAGACTAGTCCACTGTTTTTTAGCTGCATTTCACAGGAGTGGAGAAGAAATCTGTTTTCTGGAATTAGGAAAAGGCATCTCCCACCTTCCTCCCACCTTTCAGGTCCCACTTTGAATACCAACCCCACCCCCACCCCCTCCCCGGTGCAAATCCGATTCGTCAGAAGAGGACCAGACTGGTAGTAGAAACATTCTATTTTGTGGTAGATGGTAGTGCTATTTTTGTTGCTTCCAAAGTCAGCCACTCTAGGGCTATATTTGAAGGTTACAAGAAATAATCCAGACCAGAAAGGTTTGGCATCATTCTCTTCACAAAAAGTATAGAAGGATAAGTGTAAAGAATTTTGGTTAACTAGCTGTCAGTTTAACTGAAATCATAACTTGATAAACATCTGTAGTGAGGACAATGAATTAATTAATTTGAACCTACAGCCTACCTAATTATCACTTCTGTTTTACTTGTCCTTATATGTCACCCCTGATCCATTTTCCTTCTATTATGGGTCATTTTGACTCCACTGATAGAAAGGAGGTTCTGCGTTTCACCTTTGACTTGTCAAAACAAAGGAAATGATATTTGGCAATTATCAGTCATTTTTTTTTTAAACCTAGATTTTTTAGCAATGTATTATGCAAACAGTGAGCACAGAGTACAAGTCCTATTTTGTGTGTGTGTGCTGTGGAATAAAGACGGTTTCTAAATGTAGGAAGTGGGGAAGGGTGATCTATGCTGAAATGGGCACAGTGACTTATGTTTGGAGTAACTGAAAAGTGAGAAGGAAACTTACAAGGTGTGATTTGACAATTGGCCACCCTGGTGGGCTGAATTCTTATGAATGAGAGACCATCCCTCCCCCCCCCCCCCACACCCACTCAGCTTTAGGCAAGCATGGAGATAGGAATTAGACACCTGTAATAATAGAGGACCACAGTGAACCCTTTATGGAAGAATTAGTCCCAGCACAGACAATTCTGCCTAAGTCACAGGCTTTTAATTTTCTAAATTATAATGATGTTGCCATCAAAAGAGACTTTCTTAAAGAACAAGTCATTACTTTGTTTTCCATCATTCCACATCAAGCTTGTTGCTATCAGGTTCTACTGAGAACATTTCATCAAATGGGAATTAAAAAAAGGAAATTGTAGAAATTAAGAAACTGACCAATAGCACTTTGACTCATTGTGTAATGCTGACACATAACTACAGTCTTGTATACAGTGAAATCCCAAACCTGAGTGTTTACTTTGCTTCTTTTCCCAGCAACATAGAAGCACTTAACAAAAGGAAGCTTTGATCCCCATTTCATGGGTTGTCCCAGAGAAAGTCTTGTAAATTGCCTAGTTCTGCTTAGAGGAACCTTGAAACGTCTTCATTTCAGTCAGTGAAAGTGCACCCCTGTACCTTCTGACAAAAGAAGGATGCTGGCCAGTGATATGCGCTCATCTTCCCCAAGTTGAAAGGATTAAAATGTTTCAAATTCTTAATTCTATTATTAGACCATATATGTAGGCCACGGACGAGGAGATTTATGATGACTGGTTTTCTTAATCTCCCATGTTTAGTAAAATACTTAAAAATGCCAAGGCATTTAATCATCATATATTGACTTCAGCCTCCGAGTGTTCTTCTCAGAGGGCTTTAGTTCAAAAAGTCGACCTTAAGCACAGGTCTAGACGGAGTAACATGTTTGGCTGAGAAGATCGAGTTCACGGTGTCAATCCTTACCTCCGACATTCAGAAGCTTACTTCTTATCTCCACCCAAAACTTTTCCAAACTTTACGGAGCAAGCCATAGATAGAAACGTGCAGGAAGCATGTTGAATCTGTCTTTCTGTATCTGGAAATGTAACGCAAGCTCAGGAGAGTCTTAATCTGCTATTTTACTATTAAATGTCATTTAATAATGCCACATGAATCCTTCAAAAATGTTTTAAAAATTAAAGTGAATTGTTTTCTCCAGTGAGAGACTGTCTTTAGTTTTTTGAGGATTGCTTGTGAACAGAGACTTTGTATTTTTTTTGAACAGGAGTGGAAATATTGATGTTTGCACATTCTGCCAACATCAGTTACGGCACAGCCAAATGGCTACGAGTATGTGGTATTGAAAATATATGGTATGAAAAGTGTAGAGTGTGCCTGCCTGAGATTTAGAAGCTGCCTGTGTTGCTAAGATCTGTGAGCCCTAAGGGAAGTTTCTCAACCCGAGTCTCAGTTTCTCTTCCCCGAACCCCTGGTTGCAGTAAAGATCAGATGTGAATCACTTGGCTCAACTTCTGACATAAAGCAAGCACTTCCTGCCTCCAAATCAGTCTTTCTCTAAATCACCAGAGACACTGCCTTACCATTTTGTTGTTGTTAAAGGCTCAGCTTCATGATTCCTGATACCAGTGATTTAATGTTAGCAAATAAGGCACCAAGCAAATACTTCGCTTCCTCCTGAATCTATCCCAAAGAGTTGAAATCAGGATCTTGAGAAGGTGTCTGCACTCCCATAGTCATTGCTCCACTATTCACCAGAGCCAAAGGTAGAAGCAATTTAATGTCCATCGGTGGAAGAATGGATGAAGCTATGTAATATATACGTACAACGGAATATTATTCAGCCTTAAAAAAAAAAAAAGAAGGAAATCCTATAGTATGTGACAACATAGCTGAAACTCAGCCTTTATACTAAGTGAAATAAGCCATCCCAGAAGGGCGAATTCCGCATGATTCCACTTAGAGCAAGGAATGGACGGATAGCTGCCAGGTAGAAAATGAGGAAAGGCTAATCTCCAGGTGTAAAAATTCAGTTATGCTAGATGAATAAATGCTGGAGGTCAGCTGTGCAGTATTGTACCTCTAGATAATGCTTCTGTATCATACGCTTACGATCTGTGAAAATGGTAGATCTCATGTTAAGTGTTCTTAGCACAATTTAAAAACAGAAAAGGAAATTTAGTATGCGCTCTGATAGGGAAAGATCATAGTTCTTAAAACAACAACAAAAAAAGCTGTGTATTTAGCTGTAAGTGCAAACTTAAATGAAAAGTTAAAAAAAAAGTTTAAAAGTCTTTATTTCTTTAGTTTCATATTCCTAAGAGCTTAGGTATTACCTAATATAATTCTCTTATTTTATACATGAAAAAATAGATGTCCAGAGATACTGGTGGTGAGTGATTTAATAATAAGAAGAGGGTCTTTCCTCACTGCCACCCAGCCAGAAAGATCAGCAGGAAAAGGGAAGACATTTGCATAACAGGAGATCAAATTCAGCCCTCCCTACATAGGAAGGGCAGTTGGAATGACCAAAGATCAGATATGTTTTCAGCCTGTTTTGGCACCTGTCCATTCTGAAATCTGTACAACTGAATACATAATGGGTTTGCATAGCCGGCTCCTGTTCTTCCCAACCTTTTCATCTGTAGGCAAACAATATAAGAGACCTGGTCTACAATAAAGTCTCGAAGCAGGTTCCTGGACTCCTGCAACCCGATCCAGTCTGTTATTTTCAGAAGTAGACAGAGTAACGTTTCCTTCGCTCCATTTCCATGTTTACTAGGATACAACATTGTTACCCTTGATTGCATCAGAAAATATGGGAAGAGTTCTAGAAATTGACCTTACCACATGATCTCAGAAGGCTCTGCTCTGTCGCCAGGGAGTTCACCAGCACAAACAAGCTCCAATAAAGAATGGGCTGCCACTGACAACTGCAGAAAACCGAATCCGTTTCCAAATTGAGATGGGAAGGTTTTGATTATGTTTCAGTGAATGTATATATGAATATATATGAATACATCAACTGCAACATCATATCCCCCCCCTTTGGGGGTATTCCCACGGAAAGTATTGGTTTCAGAAATGCTTGGTCGAAGCAGAAGCATCTCTCACTTCACTTAGTACCTTGGAGACGTTTGGCAGGGAGGTGGGATTTGTCTTGGCACCCTCCCTTCTCTTTTGGTGCCTCTCCTTCCCTTTCCCCATTTCATTCCTCACCCCATCAGGTTTTAATCTTGCTCTCATTTTTCAAGTACTTCCCTTTAGGTGTTTGTGATAATGGCTTAAAGCATTCTGACTCCCAGAGGTTTAAGTACAGAAGTTTTAACATTGGACGCTGCAGCTCAGACACCTGGAGAGCCTTCAGAAAAGAAATTTTCTGATGACCCGGGACAGAGACATGGGGAGGAAATCTTTGGGTAGACAGCCCCGGGAGGCTTCTTAGTGCCCACAAAAGGTCCAGAGGTATGGTCTGCCCATTCCTAAGTTTGACCTTGGGTTCACATGATGGCTTCTAAAACATCCGGGGACCCTGTGAATTAGGGCTTCTCCTCAAGGAAAGAAGGCGGCAGGAGTCGGGCAGAAAAGAGCCAGAAGAGGAGAGTAGAAGTTTGGGATAGCTTGGTTTAGAAAACAAAACTAAAATGCTTGCTGCTTTCTCTCTGTTTCTTCCTTTCTGTGTCCACCTTCCTCCCTTCCTTCCTCGGTCCTCCTAAATACCATAAACTGACCCTCTTTCGCTATTGTAAACATGTGGTGCCATTTTGAAGGCAACTTTCCCGGCGACAAAGGAGGCCTGCTTAACGTAGATCATGATGCAAATAAAGTAAGTAAATGTTGGCCCTTTGTGCCTACGCTTTAATGTCTTGTAATTAGCTGTAAGCTTCTAACAGCCAGCTACAAGCAGACCGCTATAGAAGTTGCCATTCGTCTTCTCATTTAAAATTTAGTCTTACTCAGTCAAAAAATATTAACTGTCTCTCTACTAAATGCCAGGTCCTATTCCAGGTGCTGGATAGATCCAGGAGCACACTGGTTGTAGATCTTTGTTCCCATGGAGAACAGTAGCCATACACAATGGTGACAGTGATGAGAGGGGTGCCGGTAATTTATTACAGAAAGACTGGGTAGGTACTAAAATTGGGGGTGCTCAAGGACAGTCTACTTGAGATGATATTTTATTTATTTGACAGAGAGAGATCACAAGTAGGCAGAGAGGCAGGCAGAGGAACAGGAGGGGAAGCAGGCTCCCTGCTGAGCAGAGAGCCCAATGCAGGGATTGATCCCAGGACCCTGAGACCATGACCTGAGCTGAAGGTAGAGGCTTTAACCCACCTAGCCACCCAGGCGCCCCTTGAGATGATATTTTAGCAGTGACTTGAATATCCACAAGAAGTCACCAATATAAAACATTACAGGAACAGCTGGTCCAGTCCTCCTAAAAGAGAAAACAGCTTGATGTGTTTGAGACGCAGCATGAAGGCCAGCATGTTGTGGTTTAGTGGGCGAAGGAAAGACTGGTACAGAGTGAGATGAGGGCACAGCTCTGTAGGCTTTTGTAAAGACGTATCTTTGACTGATTTTAATTCTTGAGGGAAGAACTTGTAGTGCTTTAGGAAGAGGAATAATTCAATCTGGTTTATGTCTAGAACACCGCTTTGACTGTGTTGAGCAGAAATTTAGTTGCAGAAGAGCAAGAGAGAAAGAAAGACAGTGGTGCAGAGACTATTTCAGAATTTCACGTATCAGTTGGTGGAGGCTTTGGCCGGGGGTATGGAAGTGAAGTTGGAGAGACAATAAATAGATTTTTGTCTTTTGAAGGTAGGAGATAAATTGGATGGGGAATACAGAAAAGAGATAAATCAATGTTAATTCCTATATATTTATTTTCAGTAGTAGGGTGGGTGGTATTATGGCTCTTTCTAGTAGGGAAAAAAAATCTGTGAGGGGATAGAGTTTGAGGGAAGATACTAACGGTTTGATTGAGACACATTAAACTATAGACTACCTATTGGGCATCAGTATAGATATCAAGAAGGCAATTGGAAACCTGAATAGAAATTAGGACCAGAGCTACTGAAGAATCATTGTCATTTACACTAGACTTTAAGTCAAGGAATCAGAGGAGTCAGTTCCCTGGGAAGTGCGGAGATGGAACAGAGAGCTCCTCTCATGGTCAGGGTCTGACCATAGAGAAGGAAGGAATGCAGGAGACTTTCAGGTAGTCTGTAAGGAAAGGTTAAAACGGAGAATGTGATATTCTGGAAGCCAAGCGAGAAAGTATTTCAAATAGGAGAGCAGTCCCTGATTGCTACAGAGATGTTCAGTGAAATAAGGAAAACAGAAGTGGTCATTCGATTTGGTCACATGACAATCATTCTTGATCTTGACATGAGTAGTTTCAGTAGAATACTGGAGTGTAGACCCAGACTGAAGTGCATTGTGATAATAAGGCAAAGAGAAGAGGAGTCCCAAGTCACTACAGAACCGTAGTTTGAAATAATAATTCCATAACCAGCAATTTAGCTTTTATGACCCTTGGCCTTACAGTCACTTTCTTGTTGGCAACCCATGATCTTCGGAATTCATAGAAAATGAAAACTTGTAATCTGACTTGATGCAAAAATCAGAGTAGCAGTTCCATCCATGAAAACCGTGGATATTAAGAGCTGTTGTGAAGTCTGCAAATACAATTTCTCACCTGAACTAATAGAGCATTTTCCTTTCCTTTCTGCACCCCTCCCTCCTTCAAATGAACTCCCCAACAGTACAGGCAAACCTCATCTTCCTGACCAAACAGATACCGCCTTCTCCCCACCTCGAAAGTTCGTGGCAGCCACGCAGGAAGCAAGTTTCTCAAAGCCATTTTTTCCAACAGCTTTGCTCACTTTGTGTCTCTGTGTCACCCTTTGGCAATTCTCGCAGTATTTCAAGGTTTTTATGATTGTTTTATTTGCTATGGTGATCTGTGATCAGTAATCACAACTCACTAAAAACTCAGATTCTGGCTAGCACTTTCTAGCAAAAAAGTATTTTTTAATTAAGGTATATACAATTTTTTAGACATAATGGTACCACAACCTTAATAGACTATAGTACAGTGTAAACATAACTTGAATATGTACGGGGCAACCAAAAAATTCATTCCAGTGGCTTTATCATGATACTCACTTTATTGTGGTGCTCTGAAACCCAACCCCCTTTATCTCCAAGGTGTGCCTTTAATGATTTTTAGAAACAAAAGTCAGTCCGTTTAGAAACAAAATTCACTCTGCATTAGCCTGGCAAAAATGGAACTTCAAGTTCTGAGGAAATATAGAAAAGAAAGGGTAGGACTCCAGATAGAAAGGCTTGGATTTTAATAAGCTCCATTTATTAATGGAAACTTTACATATGACTTGGAAATCAGAGGGATGAATGTGTTAAAGGGATAAATGTTTGATTACTGGCAATCACGGTCTCACATAAAGAAATAAAGCAAAAGGAAATGTGGAGGGGAGAGGGAAATTGGGGATTGTTTTAATCCAATTTTCCAGCTTAAAAATGGTTAGCCATAAACAACGATGGATATAGTCTTCATGTTCCTTGAATCCTGAAATTTCTAAACTCGAGGGAGACCTGAGGGGCCACAAAGAATATCTCCATTTCTGGTCTTGTTTTGTAGAAAAAAAAAGCTGCATTTCAACTGATAATTACAAGACTCTTTTATTAATTGTTCATTATAATTGTTGTTTTAAACTTCTCTGAATTTCGTGCTACAGAAGCACACAGAACACATAGCATTTTGGCTTAAGCTAGGAGTGATTTTTTTTTTTTAATTTTTTAAATTTATTTTCAGCGTAACAGTATTCATTGTTTTTGCACCACACCCAGTGCTCCATGCAATCCGTGCCCTCCCTAATACCCACCACCTGGTTCCCCCAACCTCCCACCCCGCCCCTTCAAAACCCTCAGATTGTTTTTCAGAGTCCATAGTCTCTCATGGGTCACCTCCCCTTCCAATGGATAAGGAAGATGTGGTCCATATATACTATGGAGTATTATGCCTCCATCAGAAAGGATGAATACCCAACTTTTGTAGCAACATGGGCAGGACTGGAAGAGATTATGCTGAGTGAAATAAGTCAAGCAGAGAGAGTCAATTATCATATGGTTTCACTTATTTGTGGAGCATAACAAATAGCATGGAGGACAAGGGGAGTTAGAGAGGAGAAGGGAGTTGAGGGAAATAGGAATGATGGTTCTTAAACAGCTTTTTATTATAAATTTTTAGATATTTCAGAAGATTGGAAGCATAATTTTCCATACAGTTCTCAAAGCTATAACCCAATAGTTGGCTGAAGAAACATTTTGTAAAATAATTTGGTTCCATCATCATCCTTTCTCACCATCCATCTGGTCTGGAAAATGGAACAGACTTGTATTTTAATGAAAGACTTAATGGCAAAGGGGCGCCTGGGTGGCTCAGTGGGTTAAGCCTCTGCCTTCGACTCAGGTCATGATCTCAGGGTCCTGGGAATGAGCCCCACATCAGGCTCTCTGCTTAGCAGGGAGCCTGCTTCCCCCTCACTCTGCGTACCTGTGATCTCTGTCTATCAAATCAATAAATAAAATTAAAAACAAGAGTTAATGGTAAAGTAATGCCCATTGGTTTCTTCCAGTGTCAGATAAAGAGCCTTAGAAATCTGTGGAACTTTGTTATATCTTGGACTTAAACATCACTCTTTGTGGAAAGTGCTAATGAGAAATATAAGTCACTTTAAGAATAGAATATGACCTGAATCATCAAAAGGAACTCAATGGGTGTCCCAAGTTCTCCAGAAAAGAGATCGTCTTCCTTACCTTTTAATTATCTCAATTTTTCTTTCTTTTTTTATTGCTACAAGTCACTTGATTCATTAACAATTCATGAATGCTTTTACATTTTCGTAAATAGTAGTTTCAGAAAAGTACTTTCTGACAGAAGAGACATTACTCATTTTCTCAGAGGAAAAATAACCACTCATTAAACCATGACATCAAATCTAGGCTATCAATGGGATTATTAAAAGCCATATGATGCTTCTTGATGACTCTTATTTCTATTATTACTGCAATTATTTTTTACTTACAACTGACCTATAATAGCAAAATATGTTTGGAATCCTCCATGACAAAAATAAAATAAAATAAAATCTTGGTAACAACAGTTTTAATGGTATGAGCAGTGTACGAGAGCTTAATCTCATGAGTAACCAGGCAGGATATATTAACAGACTTATGTTAACCTAAAAATTAAAACAACCAGTTATTTTACCAGCAAATTGGATTTATGCTGGAATAGCAGAATTGGACTTTGGGACACGCAAACTGTGGCGAAACCATAGGCAAGTCTAACAAAGGAGAGGAACATTGTTTTAAAAGAAGGAGGAAGTTGGGAGGGGTTCTTTTGAACGAAAGTCCATTGGAGGAAAGAAAGAGTTCAGGGTGATGATGGCTTCTCGTTGGCTGAATTACTGGGATGGTCCATTTCTTGTAGGAAATGTGAGGTGCATCTTTTCCTGTTGGGCCCCATAATTGACACTTCTTTTCTATTGAGGATTCTTCTATGGGGCTCTGTAATTGATAATTTTTCCTGTATTTGATGTCAAGGGGTGGGGTCCCCCATCTAACTCTCAAACTCCACTTTGGTGAGGTTTCCATTTATTACTTTTTCACATCCAATGACTCCTGGCTGATGAGGACCATGTTCCCAGATGTATGTCTTATTCAGATGCCCCAAAAGAGGCTTTCGTTCTCTTTCTGAATTTGAGTTATTAAGAAGTTCCTGGTAAAATGTAGGAAAATGTCTTTATAAGTAAATGTTTTGGCCTAGGGACATAAAAGATCCAAAAGAAAGATATATAGATAGCTTTTTAAGACCATTGTGGTAGAAGTCTAAAAACACGTTGGTTTGTTTCATTTCATATTTGTCTTATGAAAGGATTATCTGCATTTTTTTTTTCAGATAGGGGTGTTTGCCTTCCTTTTATACTTCAACGAGTGCTTGGAGTTTCTTATATATCTGGCAGTAGGATATAGTCAAAAAGAAAGAAAATGAAAGGTTACATGTACAGAAAGTGTGAGAATAGTATTTTCACTGTTTTTGTGAAATACTTGGGAGAACTATACTGTCACCTCACTTATCTGGCAGGTAATTAGACGGCTTAACATCCTGAAATCCTTTCTTGACTCCTTGAGCCTAGGCTCCACCTATAACTACCAATGGGTTTGTTGGGATACAGGGTACCTCCTCATACCCACCCTATGTGTTCAGTTGATATAATTAGAAATATTCCTTTTCCTCCCTGCTCTAATTCCTGCCAGGATGGATGGAGCTCTGTTCTGAAATGCTGCCTTCCTCTCACCATTTCTCCCAGCAACTATTTTCTGTCCACGTACTTCCGGAAAGTGCTGGAGGGTTCTTGGTTCTGCCCAGAAAGTGACTTCCTAGAACCTTGATCCTCCATATCACGAAACTAGCTAGAAGTAATGCTATTAGCTAGAGGGTGGATAGGCGTGCGAACAGTCACTGATGAATTACAGCAGGCCTTGTCCCAGGGCTGGGGTGCAGCTTCAGAAACTTAATCCTTAACACTACCCTTTGGCAGCCGCCACGGATCAATTACACTTGGTATGTGGAAGGAAACATCGTTTCCAGGCAGGTTTAAAGACTGTTGTTGCTGTGCCGCACCCTCAGATTCCTGCTCTTGTCATGGCAAGGCCTACGTGACACCCAACTTTGTTGCTTCCATGATTTCCAGTTGCCAACAATCTTGTCGGGAACGAGGTGTCAATATTCTTCCATTCTGGGACCTTCCTGTTCCAAAGTTGCTTTCCTTCCCACATCAACATACCACGGGTAGCTTTCACATAATTTATTGCAGAAGTCCCTTCTGGTGCATATTACTTAGATGGCCAGTTGGTCACCACTTAAATGTTTTCAGAAATCCAATTCCATTTTCTCATTGCATACTCGAATTCCTAGCAATCTACCGAATTGTAGAGTGAGGGTCAGGCAGAGGTGTGGCTTGGTTGTCCCTCGGGTCCCCAGAGACCACTTGAAATGGTATGGGATAAAATGGCATGGGTTATTCCCGAGTCCTACTCTGCTGGTGGGCAAGGTTGCTAAACATAAGAGCTAAACTCTTCTGCGTTGGCTCTCACCCTCCCGGCACCAGCTGAGCCGGCTGAGACAGCAGAAACTAATATTGGCATGCATTGAATATCGCTGTATCACTCCCCAGGATGCAACTGAAATAATTACTATTTTGGAGTTTGGTGTGGGATGCAGCCTGTGTCCCTTACAAGCTTTTTCATGATACTATGGCCTGTGGGAATAACTTTGAATCTTGATATCATTATTTATTATTTATGACTTCAGTAAATCCTAGAGGAAGGTGTAGTACCGTGATTGATGACATAGCACCTGGAGCCAAAGACCCTGATCTCATAGCCCAGATCTACACTTATTAGCTGTGTGGCTTTGGGCAAGTTACTTAACCTCTCTGTGCCTTACTTTCCTCTTCAATTATTATTGCACTAGGGTTTTGTGATTACATATTAATACAAAAAAAGTGCAAGGAACTTAGGTAAGTGCTAAATATGTGAAGAATTCTTCATATTAATTAGCTATATATCCCACAATTTAACTCATTTAAAATTTAATAAATATGCCTTTTCTGGCAATTGTTGATTATTTTTGTCAAAGGGTGACAAATGAGGGTGCCTGGGTGGCTCAGTGGGTTGGGCCTCTGCCTTTGGCTCAGGTCATGATCTCGGTGTCCTGAGATCAGGCCCTGAATCGGGCTCTCTACTCTGCGGAGAGCCTGCTTCTTCCCCCTCCCTCTCTGCCTGCCTCTCTGCCTGCTTGTGTTGTCTCTCTCTCTGTCAAATAAATTTTTAAAAAAGTAAAAAAAAAAAAAAAAAAAAAAAAAGGTGACAAATGTCCTGTGGGACAGGATTTGCTTATACACAATTAAATACAAATCAAAACCGCAGTGAGATACCACCTCACATAGGTCAGAATGGCTAAAATTAACAAGTCAGGGCATGACCAATGTTGGCAAGGATGTAGAGAAAGGGGAACCTTCTTACCCTGTTGCTGGGAATGCAGGCTGGTGCAGCCACTCCGGAAAACATTGAGCAGATTCCTCGAGGAGTTGCAAGTAGAGCTACCTCACAACCCAGGAATTGCACTACTGGGTATTTACCTCAAAGAGACAAATGTAGTGATCCAAAGGGGCACGTGCACCTGAATGTTTATAGCAGCAATGTCCATAGTAACCAAACTGTGGAAGGAGCCCAGATGTCCATCAACAGATGAATGGATAAAGAAGACGTGGTATGTGTGTGTGTGTATATATATACACAACGGAATATTAGTGGAATATTAGTGATCAAAAAAATGAAATCTTGCCATTTGCAATGATCTGGTTGGAGCTAGAGGATATTATGCTAAGCGAAATAAATACAAGAAAGAAAATTATTGTGATTGGGGCGCCTGGGTGGCTCAGTGGGTTAAAGCCCCTGCCTTCAGCTCAGGTCATGATCCCAGGGTCCTGGGATCAAGCCCCGCATTGGGCTCTCTGCTCAGCAGGGATCCTGCTTCCTCCCCTCTCTCTGCCTGCTTCTCTGCCTACTTGGGATCTCTGTCTGTCAAATAAATAAATAAATAAATCTTAAAAAAAAAAGAAAAAAGAAAAAAGATTTCCACTGACTACCTCTATAGGCCTGGATGATTGACTGGCCTTGTTGAGCTTCTAGTTCTATATTTATGAAAAAAAAAAAAAAAGAAAATTATTGTGATTTCACTCATATGTGGAATTTAAGAACCGAAATGGAGCACAGGCGAAGGGAGTGGAAAAGTAAAACAAGAAGAAATCAGAGAGAGACAGAGACAAACCATAAGAGACTCTTAATGATAGGAAACAAACTGAGGGTCCCTGGAGGGGAGGTGGGTAGAAGGGGTGGGGTAACCGGGTGATGGGCATTAAGGAGGGCACGTGATATAATGAGCCCTGGGTGTTGTAGGCAACTGATGAATCACTGACTTCTACCTCGGAAACGAATAATAAAAGCTATATGTTAAATGAATTTAAATTTTAAAAATGTAGACCCCTTTACTTGGATATTTGTGAATGACACTCCTTAGATATTGCAAGTCTTTCGAGTATAAATGTACTTAATAACATCATTCTGTATAATTGTCTCCATCTTATCAACTGTTACCACATGAACCAACTACCATTCAGTTGACTACAATGACTCTGTGTATATGTCACCTGATCTACATTTTTGTTTCATTAAAATGTAAATGAAATTTCTTCACACGGTTTATTTTTAAGGATTTGTGAACGAGTGCTGATCACACATTTTCTGTCTGTGAACTATTTGTTTCACAATGTGTTCTAGAGTTTTTCAAAAAAGAGGCATTCTGATTCTAATATACATTTATTTGAAATTATCCAATGTTTCTTTGAAGTCAAGAAAAATTCTGTGTCTCCTGTTCTTCATGATTCTAAAGATTTCTGATAGTTGCCTTGAGATCATTTCTTTGCATGTTACAGAATATCTTGTTCCAGATATTCTAGAAATCACTTAAGCAAAAAATTCCTTAATTTCAGTCTTCTAATTTGATTATCAGCTCCAGTGGGGGCAAAATTCCCTCCATTTGAGAGCCACTGTTGTACATATTCTTGTATGCATATGCAAAATTTCTGGAAGCATACATAAGAAACCAAGCAACTGCTTCTCTGGATAAAGAATAATGAATAACTTTTATATCATCTGAAGATTTTACTCTGTGTATATATAATTTTAATACAATCATAACCATATCTGTAGTATACATTCTCATGTCATTCTGGTCTGTATGTACTCTTTAAATACCCTTCTCGGTGTTGTAAATTTTTCTGTTTGTCCTTAGATTATATCTGGCTTCTCCTACTTTTTAATAATTCCTTTTTCTTTTTAATCTTGCAAGAGAGCACTCAAGGCTACCACATTGATCTCTTTGGTTTCCATGCCAGCCACCGTTATCGGGATTAGTTACTGCATGATAAGGGTTTCTTTCTTTGTCTGGGACTCTCTGGGACTCATTCTCTCTGTGTGTCTCCCCAGCGACTACCTATGACGAGATCCTAAATCGGGAATTATATCCATCCATCTACAAATCTTTTCAAATGGACTTTTCTGAAGTTCGCATGACTTATTCAATTCTGCATTGCTTCTTAAAGCTCTAGACCTTGGATGGTTTCACCAAAATGCCATTTAGCTAGCACCGTGGAGCTTCCAGCTGGCGACAGTCAGAAAATAGCAGTTTCTGCTTAGAACGGGGCCTGGCAGCTGGGGAATCCCAGAGTAGCAACCCACCTTTCTAAAAATGGTTCTGATATTCCGTTTAAAACATAACAGTATATTTTTATTTAGAAAATATTTATTTAGCTGTCAGAAACACTTCAGCTAATCACTACTCTCAAAAAGGCTGGAATCTGGTTCCACCCTCAGACCTCATCAGAGCCCTGGTTTTTCATAAGCAGAGTATAATGAGCTATAGTTGAAGAACCCTTCAGAGTTTCCCCATGTGCAATTTTCTTGTCGCCTACTGTATGCACAGCACCAAGATCTAAATCCTTTGCATCTTCTAAGATCCCATTCCTGCCGCGTCTGTACCAGCTTATCTCGCATGGTAAACAGAGACACGCCTTCAATAAGGGGAAGTAGGGAAGATCAAGGGGAGTCAGTGACTCAGTTTAATCTTCTTATGTACCCAGACTGTGAGATTTCAGCACTACAGAGTCAGACATCTCTTAATGGAGGAAATTAGAAAGCCCTGATAAGATAAGTAGGGGGAGGTGGTAACTGATTAGCTGTAAGGGCCTTAGGAACAGACTGACCATGAGAAAAATCAATGGACCCTTTTCTTTTTTTTTTTTTCTGTTTCTAAAGCAAGTGGCATCCAAGAGAGTTCAGAAGCAAAGCTAAATCAATAGTCTAGGAAGAGAAATCTAGGTTAAGGGGGATCCATAACTGACAAAGCGGGGTCAAACTCTGACCTAGCTAATCTTTCTTTCTGCTCCCCTCTGCTTTCTTCTATCCTCTCTCAGGTGTTGACTTCCTTTTAGAAATTATGTCTTCCAAAATGTCTGTGTTAAACGGTTCTACCTGGAATCACTACACACATACCCACATATGGTAACATACGGAGATACGCATTCCTCTCTAATATTCTTACATGCCCACACACAACGGACACTCGTATGTGTTTTCTCATCACTTGGGCTTTTGGTTCTGCGTTTTGGTTCTGTGTCTGGGAATTCACTTTGCTTGGGGGTCTTCAAGGGTTCCCCATTCACGTGTGTGTTCCAAGCCCTGAATTGTCTTTCTTTCTTGCTCTGCACTCAGCCGTCCTTCACTGGTTGTCTCCGCTCTCCCCTGTGAGTCTCTGTTCTGCCACTGTGTGTGGCCACGCATGCGTACTTTCGTTGCCACAGCCAGGGCGGGATCCTGCAAATGTGACATAATGCTTACAACGCTTACCACCTACCGAAATTTCTCAACAACGTTGGGCGAATAATAATAAAGATGAAAATCCTAGCTATGTGCGGTGAGTAAATCCTGTGGGACTCAATGACCCCATCCATGACCTTCTTCAGTATAGCCCTTCCAACTCATCACCTACCCCACCCAGGAAGATTTCTGCAAACCTTATACCCAGATCGGAGTATAAAAAGGAGCAATTTACTCATGTTTTGATGTGATAGCATGGATGCAGAACGTAAATTTGGCTTTCACAGAGATGCAGAGACCTAAAGATTTAGGTCTGTGAAGAACTTCATTTATAGCTCCTCTAACCTAAACCCTTTCATTTAAGGCCGATTAGATTATCATTTTGCATGTGGGCATGAATTTGCTGAATAATGTCGTCATTATTATTTTGTAATTCCCGGGGGGGAAAAAAAAGCAAATTTGTCCATCTCAGCAGAGAAATTTATATTATTTACATTTGTCAGTTGCTGAAGATTTGTTAACATATCATAAGCCAGCCTAGGTAAAGCCTCTAAAGAAAGAGCTCTTTGACATTTGCAAAAGTTGTTTTCTGTGAGACTCCATTCTGCTCAGGCTGAGCTGATTTTCAGCTGGCTGATGTGAAGAGATGTTGTCTAGATCCCTCCTCGAGTTAGTACGAGTAAGACGAGCCTGTTACAATGCTCGGGAATTTTTTTTTTTTCTTTTTTTAGTAAATAAGTTGACTGAAGCTGTTGGTAATGAAATGAGTAATCCAAATCGTTTATCTAGTTTATTTTGCCTGTATTGGCGACTTTGAAGTATTATATAACTTTTCGGTAATCTGGAAAAGTGATACAAAGGGAAATGTTGGCCAGCCAATGTTAATATTTGTTCAAAACAGTGAGTCATATAAACTGGGATTTCCTCTTTAGGCTGCTTATTACTGGCATATTGTCTAGAGTCTCGGTATAATTTGATGCAATAATCCCCACTTAGAGTGTGGAGGAATGCTTTGTTCGGGTTAGTGGGCGACATCTCTGTCGTGATATTCCTGTTGGAGAGCGAATTTACTTTGGTTGCACTTGGAGGACTAAGTAATCTCATCAGCGGTGACCTGGTAAGGCTGCTGGTTTTTCTTTTCCTTCCTTCTCCATGACAAGCGTCCACAGACTGGCTCGCCTGCAGTTTTTCTAAGAAACAGTTATTTGTCTGACTTTCCCATACACTGACCCTCTAAATCAGAATGAAGTTCAGAAAGGGGACCTTCAATTACAAAAGGCTTAGGTGCTAACAGATTTGAGCCTAGAATAATCTACCACGTAAGAAAACAAAAATTCGTAATTTCCTTTCTTATAGACAAAATATGTATTCTCTGTCTTTGGGTTTAATCTGTCCTGATTCCATGGGTTTCTTCAGGCTCTGGAGATTATAAGGTGGCATATTGTAATGCCACCTACTTGTAAGATTACAGCATTTATGAGGCAGGTCACAAGAGCAGCTTGGTCACTTCTCTCCTCTCTGGACAACCCTGTAACAACGGCACCAGGCAACAAGAGTGCGGTGGGCAACAGCACGGGCTGCGGAGTCAGGCCGACCTCAAGTCCAGGCTTTGCAACTTGCTAATGAATCCACTTGGGCGCCTCTCCTCCTCTGCAAATCAAGGATTTAAAAAAAAAGAAAAAGAACCTGTCTCATATGAGAATTAAACATGTCACAATAGCAAAGGCACCTAAGTAACGGACCTGACCCAGAGAAAATAAACCACACACATTTATGATTACTGTTGTGCTGTTGAAAGTCAGTGTGCTGCTGTGGAAAGCAGTATGGCTATATATATATATATTTTTTTTTTTTTCAATACATGTGAAATATTTAGACTGTGTCCTTTCAGGGGGTAGGAATGTGCACTTACCACATGTAGGAGG
This sequence comes from Mustela erminea, assembly GCF_009829155.1. Taxonomy (NCBI): domain Eukaryota; kingdom Metazoa; phylum Chordata; class Mammalia; order Carnivora; family Mustelidae; genus Mustela; species Mustela erminea. Next base: position 52,858,363 of record NC_045631.1, on the reverse strand, counting down.
CTGGGCCACTTGAAAAAAAGTTGAGTCTAACAGAAAATAATGGTAATTATATATATATATATAGTATATATGGTAATTATATATATATAATTACCATGTGATCTAGCAATTCTTACATAAATTCCAAATAGAATTGATAACAGAGACTCAAGCAGATATTTGTACTCCCATGTTCATAGCAGCATTAATCACAAGAGGCCCAAAGTGGAAATGACCCAAATGTCCATCAATGGATGAACGGATAAACAAAATGTGTCCTTTACGTGCTCTGTAATATTTTTCAGCCTTACAGAGGGATGAAATTCTGCCATATGCTATGGCATGAATGAACCTTGAAGACATTATGCTAAGTGAAATAAACCAGGCATAAAAGGACAAATATTATGTGGTTCCACTTATATGAGGTACCCAGAGTAGTCAAATTCACAGAAACAGAAAGTAGAATGGTCGGGGGCTGGAACTAGGGGGAAAGAGAATGAGGAGTTTATGTTCTCATGTGAGTTCATAAGAACATGAACTCTCATGTTCTCAGAGTTTCTGTTTGGGAAGATGAAAAGTTCCAGAGATGGGTGCTGGTGATGGTCCCACGACAGCGTGAATGTACTAAATGCCACAGGACTGTCCGCTGAGAATTTGTGAAGGGGTACATTGTATGCTAGATATATTTTATAACAATAAAAATACATTTTCCTCAATAGTCAAAGTGTTAGTCATTTGTAACTGAAAAAGCTTGTTCTAAGTTACTGAGGTCCTTATCTATCTCATACTTTTCATCGGGGTTACAGTGATGGAATTACTGATTATTAATTTCTTTTGACTTCTTCCTTAGAGAACTGTAGAGATGCAATGTTGGTGGAGGGAGTGGGAAAGGATGGTGTATGAGGACAACTGATGAAGGGTCATGGGCTCTAATAGTGGCAAGAGTCATAATTAGACCATGTAATTTAGGAAGATGTTTTTGAAAAAGTGATATTTAAGCAGAAGCAAAAGAAATGAAGGTTTTTGTCTATAAATATCTAAAGGAAGAAGATTCCGGAGTCAAGGAACACCAAAGGGAAAGTCCTTGAGGAAAGAATAAGCTTGATATGTTTGAAGAGTGGGAAGAAAACCAGTGAGTTTGGGGCAGTCAGCAAGGGGAAAATGGTTGGGATGGAATGGAGAGTGTTCAACAGGGGCCACATTGGGCAGAAGGCTGCGTGGGCAATGAGACAGATCTTGCTTGGATCCTACTGTAACGGCAATGGGAAAAATTTAGATCTCATTCTAAATATGGTGGAGGGCATCAGAGGGAATTACAGAGGTGAGAGATAGGATCTGATTCATACATTCAGTAGATTCCATAACAGGATTTTTGAACAAGTGTGAAGGGTAACAAAGTCAGATGCCTTCACATGTTGTTCCCACTGTCTCTTAAAATGTATTCAGTCGGAATCACTTTGCCCTCGGCCTGGATGAAAACTCTGGCAGACCTGCAACATTTCTGCTCACTCTTTCGTAATACACAATTCTGTAATGACTTTAAATTGCAAACAGAGTTTTAGTTCAGGAGAGTATCCAGCCCTGTGTAACAATCCAAATCCTGAATTTGATTTAGTGCTCATTTCTCTCCTCTCCCAGTCAGCCTGGCACTCTCTGGGAAGCCTGCCTGCATCGGAAACAGGGTCTAAATGACTTCTCTCCTTGCCCACTACAGCCCCTCCACATGTCTCTTGTGGGTGGATGAGACTGGGCTGGGTAGCTTTGCATTCCCTGCACCTAAAACATGATTAAAACAGAATCTTCCTCTCATGAGATGCTGTGAAGGACCCACGTTTTCTGTATTTCCTTTACTGGGGTATTTAAGTCTCTATTCCTGTGGACCACAGAACATTCTTGCTAGGCTCCTGGACATCCAGAAGTACATATCTAGACCCTTCCTGCAGAAAGTTCCTTGTCTTCCTGGCAGCTCTGCTGGACATCCCTTTACCCAGCATCTTTGTAAATCTTCTTTCTCTCGGATTCTTTCTTATTCAGAATGGTTGAGAGAGATTCTAGATAATTGAAAAAAGTTATTGGGGACTTCTACTGGGAGAATTTGCCTGACACTTGCTTTGGTACCTGATGCTGATGTTTCAGCAAAACCAGGGCAAGGAATGTTCATTTCTTACATAATGTCACGTGACTCTAGCCCCTGTGTGAAGGGTGCTCTCTGCATGGGAACAAGAGAGAAAGGAGTGAGAACAGGTGGGCAATAGTAGCAGTCCAGGTGAGACACCATGGCTGCGTAGAAGGAGGGTGTTGGTGAGCAGAAGGATTTGGGGTGTCTTGAAGATGGAACTGCAAGAACTTCTGATGGATTTGCCTCTTGGGAGTAGTGAGAAATGAAGGTAGACTTTGAACTTTAGGCCCAAGCCAGTGAGCAGAGAGAGATGCCATTCTCCGAGAAGCAAGAGACTGAAGAATGTTGCATCTAGGGTGTGGATGGGGGTGTGTGAAAGGGAAGATTTATGACTGAATTATTCTGTTTGGTGTATTTTAAGTTTCAGAGTTGGATTTATGAGTCTGGAGTTCAAGGAGGGTTCAGGACTAGAGCTATATATTGTCGAACTCATCAGCAGATAGAAGATTTTAAATCCATGGGATTGAATGAGATGACTTAGGGAAAAAAGCATACGTGGTGACACACAGATACCAGATAGCTGAACCCTTTTGATTCTAAAGCTTAGAGTTTGGTAGGAGGTAGAGTAATGAAGGACACAGAAGGAGAAGATATGTTCGGTGGAATGAATGGAGTTATGGGGAAGCGTGGTATGTGGAAGCTGTCCAGAGTGTCGTAAGAAGCTGTCCAGATGATTGGTTTCTGGATTTGGCAAGAAGGAATTGTTGGTGATCTTGACAAGAATAGTTCTGTTGGAGTAGTAGAAGCAAAAATATAATGGGAGTGGCCTAAAGAGATTTAGAAATGGAGAGAAAGGGAGGGAAGGAGGAAAGGAGGTTGTACTACTAGGGAAGGAAGAAGAAAGAGGGAGAGGGTAGGAGGAGGGTCAAGGAGAAGAGAGAGCACAATATAGATTGCAAATTTTAAAAGTTTTTTTTTTTTGAGTACTTCTGATAAAAATATTAGATAAGAGAAGTAATAAAGAAAGAACTCCATGATCTGTTAGAGTCTTTGCTTCTGGGTGATAGAAAATGGAGTGCCGTGGCGTTATGAATACTTTTGACGTTCTTAGTGAAAGCAAATAAAAATTACGGAGAAAGAAACTGGCTAAATGATTTCAAGTCTTTGCTGAATCAATACTTGTTTTATTTGTACGTTTTTAAAAATAGTAGTCAATAGTGCTACACACCTATTAAAATATTGAAAACCTAAAACACAACACCAAATGCTGATGAGGATGTGAAGAAATGAGAGTTCTCGCTCATTGCTGGTGGGGATGCAAAATGATACACGTACTTGGGAAGACAGTTTGGTCGTCTCTTACAAAACTAACCATACTCTTATCATATGATCCAGACTGATTTCTGATATTTCAACTCCCCATGAGTTGAAAACGTGTCCATACAAACATGTCCATACGACGTACATGGATGGTATAGCAGCTTTATTCCTAATTTCCTAAACTGGGAAGCAAGCAAGAAGTCCTTCAGTAGATGAATGGATAAGTAAACTCTGAAACATCCAGACAATGAAATACTCTTCAGTGCTAAAAATAAATGAGCTATCAAGCCATGAAAAGACATGTTGGAAACATAAGTACGTATCCCTAAGTGAAAGAAGCCAGTCTGAGAAGACTATATACGCCACTGTTCTAACTATATAGCCTTCTGGAGAAGGTGAAACTATGGAGAGAGTAAAAAGACTGATGGTTGACAGATATAATGGGGAAGGGAAGAAGAGGCAGGTCACAGAGGATTTTTAAGGTCGTGAGGGTATTTTATACAATACTATACGATGGAGGCATGCCATTTTACCTTTGTATAATTATACATTTGTAAAACCCATAGAATATACAGGGACCAAGAGCGAACCTTAATGTAAACTATGCAGTTTGGGTGACAATGATGTGTCATTGTAGGTTCATGGATTGCAACAAATGTATCCGTGTGGTATGCGATGTTTATAGTGAAGGAGACTCTGTGTCAGGGGCAGAGCGGGTGTATGGAAACTGCACTCGCCTTTCAGTTTTGTTGCGGGCCTAAAAGTGCTTTAAAAAAATAGAGTCTATTAAAAATAATTAGTACTATTTAAATAGTAAGTGGTTTTAGCAGATATTCAGACTTCTGAAATTTATTCCATTCATTTTGGTATTGCCAAATTTTATAGGTGAAAGGACTGTGCACTGTTCCAACAATTTCATTAAAATGATTCATTTCTTTTTACTTAAATTTAGTGATTTGAACATACATCAAAACCTAATGCAGAAAACCCTTTCCTTTTTAACCAACTTTCTCAATCATGCAACACTGACACATAATCAGAATTGTCACGATTAATTACTTAGAGGTGGAGTATTTGCAGTCATTATACATGGCGATGTAGAATCTTTTGTAATATGGAAAGTATCATTAAATGAAAGCATACAGAAAATAAAGGAATGATTGTTACTGTAAAGATGTACAAAAATGGACAATAGTTCACAAAAAATAAGTAAAAATCAATATTAGAGTGGTGAATTTTTTTCCTTTTGTGTTCCAAAGCAATTAACCCTTAAAAAATTAAGATTTTTTATAACAGATTTCTTTTAAAGATTTTATTTATTTATTTGACAGAGAAAGAGAGAGATCACAAGTAGGCAGAGCAGCAGGCAGAGAGAGAGGAGGAAGCAGGCTCCCTGCTGAGCAGAGAGCTCAATGCAGGGCTTGATCCCAGGACCCTGACTGAGATCATGACCCGAGCCTAAGGCAGAGGCTTAGCCCACTGAGCCATGCAGGCACCCCTAACAGATTTTTTTCCCAATGGAATGTCTTGTTTTGTTTCACTTAGTTGATTTTGTTTTCATTGGAAAGTTCTTTTAGCCACTTTCTGATTAATAACGAGTCCATTGCTATGAAAAATTGGAAATACCTGTGTTTCCTCGGTGCACGAGAACACCTATCGCTCACTTGTCATCTTTGTTGTTCCTCATACTATCTACTCTAAGACAACTGTTTATTTCTACAAAACCTATTTATTTCCACAAAACAGGAAAGCCATGATGTAAATTTTGGGCTCAGTGATTCCAGTTCCGGCCTAAGTGTTGCATCTGAGGACGTAGACTAGCCTGTTGCCTGGTGTGTTTCTCTCTGCAAACGAGTTTATATTCAGAGTGCTTTGGCAAAATCCACTTCTGATGGGAGCCAAGAAAAGGATTATGCAGATGAACTTTTAGGTCCTTACGGTGTCTTTCAAACCCCTGTAGTGCTTGTCCCAGCCATTTCTCTCAGAATTAGGTGTCTTAGTTCCTTCATTTCCCTCTGCTACAGCCTTGCTGATATGCTTTGCTTTCTTCAGAAACGTCTCATTTCTCATCCTCAAGGTCTGGATTCTGCTCCAGCCGCCTGGAAGACACCTCTCCAGCCATCGTGTTGACTCACACTCTGTCGTCTTCAGGTAAGAACCAAGCTCTTAAATATGCCTTCCCAGAAGCCATTGCAGCCCATTCATTGTCTGTCATTTTTTTAATTTTTTTTTCATTTTTTTATTAATCATTTTTTAAAACTTTATTTTCAGCATAACAGTATTCATTGTTTTTGTACCACACCCAGTGCTCCATGCAATCCGTGCCCTCTCTTCTGTTTTAAGATTTAAGCTCTCTGCAGGCTGGCATTCTGCTCTTTCGCGCAGCGCCAAGCCTTTGCAAGCGCCGTGCGTTTTGTGCAGGTGGCCTGGTCCAGAAGTAGGTGCACACAAATGTCCTGTGAATCACTAGCCCTTAGCACTCCACGGTGCTTCCTGGAGAGGTTACAGCAGGGGACTTGATCTGTTTCCCTTTGTTTCCGGTCAACTGACGCACAGGGCTTTTGCAGCCCAACTCCATCACACATGCACTGAAAATTAAAGTAGTTTTCTTAACATTTGCTGTTCGAAATCAAGATGTAAGCTGACACTTCACCAAAGCTTCTCTTTTTGAAAAGTTGTTTTCCAGCTCGAATTTTCTTTGTGAATCGTCCATGGCTGAATCTAATAAAAATAATTTATCTATTCTGTAGCTCAGCTTATAAAAGTTTCTGGAATCCGACAGATTTTAGCTATTTCTTGAATAGTACAGATGTCTTGCTTAAAAAAAAAAAATTACAACACCATATGTTCTCTGTTCCCATGAGTAGGTTTCAGGGAAGTTTTAATAGTTAAAGTAGGTTTTTTCTTTCTTTTGAAACCTAGCATGTGGATTTAGTGCTTATTAAAGTGAGAGACCGAGTGTAGTGGTTTGATTTAGGATTAGAAACGGGAGCTGGACTAAAAGCTTAGTTCCATCGCTGTGCCAAGAACCCTCCCCCAGACGCATCTCGCACTCACTGGAGATTATGGGGAGAGTCCCTGTGCTCACTCTTGCCCAGCTCGTACCATTTGGTCCCCTCGGCACAGCTCACATCATCAGTTCTCTTCCAGAAGGCCGTGTTCCAGTGCTGTGCCATAAAGGGCCTATTTAAAAGATGGAGATGTTTACTATTTGAATCCTTCATTCTCTCTTTCCATGACACAAGCCCTCTGCAACTCCCAACTGCAAGCCATTCATTTTGAAAAATTCACACTGTGTGGCGGAGTACACCCACCTATTAAACACATAAACCAAGTAGCCGCAGTCTTGCTGTTGTGCAAACAAACCTACGTGTGAAGTCTGACAGTGGCGGGCCGCTCCGTGCAATTAAGACAACGCGCCCCATCCCCCCCACCCTCGCCCCCCAAAAAGGACCCAAATCAGTCTTTAAGGAAACTATTGCATTCGTTGTTTTTGATGAGATCAGTAATTATTAACCAGAGATTAAAAACAGTTTTGCACAATTTAAAAAATATATTCAGAGGGAATGCAAGAAACAGTACTGGTATCTGATCTCCTGGTACTGTTGGGCAAAATTACCTAAGGATACAGTCCCTAAAGGAGACATAGGTGAAGCCAGAGTTCTGCAGCCAGAACCAGGTCTGTGGGATGCTCATAGTCCCTTGCTCTGCATGCATATGAAGGAGGGATAAAGGTTCCAGAAAGAACTCAGCACCAGAATCACATGGTGCATCATTCCAAACCAGGGGATGGCAAAATCTGTGCTCAGGGGCCAAATCTGGCCCACCACCTTTATTGATAAAGTTTTATTAGGACAGCACCACACCCATCTATGTCTGAATTGTCTATGGCTGCTTTTGCACAACAGTGGCAGAGGTGAGTAGATGTGACAAGAACTATATGACCCTCAAAATTGAAAACATTTTTTACCTGGACCTTCCCAGAAAAAGTTTATGGACCCCTATTCTAAACCAAGAATGGCCAGTCTTTCAAACATTTTATTTATTTATTTGACGAACAGAGATCACAAATAGGCAGAGAGGCAGGCAGAGAGAGAGGGGAAGGGAAGCAGGCTCCCCGCTGAGCAGAGAGCCCCATGGACCCTGAGATCATGACCTAAGCCGAAAGCAGGGGCTTTAACCCACTGAGCTATCCAGGTGCCCCTAGAATGGTCAGTCTTTCAAAATATGATGTTGGGTCATTGAATCCTAGTTTCCTTGGTACGGGGGTGGAACAAAAAAAAAGTGGTAGCTCATATGAGATAAAGTGGGATGAGGAAGCCTTTCAAAATGTTTTAAAGTAAGAAGCATAGGTATGGAGATAGTGGTAATCATCCCAGATGACTAAAAAATTGTCCCACGATAATCCCTGGTGTGTATATAGGGATCAACAAAGAGGCTGGGTTACGTGGTACATAGGGTATGAATTGTGAGAAAACAGAGACGAGGTTAAATAGGTCAGTGGGACGGGACGGCTTCTGCCCTCTTATCCTTTTGACCCCTCTTTTAGTCTTGGACTATGTTTGTTCACCAGCCAATCAGGATTCATTTCCATTACCTGGTAACAAGTCGGGGCCGACAGTCTTCAGTTATTCTAGTTGCCTGCCAGAAGTATCGTAGGCATGTTGACTTTTAGAACTTCTCCACTTAGGGACAGCATAGGATTTTACATAATAGTCTGGGAGTCCTTTCTGGCTATGCATGTATTATGTATGTTTGCCTGCATATATATAGGTATCTTTCTATCTATGGTATTTTTAAATAGTCTATTTTTACTGCATTAATAAAATTTAGATATCCAATGCCTTTTAAGTTTTAATTCCCTTATATAATTTGTGTTTCTTCACAAAATCCATATGGTTTCATAGGAAAATCTTCTAGATAACTAGAGACTCTCACTTTTGCTTATAATCCAAAAGGATATTTAACAGTGTTTTAAAATTTTTTAAAGGGTGGATCAGAGTCTTCTTGTTCAGTATGAACAAAGAATGATAAGAGGTAGTGAAAATGAGGCTGCCACTTATTGATTATAGGCAAATTATTTAGTCTTCGTTAGTCTCAGTTTCCCCCACATATGAAATGGGTATGATTATAGTACCTAATTCAGCACTGGTATAACAAATAAGTGAATGATGCAAGTAACACGCTTGAAACAGGCTAAGCTAGCTATTTTTGTTATAATTATTAGGTTGTTTCACAACTTTTTAAAGTTCAGCCATATGACAAGAAAAGAACATGAGGATATTTGCCACGTAATTGTGCGTCAGCCTGAATGGAACATTTCCCACCAAAAGTGAAAATAGCCCAGGCTGGGATTTCTCTGGGTTGGGAAGGAAAAAAACAATCATTTGTCAGAGACACTGTTTTATGAGGATTTAACTGGGCACAAATTGAATTTGTGGCTTGGTCAAGGAGAGAAATATGTGCAAAACATCTCAGATACGGCGGTGACATATCCACATTGCCGTTGGTAGCAATGTAAAATTGATAACATTATGCTGCCACGTATTTCTGAGAAAACGGTAGTATTTAAGGGACAATAAGCCCAGTTTTCCTAGTATATCCATTTCTTTTTCTGAAATGTTCAGAGCATGTTAACTTTTCACAATGCCATGTGGGGAACTCTTTTTTGGGGTGGGAGGACTCTTTCTCTACAAAATTACAGGACACACATCAGCAAAACTCTGATTCTTTTTTTTTTTTTTCCTACTTTGGGTTTGAAGCCTGAATGATTCTTTCAAATGCTTCATTCTAATGTTATATCAAATTATTTATTTTTTTTAAGATTTTATTTATTTGTCAGAGAGAGAGAGCACAAGCAAGGAGAGCAGGAGGCAGAAATAGGCAGAGGGAGAAGCAGGCTCCCCGCTGAGCAAGGAGCCTGACGAGGGACTCCATCCTAGGACCCTGGGGTCATGACCTGAGCTGAAGGCAGCCACTTAACCTCTGAGCCACTTAGGCGCCCTCAAGTTTGGTTTTAAGTAAAGAGCAACATTCTGGTAAATTTCAAGAATGAAAATGAGCATATTCTTTCTTTGGTTTATTTCATAAATGTTGATATTAAAGAACATATACATATTATATATATGTGTGTGTATATATGCACACACACACATACATATGTGTGTGTCTGTGTGTGTGTGTGTGTGTGTGTGTATACTTTTTAAAAACTAAGATTTGTTGCTTCATTATTACTGAAATGTATACCACTTGGGCCTAGATTGAACAAAGCTTTATAATTATCGTAGTCAAGTTCAGATGAAGGTTGCTCATGAGAATAACATCTAAGATGGGTCTTAATTTACTGGAACTGGTTTCCCCAGGCCTTTTGTTCTCATGATATTTAGTGTACGGTTCATTCACAGTGATTGGACAACATAGTATTTTGAAATAATCCATCACACTCGCACACCAGGATATAATTGAAATGCATAGGGCACTTCCTAGAAGAAAAAAAAAACAATAGATGTTTTGTACAGACCACATCTGAATAGATGTCAATTTTGATATTCAGCCAGCCAGAGCCAACAACATGGCTAACTTCTACTAAACACTTGAAATTTTTTTTTTGCTTTAAAAAAAGCATTAAAAAGCATAAAATAAATCTTTAACATATAAATAGATAAGTGATGTTGGCTGTGATCGTTCCGCCTCATCTTCAAGGAGAAAGAATCCTGTAGACTTGGAGAGAATTCTCTAAGTGGGACCAGGAACTCGTGTCAACAATGACTGCAAAGAGAGTCTGTGATACTCCCCTTCACGGGTCACTTGGAATTTCCCAGTTAGCTTCCAAAGTCAGTGTATTTCTGTTATATGCTATTTGTGTTTTGACGTTAAAATCCTTTATCATCATTAAATGGAGGTAGATTAGATTTATGTAGGATTTCTCCAAGTCAGCTTAGAGGTTTGGCTGTATAGGTAATGCCAAGCAATGAAAAAACACTGGTTTGCCTGTTGATACTACAGATGTGATCTATATACATGTAGCAACAGCAGAACTTCACTATCAAACATTTTTCTTTTCCTCTGTTGGTAGTTCTTCCTTTGGAAGATTTGAAGACTCCTGGATTTTTTTTTTTAATTAAAAATTATCTATTTGAAAAGTAGTTGGAACTTTCTTAAAAAGTTAAATATAGATTTATAAATGTATCCTATGATCAAGCAAGTCCATTGTTAGGTATATCCCAAAGTGAAATGAAAACATGTGTCAACACAAGAACCTATACAAAAGTTGATAGCAGCATTATTCAGAACAGCCTCAGAGGGGCGCCTGGGTGGCTCAGTGGGTTAAGCCTCTGCCTTCGGCTCAAGTCATGAGCTCAGGGTCCTGGGATTGAGCCCCGCATGGGGCGCTCTGCTCAGCAGGGAGCCTGCTTCCCCCCACCCCCATTTGTCTCTCTGCCTACTTGTAATATTTCTGTCAAATAAATAAATAAAATCTTAACAACAACAACAAAAAAAGAATTAGCTTCACACTAGGAACAGTCCAGATGTCCACCAACTACAGACTTATCTGCATGATGGAATACAGTTTAGTAATAAAAAGACACAAGCTCCTCATACATGCCAAAAACATGGATGAACCTCAGAGTCGTTATGCTCTGTTCCTCTAAGGTCAGGAACAAACTAATGATGCAGGGGGCCTACTCTTGTCCTTTTCATTAACATAGCACTGAAAGCCTTAGCTGGAACAATTAAGCAAGAAAAAAAAAAAAAGGCAACCAAATCACAAGAGAAGCAAAATGGTCTCTGCTAGCAAATGGCATATTATATACAGAGAACTCTAAAGATCACATACAAAGAAACAAAACCAAAACCAAAACCAAACAAAACAAAAAAAAAACACCAACAACTTAGAACTGATGAATTTGATAAAGTTGCAAGATATAAAATCAATATACAATAATAGTTGTGTTTCTATACACTAAAGTAAACTCTAAAAAAAATTTAAGGAAACAATCCCACTTACAATAGTATCAAAAAGAATGATTAGGAATAGATTTAATCTAGGAGATGAGAGATCTACACACTGAAAATGATAACAGAGTGTTAAAAAGAAGTTGAAGAAGACACAAATGCATCGAATGATATCTCATGTTAATGGATTGGAAGAATTAATATGTTAAAATGTCCTTTCTGTTCAAAATGACCTACAGATTCAAAGCAATCCCTATCAAAATTCCAATGGCACTATTCACAGAAGTAGGAAAAAAAGTCCTAAAATTTGTATGGAACCATGAAAGACCCCAAAGAACTAAAGCAGTCTTGAGTAAGAAAAGCAAAGCTGGGGTCATCACAATTTCTGATTTCAGACTAAATTACAAAGCCATAGTATAACAGAATAGACAAACAGGTCACTGATACAGAATAGTGAGCCCAGAAATAAATCCGCACATATGTGGTCAACTAATTTTTGATGGACGTGCCAAGAATACATAATGGTGATGGATGGTCTCTTCAATAAATGGTGTTGGTAAAACGGGATATTCACATGTGAAAGAATGAAATTGGACCCCTGTATGATACCACACACAAAATTCAGCTCAGAATAGATTGAAGACTTAAATTTAAGACCTGAAACTATGAAATTCCTCTAAGAAAACATGAAGGGTAAGCTCCTTTCGTCTTGGCAATGAGTTTTGGATTTTTCAGCAAAAACAAAGACAACAAATATAAAAATAACCAAATAGGACTATACCAAGTTAAAAAGTTTCTGTACAGCAAACGAAACATCAACAAAATGACAAAAGAAACAACCACCTATACAATAAGAAAAATATTTGCAAACAATATATTCAATAAGGAGATAATGTACAAAATATATAAGGTACACTTAGAACTCAGTAACAAAACCCACAAATAACCTGATTTAAAAATGGAAAAGAACTTGAATAGAAATTTTTCCAAAAAATAAAAACAAATTGCCAACAGGTATATTAAAAGAGGCTTATATACTAATTATCAAGGAAATGCAAATCAAAACTGTAATGAGATAATCACCTCATACTTGTTAGGAAGTCTGTTATCAAAAAGACAAATGTTGGTGAGGTTGTAGAGAAAAGGAAGTAGGATTTCTGCCCTCCAACAGCACCTTATGTGGAAAAATAAGAAACCATTAAGAAGTACCACACAGCTTTTGGTAACTCTAAAAGAAATAAAGACAAGTGAGTCCCTCAAGTCTAGAGGATGAAAGCCATTACAAATGGTAAGAATAATTCATGAAGAAGCAAGATTTGTTAAAAAAAAAAAAAAAAAAGATACTCTGTTTGTGGTGCAGAAACATAAGCAAAGGGCCATTCCACGGAGAGGGAGAACCAAGTCAAAGCCAAGTGAAAGCCAAATCAGAGGTGGGAGTAAAGTATGTGTTGGCACAAGTGAAACCCAATTCACAATGAAGGAGGGGAAAGTTAACAAAGCTCCTTCAAGTTTCATGGGAAACAGGAAGTCAAGTAAGATTCAAGAGTCATAAGATAAATGAGATTTATTAGGTAGAGTATGTGGCAGTAACCACAGTCAATTTGTGGATGGGAGACTGGAAAAAGATCAAGCAGGAATGTATTGCAAAAAAAAAAAAAAAAAAGTAACTTTTTGACTCAGTGGAAATAAAAAGAAAGAGCAGTCATGAACATTTTTTCAAATAAAGAAAAGACATACTAAATAGTCATTACTTAACATCAATTTAGGATTGATAATTTTTTCCCTCATTTTGTGAGATAGGGACCTGAGCGATGAGAAAATGAAATCTTAGAAAGCTGGGTTTGCCGAACACGACACATAGTTGAGAAGAATCCACCTCATGACCCTAAGTCTTGGGAACTATTTTTTGCACCTGGCGCCATAAAACCAAAGATCTCTAGGATTCAGCCTGGTAATATAAATGGATGAGGTAAATAAGGCAAAAGAGAAAAAATAATGGTGTAAATATTATGAAAAATGGCAGCTGACTTTGACCTTATTATCTGGGGATAATAGGGAGTACTGAAGACTGGGGAAATACCTCATCTTAAAGGCAAGTAACCAGCATGAAGGTGAAAATCTGAATTTTCAGTTACCAAAACCAAAATATAGGAGCCAATCTTGATTCTTCCTTATTTCTCTTACCCTGCAGCCTAATCTGGACTCTCGCCAGAATTTGATCGCCTCTTCACAACGCCTGCTTTGCCTCTAAGCCGCCGTCATCTCTCTCACTTCAAATATGCCCTCCCAGGTGTTCTCGCAAAGCTCACTCTTGATTATCTTCACTTCTCAGACTTTCTTTTGCAGTTTTTCAAAAGACAATGCCAGGCATAGATTGGGAGAGAACATTTTCATTATATGAATTTGAAAAAGAACTTATAACCAGAATTTTTTTTAAAATTCCTGTAATAACTCAATAATAATAAGAGATAAACAATTTCATTAAAAATACGGCCAGAAGATTTGAGTAGCTACTTCATACCGAAGATACCTGAGAGCCAAAAGCATACCAGAAGGCTCATTAGGGAAAAGCAAATTAAAACCACACTGAGATACAGCCACACAACCATTAGAATGACTGTTCATAGCTTGGGAAAAAAATTTGCAAATCATGTGTATCATCTGCTTTTGTGTAATAAATAAAGTCCAGCATCTTAAAATGATCTCATAATTTCTGTGTGTCAGGAGTTTGGGCATGGCTTAACTGGGTCTTCTGTTTTAGTATCTCTCACAGTGCAACAATCAAGATTTCAGCCAGAGTTGGAATATCATCCAAAGGCTGGATGTGCAACGGACCTTCTTCCAAACTCACATGGTGATTGCAGAATTGAATTCTTCCAGGGAGTTTGGGTTAAATGCCCTGACCTTTCTTAATTCCTTGAGTGTGAACCTCTCCAACATGACAGCTTGCTTCATCAAATTATGTAAGCCAACAAGGCAATATAGAGTCTACCAGCAAGATGTAAAATACAGTTTTGTGTAACCTAAGACTCAGTAGTGACATATCATTTGTTTTCCCTCCTACTAATTAGAAATAAGACACAAGTCGCACCTACCGGCAGCACCTAATACGAAGATGTGAATACAAAGAAGTTGGGATCATTGGTAACTGTCCTAGGAGGTGCCTATCATGCGTGTGTCTGATATGTATATATATATATGTGTGTGTGAGATATATATATATATATATGATATGTGTGTATATACATATATATATGTGTATCTGATATATGTGTGTATATATATATATATATATGACTCGATTAAAATATGGGGAAAAAACTTAAGTAGACACTTCTCAAGAGAAGGTATCTGATAGCGAACATGCATATGAAAAAGTGCTCTACCTCATTAGTCATCTGAAAATTCAGTTTAAAACCACAAAGCGATTCTACTACACACCCACCAGAATGGCTAACTTCAAGCAGCTGACAATACCAACTATTGTCAAGGAAGTAGAGTGACCGGAATTCTCACTGTTGCTCGTGGGAGTGTAATATGGTTCAACCACATTGGAAAACACGTCGGTAATACCTAATAAAATTAAACACACACCTACCCATGACACGATAATTTCACGCCTAGACATTTCTCTCAGAATGTGTCCACATGTGTCCACACACACACATACACAAGTACTTTATTCATAATAGCCCCAAACTAGAAAATAAAAGCCCATCAATGGAAGCATACAACAAAAAGGTAGTGTATTTATAGGAATCACTATAAATCACTGCAGTTTTTTAAAAGGATGCATTACTGACACATCAACATGAATGAAAATCCAAAACATTGTTTGATCAAGAGAAGCCATAAATAAACAAAAATTCATCTTGCACTGTCTGATTTTTATGAAATTCAAAAAACCCATTCATTAATGAGTACGTAATGATTGAAGTCAGCAAATTGTCCTTTCTGGGAGGGGGTTGAGAGAGCTGTTGTTGATTCAGAAGGAGCGTGTGGAGATGTTCCAGGTGTGACAGGCACGTTTCATACCTTCATCTAGGTGGTGGGTGTGCAGATGTGTGCATGGTGAGTGGTCATTTAAAATGTGTCCATCTTCCTGTGTGCTTATTCTAGCGTGATAAATTAGAGTGAGAGAAACACAAAAATGCTTGGATGTGCATTCCAGTCACTTGGGCATCTTGTGAAAATTCTTAGTTCTGTTGTTAGTAGGCCTGGTCTAGGCTCCAGATTCTGCATTCACAGCCAAGATCAGGTGCTGCTGCTGTGGGGGCAGCGTGCGGGTTTCCCCTGCGTCTCCCTCTTCTTTCCTGTGTCCAGTCTCTTAGAATCTAGAGACTCACTAGTACCGTTTTCCTATGGAATACATGTCTTCTCTTCTGTTGGGTGTTTGCCTCTGTTGGGTTTAAATCCGAATTCATCAGGCCAAGAACCCAGTGTTTTTGAGCAGCTGAGAGAAAAACGCCCCCTTTGCAGAGGATGTTGAGGGCATCAGAGTTAAATTTAGGCTTAGCGAAAGCCCTGGGGTCGATCTTTGACTCGCTCCAGGGCCGAAGGCACATGATATAAGTACAACAGACTGAACAAGGCTGGGTCTAGTGAGTGAGGAAATCATAATCCATGGCTCCTATAGCTCCGTGTCATGAACCTGGACCTGACCTTTTCCAGAGAGTCACCCCTATATATTTTTTAAAACCTGGGAATCTATTTCAGGGCCACAGAAGATCAGTTTGGGTGCCCATAGCATTTACAACTTGTACTATGGGCTATGAAGAGTGAATCAGAAACCCGATCAATGATCGATACGTTGTTAGTTTGGCCATGTTAAAGATCGAAAACGGGACTAGTTCATGCTTGAAGAGTCTTACTCAGATCCTTCTTTGAACAGGAGAACTCTGATCTTTGATGGTTTATTTTCTTTGGCTTCTTATATGAATAAGCCCCTTTTCGCAGTATCTGATGAATCTCCTAAGTGATGTTATTATTCCTTAGTATAAACTAACAATACGTGTTCACTTAACAAAATAATCCGTCATGCTTGAATTTGAACAAAATCTGTTTACTGGGCAAATTATGACATAACAAAATTCGAACAAAAGATGTCACTAGACAATTTAACGTTACTCATTAAAACAGTTTTCTGTGATGTATCAAGATGCGGATCAGACTTGCCAGGTATAAAATTTGGGCAAGTTTCCTGTCCGTAAAATGGAGATAGTATCTATCTCACAATATTTTTAAGTGAGGCAATATCTGTAAAGCAAGAATTGTAGTGCATGGCACGATGTAGATGTTTGGTAAGTTTTAATTCCCTTCTCCCCACCCACTCCTTGATCCAGAACACTAATCTCTAAACTCCTCTATTCCCTGCTATAAGCTCCGTATGAAAAGTACCACACAAAGCACTTAATCAACTTATAATTCTGTGAGAAACTAGGCATCGCTAAATATTATATAATATTTGCAAACTGTTTTTTTCCTACTGGTAGTCCCAGTAATTGCTTTAAGCAAAAAGCAGTCAGTGCAACTAAAGGAACACTTCGAGTGTCTTTTATCTTCATTACTTTTAAAAATAATTATTGCAAATAAGTTAAATTTTCTTTTAGAAGGCCACACAAAGCACAGTTAATAGTGAGGATTTGTTTACTCTTGGGGGAATTTGTTTAAAGAGAAATGATTCAGTTGCCCTTTTCTGATCATATTTGCTTCTGTCCACTGCCTTCCGCCATGCCGCATGGCCCTGGGAATGGCAGCACCAGCCTGGAGGGAGGTTGGAATTGACCTGCCCCCCACCCCCCCCGCCGAAACCACCCTCCATGTATGTGGGGACTAAAAGTAAAAACTAAAACTCCAGGATTAAATTGCAAGTAGACACTCAGCCATTCTAAGGGATTTCCACAGCATGAGGAGAGAAAAGTCAGTAGCCAGAGCAACCAGTGGTGGGTAGCGAGGGACCAAGGGAGCCGTGGGGATTAGTGTCTTCGTGCGGAGAGGCGGTCACATGAACAGAGGGCTACATTTAGGGACATGGATGTCTGATAGTGGAATTTCTTCTTGGCCAGATGTATTGCTACTTTGTTCAAGATATTATTTTTTTTTTCTTGACTACAAATATATTAAAGGTTTTGTTGCAAAATTTAAGACAATGCCATCGCTGCCAAAATTTTTACATACTTTTTGTTCTTATATTTTGTATCAGTCAGGGTCCTGTCAGGAAATGGAAGACACACTCAAATTAGAAAAAAAAAATCGGGGTTACTTATGAAGGAACTAATTACAGTTGACCCCACACAGTTGAAAATCTGCGCTAAACTTTCGACTCCCCAAAATCTTAACTGCTAATAGCCAAGCGTTGACTGGAAGCCTTACTGATAACATAAACAGTCAGTTAACACATATTTTGTATGTTATATGTCTTATACACTGTCTTATTATGATAAAGTAAGCTAGAAGAAAGAAAATCTTATTAAGAAAACCATAAGAAAGAGGAACTGCATTTACAATCTGTACTGTATTTACTGGAAAAAATACGCATGTCAGTGGATCGGCACAATTTAGACCCAAGGGTCAACAGCACAAAGGTATAGTTGAAAGTAGGGGACTCACAAAACAAAAACCCAGGGCTAGCCGTGGAAGGGCTGTTGCCAAAGAGGTTAGGGGAAATGCTCCCAGAAACCAGGAAGAGAGGACATTATTTCGGAAAGGATGCTTTGTGAAGAGCATCAGGCCCTCTGATCTTCAGGAACACAACCAGTTTAATATGCCGCCTAATGGGAGAGAATCAGGATTATAAATTCTCCTGTTTCTGTTCAGTCTTTTGTATGGCTTCTCCATTAACCAAACCTAATAGTAAGTCAGAGGACACGAGAGCCCTTTAATGTCACCTGTGAGCTTGGGAAGTCCCCAGTAACTGAGGGTGGTCTTGGATTTAATAATTTGCCAGAAGGACTCATCGACCTCAGCAAAGCTAGTATATTCATGATTTTGGTTTTTTACAGTGAAAGGAAGCAGGTCAAAATCTCTACAGGGAAAGAGATGCACAAGACAGGACCCAGCAGGAACCAGGCATAAGGCTTCTGCTGTCCTCACTCAGAGGAGTCATTCGAACAATATTTATTTCTCCCAGCAACAATATGTGACAATACACACAGAATGCTGCCAGCCAGGGAAGCGCACCCAAGCTTGGTGTCCAGAGTTTTATTGAGGGATGGTCACTTGGACAAAGCCGACTGCCCGTATGACTGACATTAGTGTCCTCGGCAGAGGGTCAGCTGACATCATGTGGCCCATCCTCCCTCCCGCATAAATCACATGGTTACCAAAGACTACTGGAATGACCTAGCACCCCCAGGTAAACAAAGTCACCCTTTTTAGATAAGATATTCCAAGGACTTAGAGTTTATCTCCCAAGATCTGGGGGTAGAGAACCAAACCTTGTGTGTATTTGTATCTGTGTGTGTGTGTGTGTGTGTGTGTGTGTCTGTGCACAAAGTTTATCATTTACTACATATATCCATATAGCTTAGTGGGACTGGCTATTTAATTGGGGGGGCCCACTGCAGAATGAAAATGGGGGGGTCACCTGTTCAAAATTATTACAAATTTAAGATGGTGACTGGGGAGCATTCAACCGAGCATGGGTCCCTCTGAACATGAGAATATGGACAACTGCATAGACCCACTTGCCCATGAAGTTAGCCTTGCAGGTAAACTCAGTTTATTTGCTCCATGGGCATACCTGCCCTGATTCACATGGTACCAGGTGCTGGGGGGATTCCAGAAGCTGAAAAAAAAACAATGCTGCTCTTGAGACATTTACGGTCTATTAGGTAGACAGCTCTGTCCACAATAGCTATAAACGCAAGCCAGTCGTCCATGCATCTTTAGGAAGAAATAGGAAAATGCACTTGGAATTCAGCAAGCTTTAAAAATGTTCCAGCTGAGGGCGCCTGGGTGGCTCAGTGGGTTAAAGCCTCTGCCTTCGGCTCAGGTCATAACTCAGGTTCCTGGGATCGAGCCCCGCATCAGGCTCTCTACTCAGCGGGGAGCCTGCTCCCTGCCCCCTGTCTGCCTGCCTCTCTGCCTAGTTGTGATCTCTGGCTGTCAAATCAATAAAATAAAATCTCTAAAAATGTTCCAGCTGAGATTATTAATGTGGTTGTTGCAAGGATCCAAGAGAGAATAGTTATGAAAGCAGGTTGGAAAAAATATATATATACGCACATATATATATATATATATATATATATATATATATATTTTTTTTTTTTTTTTTTTTTTTTACATGTAATAGATATAGCCACTTGGTAAGTAGCCACCAGAGTTCCTAGAATCCTTTTTGCTGCCATCAGTCCTATTATTAGGAAAAAAGTAAGATCCTGAAAAGAATGTGCTGTTTTGCTTCCAGAGGGCAAACCAGAGAAGCAAATGGGAAACATACATGTTCAAGGAACAATGGAAATGTCATAAGACTGTATCTGATGACTGTTACCTACAAATTCAATCCCCCTTGAGCAAGAAAAAAAAAAAAAAAGAGGGGTGCTTTCTACTACAATGCCTATGTGTGTGTATTTGGCTGAATAGATTCTTTCAAATAGTTGTTTGGGCATTTGTGCCACCCAGGTAATTTGATGTGGTCAGATAGATACCTACAGAAAAGCACAGAGTGACAGGTTGAAAAGAAAAAGATTTCAACAGGTTAAGTCCGTTGGTGCATTTTTGTGCATGCAGGGAAATTTAAAAGCTCCCGCGTCGGTAAGATTGCTTGCTCCCGCGTCGGTAAGATTGCTTGCTCCCACGTCGGTAAGATTGCTTGCTCCCGCGTCTGTAAGATTTTGCTTATAGTGGAGCTGGTCTCCTTTCAGATGGCATCTCGAAAGAAAATGGGATTCCCCAGGAATTCCTTAAGAGCGACTCAATCATATACCCTTCCCGACAAGTTCTCCGAAGATAACAGTGAAGTATGAGGATATTGGAGGAAGTCTTTGAGACAACATGTCCCCACCCCACCACACACACACACACACACACACACACACACACACACACACACACACACACACACACACTGGAGACACGGCCCTAGGTAATCAGAGGCTCCTAACCCCCTCTTCTGTCCTTGAAAACCTAGTAGCCCTTCTCCCCGCCGAAACTGGAGCTATTTGCTAGGACAGGGATGTGCTGAGACTCTCCGAAGGGTATAAGTGACTGAACCCCACCAGTCCTGTGTATCAGCATTTAAGATTGTCACGTAGGCTGCTGAGGTCTGCTTATCTTGTGGCACCAAGGACAAGCCTTGGGAGTAAGTTCCCTTGCTTCTTAAACCCATCCCTGACCGTCTAGAGTGGCCTGCCTCTGTCTTGTGTCTCTCTTTGCCCTCTGTGTACTGGGCCAGTTTCAGATTTCCTCCAGGGAAGTCCTGAGGCTGCGAACCAACAGAGGAAAACCCACAGCTAGAGAGAACAGATACACGTCCCGAGACATCACCAAATTGAATGGTTGTTGATAAATAGTGACTGGAGATTAATAATTAAACTTTTTAAAGCAAACAGATGGGTCCCACAAGAAGACTGAATTAGTCATTAGGGGCAATTGCACATGCCACAGAATGTGGGAAAGAAAACCCCACAACCGATCCAATCTATCAATCTCTGGGTTGTTCTTTTGTTTAATCCACATTACTTTTATTTCTCATACTTTTCTCCACCTAGAGGTTAATGAAGTTACTGTTGCCTCCAGGATTAAGAGAACATGTTTCCTCTAATAAATCAAAGATCATCAGGTAAAAGAACATATAGGATTTCCTTTCAGTATGAAGGGAAAAAAAAGGCACTTACCTGGAGAATAGGGCATTTTGAGAAAGCTAGTTTGGAATTCTTGAATTTAGATACTGTTGCATTGCACTCTGCCTGTTTAAAATGGTCTTTCATCTTAAAGGATAATGTTGTAACATCAGATTTTAAGCAATTAAGCTCTTAAAGGAGCCCAGCAAGGCACCCATTAGAATAGCACAATATTCACCGGTTTATGACAATATTATTTAAAAAGAAAAAAAAAAGAAAAAAGAAAAGAAAACATAAAAGACACCCGGAGCGCTAGAATCTCAGTTTTTTGAGAGGAAACAACTCTAATGAAGCCATTTGATATTTATGTTTATATTTTATTTTGTAACTGGACTTGAATACAATATGTGAGTTAGTTTTTATAAACTGATTTTGCAAGAGTTTCTATCAGTAGGATCACATTTGTTGTTGTTGTTTTGCTTTTTTTTTTTTTTTCTTTTCTGCCTTTTATGGTTGTTGGCATGCTTATGGGGCTCTGTGGGTACCTGTGTGCCTTTTTTTCTTTTTTAATGATTTTATTTATTGATTGATTTGACACAATGAGAGATCATAAGTAGGCGGGGGTGGGGGGAACAGGCTCCCTGCTGAGCAGAGAGCCTGATGCGGGGCTCGATCCCAGGACCCTGAGATCATGAACTGAGCCAAAGGCAGAGGCTTCACCCACTGAGCCACCCAAGCACCTACATGTATACTTTTAAAAAACTCTTTTCAAGATATCTGAAAAATGATAGAGAATGGCCAGTTACGGAATTAGTCCAACTAGCAGGGAGAAAAGGTGGAAAGAGTTTGGGAATAACAGTTACGGTTGGAAGAAGGGAAGGAAGGGAGGGAAGAAAAAAGAAAGTGACACTTGAATTCTACCTTCTTTTTTATTTTATTTTATTTTATTTTTTTAAAAGATTTTATTTATTTATTTGACAGAGAGAGATCACAAGTAGACAGAAAGGCAGGCAGAGAGAGAGAGAGGAGGAAGCAGGCTCCCTGATGAGCAGAGAGCCCAATGCGGGACTCGATCCCAGGACCCTGGGATCATGACCCAAGCTGAAGGCAGAGGCTTAACCCACTGAGCCACCCAGGCGCCCTTGAATTTTACCTTCTTAAAGAAGATATTTTAATCCATAAGTAACATTTACCCCACACACTCATACATATAAAAAATAAAGATTTAAAAATAGATCTCCATCTAAAAAAAAAAAAGACTTCTAAATTAACCAAAGCAAATCATTTTAGTGTGTCACTGAAATGTGTATGCAAATTAGTTGTAGCTCTACTGGAAAAGCTAGAAATATATTAAACTTTTATAAATTGCTAATACATTATTTTTTTAAAAAGATTCTATTTATTTATTTGACAGAGAGATCACAAGTAGGCAGAGAGGCAGGCAGAGAGTGAGGAGGAAGCAGGCTCCCTGTTGATCAGAGAGCTCAATGTGGGGCTTGATCCCAGGACCCTGAGATCAGGACCTGAGCTGAAGGCAGAGGCTTTAACCCACTGAAACACCCAAGCGCCCTATATTAATGTTTTATAAATTAAACCATATTTATGTTGATCAAGTAAACTTACTTTTCAGCATGACATATACGTATATCTACAATATAAAATTTACAATACAAACATATATATTTATAAAACAGAATTGAATTTCAGTTGACTATATATTCAGTTTTGTTTTCTAAGATCCTTCTTAAAAAGGACCTACCTGCATTTTTCTGGGAATAAGTTAAGAATCCCCAAACTCAATATGACGCTTGCCAGCATGATGCACCTGATTTTATAAAACGATACACACTCCTTCAATCTGGTACTTCCCTTATTTTAATCAAATGATGTATCTGTCTTCATTTATTCAATGTCACTAGTGTTCCCACAAATGGAGGGTGTGACCTCAAAGTTTGGAGGTTAAAACGAACATTGCATAATTTGGCTTATTTGATTTCTTTCCTCCTCCTTAAAGTTGGTACTGTCCAATCTTGTTACTCCTCCCTCACTGTGGGAGATCAGTTGCATTCATGGTGAGCTATAGCACCCTTAATTCTGATCGGGGGCTGGCCAAGTGAGCTGTTTTCACCAAAGAGATTATTGGAATCGTGACAAGGCAAGCAGAGACTTGAAGTGGTGCTCGCACATCTCCACTTGTGTTCTGGTACCTGCCCCACTGACGTGAGAATTTTTCCAAGCAAGGGGAGGAGAGAAGTATGGAACAGAGCCAGCTTGCCCCAGCTGTGGCCATCCTAGATCAGCCAACAATCAGCTCAGCCCCAAACTATGAAAGCCCAGTCAGGATCCGCAGAGGCATCTAGCCAACCACGCCAGACTCGTGAGCAATAAACACTTATTATTGCATCCCACTGAGGTTTTGTGATTGTTTATGATGGATGATTATTGTGGCAGTAGATGCCTCCATCGCTGATACACTCACCCAAGGCCCTGCTTCAAGAAACTGATTGCACTTGCTACCTAGGCAGCTTGGTCGGTACCTGATGCCTCAGAATGATCTGAGACTTTGGAGAAGGTGACTTCACCTCTCAGAGCCTTGATTTCCTTATCTGTGAGATGACATTATCAAACCACGTCAGCTTCACAGTCACTCCTGCATCTGTATTATTTCATTGGTTGGCTGATTTTAAAAGTGATGACTTCTGGCAAATGTCCCTTTAGATGACTTTTGCAAAAAACAAGCTTATAGTTCTATGCGGCTGGACCAGTGTGAGCTATCGGGGGTGAGCTATGCCCCCCAACCTGCCCACATGGCTGATACCATACTCCCCTGGCTGACAGCAGAGGCAGCGTTAGTGGGGGTTAAGTTTGCTGCCTCTGAAGCCCAACAAGCTTTCTTCGTAGCCCAGCCCTACAATTTAGGGTTGTGTAAACGTGGGGAGTCATGTCGGGTCTCCCGGTCTTCATTAGGTAATGTTGGTACTTACCTCAGTGGTTTGCTTTAAAAAAGTGAATGAGCTCATCTGTTTAATTTAATACATATATTAAAAACTTAGAATGGTCCCTGGCACACCTAATATTATTACACGTTGGCTATTGGGATAGTGATCCTTCTACTACTTCTGCCTCAAAGATTTTGGTTGAAAACTAAAACAGTGTCTGAGTAGAAGAAAGTGGGCATTTTTCACAGGACTACATTTAGAAGAGCATGGCCATGATCAGCGGCCCGTTTCATCAGGAGTGGTGCCGTGAGGCATCAATAAGTGTGTGTACTCGTATTACCCATGTTGGGAGAGGCCATGACAGATCGCGAGAAAGAACCAGGGTCAAATCTTGCCTGTGTCAAGGAGGCAGTCTGAGGTAAGCTGAAAGAAGAAGAAAAAACCCAAAGTGAGAAGATCAGGATTTTATTCTCACTGTTTCTAGTCAATATATTTATTTCTACTTGGCTGTCTATTTCCGGTTATACTTTTTACCAGTTTGTAGTGGCCTCTGAGGTGACTTTGGATAAGGCACTTAACCTCTTTGAGCCTCAGTGGCATCTTCTATAAAAGTGAACGTAACTGAGCTGTTGGAAAAACCCTGTTGAGATACTGGCCATAGATTCCAAAACGCTAGCCCTGTGCATCTTTAAATTTAGGGTACCAGGAGTCGTTCGCGTTGAGGTCAAGAGGCAGCTTCCAGCAGGTCTGTAGAGCGGAGCTGCAGAATCCACATTTTTAGCCAGACTGTTAGTTCTGGTCTGTGGAGCACACCTGGGGACCCATTCTGTTGCTTCCCTTCTCTGCTCATTGGCAAGGCGACTGACATCAGCCCCTCTCCATGGGCCACGGCGTCATGTGCGTGCAAAGAGATGATGCAGGAAAAGGAGGTGCTTTGTGCACAGTGAAACCCCAGAAACTTTCATTCTTCTTCTTGTTCAGTGAACACTCAGTGCTTCGGAACTCCCTGCCCTACTTCTGCTTTGGTCCTGTAGAGTCTTGATTCTCTACCTCTCAGCGGTAGGACTGAAGATGTCCCTAAGGGAGGAGTTCACTGGGATGTGTTCTCATTTACTGGGGTCCCGGGGGTGGTGAGGGTTCCATGGAAAAGAGACAGAAGGTGGCACCCCCAAAGAGCCTTTTTTTTTTTTTTTTGCCACTGGGTCTGGGATTGGGCCGCTCCACACACACCCTCTCTTGGGATGCTCTCAACCCTCCTTTTTGGGTAGGACCGGCCTCTTGTGAGCGTTTGCCCCCAGCACGCGTCCAGATACCGGGGTGCGGTGCATGTCCTGCTGGGAAGCAGGCAAAGTGGACCGAAGGACAAACTAGCACCTTCCAGCCACTCCATCTGAGACTGCCAAGCAGCCCGTGTTTCCCCGGTGAAAACCAGCCTGCTTTAATTGAGGGATGAAGCAATTAAAATAACTCCATAAAAACGGCAACTCGGGCCCTTCGTGGCTTAATTGCCGCTGACAGAGGCAAATGAGGAACCGGAGGGGCTTGGGTGAGGACCCCTCCGGCCTGCGCTTCTCCCTTACTCTCTCTCTGCCCTTTGCCCATGAGCGTCCTCGTTCTCTTCGAATCTCACCTTCGTCTTCAACATGGTCCTCGTGGCGACGCTGGCTCGACCCCCTTCCCTTTCTTTGCCGTCACCTGCGGTGGGAGTCCCCGGGCCTGCCCGAGTCCCCGCTTGTCCCCCGGACCCCGCTTTCCTCCCCACCCCCACCTCTCTCTCTAAGCTCCCCACTGATTTTACGAGTCCCCTGGAAGGCCTGCAGTTTATGGACGGGTGCGGGAGGGCAAGTCCACCCTCCGGTTGGGGAGGGGGTGGCGGTTTCCTCCGTGGGGTTCCCCAGTCACCGCAGAAGGGGCAGACAGCTTTCTGGCTCCCGTCTGTCGAATCCCAATCAGAAAGCCCTGTGCTGCTGTGGGTGTCTAAAAGCCACCTTTGGGCAAAAAGGATAATAAAAACGTTCAGTCAGACATTTGAGGCAGCGTTCCAAACTGCTCGCTGCCAATTCCCCAGTTAAGAGAGGCCTGGCTCCAAGCCTCTCACATTAACCCCTTTCCCTCCGGCTCTCCATGAAGATACTGGTCCTCTGGTGCCTAGGGCAGAGAAGAGGAGAGACAGAGACAGAGAGGGAGAGGCAGAAGGAGAGAGAGAGAGAGACAGGAGCACTGCGATGAAAACAGAGCTTCAGGAAGGATCCAGATTTCAGTGTTGCAGAGTTTTATTCCATTTGGACAGCTTGCGCTTCAATAAATAAGATGTTGTGAAGAGAGGGTGGTCAATGTGTTTGGAAGAAAAACATTGAAGGGTGCGACTCAGCTTTCCCTGGCTTTTTAACAGCCATGAACGCCTTGATATTTTTGGCTTGGGTATATATGTGAGTGTGTGTGTGTGTGTGTGTGTATGTGCAAGCGAGGGCATTTTTTTTTTTTCTTTTTAAAAATATGAGGTATTAGGCTCTCTCCCAAAGCACATTCAAGGGAGGCTGCCTGCAAGCCACACTCCTCTATTAGGGCAATGTGTCTTGCATAAAGGGGGATAAAAAAAACGGAGGAAGGAAGGAAGGAGACTCCCTCCCGATGACATACTCACCTACATCCTGATGGCGTTGCTTCTCATGGTCCTCTCTCTAGCTCATTTTCTAGCCCTGTCTGCACAGGGCGCCCATGTTGGGAATGCTCACGGCTCAGCCAGTCGCTCCATTCCACTGCAGAAACCTCCAGCGTCATACAGTGAATGAATGCAGGTCGAAAGAGGTGTACTATGAGGCTGAAAGACAGTCAGACAGACAGACAGACTCAGCACCCACAAAATGCTCCATTTGCTTTGTCATCTGCTTCACGGCTTGAGTTTGAATCTTAGTGCTGCCTGACCCTGTCGCCGTTACTTCTTGATCAGTTCAATGAGAATAATAGTAGAATCTATTTCATGGAGTTATGGCAAAGACTAAATGAGATAATACTTGCTAAGCTCTTCACAAGTACTTGATACAAATCAGTGCTGAAAAATACCTGGTATCATTCCTGTTACTTGTTTTCACTGTCATTATTGTCATCGCGATTATTACTGCAAATGCTCCTGAGGCTCTTCAGGGACTGGTTGCTATAGAATGAAGAATTAGTTTCACACGAAGACCATAGCACATTGTCGCTTTCCATCTTGGAAAGGCCACATTCAAGTACAATCATCTAGAATCCTACAGTATTTTGCCAGATTCCCTAGATACCAGTGTTCAAAGAAGGATGTGACTAGCCTTTAAAACATCTTCTGCTTTTGATGAATCAGTATTCAGTGAGGGAGGGACTTCGATGCAATCTTACTGAAATCTAGGCTCAGGTTAAACTTAGCTACTTAGGACCCATCTCGGCTGCTATAGGTAAATTTGGCTATCACGGGAACCACATATTTGCACAAATATAATGATGAGCCCCACACAAAAGAACACACAAAAAAATGAATGATTTGCGTTGAAGATACGGTGGGAATGAGAGGAATCTTTCTGTATTGAAGTAAATGATTCTAACATAATAACCTAATATCAGCAAAACAGCCAAGGCGCAGTACCTTTACCAGGTTTATCTGAAGAGTAAAAATATTAAAGATTTGCCTCCAGCCTCATCCCCAGGTAATTATGAATTTTACTGGAAATCTAATGTATGGTGATTCCCTTTCTGTCCTCCACCAAGACTGGGATTTTACTTCTTTGGCAATGTCTTTGGTTTCTCTTAACTATACTTTGTCTTTGCCATTTGTTTTATGAGCAAAACAGTGATTTGATACTGACATCTCTACTTACATGTTGTTTTCCCCGATTTTCCATTTGTGCCTGTACAGGAGTTTTCAGTACAAATAGGACCTTGTCGGATGAAATGACTGAGGGTCAAAGTAGGAATACCTAACACAAGGTTGAACATAAAAAAGCTGTTTGCTGCAGAGGGTTCCAGTCTCATATTCTTGCCAGCCATTCTAGGAACAGAATATTTTACTGAAAATAGAGTTGTATATCTTAAAGACTCTGTTCCCGGGCTTGCCTTGACCCTAGGTAATTCCATATGACGGGGTTTTCACTAGTGAAAGGTAAGCATTTCCCCCCCCCTTCAGATGCCATGAGTGTGCCCTACTTCTCCGTGTTCTCCTTCTTGATGTCTGGAATAGGGGTACAGTGGCTGGATCCCCATGCATCTTCAGTGCATTCTGAGCACGTGTGTTCCAATGATCCGTTACTGTATAATAAACTTCTCCAAGCTCAGTAGTGTGAAATGACAGCTACTTTATAATGCCTGAGGAATCTGGGGCTCAGGAACTTCGAGCACCGCAGGGATGGTTTGTTTCAGCTCTGTGAGGCTTCACGGTGTCTGGGACCTCAGCCGTGAAGGCTCAGATGACTGAGTCCTGGGTGACCTGCAGCCCTCTTCAATCAAATATCCAGGGCGCTAGGGTGATTTCAAGGGGACGTTCATGTAGGACAGTCAACCAGAGCACCTACTCACAGCCTTTGTGAGTGCTCATGCTTCTCACAGCGTAGGAGTTGGGGGTCTGAGAGCGGATGTTCCGAAACAAAACAAAACAAAACAAAACGCCGGCAAAGGTGCATGGTCTTTGCTGACCTAACTTTAGAAGTTATGGAGCATCCTCTGTGCTCCATTTTACTGCTCCCAAGATGGCTCGGATTGAAGGAAAGAGGTGACCTTCTTCCACTTCTTTCTCAGAGGTCAGCAAGGTCATACTGCATAAGAATATGTGGCAGTTTGATCCCACATGATGACCACTGTTGTAAATTTCAGTCTGCCACCAGGATGGAATGAAATGTAGCACCATGGCTCTCTAATAACTGAGTAGTCGCTGTAACTGCTGTAGACTGCCAGCTCACATCTGTCGGCCTGTTTGGTAGATCAGTTGGCTGGTTGGTTGGGTTTTTCCGGCATGCGTGAGAGAGAAATAGACATTTATCCTGCTTAAAATACTGCTGTTTTGATTTTATGTAATATGTAGTCAAATCAAATCTTAACTGATAGAGTGGTCAGTGACCTCAGATTTTCACATCAGTAGCTCGTCCACGTACCAGATCAGCTTAAACATCTACTACGACCAAGTCAGCAAGCAGAATTCAACATCGAATCTGTTGCGGTTGTTAGATGAATAGCATTCTCTTTTGTTTCATTTATTCAGTTTCTTTTTTATTTCTGCTGTTTATCTTAGTGGAGAGCAGTAACCTCCGGGCTGAAATGGCATGGTGGTATTTCCCATCCAGTGGCGTTGCTGATGGTGTACCAGCACGTTCTGATCCCATTTTTGGAGCTGGAACAATCTAAACTTGTATAGAAAAAGCCTTCATGGGTTTTTGTTGGCATAGGAGAAGTCTAATTACACACATTCAAATACACAAGAGAGAAATGGAAGGCTTTTCCCCATTGACTTGGAAAAGTTGGTGGTTTTGACCTGCAGTACTTGAATGAGAGATCCAGGCTAATGATGGGATTTTGCATGTTTAAACATTATTTCTTTACAGAACATTCATAGCACTTTTGTATGTTCAGTTTTCTCTTGGATCTGTGATTTTCGTGAAACTTCTGCACAGAATTCTTTTAATGCAAGAAGGGATCTTAGATTTATTTATGGGGAATGCCTCATTGATTATATGCCTATGGTCTTGAAAGATTTTTCTAGACCTATGTTCTATTTCTTACTTGGTTTTTTCTGTTTTACTCTCTGCTCATAAGGGCAATCTGGGTCTATATTTGAAAACACTTCTTCTACTACCTCTCCCTTATAGATTGACGAAGTTTGCCATCTGCTTTGTTTCGCTGACTGATATTTTTCTAGCATTTTGCATAGTAAGTATAGACAACAGACAGTTGATACAAATGAACAAACAACTAAGTCGTGTTATAATTTCTTTATCTTTTCTTTTTTAATCTTATTGTTGTGGTAGATCTAGTGCACTCTTGCTAAAGCGCTGTTACATAAATTATCTCATTGTTTTCACAAAGAAACAGATATCATTGACACAATCCACCTGTGGATATCTGGGATGTTTCTGATATATTTGATATTCTGATAATTTTGTTGCTGATTCCAAGTGCTAAATAGGAGACGCCTTCTAACTGCTCCTAATTATGTTCCTAGTACAACTAAAGGACAAAGAGTACCCAGTTCACAGGCGTGGCAGAGGTGGGGTAATGACACTAGGAACTTTGAAACATCAGAAGCTTTAGGATTATCGGGTATTAGGAAGAGTGAGGCACACATCTCCGTCTGGTAAGGGCTAGCAGGAAGTATAGGATGGTTTAAAGACATCAATTGAATGTAGCAGATTTTTCCAAAGAGAAAATAAATAGGGAGTATGGGAGAAGGGTTAACAAGAAAACTAATATGCAGCTCAGTGTAACTCAGGTGTACTTCAGGTTTTCTTCATTTTTCCTGGGTCAGATGCTTCTCACACACCCCTGAGCAGGTTAAAATGGATATTCATGGAAACTTCAAGCGGTCAAAAGCAGCCCGTGATTGCTAGCGCTGTAAGATGGTCTTTGCTTCTAAGCAGCGCCTTTCAAATCAAAAATCCTTTTTGGAAGCCATTCGCAAATCCAAATCCAAGACTGATACCCCTAGAAATTTAAATGGTTTAAAAAATATAATTGTAATTGCATGCATGTTTGGTAATTTATGGTAAAGCAAAAATCAAAAAAGAAAAGAAAATTGTCAGCCAGTATGGGCAAGGACTAATTGCTTGATGGTGTAAGAATATGGCTTCATTTTTGTTTACAGATACAAGCTTCATGCAGAGATAACAGATAGGTTGCCCCAACCATAATTTCTTTGTGTTAATTAGGTAACATGTATTTTTTTTAATATACAACAAACATGACCCCAATTCCAAGTGAAGGTAAATAGATCTGTCTCTATCTATATAGATAAGTAAGTATGTTCATTGAGATAGATGTAGATTTAGAGACACAGATAAATAGGTAAGATAAATATAGATAGGTGGACAGATAGGGAAACCGATAGATCATTCAGAAGAAAGTACAGTCGGTGTCTCTGGGAAGAGATCTGTGGGGAATTGCCTCCCAATACATCCCAATAACATTCTTGCCCATAAGTATATAATTTATCATTCTGCAGAATGAGTCTTTGAGTGCACAGATAAGTGTCCAAAAGAGCACCCTAAAAGATTCTATAGTATTTTCAAGTCCTGATATACATTTTAGCAAACTACTCTTAATTAAGGAGGAAAAGTTGCCATTTCCAAAGATAGCACTTTCCTGGGAGAAGAAACACTTTTTATTATTTCCATTAATTAATTTAGTGAAGGGTTTACTTCTCCCCTTTCTCTTTCTATAAAATAATGGAGCAAGAGCTTCAAGTCTAACACACTGGGCCATAAAGAACTTGGCAGGCAAACGTGTAGGGTAACGGGAAGCCGGGTTTCGGAATCAGGCAAAACTGGGCTTAAATTAAAACTGTGATTCTTACTGGATGCCTGTTAATTAAAGCTTGCAAACCCCCAGTTTCATCGTCCTTAATATAAGGATGACATTGTCTGCTTTATAGGATTAGATAAATAGTGCATGGAAAATGTTTATCGGAGTGTGTAACATGTAGTGCTCAGTCGATGGTGGGGTTCAGGGAACTCCACAGAAAATTTAATGTCCTCCCAGAGCTGGTGGGAGGCATTCTCACCAGTCTGTGCTGTGTAATACAGACAAGGAGACAGAGTCCTGGAGAGGTTAAAGGGGTCATCTGCTGTGGAGTTGGAGGATAAATCTTTGCAACCAACGGGGTCCGCTCAGACTGCACATATACCTTATTTATTATTATTTGGTTTTTCCCTTATAAATGATTTTTATAACAAGGACTGTTGGCTCCCAGTTCATACCCAGGAGTATCCACACCAATGTGGGCGACCAACCCAGGGAAAGCAGTGGGGAAGCTGTGAGCGCAAGCCAGCGCGACAGGATGCTGAGTCCATCAAAGAATTCATGGTAGTTGGTTCTAATTAACCAGGTTTTAAAGACTTTTCTTTAAAAAAAAAAAAAGAAAGAAAGAAAGAAAAAGGTTCAAAGTGGGACCCCTTGAATTTAGCAATTAAAAACTATTGAGTTGTGGGAATCTCAAGGTGAGATTCACTTTGTCTCAGAAACAAAAAAAAAGGATCCAGTTTTTCCGAAGCAGTTCTATTTTATCTGCTTTTACTCTGAGTCGCCCGTATATATGCTTCTGAATGAATTGTGTTTGCTTTCTCTTAAGTAACGCCGCAATTGACTGAGACTGTGGGCAGCCACACTTCATCTCTAGCAAGTTTTATCCTATTCCCTGCGTTAATATTTTTGTAGCTATGGGTTTGTGTGTGTGTGTGTGTGTGTGTGTGTGTTTGTGTGTTTCGTTATGTGCATATTATGGTGTTAGGGAGGGAGGAGGAGTGAGTGTGTGTGTGTGTGTGTGTGTGTGTGTGCACGCGTGTCCACACGCTCTAACTATCCACCTTCTGCTAGTGGAGACTTTGGTTACGTCGGGCAGGAGGATTTTGGCACACTTTCTTCTAAAGAAAACACAGTGTGATCTGAGGAGTGCCTACCTCTTACAAGGCTTCGATTGTGTGAAAATGCCCAAAGAGAAACAAATGCAGGTTAATTGCGTCGGATGCTTGGTGACTAGTTCACAAATCTTTTATTTGTTTTGAGAAGTGCTGCAGTGGCACTAAATTTTGTGTGCGTTCAGGGAGATGCAGACGTAACTTACAGTAGGACCTAGAAGCCAGTGTAATTACCTGGGCTCCTGTCAAACTAATAAACTAATAGAGGCTTTAAATAAAATCAGGAAAGACCAAAGATTTGGGAAACTTAAAGAAAGAGGCTGAATGTTGACTCCTGTTAAATTTTCTTTATGCATGTGTTTGA
Organism: Mustela erminea; assembly: GCF_009829155.1. Classification (NCBI taxonomy): domain Eukaryota; kingdom Metazoa; phylum Chordata; class Mammalia; order Carnivora; family Mustelidae; genus Mustela; species Mustela erminea. The sequence goes on along the minus strand of NC_045631.1, from coordinate 52,825,316 downwards.
GACGCCAGTGGTCCCACAGAAAATGGATTATATATTTCAAATTTTTAAAAAAGCATCTTTTAAATCTCTATGTAGGAGAATCCTGGGTTTTGGAATCAATGTGCTCCTCTTTTTTTTTTTTTTCTCTATTTTATTCCAGTTATATGGTGTTGCAAAGACAACGTCCTTGATAAGAAAAATACCCTCATATCATGTCCCCATCCCCGTCCAGATAACCACAGGCATTTTATAATGTTGTCTGTCATCCAAGAAACCGCACAAAAATCTAAGAAAAGTTGAACGCGGTTGGAAAGAGTCTTTTGATGATGTAAATAATTGACTTGTGGGCACTTGGGTGGCTCAGTTGGTTAAGCAACTGCCTTCGGCTCAGGTCATGATCCCAGAGTCCCAGAATCAAGTCCCATATTGGGCTCCCAACTCCGTGGAGAGTCTGCTTCTCCCTCTGACCTTCTCCCTTCTCATGCTCTCTCTCTCAAATAAATAAAATCTTAAAGGAAAAAAAAAATTGACTTGCTGGGCATTTCCCTTTAGAGAGCACAAGGTATATTTCCCGTCTGATAAAATAAGACTCTTTAATTTGGGATCTATTTAACATTTTTAGTATGCCACATACAGAACTCTGTAGTGTTCCACCTATGGTTTCTGATATAGACTGCAAGGAAGCCCTTCAAGAAATCGTGGTCCAGGGACGCCTGGGTGGCTCAGTTGGTTAAGCAGCTGCTTTCGGCTCAGGTCATATCCCAGTGTCCTGGGATCGAGTCCCACATCGGGCTCCTTGCTCGGCAGGGAGCCTGCTTCTTCCTCTGACTCTGCCTGCCTCTCTGCCTGCCTGTGCTCACTCTCTCTCTCTCTCAATCTCTCTCTGACAAATAAATAAATAAAATCTTTAAAAAAAAAAAAGAAATCGTGGTCCAGCATAGGTAAAGGCTAGGTAAAAGACTGTGTGAATGGTGGGTGGATTTCTCTCAGTAGATCCAAGCACTAGTTTTGATTGCTTCTCAAACTTGCGCTGTTCATGTCACTAGTAACCAAATATAGTGGCTAATAGCAAATATGAGCGATTTGTTCTACACAGATTATAATGAGTATATATAGCATGCGCTTATTTTTTTTTTAAATTTATTTATCTGACAGACAGAGATCACAAACAGGCAGAGAGGCAGGCGGGGGGGGCGAGGGGGGGGAAGCAGGCTCCCTGCTGAGCAGAGGACTCTGGGATCATGACCTGAGCTGAAGGCAGAGGCTTTAACCCACTGAGCCACCCAGGCGCCCCAGCATGAGCTTCTTTAAGCCACTCGTGATAATGTAACTGAGATTGGGACTGTAGAATACTTCTGTCCTTCTTCCTTTTCCTTTTGAATAATAGCATGACTCATCCCATCGCCCATGTAAGTGCTTTGTGGGTTCCAGGCAATCTGCTGTGTATCAGGAATAAAAATTAGACTAGGTTGGGGTCACTTTTCCTCAAAAAGTCGATGGCTAATGGGAGGCTCTGAGGTATAAAGAAATTAATTAAGATGCAATGCTAAAAATGATACCAACAAGCCCATGTTCAACATATGCTGTAAATTCAGAGCAACATTTCACTCAACCATGGTAGAAATGGGAAATCTCACCATGGAAATGGCACTGGGTTGGACTTTGAGTTACGAGTGAGAGTTTGCCAGAGGAAGAATGGAAGGAAATACACAAAAAAGACATAGGGAGTAGGCACACGTCACTGAGAGAGGCACTCTCTTCACTACAAAACACTCTGAACAGAATCCCATAGATTAGATTTAAATAACGACTATTATAGAGCTATAATTTGAGGTGGCTATTTCCTTTTTGGCGGCCCCTTCTTTGGCACAGTGTACTCTTGAAGATGACATATTTATTGGTCTTTTTTTTTTTTTTTTCCTGTTCTGGAGAATTGTACATATACATAAGAAGCTCCTTAAAAACGTGTGGCTATGCCTTCTTTGATTTTTGTGCCCCTTATACCCATCCCTGTGTCCATGGTTATGGCAGCTGCTAAGGAAAAAAAAAAATCTGTTCAGTGAAGGCGTAAAAGAATAAATGTTATGAATCTCAAAGATTTTGTGTAAGAGGGGCTTAGAACAGCAGAATGATTGAAAGCATGGTTGAGGAGATGTCTTAAAGGTATTTGCTTAGCCAAGTAGGCTAGTTTTACGGAGATTGTGGCTCTAGGAGACTGGACCTGGGATCCAAGGCCCTTCTCCAGCCATGCCTTGGCCCTACCACTGGAATTGCAAAAGACCGACTTAAGAAATAGACTTTACTTACTTGGTATTTCGAACTATAGAACCTAGACTCAGCCTTTCTCAAACTGTGAGAGAGCTGAGAAATAATAGAAAGGTTTTCATTGACGCCCAATGAATAAGTAAAAAACTAATGGTAAGATGGCAAATTGTAAATGCTGCCTGTTACCATTTACTGGAAAACTGTCTGAAGCTCCTTGCTTAATCCCTCACTCTGACTGTGCATGAGACAAATCAAATGTTCATGTTGCTGAGCAGGGCAGGGAGAGGTTGAGCCATCTAGCCAAATTAGCCCATCTACAGTATACTTGGAGTCTCAATTTTTGCCAAAGTTGTAAGTGAAAATATCCAGGATAAAAACCATATATAGAAAAGAAGTTTTTCCTCCACATTTCATGTAATACCATAGATCACTAAAGTAAAAAGAATTTTAAAATCTAATTTGCTTTACACAAGGGATTGGGAAGCCTGGCAGGATTTTGGGTTCTTTGAGTATCTTGAGTTATTTCTCAAATATTTTGGGTTCAATAAAATCCAAAATGCATTTTGCCCTGAGCACTTTCCCCCTTAATTTTGAAACCCATGTGTAATCTAAAGGAAATGTAATCCATATGTTTCTGATTCATTTACACTTAACTCATCAAAATATTTTTCTAGGAGCTATTTGATGTTGAAGAAGCATTTCGAGACTTTTTAATAAGCTTTTTAAAACCTTCCCCCCACTCCTTTAAAACAGAAGGCCATGTTTTGCCAAGGAGAAACAAGCCCCAATACCAAAATATTTGGGTTCAGTTCCAAACTCTGAACCACAGAATTTAAGATAGGTTCTCAACTTATCCGGTTCATTCTGGTATCCCATTTTCTGGGGCTGGTTCAGCATGTAAAACTCAGTAGAGTTGCCTGAGATGAAAATGGGACTCCTGTGACTTTACCACAGGATCAAGAGGAGGGATTAAAATTGTGAGCTCACAAGGTTGTGATGTCAGTACAGAACAATTCAAGATCACCTCATATGGACCACAGCTTCAGTTCCGGCGGGAATGGGGATGAAGAGTTGAGGGAAATAAACTGTTTCAGTTAGAATCATAGTCAAGATGACCTAACTACCATGTTTTTGTTTTGTTTTGGAAGCTTGGCCCCATGGAAGTAAAAATACTCAGCGGCTTTTTCCAACTGATACACTAATATAAACTCAAATTTCCAAATGAGCTTATCGTTGCCACATAATGGTGCTTTCCCCCAAATTCTCCACCACCATTCTTAGTGGCAATGTTTGACAATCTGGAGTTCCATAGCTTCCTGTTCAGTGCTCACCACGGTCCTGGCTGTGTTCTCTCTCAATAAGGCAGATCCTCTCTACCTTATTGCCACTCTCTGGTCTCCAACACGAACTATGACCTCAGGATGATCAACACTTTGTACCGTGCCATAAGCAGATGTTGACTTTGCTGTATTTGCTCATGCCATACTGGTTGTCTTTAATTCCTCTGTATTCATATATGGAAGCTTTCTCTGGTCACTGGGCAGAAGTTTTGCTTCTTCTAATCATATCCTTTTAGAATCGGTTTCTCAACTCTGGCAGTGCCTTAATTACTGACATTTTGGAAGAGATCATCATTATTATTATTTTAATCAGGGTACCTTACTTATTACTACTGTCCATTTTACAGTTTAGCATCTCTGCTCTCTACCCACTAGATGTCAACAGCACTCCCTTGGTCATGATGCTGGAACATGTCTCCAGATTTGCCAAGTGTCCCCAGGGGCGAGGAGCAAAACTGCTGCTTGTGGGTACCATTCCTAAGGGAAATCATAGGTTACTTTGCTTGTCTATGTGTGGATTGCTGTATAAAATAAGCTTCCTAAAGGCAGAGCATCATACTCAACTTCGTATCCAGACTAGTGCATTCTTTGGTGATTTGTACCATTTTAATTTCATGCATTCACTAAGTATCTGTTGGATAAAAGTGCCAGGGAGGGTGGATAGCATAGCCTAATTACAAGTTCTAACACCTCCAGATCCAATAGTAACTAAATTCTGCTGGAAATATCTAGAGTGTGCCCTTAACTCTTCTCCAATTCCTGATTTTGCAGACATGTTATTTTAAACCAGACGACTTCAGACCTTGATTATACTGTAATAACCAGTACATGGCCTTCTTTCCCCCCCTGCTCTAAGGGAAGGAAAAACATAGACTATATTTCTCTGTCCTCCAGGAAGTTAAAATCTAAATGGTTTGGAAAGACCTGTGACAGTATGGAACTGTGATGAGAGAGTAAGATAGGTGGTATCAGTAGGATTGGAGGATTTAGCAAACTAAAATGTAGGTTGGCCAGTTAAATTTTAATTTCAGATTACTATCTGAATATCTAAAATTATTCATTGCTTATATTTTATGTGAAAGCTGTAACTACCACTGTAGAAATTTCAAGCAGGATCAAAATAAGAGCATCATGATAGAGAGACAGGAAACACAATGGTTTACTTGTAGAAGTTTCAGATGGGCCAGATTTTGGAGGAGAGCATCTGTTAGGAAATAAAATAAACACAGTTGCTTGTAGAAGGTGAGGCAACATAATAAAGGTGCTTGAAAGGCATTTGGATAAACTTCTGTTTGAAGGAGAAAAACATAGGCGTCCACTAAAAAGTGCCTTTTCTCACCTCCTATTCTTACTACTCGTTGTTTCTCTTGAGTTCTCTCCTCCACAGGAGCTGCTTTCCCACAGTCTCCTAGACACCTTGTCCACATCCTCATGTAATATTTTGGCAATTGGTCATTACTGGTCTGTTTTCCTCTTTTGATGATTAGCTCTCTGTCATTTCCGTTACCACCTTCCTCCTTCTCCACTATTGAATGACCTGCCCTTAGAAACTGAAAGGAATCATCTTTTTACCTGCTTCAAAAAGTGCCATTTGTAATCCACACGTGATAGTCTAAGCCTGGTCTTCGGGACGCTGATCAGTCAGTTTCAACCCTACCTTCCCACTGAGCTCCAGCATACTTCTTCCATCATGAAGCATGTCTTTGTACTCTCTGCCCCACTCCCCTCATTTCTTTGCTCCACATTTTCACCAGGTGGAGGACTGCTTTTCCGCCCTCTCCATCAAGCCCAGATCCATCCTTCCCTCGGAAATCAATTCCATCTTCACAAACCAAGAACTCTGGTGATTGGTCAAAACTGTACCAATGCTCTGAATTCTTGTAGCAACACTATTCAGTCTGAAGCAATACTCTGTTTGCTTATATTCTATCTTAACATTTCTTCCTTGTTTCACGGGTATAATTTTTATCTTTCTAACTAAACTATAATATTCTTAACCACAAAGAGACATTATAAAAATATTTTTATATCTTCCATGGTGCCTTCCATGCTTCTGGGCATACAACAAATGATCAAGAAGTACTTCAGGGGTTTAATTGAATTAGCATCCAGAGAAAACCATTTAGAAAACAGTATATAATTCATATCAAATGTCTGAAAGTTTCTTACAGAAATTTGTAGGAAACCTATTTCAAAGACTAACCCTTCTTACTTAGAGTTTTCCTGAAAGTCAAAGTGTGAGACATTTATGAATATTTTTATGAGGTATGGTATTTAAGGGTCACGGTTTGATTACTATTAGCCTGAGTGACTAAAATGATAATCACAATTAATTACTGTCCTGAGCTCCAACTGTATCCTGGACATTTTGTTCAAATAGTTTTAAATTTTATAATTTTATTTAATTCATCCATACACATATTGTAATTTTTCTTTTAAATGAGAGAAGGATAAAGAAGGTAAAATATGTTGGCCAAAGGCACAATGTGCCTTTGAAAAATAATGACACTGGTTTTAAAACAAAGGTTGGTCTGATGCCAAAACCTATACTCTTTACCACTTTGCCTTTCTCTCTTTCTGGATGACCAAGGGAAGGTAGACAGCACCTCTGACTCCCATGTATAATTTTCTTGAAGGCCAGTGGGAGAATCACAAAGACAAGATGAGCTCAAGAGGTTTCCCCTAAGACTCTTGCATCAGTGAGTTTCTATAACATCTTGACATCTTTCATCTCCTGCTGTTTTTCAACAATGTATTGATGTGGGAAATATGGATACCATTTATCTTCTCCTTGTCCTCACTGCTTTGGTGTTGCTTTTCCAGCTTTCTGTCCTCTTGCCTGAACTATCACAATACCTTACTAATGGGCCTGGCTGCCTTCGATCTCTCCTTGTTCAATATATCAACATATTCTATAAAGAATCATCACATAAGGATAACTTTAGGCATGGTGTTCTATTGTTAAAAACCAACAGAAACAAGCTGAATGACATCCAGTGAACACTGGTAAAGAACCGAGATCTAATAACAGATATTTGGGGGTTCTGCATATGCCATCTTGGGGTACATTTTGGGGGACAGGGCTTTTACTTCACTGTATTCATGTTTCATTTCCCAGAGAATTTAGCTCATTGCCTGCAATTTATAGATGTCCCATAAATATTTACCAAGTGGACAAGTCCTAGGTTGAAAAGCTAGGATTGGTTTTGAGATTTGAGTGATATTACCGCCTGATGACTGAGCTGTGGGTCTCCAGATTACTGGTGGTAAAACCCGCCGTTCAGTTAGGAAAGAAATGACTCATCAAGATCATTCTTAATTTTTCTGATTGTTTGGAAAGGTATCTATCTGAGAGTCATGAACATTCTTAGACCTCTAATATAGTTTGATGATTCCTCAGAAAACCCAGTAGAAATGCCACATTAATACTTAACTGTCCCCTAATTGTCCCCATGTGCCCTCACTCTAGTTGTGGTCTTCCCAGTTCTGAACGAGGGAAAAAAACAAAAAAATTAACCTCTAAAAAGAAAATCACCAATCTTTTGGAAATGCCTCATTTTACATGAAATTCAAAGGAAAAAAAAATAAATGAAAGGCTTGGTGATTTCACACAAGAAAGATAATTTCTCTGACATGTTTACTCATGCAGGAAATGAGGATATTTTGGTAGCAGAATACAATTCTACCATGATTGTAAGCATCAGCATTTGGTATTCCATTTAGCCCCAAAATAAAATTCAAATTTTGCAACACTTCATTTAGCAGAATATTAATCTCCTGAGACTGGAAAGGAGAGCCAGTGTGAGCAAAGCTTTACAGGGTGGATCAAGTTAAAAACACACATACACCATATATGTACACACACCTATGCGTACACATGTGGAAGGAAACAGTTTTGAATGGCTACAGAAGCCCCCAGGTCTGTGCCTGTAAGTTTATCTATATTTTGGCCACTTGTCCCCTTGCACAGAATAGAGCAGGGCACAGGGTGATGAATAATCATTTAATCAAATAAATGCTCCATGCCTCCAACACCACTCCTTTAAGAACTGAGCTGGGAAAAAAAAAAAAAAAAAGACCAGCAAATATGTAAATTGGAACTGATTAGAGGATTAAGTTTCTCTAAAAAAGAAAAAAAAAGAAAAAATTAAAAATTGGAATAAAAACAGCCTGCAAATCCCTCTAAGCCAAGCCCTGTCTCTGAATTACAACACTAGCGCCTGTCGGCTGTGATAATTTCACTTCATTAAGTTCCAGATATAAATAGAGAGCCTTTTTTTTCCATCCACCACTTTAAATAAGCATGGGACTGAAAACACAGGGGTTATTGATCCCCTCAGCTGTTTGTTATTGGGTCTTTGGTCTTGCTTCATTGTTGCATTAGAAACTTTCAAACACCTTTATCACCGAGCCAGGGACAATTCACCTCTGTAGAAACCATTTTAAAGCTATTGTTTCTACTGCCAAAAAAATATTAAAAGAATAAAATTAATCAAGTATGCTACATACTGAAATGCAAAACAGACGTGTATGTACACTGTACATAAAGAATGCAGAGGAATTAATAAGCAAACTTCATTAAATACCAGTGCTTTGGGCACTAATACCAGATTGCTTTATACAGTAAGGTAATATAAAATTCTATATTTTTCCTGGATGTTTAAAGGTTCATATTCAAAGGTTTTTTTCTTTCTTTTTCCCTAAGTCAGAAGCTTCCATATATAGATTTTTCAGATAATGTATAGCACCCTTCAAATTAACTATAAGTTTTGTCACTCAATTGGAGGATGAGACATATTACATAGAACTGTACTAATTCTAATCTTAGAAACAAAATTTATGACAAAAAGCGGTGTTAACAGAAAAATCAAAAGCATGCTTTTTTTAGTTTAAGGCCAGGATCAGCAATTTTTTTTTTTTTCTGTAAAACAGGCAAAACCAAGGATGTTATGTTGGTACTTCTATAACCATTTAAAATGTAACCCTTTAAAAATGTAAGAGTTATTCTTAGCTGGTGGGCCTTCCAGAAACAGGTGGTGTATTGGGTTTGGCTGGAGGGCCACAGTTTGCCGACCCTGACTTAAGATATACAAAATACTGATGCTTTACCATTTCATATACTGTTTATCATTTTTGTCTTGGTCCACATCTGGCCAATGACAAATACAGACATGTAATGAGTTTTAATTTTAACCATTTATCTCTAAAAACCCAGGTTCAAAAACATTTTAAGTGTTGAGGGAAATATATTTACAAGGTCTTTACCTAATGACAGTGGGCATTTGTTCATATAATAAAACAACTTGGCACCTCTGGGTACCAACAAACACAATTGGCCAGGTGGGGTTGGCAGCAACCTAAGAGGGACTAACAGAACAAGACTGGGGTTCAGCCCTGAAGAGAAAAGTGAGCTGTGGATATATGGAGGTTGCTCAGGGTCTGGTGGGGCTTGGACTTCCCTCAAGTCATTTGGTTCTATAAGTTTTTATTTTATTAGCATTGCTTTGAGAGAACAGTTTCAAGAGGCCAACACCCAAGGATAAGGTGGTTCAGGAGATTGCTGGTGACATGCATGACTTAATTAGTTTGGGTTCATGGTTATTATCCCCCAAGAACTGTATGAGCCTAATAGAAACCGATCATTGCTCTGACTTCGTGTCATTACTCTGACTTCATGTCATATTCCTATAATTGCAAATTCCTGGTGAGTTGAGAGGGGGGAGACAATTCTTGAGCAGATTTTTATCCTCATCAGATATCAACTTTATTAAATGAAAGGCAGTGTCAGCTTTGTTCTAAATTACCAGCATTCAAGAGATCAAGAAAAAATACCTCATCAAGAGCTGAAAATGTACTTTATATAAGGCAACTTACATAATGCTTTCGAAGTCTTTCATCTGTTTTGAGTTTGTTTTTGGGTATGGTGTGGGAGAATGGACCAGTTTCATTCTTCTGTATGTAGCTGTCCAGTTTTCCCAACATCACTTATTGAAGAGGTTGTCTTTTTTCTGTTGGATTTTTTTTCTGATTTGTCAACTCAAAATGGATGAATGACCTCAATGGGAGACAGGAGTCCATCAAAATCCTAGAGGAGAACATAGGCCATAACCTCTTTGACGGTGGCCACAGCAAGTTCTTCCAAGATACATCTCCAAAGGCAAGGGAAACAAAAGCAAAAATGAACCTTTGGAACTTCATCAAGATAAAAAGCTTCTGCACAGGAAAGGAAACAGTCACCAAACTAAGAGGCAACCTGCAGAATGGGAGAAGATATTTGCAAATGACATTAAAGTTAAAGGGCTGATCCAAGATGCCAAGATGTATAAAGAACTTCTTAAACTCTACACTCAAAAAACATATAACCCAGTCAAAAAATGGGCAGAAGACCTGAATAGACACTTCTCCAAAGAAAATATACAACTGACTAATGGACACATGAAAAAATGCTCAACATCACGAGCCATCAGGGAAATACAAATCAAAACCATAATGAGATACCACCTTATACCAGTTAGAATGGCAAAAATTAACAAAACAAAACACAAATGTTGGTGAGGATGTGGAGAAAGGGGAACCCTCTTACACTGTTGGTGGGAATGCAAGATGGTTTAACCACTCTGGAAAAGAATATGAAAGTTCCTCAAGATGTTAAAAAGAGAGCTACCCTATGACCCAGCAATTGCACTACTAGGTATTTACCCCAAAGATACAGACATAATGAAAAGAAGGGCCACATGCACCCCAATGTTCATAGCACAATGCCCACAGTAGCAAAACTGTGGAAAAGAGCGGAGATGCCCTTCAACAGATGAATGGATAAAGAAGATGTGATTATATATATATAATTACTCAGCCATCAGAAAGGATGAATACTCACTATTTGCATCAACAAGGATGGAGGGGATTATGCTAAGTGAAGTAAGCCAAGCAGAGGAAGACTATAATCATATGGTTTCACTCCTATGTGGAACATAAGGAATGGCACAGAGGACTGTAGGGGAAGGGAGGGACAACTGAAGGGGAAGAAATCAGAAAGGGAGACAAACCATGAGAGACTGTGGACCCCGGGAAACAAACTGAGGGTTTCAGAGGGAGGGAGGTGGGGGAAGGGTGAAGCGGGGTCATGGGTTTTAAGGAGGGCACGTGTAGTGATCAGCACGGGGTATTATAAGCAACTAATAAATCACTGAACACTGCATCAAAAACTAATGATGTACTACCCAGTGGCTAACTGAACATGATAAAAATAAATAAACAAATAAACAGAAATACAAAATAAAAATCTAAGATAAGAATGATCCTACTAAAAGAATCTGGGAAGTTTGGAGCTATAGTTTCCTACTTCTCAACCAGGGACTGCAAGGGTGCTATGACATTAATAGCAGGGCCTTGGAGAATTTGTGTGTGTTCAAAGCACTGCTGATAAGCGGGGTGAGTTATACACTTACTTCTTGTCTTTTTTAAGGTATATGTATGCTTGGTGTTGTGCTTGTTAGGATACAATTTATGTCAAAAGCAGTACTTAATTATAAAAATAATAGTTAATATGTGGTAAGTGCTTACCCTTTACCAGACACCGTTGAAAACCTTTTATAGATTCTATGTCACTGAATTGCAGTCTCCTCAGGAGGTAAATACTGTTATCATCATTTCCATTGGACAGGGAGGAAATCAAGATACAGAAAAGTTGCATAATGTGCTGAATGTCATTGTCAGTAAGTGATGATGGTGGAATTGAAATCCTGACTTTAGGGCTCATTCTATTAACCCCTAGGTTTCAAATCTGTGTGCCATCTCTCCACATGGGAGAGAATCCATAACTACTGTCATGTGGAGATCTGAGGAATTTTTTATGTTACAATGAGGTCCCCAAATTCCCATGGTTTAGGGATAACGCACAGTCAAGGAGAACAGAGAATGGAATACACATCAATGTTGATATCTCAGTTTTCAGAATGAGTCCTGTTAATGGACGAGAGAATGTTGGTCTTTTTGATATGGTCAGGTACATTACAGAAGGAGAGCATACAAACTTTGGCTCACTTGCCTATAAGAAATTCCATTCAGATATTTCAGTGGTCTGTAAATAGCTTACCACATGTCTTGCCTATGTCAGCAGAGCACCTTGAAATCTCTTCTTGGTGAACAGTTCCCCTCTACAGTGATACACTACTTGCCCACACATGATTTTCTTATTGCTTTATATGTGTATGTGTGTGTGTGTGTGTGTGTGTGTGTGTGTGTGTGTGTGTAGAGAGAGAGAGAGAGAGAGGGAGAGAATTCTATCTATCTATCTATCTATCTATATATATATATCTATGTATCTTTCTTTTGTGTTTTAGAACTCATTCACCAGAGGCTGATAATCTTTGGGTCTGTTGATGGATTTCATTTTTGGATTTGGAAAATTGGGTAATCAGACTCTGGAATTTATTCATCAAATCATGAACCTCTGACATCCTCTGGTTCAACACTGACTGATAGAAATGTAATGCAAGCCATGTAGGTGATTTTGAATTTTCTAGAAGCTGTATTAAAAACTTGAAAAGAAACAAGTGAAATTAATTTCAGCAATATATTTTGTTTTATCCACTAGATCCCAAACATGATCATTTCAATTTGGAATTAATACAAAAATAAATAAGATATTTTTCATTTCATTTTTTTGTATGTGCTAAGTCTTCAAAACATGGTATATATTGTACTCTTACATCTCAATTCAAATGCTAAAATTTCTTTGAAAACATTTTATGTGTAATTTATATTCTGTAAAGCATAGTGTTTAAAAATATATCCACATACCCCAGTTGTTATAGGCATACTTAAACGTTTTCCAATAACTGAATCAAGTACTAGATGTTAAATAAAAAATAATTAACATTGAATAAAACTTAAAATTCCATTCATTCATCACACTGGATGTGTTTAAAGTTGTAACCTCTCACTACACATCCAAATCACTTTTAACACTTATTGAACATAAAACTAGTAAGTAGTGATGAAGAAAACAGCTGTCATGTGTTAAGCACTTCTACCAGATACTATTTGAAATGTTTTAGCTTTAATTATTATTAGTGTTATCATTTTACAGGGAAGAAAAATGAAGCACAGAGGGGTTAGATAATTTTCTCATGGCTGTGTAATTAAGATGTAAGAGAGCCCCTCCAAAGCTTGTCATCTTAAAAACCTTACTATATGTAGTACAATATCACACTATATACAGTAACCCCTAGAGGCACTAATTGATTGCCTCTGAAGTCAAGCTCTGAGCTCTGCATTTTCTGCAAGATCCTCTGTGATTGTGATACACAACCATTCTATGTGACATCATCGTCAGCTGTCTTCAGAACCCAACAGTGGAGAATAAATATTGATTTTATTTAAATAAGCCATTCTTCAAAAACCTTGGTTGAGAATTTGAACATGGTCACTGAAACAAAAATTCTTTGTACCTCCCTGTATCTTTGGTGAAATACTACTACATACTATATGTCTGGTCTTCATTGTTGTGTTTCATGTCATTTTCTATTAATTTTTAAGGGAACTAACTGAATCTTAAAGCAGCTATAATCAGTAATTTCATACTTTTAAAAATAGGGTGCTTTCCAGCTATTTTGCAAATACCATCTAGAGAGCAATGCCATTGAGCTGTGATGAAAGTGTGGGATGGAGAAAAAAATATTAATAATTATTAATGATTATTAATTATTAAATACCACTCCCTTTAATCCTTTCTACAGCAATAATAATGCATCACAAAGTCTTGTATTTTAAGATTTTCTCTATCTGCTGGCCTTGAGAAACTGCTAGGTTTGCTGGACACTGAGATCTGTGAATTAAGAACACAACTTTCATTTATTCAGCAACAATTGGAAAGTGTGCACGTTGCCATGGAGACGAGTAAGCCATTTCCTTTCCCACATTATGAGCACAGGCCTTTCTACCAAGTCTGATTTCCGTCCTGTCACCCAAAGGTTTGGTGAGATTGGGGAGTTTGATCCTAGGGTCTGGCATGGCTCCAGGCAGAACAATAAAAAAAGACATAAATCATGGGGAAAAGAGGTTGACACCAGTGGGAGGTGTGAAGGTGGGGAGTTGAAATATGGCTGCCACCGCACATCTGTGGAACACAGAGCATGCTTAAATTGAAGGAGTGCATCTTAATGAAAATGTGTGTATAACCTCTGGTGTTCACACTGGGGATGTCAGCGTGTGTAATGCTGCTAGGGAATCACAGTCCGGTGACATTCCTGGAGCTTGGTAGATAACTCCTGATCCGCAATTTTACTATTTCAGGATGTTGTTTGCTAGTTATTCATTGACTGCTTCACTCTCTTAGTAACCAGCTAGCAAACGCAAGCTCAGGACAGGCATCGCTGGGAGACAGAGGCGTGAGAGGAGGAATGTCCAGAAAAAATCCTGTGATGAGGTAGATCTTCATAAATGTCAGAAGAGTCCAGTGAAAGGCTCTGCAGTGGACGGTAGGGTCCATATTCTGCGTTGACACTGAATACAAGTAAAAGACAAAGTTAAGGACATCTGGTCTGTATTTATGCCATCCAGAAAGAATGATTGATTTGTAAAACAAATGGACATCCAAAGTAACATCTCTCGAGTTGGACTCTAGAATATTGAAAGGGTCCAGTGAGGCCGGTGAGTGAAGGAGCACTGAGCTCATTGACAGTAACCGGCAACTGACGCAGAACCCAGACCAGCAAGTCTGTATTCCGAACGCAGTGTATGAACAAATTATTTAGCACTAGAGTTAACATCATGAGAATGCGCCAGCTCAAGGGAAGGGAAGTGGGAAAAAAGCCTGGGGTTTGTGGGTAAAGATCTATACTTTCAAGATAGATGTGATGGATTGCTTTTCGGATTATTTAGAATTTAAATAACCAACTACTAATTTTTAGGTCACCACTTCATTTAACACAGAACCTCCTCTCAGTTTCCCGGTTGAGACCTAGGCTCAGATTTCATCCCCAAACATATTAAAATCTAAGAAGAAGTCATAAAGCAGAGACAGAGTATCCTTTCCTGTTCTTGTCTTCCTCCTTACTTTCCCTTCCTCCAAATAAAGGACAGATGTGAACCTGCAAGCAGTGAAAAAAAAAGAGCTCATTATGTTCCTAAGTGTCTCATCAAATAGTCTAAATTTCTGTTACCACAACTTCTAGAGTTACTGAGGAAAGACAGATTTTATCTTCACTGTCGCTTATAATCGGCTAAATCAGGCTCACGGCTCAGGATTAGTGCAGAGAAATGTACGGGCCGCTGAGATGACAGGTAGGGACCACGAGATCTTCAGAGCTGCTTCAGGACCCTTTGGAAAGAGTCTCCAACTGCAGCAGAATTCCTTTATCCAGAGCTCTTAGCCTGTCTTTACAGCCCACTCATTTTATAATTAGTCATTTATAATGTGTCGGAGATGGAGAAGAGGGCTTGTGTGCGGGTCCATTTTGGGAAGTGATCCAAAGAAACACAGGCTGGAGACAGAAAGAGTGCAGTGGGAAGGAGAGAGACCTGCTCTCCAGTGTGCACAGCTGGAACTCGATCTCTTGGGGGAACCCACTGAGCCGCTAGTGGAATAGGACCGGAACCTGAGAGCCAGAAGAGGGGAGGGTCAATTGGCTCTATCTCCCATTTGTTAAGAGGTAGCCAGGTGGGGTGTCACCAGCACAGTCTGGCTTGCCCACGAGTCACACTGAATGATTTGCTCAGGCACTCACTGTGCACAGAAAAGAAGTCCAAGGAAGAGACTGAGGCCACGTGATGCAGCTCCCAGGATACATGAGAGTGGCTGGGGGACATAAATCTGAGCGAAACAGGTAGTTCAAGATGAGCATCTCTCCCTTTCAATACAATGAAGGGTTACCAAGGGCAGGGACCAAGTTGCAGTCACCCTTTTTTTTTTTTTTCTTTTAAGATTTTATTTATTTATTTGACCGGGAGAGAGAGAGACAGAGAGAGAGAGAGAGAGAGGCGGAGAGAGACGGAGAGAAAGCACACGCGGGGGGAGGAGCAGAGGGAGAGGAAGAAGCAGGCTCCCTGCGGAGCAAAGAGCCCAACTCGGGGCTCGATCTCA
This sequence comes from Mustela erminea, assembly GCF_009829155.1. NCBI lineage: Eukaryota > Metazoa > Chordata > Mammalia > Carnivora > Mustelidae > Mustela > Mustela erminea. The sequence goes on along the minus strand of NC_045631.1, from coordinate 52,809,647 downwards.
GGACCCTGGGATCATGACCTGAGCCGAAGGCAAATGCTTAACCCATTGAGCCACCCGGGGAACAAGTCTCATTCGCCTTTATGTATGTATCTCCCATGTTTCTTGTCCAATGCCTTGCATGCAGGAAGTGTTTAAAACCCATTTGTTGAGCGCCTGGGTGGCTCAGTGGGTCAAGCCTCTGCCTTCAGCTCCACTCATGAACTCAGGGTCCTGGAATCGAGCCCCGCATCGGGCTCTCTGATAAGCAGGGAGTCTGCTTCCACTTCTCTGCCTGCCTCTCTGCCTACTTGTGATCTCTCTTTCTCTCTCTCTGTTAAATAAATAAATAAATAAATAAATAATAAAACCCATTTGTTCAGCTGAGCTGAGTTGAGACCCTTGGAAGCTGGGGCCGGGCTGTGTTTGTTCCTCACTGCCTTTAGTCATGCCTGCACATTATTTGAATATACTTTACCTCATTCGTTCATTTACTCAAACATTGGGAATGTGCCAAATCCGTGAGAAAAGAACGGCTCTAAACGTGGAGAGCACGAAACCAATAGTAAAGGTCCCCGTTCTCACAACAACCTTAGAGAGAAAAAAATACATGTGTTAGAAAAAGTCTTAGTAGAAATAATTAGCTAAGCCGCTATATGTTAATGGGAGGGACACATCTAATGTGGGATAAATGGATGATTTTACCCGTCAAGTACTGTGAAAGCTGAATGTTAACATCCCGTTGGGTGTCAACTGGGTAGCGATTCAGTCCCAACTTCGTATTCTGTATAAAATCATAGACGGCTCCTTCCTCCCCATGTTGTGGAACAAAGTTTAGGCTTGGTTTCTAGAAAAGAAACCCAGGCCCTCGGAAGCTTACATGAATACATATTGCCGCTGCTGGATACATCTCAGTAGATTTCCCAGAGTGTGGCAGGATTTATTCCTGACAGATTAAATTATGTTTCTCTCTTTTTGTTGTAGTGGACTTGAAAGAATCAAAAAGTAAATTTTTCTTTTTTTTTTTTTCTCCCCAAAGAGCTGAATACTTAGCCTTTGTATTTCTTTTGTGTATCCTGACTTGCCTATGGAGATTTTCACAGCTTTTTGTTTCCAAAAAGAGAAGTTAGCAGGCACCCGAAGGAGGTCTTTAGGGCTAGGATTCTTTTTTTTTTTTTTTAAGATTATATTTATTTGAGATAAATCTAGAGTGAGAGAGAGAGTGAGCACAAGCAGGGGGAGCAGCAGGCAGAGGGAGAAGCAGGCTCCTTGCTGAGCAGGGAGCCCGATGCAGGGCTCAGTTCAGAATCACGACCTGGGTTGAAGGCAGATGCTTAACCAACTGAGCCACTCAGGCACCCCACAGGCCTAGGATTCTATTTGGAGTCTGGGACAGCTAAGCGGGACCAACATGGATCTGTGACTGAGACAGCATGAGGCTAGCATTGGAACAGACTTGACCCAGGTTGCTGACCCCAAGGGACAAACGGGCAGATGGCAGATTCTGCAAGTGGCAGGGACATATATACTCCACTCTTTCTGGTGCAGCATCTTGCGAATGGTAACCATTCTGATGGAGTTGTCCATGAATGCTGGAGTCACTGAAGGCCAAGAACCGTGGACTTGGGACTTCCCTTCTCCAAGATTCCCCTGATGGACCTCAGACTGTTGGTTCTTTCCCATAGTTTTCTTTACTACATATGACTCTGGGGTTCTTATCCTAGAAAGGTCCTTCTATGGTGATTGGTACAATTTACTTTTCATCTAGTCAAGAAGAGCATAAAAGAGATATAATTTGCTATGCAAAATCACAAAAATCATTTCTGGTACTTCTTGAGGGCTCTAGAGAAAGTTTAATTTCTACATTAGATTTGAGCCATGGGGTCCATTTTCATTCTGGCTCTGTTGATCAAAGTTGTATTTTTCTTCATCATTTTTTCAAGGTACTGATCACGTGCCATTTATCCTCCTAAGGTGACAGTAATCAGAAGTACCTGATTACCCTGGTTACTCCGAAAAGGAGATGGAAACAACCATTACCTTCTCTGAACATTCATTTGTTACTTCCCTATAGTACCTTCCCTCCTGAACTTTTTCTTGGGGTCGTTGTCACCATTTTATGATCATCACACCTGGTAAATTGCTTTGCTTGTGCATCGCTAAAGAGCTGTCTGTCTTCAGTTGATGGAACCTATTGACATGAGTAAATGGAAGCAGGTTTAAATATCTTTTGGAAAAATAAAAAAATCAGTGTCTCCTCCTGACAACTCTACTTACAAGCATATCTTTTTTTTCTTTTTCCTGCCCATAGAGGCTAAATCTACAGAAATTTAAGTGTTTAACCCTTAAAAATGGATATATACATTTTATTTCTAGAAAGATATATCCCTTTTATTTATAGAAAGAAACAGAGAGAAAAGGAGATGACAGAAGAAAAAAGAAAAAAAATGTAGTAAATGTAAGTCTGAGTAGGGCAGTGGGGAGGCATGTAGGAGCTAGATCTTTCTACGCCAAATGGAGTAATAACAAAGCAGCAATTATAATGTGTTCGCTTTATTGACTGCTTATCCTGCCAGGAATTTATACTATTAACTCACTCAGTCATAAGAGCAACTTTTTGAGGTATGTAATGTTATCATCCCCATTTGACAGCTGAAGAAACTGAGCCACAGGGGGTTGGGTGGCTGGTCCACAGCGACACCACTAGAAAGAGGCACCATTACGGCAATATGGCGCCGTAGCCCATGCTGCTGGGCTGCCTTTCCGCAGATGTTTGGTTGGTACCTGCCACTTTACCTGTGTCATTTTATCTAATCACCCCAGCAATGCTGTGAGATGGGTTTGCGATCACCGTTTCAGAGACAAGGACAGTAAATCTCGGAAAAAAGGATGTCGGTTACCTGTGATTCTCCATCTTCTTAGAGGCAGGTTAGAATTCAAACCCAGACTGTCTTGAGGCCAAAACCCCAGTCCTTGCCCTGTGCCAAATGTCTCTTTTTGAAAGCGTAGCAGAAAGCTTTCCACTCTGCCTCTAACTTCATGGGGCGGAATCAACGGAAGATTCCCACTGGGCCACCTACACTCACAGCCTTTTACCTCAAAAGAAGGTGGTCATTTTAATTTGGGGGAAGTTGACAATTGACTCTTCCAGATATCTGGAAAGTGCTTTATCTCCCATTGCCCATCACCGTGCATCTCCATCTGCAAATCCCTGGGTCCCCGGCTGCCGTCTTTCAGCTTACTTCCATTACGAGGGATTTAAATGAATCACTGTTAACTTTTATATGTAATCGTTCATATTATGATTATGCCTGAAAAAAGCAAAATCCTTCTTTCGATTAACATTGATACAGAAGGTAAGACTCACATGAAGAGAGTAAGTTTTTTCATTTAAACGATTACACTTGTAACTATATATTCACACATTTACATGTTACTGTTGTACTTTAAAAGTTCTTCTCCTTAAAAACAAATGTGATAAATGGTTTAGTTATTATTTCAGTTTGGAAATGGGCAGCTACAGAAATAACATTTTAATATATTCCAGATTACACTGCATGCTATACTTGTAATAAGGACTTGTTTCCAACATTAGTTGGCAGATCACTCGTATGAACAATTATCCAAATAGCTATTAGGATATGATTGCGCTCATTTCCAGGCAAAGCAGGGTTGCCAGAACTAAGCCTGGCTGCTGGTTAGATTTTGGTTTGACTTTTGGAGAAAGCCACAAGAATTTTTCAGTCATCTTGGCTGTAAGGGAGTCTCCCTGTCTTGAGGCTAGTCTCCTTCCTACTTGAAAATAAGAGCAAATGTGTTTCTCTTTTGTTTTATTTTTACAGTTTTACACAATCTAGAAAAAAAAAGGCGGGGGGAGAAGAAGGAAGGAAGGGAGAGAAAGGTGGGGAGGAAGAATGAAGGGGTGGAGTGGCCCAGGAAAGTAGATTGAAACATTAAGAAAGTGAAGGAGTCTGTGGCTTAAAATCCTGCAGAAGCATGGGTACAAGGGACACACATCCATGGCCATGCATACATCATTTTGTGGATATGCTCCCTAGTTCTATCTCTGCAGAGAGCTTCATACTTAGCGTAATTTCTCGAAGTGAATGCCAAAAAAAATGGTGTTTATAGAAATAGAAAAATCAAGCTTTTTCCTGTTGCCCATTCATTCTGCCCCTGCATGGTTTGGCACCTGGGGATCGTGCTGGTTAATCTGGTCCAACACTCTAACCCAAGAACAGTGACTCCCTTAGACGAGGTGAAGAAAAGCTCCCTTTGTGCTCAGTCTATGGCTGGTGGAAAGATTATTTAGAAAGCCCGTGTGCTTCATGGGAGTGGGGTGATCCCTCCCACAGCTCATGATGATGGAGGTTTACGACAGGTCTCAAATTCCACTCATCAACCACCGAAACCACTGTCCCTGCCACAACTGGAAAGGTCTCTATTCTTCAGACTGTAGGGTGGGGAAGGGCTGAGAGGGCAAAGCAAACACGTTTCTATTTATTTTTTTCAATCTACAGTTGTGGCGTCCATCTTATTGACGACGTCTCCAGTGGACTTTGCCAGTTTGGGTCCGGAAAGACAAAAGTTATCTGAAATACTTATCTTTAATGGAGAGAAAATACCATGAACTCAGAAAGGTGTTTTTCTTTGTACCCAGTGTACCTGGAATGAGACCCTTTTGCTTTGCATAGGATCTGAGGGTCTCCACTAGTCATCTCCATGAGGTTCTCTCTTCCAGAGATGATTATCACAACTAAACTGTTTAAAAGGGTTGATGACTGATAGCAGACTTTGAGTCCTATTATGAGTGATTTCTACTACGGGGTACCTCTCCCAACATTGGAATTCAGCGTGTTAGTAGAAGGAAGTCAAAGGGTCATTCTTATAATTCTCCTACACCGCTCTTGGTGCAAGTTTGCAATTATTTTCATTGAATTTTTATTGCACTTTCACCGTGTGGCAGAGCACGAAGTTCTTATAAATCTTATAAATCTCTTTTAACATTTGCAATCATACTTTTCGGGAAGGTTGATTATTATGTCCGTCTTATAGATGTGGAAATAGGGTATCAGAGAGATTCAGTAACTCATCCAAGTGTGAAAGGAACTCAGGAATGATCTGGAATGCAGAATCAGGTATTCTAACACTCAGTTCAGGGATATCTGTTTCTCCCATCCTAAGGAGTTATATAGTGGCATATATTTTGAGGAAAAAAATTAATACACATTATCTCACAAAAACATCAAAATAGTTGTTCTTACCATGTGTAGGAAGCAAAACCATGACCGAATGGAGACTCTCTGCCCGCAGAATGGAAGGGCCAATTCTTTTTCTTTACTCTGGCAGCTATAGACTTCTTCCCTTATGATGAGCAGGAAAGGCTATGTGAGAAGATTCTAGACTGGTTTGAAAAATAATAATAGTCACAAAAGACTCTGGCTTTTTCTTGTAAAGACGGGGCCAAAGACTTTCTGTATTGATTTTCTGGAAGAACGGATGAGAGAGAGAGAGGATGAGGTGAAAGAGAACTTCAAGGACAAAGCATCATGTGATGGATGGACGTACTCTGGCAGAGGGAGAGGGAGTCTTTGGCTATGTCCTGCTTGTCCCACGCTTCCCAAACAGTATTATATTTTCAGCATTTTTGTTTTCTTAGGAAAAAAAAAAATTCTCACTGGAATACACATCAATAAAATATATTGGATCAACAGTCATATAAAGCAGCAACAGAATTAGATTATTCTTGAAAGGTTGTTGGAAGGAAGAGGAAAGAAGGAAGGGAGGAGGGAGAGAGGGACAGAGGAGGAAGGAAGGAGAAAAGAAAGAAAGAGAAAGCAAGCAAGCAAGCAAGAAAAAGAAAGAAAGAAAAAAGAAAAGAAAGACAGACTTATCAGAAAAAAGCTCCATTAGTTGCAATAAAGGGTTCTTTATAATAGAAGTCATCTTCTGGTCTGGTAGGACTGTATTAAAAAGTATTTAAGTATTTCTGTTCAAATTCATAAGAAATCTTGATCCTTGTTTTGCGCAAGGGTGATATATGTATACATATATGATATGCATATGCACTGTAATGCATACCTAATATATGCACACACGTACATATTTTATATATAGGATATTGAGGATGAAGAGAGGATGAAAGAAAAGGCATGATTGATTCCTAAGCCCTAATTATTTTATGAGATCATGCCAAGTGTTGCCAAAACAGGACACCACCTTCTCTGGAATCTTTTCTTTTCTTTTCTTTTCTTTTTTTTTTTTCTTTCCTGCCGGAAATTCCAACCTTGACCTGGCATTATCTAAGTTTGTATTGTCAATTAGAGGGAAGGCATTGGGTTCTGCTTGCCACAGTCTCTATTCATGATTGACTTCTAGCACATGTCATGGTCATAGGAAGCTCACATGACTCCCAAGGTCAAGGATATAATTAACTCTAAAGAGAAAATATCCTCCTGTTTTAAATAAATTCTTTTTAAAATCTGCAATCACCTGGGGTATAATGATGTTCCACATGCACTTTCTTTTTCATAACTACTGCTGAAATTAAACTTGGAAATGAGAAGGAAAAGATTGATATTGTTGGTCGTTGGGGTTTGCATTTGACATTCCTCAAATAATGGGATGTAATATGGTTATGCAGAAAACAGATTGATTTTTCACAATTTTCCCACAGAGGTAATGGAGAACAGACTGGAGGAAATTCCAAGGTTTCATTGGGGGAACCATTTGCAACACAACTGAAGAAGAAAACAAACTCAAACCATCCTTTTATGCAATTTTGCCTTCAATATTTTAAAGTAGGAAATTTGCTCACTAATTTGTTTTTATTCCTAGTGAGTTTCAGGAATTTGGGAATATTTTCAGTTTTGCAGAAAGATTTCAGAAGGTCTACCAAGTGGGTGAATCACAGGTTGTATCAGTTAAAATAATGGTGAGAGTAATGGAATTACATAATGTTTTCTTCTAAGGATTCAAATCATATGTTTTAGAGTCTCCTTCTTTTCTTTGCCCCAAACTCCTTTCTTCTTTGTCTCCCTGCATCCCAGCGGAAGCTAAAAAATAATAGCAGTGTGTTACTGTTACTGAAGCAAAGCCAGAGATGTTGGGGGCAAATGCCCAGTGTCACACAGTTGGTCGTGGTACTGAATCTCTCCCATTTCAAGTAACACAGACTTTTATTAATGCTGCAGAAAGGAATGCACCCATGAATTTAATTTCCTATTTCTTTGCAGGAAGCCAGTCAACTCAATTGGTTAGAGCATGGTGCTAATGAGGCCAAGGTCACTGGATTGACCCCTGAACAGTGTCTTTCGCTGTGCATTTACAGAGTTTTCTTCTAGTTCTAACCCTAGACCATAGACCTGAATAGAACAGCACTTTTCCTCAGTTCCCTTTGTGATCAAACTATGGAGGCTTCATAGAAAATCCCTCCTTAGCACCGAGAAAGCAATGCAGAGTGTTTATTCTCAATTCCACGTAGCCCAATAACAACGTCACTAGAATGATCCACCAAAACTCATGAGTCAGTGCCTTTGTTTTTATTGATAAGCCTTTATCTCTTCTTTCTTTCTCTATCTTTCTATGTCTTATTCCTAGGACAAGGAGAGAATGGTTCCTCATGGCCCCAGATCTCTAGGTTCTAGAAAAAAAAAATAGTTCAAGGAGACTCAGTGAGGAGAGGGCTGTAAACATGAGTGTGTTCAGGAGTGATGATGTGCTGTGCACAATCCCAGTCGTGGACCTGCTATTGTTCACTGCAGGCCTGTAGTGCCTGTAGCACCAGTACACTGAGTACCTGGGCTTCACAATGAGCAGTGCCCGTGTCTGGTTCCCATCTCGACATTGCCCAGTCCCCTTTTCCAAATCGCGGATCTCATCTTTGATGCACATCTCCCATTTCAACACGCCTTCCTTTCAGTCGGTTCCTCTTTTCCTAGAGCGTTGAGAGTTTTCCCATTGTTTATGGCCTGGAGAGAATTTCAGACATTTCCCCAATGCCCAGTATTTCCAGCCTGTTGCCCCGCGTTCCGGACTGGAAATAAAGCTGGGAGAGGATGGAGCGGCAAATGGCACTTTTATAGCACGTCTGTGATGAGCTGTCAGTAGAGGAAGGAAGTCGTAGAAACAATGTGATTGAAATGTCACTGCGGAGGCCACGAGGCAGCAGAGGGGGAAGTCAGAGGGCAGTGAGAGTGGAGTCACAGGGACAAGTGAGACGGTGACTTCTTCTATCTGCTCACTTTCACATCAGCTGTTGATGTCGAGCCCATTCCAGACTTCTGTGCTTACGGCCTCTGGCTTCTACTTTGGACATGGCCCTCTCCTTCTCAATGAAACTTCTTTTGGATCACCTTTTCTCAGGGCCACCTGTAACCTGATTTCATGTGAGAAGTTGATCTTGTCAAACGATTAAAAGATAGGCCTCATCACTCCGTTTCCCTTCGAGGCGTAACTGTTCCCTGTTGAGACTTCTGGAAAAAGCAAAGGCTTTCCCTTAAAGCAACAAGTCATCAATGGATGGAAATTCAGACCCTGAAAGAGCGGGGCTTAGAGAAAATCCATTGAATGTTGTGTGTGTGTTGGAGGGGGAGTTTGGGGGTTGGGAGTTGTCTTCCCCTCTGGGCCCTTCCCACCATGTAGAATCAGTATCTCTCTCCCAGTACTATCCCTCAAGTGAATCTGTCCACAAACACGCTTGATGTGTTCATGTGGACCTCAGCATGCTGATTGAGGGCTTTGAGGGAAAAGCAACTGTTGGCCCTGAGCTCCCTGACAAAACCTCCGAATGCCAGGGGAAGATGGCGTCTGAAGGGGCACTAGACCCAGATCCCCTTTTCTGCTTAGAAAACTTACCCAATATCTTATTCCCAGAGCAAACACAATTTCTATGGTTTTTCTATTGCTTTGCTGGCAAGTCAGCCAAGTGGAGTACATTATTTCATAGTAAAATAAACCTTCAGGTTTTTTTTTGTTCCACGGGAAATTACTCAGTGTGAGTACAGACGTGTCACCCTCACATTTCCACAAGATTTGCTTCCCTTTATAATTGTGGATCCTGCTGTGTTTAAGAATGATCAAAAGTTACAGAAGCCTGGTTTTCATTTCTCTTCTTTTGTTACTTCCTAATCTCCAATTTCATTGACTTGCCTTCTCCCTTTCCCGTCTGACCAACGTCCACTAACAATAGTGACTTAAAATTTTATCCACGTAGACACACCATGAGTGGGTTCAGTGGGTGAGGCACTCACTCTGTTTCATTAGAATCGCCTTCTTCAGAAGAAATAGGAGTGAGCATTCACTCTGCTGTGGAAATACACGTGGTTTTTGTGTTCATCAGGGAAACCATCTGCCTCTTCTGGCATTTTCCCATTTGGAGGGCCATGTCACCATTGTCAGCGACCAGCACCATAAAGAATCGACTAGAGCAGATCTCTGCTTTTCTGCTTCCCAGTCCCCTGGAAGGAGGGAAAAAAAGTTATAAGTTAGAGTTCCTAAAACACTGTCTTGGGTGTTTCTCATAGATGTGCCATAAATATTCTTGTTGTTTTCTATTAATACGGTGGTTGAAAGAATGTTCTGCTTTAGACGCTTGGTCAGCATTTCTTCCTTAGCAAAGCTGCTCTGTGTTTAAGGACTTAGATACATAATGTAATTGAATGTCCCATCTTTAAAGCATGTGATAGTTATAAAAAGAGTGAGTTGATGACTTGTTAAAAAATTCGAGCCAGGGCACCCAAGTGGCTCAAACCATTGGTTAGGCATCTGTCTTTGGCCCAGGTCATGATCCCGGGGGTCCTAGGTTCGAATTCTGTGTGGTTCCCTGTTTTAGAGAGACCCTGCTTCTCCCTCTCTCTCTGCCTGTTGCTCCCCCTGCTAGTGCTTTCTCTATCTCTGTCAAATAAATAAATAAAAATCTTAGAAAAAAAAATTCACACCAGAAAAAGCAAGAGCGATAAGTTACTAATACCCCGCTGTCCAGTTAGCTTTGGCAGTTAGAGCCATACACTAATGGAAGCAAGTCCGTGGGTCAGCCTTCCCATGACGAAGTTGAATTTAATCTATTCCACTGTCACAGTAAATGAACACTACCCTGAAAACCCATATTGCTAATGCCTGTTATTAATCACAAGTAGTGAGTAAGAAAGTTTAGCTAATTGCTATCCTACTATGCAAAACAAAACAACAACAAAGACTAATCCCAAGGACATAGCCTCATGATGAGTGCAGAGCGTCACCACTGTATACAAAATACAGCAGGTTGTCGAACGGGTTTCAGAATTTAAACATGTCGTTGGCTAATTGAATTTAAATTTTAAAAAAGGAGAATTTATGTAGTATGTGGCAATTTCAGAATTCCTTGATGTTTCGTTGCAAACCTGGGAAAGAATGGTTCAAAAGCAATACCTTCCATTTAAGACCAGAATTTAATTACACTGATCCAAGGATATGAAGTCTCCTCCCTCTATGCCAAGCATATGTGCTTAATTAACACGAAAGAGAGATCTGGTGTTTACAGAGCATGCTGCACTTTGTAATAACTTGGCTAGGGTGTTCAGAAAGGCTAACTCTATAAATTATCTACCATGGTAGGTGAATGTTTTCTTTCTCATAAATAAAAGAACCATTCTCCTTCCTGCCCTCCCCCCACCAAACAATAGCTTATTTGGATTTGTAATACATAAAACAGATAAAAATAGAATCCTTTGAATTGAACCAAGAATGGCAGGTCTAGGGCAACCCTAAAGCTATCTAACTTCCCATCCACTGGTGGTTCTTTGATGGAAGTGGGAAGGACAGAAATGTGTTGATGCCCGTTACCACCATGGTGGAATCACGAAGCACACATGAGCCTTGGGTATGTCATGCAATGTCTCTCTCTTATTGTACTTAACAGCTATGAGCTTTTATGATTAAGGAGAGAGAAATACAATCATCATCAGACACACTCATCTAATAAATGCACAAAAATATGCTTCAGGTAGCTAAGAGAGGTAGAACTTCAGATCCAGACTAAAGCCAGGAGTGCAAACATGGCTGGGGTTCCCATCCCTTTGTTTGCTACGTGTATTCTCCTGAGTGACTAAATCTTCCTTTTTGTCATCTGTCAACTGAAGTGGATTATATTAATACCTATAGGAGCTCCATGAGGCCCAAAGAGAGAACATACACAAAGATAACTTAGCACAGTATCAAGCATAAATTAAATACTCGAGAAAAGTAGTGTTCTAATAAATAAAGAATTTGAATGGAGTAGGAATAAACCATAATCATGAATTGAGAATATAGCAACAACTCTACAAGATTAAGCTAGAATTTAGTCAGTGATGGTATAGCCTATCTTTTAACTTCAGGCAATATTACTCCCTTAAACATGGAGTCGAGAATTTTAGAAATGCCAAATAAAAGATTATGAAGCTTCTCACTGTCTGGCAAGTTTCCATGTGGTAGCTAATGAAACTATGAGTGGGTACTTCAATATCTGGCTTGTTATGTGTGAAATATTTACTATTTTAAGTTTTTTTAGTTCTTCCATTGGTCTGGTGATTCTGTAAATTAATGAGCACTGCCACTGGTTGTAACTGGTGTCCAACAATTGAGTAAAGATAAACCACTCTCTAAAGTGTGAGAGAAAAAAGATGATGAGTTGATAGGATTTCCCTTATTGGCTTCAGAAGCTGAGTTTGGCAGTTAAAAAAGGAAAGAGAAATAATTATATAAGATCACCTTTTAGAACATTCAATTAACTAAATATATTGGACAGCTCAACATGGCTCTTGGCACAGACTAAACACTCAACAAAGAGACATCATCTCTACCTTCAACATTCCCTCCACCAGCATCATCGTTCAAATTCTCTCTTTCTGATTTAAATGAAGTTTTCTTTTCAGTAGTTCAGGGATTTCAACCTATGTCTATTAAAACCAAAACCCAGAATCTACTTACATAGCATTTAGCTAAAGAGACAAACCATTTTCATGACTAATGTGGCTGAAATCTTTTTTTTTTTTTTTAAGACAAAATAACCATCACATTAGACAGGCTAGAATTTTATGTTTTCATAGGTTTCCAAAAAATTGTTTTTTAAGACAGCAGGGGACTTCATTGTATTATCTTCCTGAATTTCTAAACTATGTATTTTAGTCATGAATAAAGAGACGGGCCAGGGTGGCTTGCCTAAGACAGGACTGGAGAGATGTGAGAAAATGAGGAACAGAATCCAAGGCCAAGGTGTGTGTAGCTTACCTTCTGGCCAACCTGTCTCTGATACTTTGGGATTTCTAAGGGTTGTTTTGTTTTGTTTTTGCTTTGTTTGTTTATTTGTCAGAGAGCGAGAGCACAAGCAGGGGGACCAGCAGGCAGAGGGAGAGGGAGGCTTCCCACTGAGAAAGGAGCCAGATGCAGGACTCAATCCCAGGACCCTGGGATCATGACCTGAGCTGAAGGCAGAAACTGAGCCACCCAGGCATCCCCTACTTTAGGATTTCTGAAGTCAAGGTAATGGTTTAGTGATGATCTGAAGAGATGGATGGATGGATGGATGGATGGATGGATGGATGGATGGACATATAGATATTTATAGATGTACCTCTACTAGCCATTTTATCTTCCCTCTGTAGCTATAGCTAATGCATGGAACAAGGCAAAGTAGGCAAGTAGGTGAAGGAGACGATGCTCTCTTAGCACACCAGACCTGAAAACGCAGCTGCTACATTTTGGTATCTAATTGACAAGCAAAATAGCTCCAAAGACTGAGGATTCAGAGAAGAGCATGTCATTTTATCAGGGCACTCTACACACAACTCTTGGTTTGATAGGTTTTAAATGAAAAGAGGAGTCATGTTAATGGTCATCTATCTTCACCGTGTACTGAAGCTTTTTTAAAAACTGGGTGAGATTTCTTGGCTTGAGGTTACTGTCATTTCTCCAAGTCCAAGCTTTATTTCCAGAGGCTCGTGGTTTGGAATCCCGGTCTGGAGTTGGCATTCTAATTCGCCCTCGGCCTGCCACAGCTAGATTGAATTTGCTGTTTCTGGACTCGAGTGCTGAACAAGATCCTGGTGCCTCAGGTAGGGGATGTTTGACCATAGAGGAAGAAATCTCTGTCTGCAGTTTCTTGTGCTCCGAGAATGGAATCACCCATTAACATGTGGTGGAACCACAGTGCGGGCATTAAACTCCTGTAGGTACCATATTAATGCACCAGTGTTTAATTTCTTCTGTGGAAAAATAAAGGAGATTTCCTCCCATCGGCTTGTCCAAGTAGAGTAGATAGGGAGTATTAGCAGTGAGGTCATAGAATTCACCCTCCCACCACTCTGACACCCGGGGAATTTATGTTGTTCATGGTTTCCAATAGTTTTCTGAAAAACCCTCTTAGCGTTTGTCGATTTTACATAAATTATTATAACATACTCATAAATGTAAATTAAGGACAGCGTCATACTCTTTAAAAGGGTGAACATTCAAAATGTGACTGGTGTGTGACAGCCACTTTAAAAAGTCTGATCGGGTGGATTGTAAAATAAGCCAGGAACGACGTGCTAGCCTATCACTGGTAACTTCTGTGAATGATGAGCTCTTCCCAAAATTATTTGCAAAATTACACTTTTGAAATCCCCGGTTTTCTCCTTTCCCTACTCTCTGCCACAATGACCATTCCCGTGTTTTGGCCAGTGTAAATCCACGAAACTCTAAAGTTTCCCTGCAGCTGACCCCCATCTCAAACCTTCCTAACATGGGGGTTGCTGGAGATGGCCTTCCCCTGCTCGTCTTATGAGGTTTAGTCTTTTTAGCTTGACTTTATCCAAGACAAAATTCAACTCTGCTTCTCTCTATGGCCTCTGCTTACCCAAAGGCAACTACATACAGTTTTGTTGCATTTATGGTGTGGATTTCAGAACCAGGAGCAGGTTTTTGAGGCTGTGGTGTCAGGGGAAGAAAGGGTAGGATGGAATGAGGGAATCTAGGAGAGACAGCAAAGAGACACATGTCTTACTTTTGCTTTTGTGGTCCTGTTGGGCTCTGTCTGGGAATTAAGAAAAGGGTTGAGGTTTTTCTTTCTGATTGATAATCACTTCCTATGCATGTCCCCAGACACACCTAAAAATGATTGTTTCAGAAGATAGGTATGATCTCTTTATGTTATCCATGCTGCACATTTTCACTGGCTGATAACCGAATGAGGATAATGCTCTATATGAAGACAGTACATCTGTTCAATATTGCAAACCTTTGTTTTTGCTACAGCTGTCTAGGAATGATTAGATAATGGCCTTTGAATTGGGCAGAATTACTCAAGTCATTCTCGAAGGGAAAAAACAATCTTTATTTTCTCTTTAAAAGGATTTGGCTATTGATTGAGAAGGGAGAAGAGAAATTATGTATTTGGAAAAAAAATGTTTCACAGTTGATCCAAATGAACACATTATCATTAATTTCTCCTTTAGTTTTTAAGGAATACAAGGTAAATAAATGGGATCCTTGGTCATAGAGATTCCTGTAACATGAATGCAGTGCTGGAAAAATTTCCCATCAACTCATTATTAAATTTCCTATCAACTCATTATTAAAGGCACTTATAGAAGAGTTGGCCCCACTCTACAGAAGTTTAAGCTGTATACATTATAGGAGTACCATCTATCCCAAATTTCATTACTTCTGTGGGTCCCATGACTCTCCATTTCTCTCTGTGTCGGAGATTTTATCCATCCCTGAGTTTTCATCTGGTATCATCTACCATCACTGCATGGAAGGCTCCTGAATTACAGTCCCTTGCTCTGATTTCTGAATTGCAGAAGCACATTTGCTACTGCTCTCCAGAAATTCCTGTTGTAATATCCTTCGGTTCAAGCTAACCCCCGAACACTGTTGTTAACCTGTTCTCTAAAACGGGTACCCCGCTGTAGATTTTTGACGGCAGCATTCTGTCAACACGGTCTCATCGATCATTTTCGATTCACTCATCACATTTATTCAGTTGAAAGCATCTTTTATTACCTCCTTCCAAATAAGTACTGCACTTGAACTTTTCTCTCGAATATAACATTGAAACAATGTTTGCTTTTTATTAGTTTTTTGCCTTGATTGATTTCCCGTGCTAACTACTTCTGTTTCTATCCTTTGGGCTGTTTGGCTAGCAATTTGTCATCTTTTATAAAGTCATCTAGAGTTAAAAACACAGAATTGTGCTATCTTAAAGCATGATTTTATTTCTTCATTTTAATTTTAAGAGGCTTCAAGAAATCCCATCAAGCTGAAGCCCCAACGTAGCTCAAAATGCATCCTCCCTTGTTGATCTCCATTGCTGACTTTCAGTGATGGTGACTGAATGAAATGAGGTCTTATTTTTCCGTGTTGATTCTCCTGCTCATTGACATCTTCAGATGAAATTTAAGCACAAATGGACTGCCACATGAGAAAAGAGAGAGAGAGAGAAAAAAAAAAGTCACATTGAGCTGTCTTAGAAACAGGAAGAGGGGATTCCACAAAGTCTAATAAATATGGACAGTGGGGTGGGGGTACGCTTAGCTATTGCCACATGAACTTCTCTTTCTTCTTAAAGCGATTATGAGAAACAAGGAGAAACCTGGTATCTGGAGATCATAGGTCAGCGTGTCTCTTACTTATTCATTAAAGTCCTAGATGCAGATATGGTTGTAACAGCATCTTTCCCAAAAGTGGAAAAATTGAATATGCCAGCCAGAAGCCATGGTTAAATACTGCAAGATTTTCTCCGGAAAGCCTTGCAGCACTGTGAGTCGTAACCATGTGAGGCTTGTCTACAGAAAAAAAATGGAGCCAATGGTTTGGGTTACTCTAATACACACGATCTCCCCACCTACAGTATTTGCTGGAGACTCATAATTCCCACCTTACTCCGCAGTGAGGTAGTGCAGACTGCTGGAAACAGGCAGTGCTGTCATTCAAACGTGCACCATGCCCTGGTCCTGCCGAAAATACCAAAATGCTTGTGGGCAGTCTTGGTGACGACTTGCTGTGGCCGCTTGTACAAAGTTCCCGTTCCAGGTGATCGGGCTGACAAATTCACTCTCACGACGCACAAGTAGAGTTTTGAGTTCCATGTGTTTTGTAGACAGGGGACACGTCTTTCCTGTAGGCTCCTTAATGATTAACTTAGAAGGGTGAGATGCCATCTGCTGGAAAGTGATAATACGGACTGGGATATTTTGTAGTGATCTTTGGGCTTTCTGTCCGCAGAACTATGAAACAGCTGTTCTTTCCACTTCTTTTTCCCTTTTTCTCCTTTACATGATGATACATGCACAGGGGTATGGAACTCATTAGCCAAATGCCTGTGTCGCTGTGCTCCAAACAGCCTTCTGTTTTAAGACGTGCATTGGATTTAATGATCATTTCTTCAGGGTTGGGGACACCCATGAAGGGCTCCTCTTACCTTTGAAGGATAAGCCCAAACCCAATACATACTCAACGATAAGACACATCTTAATCTCAGAACTGTTAAGACAGAAAAACAATGTACCGGAACACTTAAGAAAATGAGATACCACAGTTGCAACCTGCATTTTAAGTTGATCATGGACAAATTCACGAAATGTTCCAAAGTACATCAGAGTTCGACAGGATGTCTGCACTTTGGTTAATTAAAAAAGAATAATGTCTGATGGTGTTTGAGGATGTTTTGCCTTAGACAGTGCTTGGCACCATAATGTAGGTATTTGCAGAATTTGAACGTGATCAGACCTTACGGTCAACATAGTAGATCTTGGAATGAGTTCACAATTTCCAAGAGCGTTCTGTAGCATGAGGATAGAAACTGACAAATTCCACATGTGGCTGACACATAGTAGGTAGTTAATAAATACTGACTGACACGTGGGCTCCAATTTAGTTTTGAGTTTATGGGTCTAGATGGGTCTAGATGGGTTATTCTAATTGACACTGCAGGAGCCTTGCATATGTATTGTTTTAGTTTGTTTTATTGGAACTAACTTGTGCTTTGGAATGTAGTTGGGAATGATAACTTACCTGATTCTGCTCTTCAGCTAATTAAAACTACCAGGAGTCATTCTAATTCTTATAGTGCACAGAATGAAAGGCAATCTACCTGCGTAGCTTATTTTATCAACCAGAGCACACGTATGACATCACAGTCCAGTTGTTTGTGAGAAGTCAAAGTTTACCTGCAAAACCTAAAGTTATATAGAATCTGATATAAACATTCCATTCAGATTAACAGCATAACTCAGTGCAGTCATTTTAGGGTTTTTTTCACCTAGGAATTACCTATACTGATCCCTGGGCCCCTGGATTTTGATTTTGTCTGTGTTGGGGTCCAGGTATCAAAACATTTCATTACATTTCTACTGGCTGACAAGATTCCTATTTGAAGACAAGAGTGAGAGCCATTACTCAAAACAGTGTGCCTAAAAAGAACTTCAAAACTGTATTGCTTTCCTGTTTTTCACCTTAAAGGATTTTTTTCAGTGCTCTTGACAAGACGGTCTGTTTATTCAGTGAGCTCATCTCTTGGGAAACCAGACGACAGAGGTGAAAGGTGATTTGTGCACACCTCACAGGTACTTCTCTTGAGGTCGAGTGGGATCTGCTTTATCTCAGTCTAAGGAAGTTCTTGAAAGAAAATTGGAGTTAAATGTTTACAAGTCATTTCAGTTTATCCCTTCTGTTCTGTAAAACAGCAGAGTTCCCCAAAAGTTGCTTGATTCTGAGTGTGAAGTGTACCTTGTATTAATTTGCATCTTGTGTGTGTGATACACATGAATGTGTATATCATATTCATGAGCATGCATATGAGATGTCCATGCATATTCATGATATGCATAAATATGTAATATGTGTGTATATGAGATAGTCATGTATATTCATGAATATGTGATATGCATATTCATGTACATGTCCATTTTCCTCTATAGCTATATATATAATGACATATATTTATGATATGCTATATATATAATATGTAGCGCTCTCTATATATATGATTTTATTTATTTATTTATTTGAAGAGAGAGAGAGTGAGAGCACACAAGCAGGGGGAGGGGCAGATAGAGAAGCAGACTCCCCACTGAGCAGGGATCCCAGTGTGGGACTCCATCCCAGGACCCTGAGACTATGACCTGAGCCAGAGCAGACACTTAACCCACGGACCCCCCAGGCGCCCTATATTTTTTTAAACCTAATTCACCTAGTCTATTTTCTAGTTATATTTGATTTTCATTTCCTGTATATCACAATAGTAAATTTAGCACATTTCACAGGAGACTAAAACCATTCCTACTAATGCTAATCGACTACTTGAAGATTTAGCATTGGTTGTGATAAATGTTGACCTAAATTTTTGTTGTCGTTGCTCCTTGCTCCTTTGCCCAAACTGATGGACCTGCTGGCAGCTTAAAAAGCTTCATGTGAGGTGAAGAAGCCCTTGAACAGAAGACAGGGCAGACAAGGCAGAAAACATCGTTACTATCCTTTCTAGTTGCGAGATGACTTAAAACCAAAGCTTATTCCTTCTTCCAGAGTCTCAACTCCTAATCGGAAATGGCTTGGTTAAGGCGTGCCTGTGTTCACGGAGGAAGCCCCACTTGTCTGTGGTTAAATGAGTCTCTCACGTCTGTGCCCTAAATGAGCTCCTAATATTCCTTCAGACAGTCCCCACAACGCTTCTGCAGTTTGATAAATGGTACCTCTTAGGGATTTGTCTTTCTTGTTTTTCTGGTCTAGTAACCTTATCCGTCTTGGGTCTCTAAACTAATTCTTCTAGGATGTTTTTCTTCAGCTTTATGATAGCTGTGAGAAGACGCCAGACTTTTATGTCCCTTTGCCTCCCTGAGTTGTTTCTGCTCCTCAGACAGGCTCTGGTTTGCTGCCTTTACTGTGAACGGAAGCCCATTGGGGAAAGTCGTGCATCTCCATTATGTCCCACCGGATGCTGTCTGGGACCTCTCTCTTGCTCTTTGCACCACCACCGACTTGCCTGTGCCGAAGGACCTCTCAGGCCTCCGTATTAAGACAACACCGTGGTCGCACTGACAGTTTTCTCTTCCCCGTGAACGTGGCTGAAATCAAGGCTTGAGACCGACAGTTCTTCTCGCTGCTTGTGGTTCAACTTGAAACCACAAGGTCCAGAGGCACATGGTTTAGATTCAATGTCTTTCTCCAGCTAACACGAACCATTTGTTCAAGCAACTTTGGTTATCTCTTTGAGAATAAGAGACTTGCCTCCGTGCTCCCCAGACAGTCAAATAAATTCTCTTGGCTTCAAGACAAATTCAGAAAATTCTGCCCAACAATGGCATATGGTTCAGTGTTTTCGTTTATTTTTGCAACTTTGTGAAGGAATGGCCGATGGACTCCTTGAAAAAAAAAAAATTAAAAATGCCAATCAAAGAAATGGCAAATTAAAGAACTGTTTATTATGGAAAGTTCCCATATTACAGTTAGGGAAAATGGAAATAAAATGATATCTCAAACAGGAAATAGAATTAGATGCCTGCCAGGAACAGAATACCTGCCACCGATATATTCCCCCCCGTTTTATTTCTCCCCATTTAGCTGCATTAGGAATAAATTATGACTCATGGATTTGGGGGAGCAAAGTGAGACCTGTCTGTGAAAAGATTCTACGATGTTCATTCTGGGATGCGCCACATCCATTCTGAGCAAACCTTGCCTGTGTCATTCAAGCCTGAGCTCTTGTGAGTCCAACATGGATGGTTATTACAATTTTTCCTTGAAATTTGGAATTGTAGAAAAAGAGATCTCATAATAGCCATAATGAGAGACACAAATGTATTTCTAAGACACTTTGGATCTTTTTTACCCTATCGTAGTTTTAAGAATTAAAATTCTACATAATTTGCAATACACATTTTTAAGCATTAATAAGACACCAAAGGAAAGTGATCTATTTTAGAAAAATTTTCAGCAATAATGTTGGAAAATTTTTAATTAAGTCATTTTCAATTTAATTTTGGTTAATATTTTACTATATTTGAGTATTATTATGTTTAGGCCCCTCCCCTTGTATTTCTTCTCTTTGAATAATTCTAAGTTGCGTGTGTGTGTGTGTGTGTGTGTGTGTGTGTGTGTTTAGTGTGTGATAATAAACGTAATACAATTTTATAATTTATATTCTTCCATTAATGTAGAAAATTACTTTTTTCCCTGAAGTCTTTCATCTGAAATATTTTCCACTAACATTTTCTTTCACTCTATTTGCTTTCTTCCCTCACCCCCTTAGTTTTTTGTCTGTGTTGGTGGAGAGATAGCTGTAGGAGGCGGTAGCAATTCTAGTCTTCATTTGATATGTCATTTTATAGACTTCTACTTTCTTTGAACTTTGATGCCAATTCTTTATTATTATTTTTTTTAACTCTGCTTAGTCAGGCCTCATACTATCCTGGAGAGAGTAAAACTTATTAATG